>NC_135095.1:4705833-5401666 GCF_051107435.1 Chaetodon auriga | reverse complement strand
TACATTTTTCATTGCCAAGAGGATTAACCTGTCTAACTTGGTTAACGTCACACTTTGTGGAGTTTAATGCTGCCGTTGTTACAAGCACAACTTTACAAAAGCGCACGTTTGGCAGCGTGCCATGTAGCTTGCTCGGACGCAGTTCCAGCCTGCATAGCTGGAACTGACTGCATGTCACACTTAAAGTTTATATAAGGCAGGAAAAATCCATCTTGAGTGAGCACTTGCTGCATACATTTAATTTTAATCCCCCCAGCAAGGAGAAACATGTTTGCATATGGTCACTCAGCTGTACGAGAGGACTGCTGAGGCCATTTGCATACTGGATAAAACCAAGAAACACACTTTCAAATGGTTTTACAGAGACAAGAGATAAAATGTTGATTCTGCATGAAGACAAATCCACCTCTGACCACTTTTGAAAGTGTCCTAGGTGTTCCAGTCCCATTGTGTGCTGGGATGCCTTCACACCTGGGTTTACAGCTGTTCATTTTAATGCTAAGTGTGAACCAGACCAGAGCTTCTGCAGCTTGATCATGATTATACAAATTCACTCAACTTGACTCTATCTCCATTTGTCTCACAGTTAAACTCAGTCTGGGAAGTGAACAGCAGTGAACAATCATTTATTAGTTGAATCAACGTGCTGCTGATTTTAACAAAGATGCAAGCATGCAATTGCATGCGTGGTGACTTGTGAAATTAGAAAGCGGGACAGGATTTCCTGCTGTTGTGCAGCTTTGTAAACAATTAAACCATTAAAGAACAGCAAGCACAAACTACTGAATTTTCTTCTGAATCAGCAAGAGAGATCACACAAATTCTGTTGAATTAAAGCTCAAGAGCTTTCCATGCATCTTTTTTAGATTAATTTGATTGATGAAACATTCTTTAGCTTCCTTGTGGCCAGATCAAACAGTCACTGTAAAACAGAAATGAAGTGTATCTAAACAGAAAAGTCGAAAAGGCTGTAAAAAGACACTGATTTGTTCTCAGCCTGTGAGCTTTTGCATACTTTCAAACAAACAAACGAACAAACAAAAAACTTTGAAGCATACTCCAAGGAGAAATATCAGTCATTTCTTCCAACAGGTCAGTTCAGAATTTCATGGCCTCACTGTGAAAACACTCCTCATCCTCCACCCAAACACTCTTGCATCAGCCACTACCTTAGAGCTAAATTTCTTCCAGCAAGGCACGCTGCAGAAACTCTGGTCAACTCTACTTAAGATTTGTAAGAGCAACTGTGTGTTCCTCAAACACACCCTGCTGCAGCTTGTGCAGGGAAATAAAGACAATTTGAGAAGAATTCTGCATTCTTTTCTTGATAACAACCCCTCAAGCATATTACTTTTTGAGAATCAGTGTCTGAACTGCAGCAGCCTTGTTTTCCCTCATCATATAAACCACATTTTTCATGCAAAGCAGTCATACTCACTTAGAGAGTTCCTTACAGAGGCTCCAGGAATGTTCCTTTATTTTCTTTTGGAATAAATGTACTTTTAAGACAGGTGATAGACAAGTGAGAGGGTGAGGAGCTGCAGCTCTTTTGTAACTCAGGTGAGAAAGCAGGCTTTTAAAAGTGAGGAGGGAGGGCCTCTGCTGACCAATGAGGACAGACAGGGTTCACTCAGAGCCCCTCCTTCTCTGTGGAGTAGGAGTGGAAGCACCCTCGTAACTCCCCCAGCACATGAACACACACACACACACCCCCACACCCACATGCACAGACGCACATGTCTGGCATTCTTGCTCATTTCTGTTTAAGCAAAGCAGGGACAGAAGGAAAGACATAATATGGGACAAGTATAAACACTTGAATGAGAAAATCTATAACCTGATTGTGAAGAGCACAAAGGAAAAGAGGAGGGCAGATACAAATGAATGAAGAGAAAACTGGCAGCTAAACTGTAACACCGTCAGAACGTTCGCCATGACTGAAGACACCAGAGAGGATCAACCCTGTTAAATACCCACAGTCCCTTCAGACGTGCCACATGACCATCCATTTTATACCAGTGCAAACTCATACAGGCCAAACTCATGTGGACTGATGAGAGGCCGAGGTCACAGCGAGCAGCGTGCCAACCATAGGTGGACCGGTGAACTGATCACACACACACACACACACACACACACACGCCCCCATGCTTAAAACAACTGATTTGCACTGCCTCTTCCATAACTACAAAGACACACACACAATTGTTTGCACACGCACACACGCAGATGCCTGATGTGGGCAACTGTCAGTCATTTCAGGGTAGGCTGTGCCGCTGAACGACCAATCAGAGGACAGTGTTGGTGATGTCGCTGTGGCCAAGGTCGTGTTGCTGTCAGGGATGAGGTTTTATCTCTGTTCACTTTGTTATGCCATCCAAAAGAAGGAGCGCACACTCGGCATGTGAGGAACAAAACACAACGTGGTGCTTTTCTTTGAATCAGACGCAGCTTAGAAACCTTCTGAGTGCTCGATCATGAGTGAAAGCAAAACTTATTGCTCTCAGCTGATAAACTGATTTTATCTACTTGGCTTTGAAGAGCTTTCAATGAGGAAGTGACATGGTGTGATGGTTCTTTACACATTTATTTAGACATTTACACATAAAAACTCTTAATTGTACTTAGTAAGGACCAAGCAGGCATTTGGCTGTTGATTTCATGCAGTGCCAACATTCAAATAAGTTCAGAATATAGTATTATTCCACTGTAATTGAGCCTTAAAAGCAAGGCTATGAAACACAAGTCACCGCAGCTGCTAAAAACTAAAACGACACCACCAGCAGCACAAATGGGGAAAAGTCAAACGTTGTTGAACTGACTCAGCCATGTCAGTGATATCGCAATATTTACCTCAAGTTTGCTAACATGCCTGTGAATTCAACTTGCATTTGTAAGCGAAAGAATGTGCTATTTAAATGACAAAATGTAGCTTCAAGCCCAGGAAAAATGGATCATCTACGCTAAATCATAACAATTAAAGTCTAATTTGCTGGCAAAAATGTGAACAGACATGCTTGTAGAGCAGCCACCACCAAAACAAACAAGCAGTCTGTTTAAGTTTTCAACTGACTTGAAACCCCCCGAAAAGAAATGCAACTTTTCTGATGTGGGATTGTTAGTTTAGGAAAAAAAGCGAAGCCACAAGGAAGCGGACACCTTGTATATACAGTAATCACTACACCGAACAACACAGCCTAGCGAACGACAGTGAAAGCCTAATTCCCACAAACATAAACTCGTCACCATGATCCTCTCTGCAGTTGAGGGGACATTCTTCCATAGCACTGCAGTCTTTGAAGTGTGTGTGTGTGTGTGGGAGAGGGGGGCTTCACACACATACACAGCCAATCACCTGTGACTAGAAAGCTGCCCCTGAGCCAATCCTGTGACATACCAAACAAGGATGGGGGTTGGCTGGGGGTGCTGGAAGCTCTTGAAGTGACTGAGCTCCGTCGTTGAGGTCAAACATATCACACACTTGGAAACCGAAAGACTTCAAGTGGCCAGCTGAGGCACAGAAACACGTCTAAGTGACATGTCTGTAGTATTATCCGAACCTCATTTCATTAAGCCTGTTATAGGAATAATGTTATTTGAAGACATGTAATCATTTGAACCATGCAGTTTTAAATGTAGACTGCTGTTTCTATTATCTGTACAGCAAACACTTCAGTTAATTCATCATACAAGGTGCTATTCAGCCTGTGACAACTGTTGCATAATGTCTTCTATCACAGTGAAGGAAGCCGACAAAGTAACCTTGATGATAGTCTGGGATCCAAAGTGAGGACGCAGAGTTTAAAAGACAGACGTTTAACAGGCAGACGCAGTTTTAAGAAAACACTTGAGTGTAAATTAATTACTATATTTTGATAAAAGTGTCCTTCCCTATCGATAAAGGTAATACTAAGTGCAGCAAACTCTACACGAATCCTCTCAGAAACAAAAATGAAAACATTTGTGGTCAATTTGGACATTGGCTCAGTTAACAGAGTTGAAATGATTAGTCCCATTCATCAATTAGTAGCAGAAACACCAAAAAAGAACTTTTGCTTTCTGTCACATTTGCTTCTTCTTCTAACACTTTCCATGTTTGAAATCAACAGGTTTAGGTTGGCTAAACTGGGACATGATTTATTGCTAGTGTCTATCTTTATGCCCCTGTATCATCCAGATCAACATGTGTGACGTACGAAAAGGATCTTTTCTGAGACACTTGTTTTCGACAGTATGTTCCTGTGTGGGGAATGTCTGTCCCTTTGGTTTTATTTTGACACATGGTTTGGTAAAGTCATTGCTCAAAAAGAAGCATCAGAGATGAGGTAACACTATTTGCTTATTTCACTCTCAATCAGTGTTCAGCTGCTGATCTTTTATGTAGCTGGTTCATCGCCGTGTTTGACTTCTGTGTGCCTTTGGTTTACCTTTAGAGCACAAGACCTCATAAACATCCCGGCCTTGAAAATGTTCTGAGAAGCCGAACAATGTAAAAACTGGCATGAATGTGTGAATGTGATCACGTCTGTCCCAAGAGAAAAACACAGTGCTGACATCAGCCGGTAGACGTAAGGCCATGGAAGATGTTTGTGTCATGGATCACGGGGATATTAACCTCCTCTTTTTGATCAAAACATCTCTAATGGGACACCAGGGACTTTAACTTGTACCTCTGATTGTTTGCGGGGATGAATCAGTCCCACCACACACACACACACACTTGCATCCAAAACCACATCAGCCTGTATCTTTGTTGTGGGGCTCACCACCCCAACAACTCTGTCAGTGGTCATTATGAGCTGGAATTTGAAGGCCTCTAAATTAAGCCTCTACCTCTCAACCCCATGTGACTGGCTGCAAATACCACACAGTCTGCTGGTGAATCATTGGCCAGATGACATGCAATATCTGCTCAAATATAAAATTAAAGACAGAGTTTTCCTGGACCATATAAAAGGGGAAAGACATGCTGAAAGGTAAAGGTACATTTATTATTCATTCAAAATAATATTTCAAAATCTTATGACCTCTTTGAAAGGATGGTGGCCTCCTGAAGAATGTCACAGGTCCAAGGCAGCTGATATTTCTGTCCCTTGCGTGTAAAGTTAGCTCTACAAACTTGTTTGCAAGTGCGTGACTCTTACATGATGTAACATACATGACACTTAGTCATTACTATTTGGAGAAATGAAGAGAAAGCTCAACATTGTCTGAGTTCATTTAAAAAATACCACACATCTGACATATACCAAGTTCATTACATTTTTGTAAAACTGGCTGCTGTCGTTCATGAATCGGTCTTCTGAGAGTTAGTGGAAAGTTATCGAGGCATGCTTGCTTCATACTGGCACAGTTACACAAATGGACACACGTCAAGAGCTGCAAAATTGCAACCCCCATCCTCTACTGGAAGCCACAAAGTAAACGTAATGAAGTGGTTTGGAAATAAAAATGGAGCTGTTAAAGGTCTGGTGATTCATTCTTAACGTAATCAGTCTGCTTCTCTGGCCGCTCGGGACTCAATTATTGAAATAATCAAAAACCTGTCATTCAGAAACTACCAGAACTTGCCCAATTGGCTCTAGTTGTGTAAGCATCACGAGCAAACTAATCTCAGTAAAATCAATGGCAACATGCTGCTCTGTCCTGAGAGAATAGATGGCTGTTAGGTCCACGGGTTGAGCTCCTAAAAATCATTTTGTCTTGAATCTCAGCTTGACCCTCTGAGGTCGAGTTAAAGCAATGGTTCATTGAATTGTCAGAAATACCCTTATTCACTTTCATGCACAGACTTAGATGGGTAGATTGACACCACTCTCACGTCTGTACGCTAAGTATGAGAGGCAGCAGCGAATTAGCTTAGCTTAGCATAATGACTAGAAACAGGTGGAAGCAGCTAGCCGAGCTCTGTCTAAAGGTAACAAAATGCACCAGCCAGCACTAATTAAGATACTGTATCATGTTTGTTTGATCCCTAACAGAAAGATAAAATGACATGTTAAGGTTTCCCGTGTTGTGTGCTATTTGTGGGGCAGTGACTTCCTGGAAACACTGTGAAGTTGCCAGGCAACCTCCTCATACTCCTGGAAACACAGATGGTGCTGGCAGCAAGGTTTTTTCACCTTTGGACTGAGCCTGGCGAGCTGTTCCCCCCAGCTTCATGCTAAGCTAAGCTAATACTCTGATGGCTGTGGATTCATATTTAGCATGCAGTTATGAGAGTGGTATCAGTCCTCTCATCTAATTCTCAGAGTGGTAACAGGACTTAAATGCAGCTGTGAGCCTGTTAAGGCAGTGGCTCTCATATAAGTGGTTCAACCCTACCCCACCAATCACAGCTACTAATGAAGCATGTCATGTAGGACAGATTTACAGCTGCTGGTTGCACTCAGTGTAGTGACTTAGGAGGGAACTCTTAGTCGTAACATGCAACAGCGCTACAGAATACAACCACATCATACAGAGCTGAGAGCCACACACATCTGGGTTGAACTGAGGGAACAAGCTCCTCCAGATGATCAGTCTGGGCTTCCACTGGGGGAGGAATTTATCATGTGTGGCATGTTGAGACAAAGGCCTCCCTCCTTTCTTTAGCTTTTTACACATTTAACATGTGGACTATCAAGGCCACGTCATGGTCCGCTATAAACATCTGGTTCGAAGAAATCAAGAGGGTATTTCTGAACTTAGGTTACAGTTGGATAGCTTAGAAAAGAAATATGTATTTGGTGGATTTTCATTTTAAATCACTACACTTTGTTTCCCACTACAGCTAACCTAGATTCCTCCCATCCAGGAATTTAATGAATCTGACACAAGAGCAGTCATAAAGTCATAAAGCAACACTGCCTGACAAATCTGATGTCTAGCATTGGGTAATATTCAGCTGCATATTTCTGACTCTCCAGCTGTACACGTGGAGTTTATGCGTGTCACAGCCAGAGCCATCAGTTATCATCTGACAGGTTCTGTAGGTCTGTTTCAGAGCCACACCTGATGCACCGTTTACGTTGCTACATACTGTAGCCTTCACACTCTGCAGCCAATGATACTGTAAACTGTAAAAAGCAGTGTGCTCTGCGGCTGCATGTTTTGCCCACTTTTTATAACTACTTCTACTACGCTGCATGTTCTGTTTATCCAGATGCATCTTTATTTTGAATGAATGAATGGGTTGTGTACAAGTCATGTCTGTCTCATGGACTGACTCACTCTCACATGGGCTGAGACCTCGTACAGCCATGGATTCTGTGTATTTTACGGACAGCATCAGTTGGAGCTAAATGCAAATATCAGCCTGCTTACAGTGACAATGCAACATCATGATGTTTAGTAGATATGGTCACCATGTTTCCCAGTTTAACGTGTCAGCATGCTAATGTTTGCTAAATGGGACAAAACTACACGAACAGACGGGGGGATCAACAGAGTCAGTAGGATTCATCGTCTTTGGTTGGTGATTTTTGGAAATATCTGCTTCTGAATTTGATGCAGCAACACCTTTCAACCAAGTTGGGGCAGGAGCAACTAAAGACTGTAAAGACTGGGAAAGTGGTGGAATGCTTCAAAAACACCTGGAACATCATGATATAACTTTTTTGCAGTCAGTACTGTATGTGCAAACCACAAACCGGGTGGAATACCTCTTAGCATCGTGAGCCAACGTCCCAGAAGCTGAACTGATATAGCAAAGGAGTTCAGTGGTCTGGCGCATGCCTTTTGGCTGAGCTTAGACAGCTAAAATTCATGGATGCATGATATATGAGCAGAAGTATTAAGACTGCAGTATTCCCTAGAGATATCAGTGAGCGAGTTAATGAAAGTTTAACTTCCTTTCCCACATTTCTGTTGTCTGATAACATCTTCAGAGTAAGCTTGCACAAGTTTAGCGGCTGGTCATTTTTACCTCATTTGGACATCTAATTGCTGTAAGCATTTAGTGACTGTCATGCTGGGAATCTGTGTAACATAGGGCCATAAAGCAGTGCAGGGTGTTTTGACAATATTTAATGAAAGGAGCAGAGAAAAAAAACTACAGTACAACAGAGAACAAAGCTGATCTTTGTTTCTTTTCACTGACTGAACCTACAAGGAAAATTGCAAAAAATGGGTTTTCTATGCTGAAAAGTTCTTGGAAAGCTGGCAGAAAATCACAAACAAAGAACGTTTACATTGGTCTGAATCAGGATTTTTCGCCAGTGGCGGACACAGTGACAGCAAAGGACAAAAAATAACATATCGATGAAAACTCTGTGACTTCTGTGTTGTCATGTGACATTACAGCCGGTTGGCCTTTAGTAAACACCATATTGGCCTTTTGTACATAAGCCTGGTGTGACCTGTGTGAACACGTTCTTGCGGACCCTCGCTCTGTTCATCTTATCAGTTAGTATCGATCCTACTGCTGATGTGTGCTGATGATGACGGCAGCATCTTGCTTCACAACAATATGTAATTCTTTTCAAGCTCACAGTTTTGAACTTGACATTAGTAGGAGGCCAGCACTAAAAAATACTGGTCCTAAGAGGATTTTTATTTTTTTCTTTCGAAAGCTTGAGATGGCCTCAGTTTCTGTTTGATTAAACAGGAGCCAAAGACTAAGAAAGTTCAGTCTGTGCTATGTGTGCGCAATGAAAACACCAGTATTAGTGTAATTTGAGAGCATACAGGTGGTGCGTTTGTCTAAATGTTAAGTCACCTGTACAAAGATGTCACTGGCCATCAAGCATGTGGGACAGACTGCTCATTCAGCAGGATGCCACATTTACAGAATAATCTGCTTCCTTGGTTTCCTGTTCCCCTGGTTTGCCCCATGTTGAACAGTGGCCAACATAAACAGACCATGGTAGGCACTCTGTAGAGAACATTGGACATTTTCAGGTTTATTAGTGAAGTACAACTAGGGCATTACACAGAACTAATCTGGTTGCTATTTAAAGTTATTAGATGACTGTAATCATGACCTGTTCCTACGCATGTATGACATAGATATATAGATATATATACTGAATTAAGCATCTGCCTTTCAAAAAAAGATGGAGTTGTTGACTTTTTGTAGGTCTGAAAATTCAAAAATAACCTCAGCAATTAAATTGCCAACATCCCTGACACTTTCCACAGTCAGTCTGTGTTAGGTCAAGTTAAGTGCATCTTTTAATATTATGTAAGTATGAAATCATAATTAGATCACTTTAGTTATGTAATACACTGCTCTGACAGATGTCATTCTCCACTGTGTGTCCATTTACAACGCCGCATGGGACTCTTTATTGAGTCTAAAACTCATTTTCTGTCGCATCAGTCACCATGAACCTGGAACAGTTTCAGAGGCCTGTTGTGGGACATCAGGCCACTGGTTAGTTTAGACATGCTATCGTGTTTGAAGAGTGACAAAGAGAGACTATAATGACATAACCTCCCCCTTCCTCACCTCCCCACAGGACTGGGTATTGATTACATTCGCACTTATCAGTACTGATTCATGTTGCATCCTGGTTCAGTGTCCTGGTAGATAGAAGATGAACATGTGGAGATCTGAAACAAGCCTTACTTTTGGCAAATTTGGGCATTTGTCATAAATATCAAAGGCCTGGGTCATTCTTTTTTGTTAAAAACTGTGTAAATACACGTGAATGTGCGAGTTGGATGTTGGGTGTTTGTGACTTTTACCTTTACTGCATGCACTAACATTAGCTTCTCAGCCACCGGCCACACACTGCAGTGTACAAGGAAAACCTTCTTGCTCGATTCCACCCTGTTTGTATGATAAACATATGGCTACCTGCAGAGCTTGCTAGCTTAGCTCAGCAGAAAGACTTGAAACAGGTGGCTAATTAACATCTTATATCTCATTTGTTTAATACATAGAAAAACTAAAGGTGTTCCCCACTATTTCGAATCTTTATGCTAAGTTAAGCTAACTGGCTGCTGGCAGAAGCTATGAGAGTGGTTTCAAACTGCTCATCTAACACTTGGCAGGACAGAGACATCATGTCCCAAATTTCAAACTCTTTGCATTGGACCATGCTGCAGGAAATGCTTTGTGTCGTAGAGCAGACTTAGATCAAACTGGACTAAGAGCTAAGTGTTAAAGCAGCTCTGTCGGGAAACATCCCTCCATGTTTGGATCTCCAGCATGACACTGAACCCCTGTAGCTGAACTCTGACCTCTGACCGCCATGTGGAGGGCGAGAAAAGAAGAGAATTTTCCTGCGAGAATCAACAACTTCTCACATTTGAAAAAGGCTTAGATGCACATGGTTGCTTGACATTACAAAAGCTGTCAATGCACTTTCCACATTATCGCACCTTATGCATTCCTGCAGGTAAAAATAGGCGGCTCCTTACATTGTTCCACCATTTCAGACTTCAATTGAATGTGCTGACAGCGTCATGGAAAACTTCCAAATGGTTGTCTCCTTTGTAGCGCTGCCTCACTGTGTCTTTGTGTTAGCGATATCCACTCCTTTGAAACTGACTCTACATCTGTCTCATTTGCTCATCGGCCATCAGCCAGCACCAGCAGCGCCTTGAACCCCCAGCTGCCTGGCATGATCTGGCCTACATGTGTCATTCAGGTCTCCTAACAGCCAATGAGGAGTGAGAATCCACAGCCAAGCTTTGTCCTGATGACAGGTGTTCAAACTTGTGCTGGTATCTATCCTCACCTGCACCCTTGTAAAGTCACTGAAGGGTCTTTTGTTGGGTGTTTTTAACAAGATGTTTTGCACAGGTGTACTCCATCCACTTTACACATGGAGCCAGTTTATTCATCATGAGGTGCACTGCTCAGCCTTTGACAACAGTTATATAATCTGTGGCTCTGGAGGGAGCTTTTAAGTTTGAGAAATCAGCCCCTTTGGGTTATGCTAGTTCAACCTCTGCTGCTTCAATCTTCAGCATTCTTTCTTTTTTTCTTTTTCTTTTTTGAAAGATTTACAATGAAATCTTACAGATTACCATTCAAAGTTTAGACAACTCAGTTACATCTTATTCACTCTGTGATCCTTTTTAAAATGGGTCACTGCAGCCAAGCAATGCGACAACGAGTTGTCTGTGCCAAAAACATCCAAAACTAACATTTCATTTCTATTTAAGCACATTTCTTTAAGAATGCTTAAGAAAACTCTTGTGTGTGTGTGAGTGTGTGCATGCAACCTTCAATAAAACACAATGTGCACTGCAAAGCTGCAACATCACTATATACAGCAGGAAACACACCCACTTGGGTATTGTTACAACTTGAAAAGCCATTTAACAAAGGTGTAGATGGAGCTTCATTAGAAAGGTAGACATTACTACATCAGCTGTTTCTCTTATGTAAGTAAGGTGCACAGAGAACAGAACATGTACAGTCACTGTGTGGCAACTGGGTATTTTTAGCAGTCAGACGAGCAATGAGAGAAAGTGAACTCACCGCTTAAATATGCCTAAGCCTAGATATTCTCCTGGCTGAATCTCGTCTTTGTTACCAGTCATGAGCTGCGGTTATGCTGTATATAGCTGGGATTAGGGTGTGTTGCTTCAAATGCTTAGTTTAAAGCACCTTAAGGCCAGGATGACCATAAAGTGTTATTACAAAGACAGTGGCAATGACTGAGCACACCTACGAAAGGCATCCCAATCCCACTCAAGACCTGAATGACTCTGCTCTGTTTTACCTTCAAATCCATGTGATTTTCTCTCTCAGAGTGGCTACCAAGCACTTTAAGAGCGACTAAGAGTAGGACCTAAATTAAACAACAGTAGTTGAGATAAGAAAATGCACAAGAAAGACTAAAAACTTGTCTCTGCAGTGATACTGAGGGGAGATCTGCAAAAGAGAGCCCATCAGCTTCACTGATAAGTTTGGGAAATCAACTTAAGTTAAAGGTAAAGCAGGAGATTTGTACAGTATTTCCAACCAGAACACGACAATAGATTGAGCTTGTGATAGCAGTCATAACATATTTATTAGAGCCCAGTGAGCCCTGGAGGCCACACTCAGCATGCTACTGTCTGCTGTTATATAAACCCATGATACACATTATACCTTCAGTCACATTTCTCCTCTTCAAAATAAACGCATCCCTCCAAAATAAAGAATTTGACTTAATTCTCTGGAGTGTGAGTTGCATGCCCGCTTGGAGCAGACACAAAGCAGTCTGAATGATGCAAACTGGAAAAATAAGTAACAGCCGCCTTTGTGTTTTCTGTCAGTAAACGCGGAAAAGCTGCACAGCAGACATGCAAAACACAAGTTTCAGCCCATGTGATGGATGATCAACCGGTGACTCCAGTGGAAACATGTAGTTTGGAGCCAAATTCGGATACTAAATGATCACCGTGCGCTAAGCGTAATTGTCTTGTATAAATAAAGACGCGTGTTTGGCGCTTATCGCTGCTTTATATTGACTCCAGGCAACACCCTGCAGGAAGCGCTCCGCACGCCGCCGCCGCTGCTCTTTCTCTTAAGCATTTACTCATTTGGGAATGCATATGAAACTAACTGATGAGAGAAAGACACAAGTCTCCAAAAAAGCTGCAAACTCACGCAAGAGTTAGCCTTTCTTTTATTTTCTCTCATTCTCTAATTAGGCTGCAGAACCTCCGAGCCGCTAATTCCAATCAATCATAAATGAGAATTAAACTACCCGCGTCCAGGCGGTCAAATATGGTGGCCATAATTAACCAGCAAATCACATGCGGCTCAGAAAGATAAATAAAAAAGAAGAAATATTTATGTGGAAATGTTGGGGTCTTACCCAAATTTTCCGTGTCGCGGACAGCTGTAGCAGGCGGAGGAGGAGGCGCACTAGTGGAGACAGGAGTTGGAGACCCTTCCCATTTAACAAGCAAGGAGTCTGAGTGGAAATTTCCATCTGCCATGTGATGATGGCAACTCCTGAAGCGTCGTGTTACACCGCCAAGCGCTGCTGGGGGGTGGGGGGGGGTGGGGGGGTGGGGTCCCAATTCTCTCAATCAACCCCTCTCTAGGTACTCATTACACAAGCCACCTCAACATGAGCCGAGAAAACATCTTGATTGCCTTAAGATCAAGATGTCTGTTTCCATTGCTTCATGATGAATGCATTAACTGAATGTATAATAATCAGTATGCATATTTATGCTGGCTAAAGGGTGTTTGTGCAGCGCTTCAGATGAAAGGGAAAGCTTCACTTAATGATTGTGCCGTTAACTGCTTGCGATCCTTTGTTTACATTCCGCCTGGCCACGTTGTCGGGACAGAAAAGAGCGCGCCTCACTCCCGATGCGCTGCAATTACGACTTAAAGGGGAAGCAGTAAAAATAGGAGTTTGTACAGAGGTGCGATCTGCCTGATAAACTCTATTATGAATGGTTTTATGCATGTGTCATGGCCAGGGGCGAACAATAGCAAGAGCAATTATGAGGAACTTGTACTTTACTTTATTTCCCTTTATGCGACTCTATATCTCAGTCTACTTAGGTAAGTTAAAGTTGTGTGTGTGTGTGTGTGTGTGTTTTTTTTTAATGCAATTAGTCAATTAACCAAGCTGTTTTGATAGAGGATCAGTCATTTAGTTCATGTATTAGGCAAAGGCTCCAATTATTTCTTATGCAGCTTCTCCAGTGTGAGAATTTGTAGACAGGACACTTGAAAGCATCACCTTGGATTCGAAACACAGGAATGGACCTTTGTTCATGTTTTCTGACTTCTTATAGGCCAAACTATTAATCAGTGACTCAAGAAAACGATCAATGGTTGAATCATGAATGAAAATAATTATTAGTCTTTAATGAAGTCATAATCTTAAACTATGATAAATGATACAGCAGCACTGACAGAGGCCATCCTGGGATGTAAACCGTGCCTCTTCAGTGGTGCACTGCACAGAGTTCACTGTCTGTCAGACTGTGTGTGGTACTGTGATTTCTCTCTTTGATTTTCGGTGGCGCTCCTGTCTTTGTCTGCAGTCAGCTGATATTTGATCTTTACAAAACCAATTTCCTCTTCTGTTTACTCCAGACAAACTATAAATCTAAAACACATCACTTTCTCAGTGCTGGGGGATTTTTTATTTTTATTTTTTCCAAAGAAGGAACAACCAGACTCCATTAGCAAAACAGGTATTTAAATAGTTCTGTCATGTCAAACCCAATCCCACATCAGATGACAAACCATTGCTGTGTAAAAAAAAAATTAAAAATAATACAGACTTCCAGTAACACGTAAACAAAACAAAAACTTCACTTATAATGGAAGGAATTATATATACTTTAAAAATGATGTGCAAAACATTGTGTTTTCATCCCATTAAACAAACTATTGTGTGCTCAGAGAAAAGGAAAATAAAAGAAAGTAAAGATCATTCTCTGTATCATTAGGACGGCACATTTCTGGCTCACCTTTACTCTTCCTTCCTGAATCTTGAATTTGTATCTGTTGTTCTGTGCAACTTCCTCTTCTAGTATTTACTGGGTAGAAAGAGGAAGCTGGTATTAGTTTGACAACATCCGCCCACAGTTTTCGCCTCTCTCAGTGCCAACAGGCATCATTTCCTGTAGGATGTCCAAATAGATGATTGACAGTTCTCTCGCCTTCCTACCTACATATCCTTGGATGAGCACGCTGCTCACTAGGCTCTCAGTGTATTTAAACACCTTAATCTTCATCTGTTTATTACATTTTTATACCTATTTTTATGTGAGGGGTTATGGGCTGGAGCCTCATCAATTAAAGAGAACACAATTACCTTAAGAAGCAGTTTCATATGTAATATAAAGCCAGAGTCAACTGGGTCAATATGCTCTGAGTGAGTTTCAGCAGAGTGTCTGTTCTTCACACTGGCTACATAAATGTCAATTTTTCGTTTTACTGTAGTCAGGAAAATACATTTGTCATTGAATTGGCTTTTTAAGTCCCATGTTCGATGGAAGTGGTCATTTCAAAGATTAGCACATCAACATCAATCAGGACCGGCTTGTCATTGATTTTGTTTGTTCTTGCAAACTCCCTCTTGGTTGTGAGTCACCATTTGGCAAAAGATCCCACTCATCTGTTTATTTTTTGAAAAATCGAGGTAATCTCCTGCACATGTGGGACTTTCCTGTGCGTTAATCTGCACCGGGGCACGGCCACCAGCTGTGGCTTCTGCTGGAACGGAGAGCTGTGATATTTTGGCCTCACCCCGGATTCCGAATTGTGAGACTTCATATGAATTAGATCTGATGGTGTTGTCGATCTCTGACGTCTGTCAGGTGTCTGACTGTTAAACCAATTAGGCTGAATGAATCAGAATCACGTAACCACAAGCGTTTCCCAGGTGTGTTTGGGAGCAGCAGTTGGAGACTCAGAGGGAACTTCTTCCCGCTGATCCAAACACACATCAACCACAGGTTTATCATTGTCAATAAGTGCGTAAGAGAGAGGGAGACAGCTGTGTATACTGAATGTGCATCATATTACACTCCAGCTTTGTATGACATATTTAACTTCAGTCCATCTCTCTGTTTTGATGTTATGTTTTATGCATATACAGTAAAATGCACCTTTTATGATCCACAGCTCACATGAAAGCAGTCTTTTGATGGAACTATTTCACCTCTTTTTTACATAAAAAAAAAGTCATGCAAAGGAAGGCAGACCTGGAATGAACCTATGGCGTAAGAAAGAAAAGACCCTCCTCTGCTGTCTCACGCTGGCGTCCCGTCAGCATTAATAAAAATCACAATTCCCTCTGAGTTTTTCAGTCCCTGCTAATAACAATCGTACAGTCTCTAATCATCCTCACAAGGCTGAGGAACCACCAGTGTCTAAAAATAACTCTGCTCTGAATTCATGTGGATTTCCGTCTGCATTCTTTAATTGAAATTTTGGTTTCCAACAAGGGCCATGCAAATGCAGCTTAAATATGCACATGATGGCAACATATAATACCAAAAGACTGATGCTAATGATTCACGTCAGAGGTTAAACAATGCAATGTGACCACTGACAGCTTGGTCGGGCATTCAGATGTATTATGCTAGTAGTGGGTTATGTACGGTGGTCAGTAAACTTGCTTCTTTCTAACACCATACAAGTATAGTGTGGACATCAGCAAACTAAAAGTAGAGCGGGATGGAGCCACTAACCACTGATTTAGTAGCATCATGGCGTCCACAGGGGGGATATTTCAGTCCTATTTTTCCAAAGAAACCCACAACCCCACTAAATGCAGTTAGCATAGAAGTAACTGCAGGTTACAGTAGGTAGTTAGCCAGACATGCTAACCTTTGCAGCTCACTTCAGCAGCAGCTTTCCTTACACTTTTATTCTTTTGTTTTTTAGTTTTGGGAAAGCTACAAAAAAGACACCACTCTCCGAACTCCAAACAGTAAGTACATCCTTTCCACAAAGTGGTGGGTTGAACAAGCGGTCAATTGCATGTAAATATATGTAAATATATGACACATTCAAGCAGCAATCAGTGAAGGAGCAAAAATAACTCCAAATGCCTGTGTTCAAAAGTTGAGTCTGATTTTCTTTTATTTTCTACCTGATTATTATCCCCAAACCTTCACTGTACACAAAGCATGCTGGGATGCAAGGAAAGTCATTTTGTCTGTGTTTGTAAAGATCATTCGATGACATTTCCTGATGGAAAAAGACAAAAGACGAATACACCTGAACCTGAAAACTACCTGCCTCTGACTTTCAGCACCAGGATGCCCATTAGTTCAATTTATGAGTCTCTCCAATACAAAAAAACCCATATTGGATGTTTGCGGGTCTCATGTCCCGAATCATGAGAGCATGAGCATCTCACATGAGAGTCGGCGTACTTCAGCTGACAATGATTAAATAATCCAAAACTGTGAGTAATCAAGTTTAGTTTCAGCAGGCCGATGCCAGGAGTATCAATCGCTAATTATAACGGGTCATCCTATATGCTCTATGTAAGCACATGAGCTGGGCATATATGTTCATCTATACCATTTCACCTCCATCCTATCAGTTTATCTTCAGCATGTGGCACTGCTTTCAGTTTAGCAACAAGTAAATATTGTGGACTATTATAGCTGCTGCTGATCTGGCACCTACACATCTGAGACTGAGAATTTGAACACTGAGACCCTGAACTGCATGTCCGAACTGAGCGAAACCTGGCTCACAAAGCCGGGTGACCTAGTTAGCTGAAATAGAAAATGCCTTTCACTTGTGAGAGGTGATAGGCTTGGAGCCTGCACTGACATGGTGGTACGACACAATGTGTGGCTCTTCTTCATTGACTTTTTTTTCTTTGTTCAGATTCAGTGTACTATGCCACAGGAGAGTAAGGCTGTGCATGATGTTTTGCTAATATCTGGGCATTAATTTTTGGATGATGATGGCGTTTGATTCTTTGATTTTAAAGATGGTTGCCCACATATAGTGTACTGTTCCAGTTGTTTGTATGTGTTGAAATTGAGGAAATTTTGAATGCTCGTGACATGGAGAGCCAGTCCTCACCAGAGAATCGGGCGTATTGGTCGACTGTGCAAGTAGCTTAGTACGATGGCCACTTATTCTTAGACAGCAACCTCTCGTGGTTGCTGTACATATGATGGGAGCAACAAAGCGAGGAGGCGTGG
Source organism: Chaetodon auriga (assembly GCF_051107435.1). Lineage (NCBI taxonomy): Eukaryota > Metazoa > Chordata > Actinopteri > Chaetodontiformes > Chaetodontidae > Chaetodon > Chaetodon auriga. Next base: position 5,384,092 of record NC_135095.1, on the reverse strand, counting down.
ATGGATGGGTCGAACAAACATTTTCACCCAGGAGACCTCTGTTTGTGTCCCGTGTAAAACCGAAAGTCAACGTTGACCCATTTTAAGTAAGGTACATCACGTGTGTAACAGTAGCATACTTATTTTATCCCATCGTCTTTTCCTCAACCTAACCAAGTAGTTTTGAGGACCTTTGTCCTCACACTGTTAAGGTTGTTGCTGTTAGGAAGCCTCCCCCCTCCTCCCTTTCCTTTTATTTCCTTGTGTTCATCTTTATTCGTGTCTGTCCATGTATGTGTGTGAGTTTGTTGGCGTGTTGGGAACTGGGTGGTTCCCTGCAATCATGGCTCAACTACACTTGTCTCCCTGCCCATCAGCCACCACAGCTGCAGCCAATCCATAATCCATAAATCCATAAAAACTCAATAGCCTGGTAACACATTTCACATTGCTTTCCTTGTGTTTTATTCTTGCTATGGTGGTGTTTGCCTAAGTGTTTTCTGAGTAGTTTAGTCTGTTTTCAGCTTCAGTCCACCACCAGCAAACCTGCTGAGTCACCTCACCTGCCTGCCCGCTCCATCTTGGATCGGCACACAATGTCTCCCAGTGATCGTGTTCCTTTTTGTGACAATAAATCCTTTTTATTATTCAAACCATCCGTGTCTGTGTCCTGCCTTTGGAGTCCAGCCTTTTCCTCAGCCCCTTAACTGTAGCTTGGCGCTGGTACTCTCTAATGGTGCAATATGTTTGGGAGTTATTGGCAATTAACCTGACGTGTTACACATGGAACCTTTAAAGCTCAATGAATCAGCGTTTCTTTTTTTTATTAACAATAAATCAAGTGACTCTATATGCTGTAACTCTTATCAGCCTCATGTCCCACAGCAGTACGCAGCTGTCAGCAAAAAAGCTCTAAGAAAGTGATTGTATGCCCCATATGGGAAACAGACAAAGTTATTGATATTAGCGGTTAAAGAAACTTAAAACATGGATTCAGATATATTTCTCAGGACTTACTGGAGAATGCTTAAAGGACAATGAATGCATGACTTAGATTCTTCAGGTGGACATAAACATGACTCCAAATGATAAGATAGGAAACTATTTATTAACAATTAGCCATGAGACTGATAATTGGTGGTAAGGTGATAATATGCCAGAAATTGCATGTTTGGAAGTTCCTCTGCTCCCAGTTGGTCCCCAAAAAGATGTTGAAACAGTAAATGGGTTTGCTGTACATTTCCTTTATTACCTGTGGTAGTGATTTACAAGCTTCACTAGAAAAGAAAAAAAAGGTCAAGTAGAACTTCATTAGCTGTACATAGTAATAATTAGAATGTGAAACAGCTGTCTGCTAAACACATAAATTACAAGTTACAGTATTTTTTATTCAGAAATAAGATATTACCTCTATAATTTAAGTATGAAGCAAGGTATATGTACATAAGGAAGTTGCAAAGTATGTATACAATTTGAATACTGAAACAAAGATGTATGATTTCAGACATTTTCAGCCATTTAATTAAAAGTGTCCATAATTAACCACTTAACCTGAACATGAAAGACTCCTGAGTTTACTTTACTGTCTGTCTTTCCACTGAAATGATCTGAAGCTAAGCAGTAATCTGAAAAGTCCTCACGTGCATGAACGTGAGCTTCTTGGAGAGCCAGTCACTACGTGCTGGCCCCTTTAACCTCTCTCAGTAAAGATAATGGTAATCAGTGAACTCACATTAGCTCCACTTAAATTACATTTGACCCACATGATGAAAGAAGCAACATCAGTGTTTCCGGCCACGTGATGGTAGATTATACTGCTCCTCCTTTTGCCTTTGTGCTACAAACCTTCTGCTGCAGTCTTTCATTTGATTTAATCCTTAGTTGCAAATCTGAGTGCAATGGAGGAAGCCCTCTCTGCTCACCAGGCACGTGAAGTCTCGCCATCTTGGATTTCATGTAGTCTGTGGTTCAAAAATTGGAAATTAAAAACAGACTTTGCAGAGTTTTTTTTTTACAAGCACATCAGCAATTAAGCAATAAAAACTTGAATGTCTTTAACTTCCAGCAAACGACTGTAAGTGCCCAGTAGTTGCTGGTGTTTCCTCAGATAATTGAGAGTTAAGTTTGGATGGCGACGTGCCACCGAACACGGAGCGACTGTCCTGCCCACCCTGGTCAAACACTGTTGAACTTCAGCATAACGCTGACAAACAGAGCTTACATAAACTTCAGGCTGGAACGTACCTGTTGCTGGGGGATAACTCCCATTGAGCAAACCAGTCAAACAAAAGCTCTCGTTATGTAAGTGGCACAGAAATGACACAAACGCACTGAGCAAATTTCTCTTCTCGTTTAACCGATTACTGGGAGAACTCTACTCCACATGAACAGGGGTGGATGAAGAAGAAAATCTGAAATTTAAGCAGGAAATTGAACCTCTCAAGTCTCGCCGTGCCTTGCTCACAGTCAGTCACCCACTGCTTCTTGGATAGTCAACACATCTGTGTTTTGGTGTGGTTTGATGGACAAGCAGCACAGGAGGACGGATGCTCTGACCAAATATATGTGTTGTTGTTCAATCCAACATCTGCCCGCTTGGTTTTGAGTAAAAAAGACCCCTCACCTCTTACAAATGGCTGTTTATCCAGATGGGTGTTGTTTTGACCATGAGAGCAAAGACGGTCTAAGGATAGCCTCAAGTCTCGTACACTAATAATGTAACAAGAAAGGCTTGAACTGACCTCAGACTAAAGTGAAGTTGAACCCTCTCAATGAGAAAACTTAATAAAACCAGCATGTCATCACCACCAGGAGAGGACATGGAGTCAACAGAGCTCCCAGCAAGTATTTCTGACCCCATAATGGTGTTCTAGAGGAGACTTCCTGTGCATTAATAACATGCTTGGTCCATTCATTTATGATCAGTGAATAACAATGAGATGCACGATTAAGAGGTATAATAACTGACCTTTTTTCAACTTTTATCGACCCAGAGTTGGTCTGTCAAACATGAATACTCCATTTCAGTAAGACCACGCCTCACACTCCCACAGGTACACACATTCAGTTTGTCACACAGTCTCAGGGTATGATGATAGATTTGAAACATTAAGAGTAAAGCAGAGTACTTTCTAATGATTCCAGCCACCCAAACCCCAGTTCAAATTATTTTGAGAGTGGCAATTATGTTTACACAATACTCATTTATCTCAATGCAGGGAGGAAATGCTTTTATGAACACTCTTCCAATCTTCCAAATTGCAAAATGTTGGGTGGAACCTATCTGCAAAATGCTTACTGACAAATATTGTTTGTTTTCCAATATGCCCTCATAGCAACCAAAGCCTGATTACTAGTTTTTATGCTTTGGTTTTGGCACTCACAGCAGCTGGTTGAGGTTAGAAGACTGTGGTCTCAGGTTAAATGTTGAAAAAGTCAAGCCTAAACCCTATCCAGAGCAATTTTGTTGCTTAGAATTAATCACAAACAGGACTCAAGCTCTGTCTGAACATGATCCAGGCAGCGATTACATTTGCCACCACTGGGTCGTTGGGACACTTCTTTAGTAATATATGAAAGTCATTTGATCTATGGAAGAGTATCCCGAGTTCCCAGCATCGAAAGCATTGGCTTGAACATCCCTCCAAATGGGTCAGTGGGTCAGCTGAGAGCTTGACCTTTTTTTATTACCAGCTTGTTAAAAAGCTTCTTCTTGTGTCTGTTTCATGTCAGTAACTTTGCTCTGAAATGATTCAGAAAGATTTAGAATGAAAACTGGACCACAGATGCTTCATTGCATCCACTTTTTCTATCAAAGCACTGCTTATTGTTAAAATCAAGAGATGATCTGACGCTGTTATTTTGAATATAAGACTTTCAGGATTTGACATGAGAAACAATTCAATGTATGGCACATCAGCATGCATGTGCTGCACCACGTGGAAATGAACCTGCGGCTTCATTATCAGGAATAATCACTAACGTCTCGTAGCGTGCAGAGGTGCCATTGACCTTTCACACTGTAAAAACCAAGGTGAGGAAACTGACGGGTTCCTTCTTATCTCAGAGAAGTCAGACTTGGGTTTAAGCGTATGAGCAAACATTCAGCACAGATTTATGACATGCTACACTTCGAATGGGTGGTGTTTGCCACAAGGCTGACAGTTCAGAGAATTATAGGAAACAAGTTTTTCAAGTAGTTTGAAAATAATATTCTGAGTATTATGTCACTGCTGTTTCCAGGATGATCATAAACACTATTCAATGTACATTCAGACTAAATGATTTCTGATGTTGCTCTTTGCATTTAGCGATCTTGATCTCTTTATATTGGTGCATTGTGTCTGCATCATTTCTGAAAGAAACTTAGCTTTCACTTGTTGAACATTGTCAGGTCCTACTCGGACTGTCTAGCTGTGACAAGTAGTTAGCATTCCTGTTCATGAATCCTCTGAGCCCTCCTGTGTACCCCTCATGCCGGGACGACAACACAATACAGAAAGGCCTCGACATAATTTCCCGATTCTTCCGCTCCTCTGCTCCAGCTATTAATTTCGGAGGCTTGTTACATAAGGTATTATGCAATGTGTTTTTCCAATGGCTGTTTTTCTGGCCCCTGCGCGCTAATGGGTCTGGGGGCAGGTTTTTGGTGGCTGAAGCTGCTGTTGACATTCATATACGCATGAAAGGAGCCCCCCGCTCCTCTCCTGCAGTTGGGGTCAGGCCACAACAAACCTAAAAAGTCCAACGGTCGGCTGGGTTGGAGGGACCACCGACACAACACACACATGTCCCACAAAGTTTGGAAAAAACAGAGGACACGTGCAGTTTGTCATTTACTGCACAGCTTGGGTCATCCTGATTGTCAATATTATCAGCTATGTTATTTTTGGGGAGAAACAGCAGGGAAAAGAATGATCTACAGGCCATCTGGTGTGGCATCTTTCAAATCTGGATTCACACTTCCTGTTTCTGTTTTAGCCTGTTGTTTAACATAAAGGCAACACATAACAAAACATCTGCATGATGTCACAGTAACCCAGAAGGAAAATGGAAGGATATACTTTGTTGAAGTCATGAAATCTGTAGGTTAATTTATTAATTTTTGCATAAAGTATTTTGGCTCTCATGCCATGATATTTAGGAAACACAATATTTCTACCAGATGTACAGAACCAAAACAGAATCGAGAATTGCCACAGTCATTTTAAACCTGCATTAATGGATTGTTTTGGCCACTTGGAGGTAGCACAACAAGATAAACACAACAGTGACATATTACTGTGTGTATATGGCAGATTAGACATGGAGCAAAATTAGCATTCATTTCTTTTTAACCACCTCTGTCAAAATTCATTCTCCTTTTAGCTCTGTTTGGTCTTACAGATCTTGGTCTTCAGCTAACATGAGCTGGATGTTTAACCTTCTTCACTTTACATTCGTCTGTAACTTAAAGGTTTGGTGCTCACTTTGTAGCTGAAAGCATCTGTCTGCTGCTGCTGGAAACGAGACTAAGGAAAACAATAACCTGTGAGCCACAAAGCCAAAGTAACAAGCTCGTTCACTCTCCTTTTAGCTCCGCTTTGCCCTCCACCAACTCGTTTTGTGTTCACTTGCACCAACACAATGTGGTGTCACCCCACTTGGACGCTACTGCTTCTTAATGCCTCTGTCTGGGAAAATCTGTGGATCACAGGATTTCCACAGGGGCAATGAATTGGGATTATGAAGGACTGGATGTCATGCATTGATGACATGCATTGGTGGCGGCTGACACTAAAGAACAACATGATAACAGACTGAAATAAGTGTTGGAATGAGCCAGAGCTAATATACCACATTAGAGAAAAGTGCCACATTTTATGTAAAGATGGGCTGAAACCAGAGCAGAGCAAGGTGGAGGTAACATAGAATATGCCAACCCCAGAGTGCAAGAAATACAAGGAAAGATTCCTGGGAATGGTAACATATCTTGGGAAAGTTATTCCCAATTTCTCTGATCATATAGCTCTGCTCAGAGAGCTCTCACAGATTGATGTGGTGTGGCATTGGGAGATGGAGCTCATACCAAGCTGAAAACAACGCTCACAGAAGCGCCCGCTTGACCACATTCACGAGAGTCACTTTGGGACTCAAAGCTGTAGTGAGGGATCTGCTTTTTGTCCAGGAATGTCCAAAGCAATAACAGAGATGGTGAGCAGTAGCTCAGTGTGTAACACATACAGAAGGGCATGATCCACAGAGCCGCTGCAGCCACACAGTGTGCCTGAGAGGCCATGGGAAGAGACTGGAGTTGATATCTTCACGTACAATGAAAGTTTGTACTTGTAAATTATTACCCAAAGTTTATGAAAGTGGAGCTTCTGAGAAGACACACTTGAAGGACATCTCACATTTTGCGAGACATGATATTCCAGATGTAATGACCATGGACAACGTTCAGCTCAGATCAGATGTGTTCAAGAAATTCTCAGAAGAGTTGGGCCTGCAACACATCTCATCAAGCTCTCATCATCCACACTCAGATGGATTGGCAGAAAGAAGGGTTAAAACTGCCAAACCTCTGCCAAAGAAACACATGCAGATAAAGAAGAGCACTGTCTTGCCTTACTGGACCTCAGGAACACACCTTTAGATGACGTAGGAGCAACACCAGCTCAGCACGTGGTGGGACGTCACCAGAGAACATGCATTCCTGCACCAGTTACTTGTAAAACACAGTAACCAAAACAGTCAAGGAAATACTGGAACAAAAACAAGCCAGACAAAAACAGCATTATGACCACGGTGTGAAACTGCTGGCAAGAGGCAACATGGGCTCGTGGAGAAGTGAGAGGAGCAACTGCACGACCAAGAGCATATTAAATCCAGACTCCAAACGGTAAAGTCTACAGGAGAAATTCGTGTTGAAAACAGGGAGCTGCGGAAAACCAACAGACACATGAAAAGGATAAGACTGAGACGGAAAACAAGACGCAAACTGACATCAAATAAGCCCATCTGGTTAAATCCCAATCATGGGAAGTGAACTTTACCCTCCTTTTCTGCCAGGTGATAAATAATGTGACACGTGTTTTATTTTTTCCCTTTCCTTTAGAGGTAAATCCAGCTGAAGGAGAGCCTGAGAAGTAATTAGTGTCATGTAGCTGAAATCCCAGCGGCTGACCATCCTATGTCTATGACTGTAAAATCCACACCATCTGTAATTAATACTAATCACTTTTAACCTGATATGTTTTCCAGTGTGAAATGCCTGGACGTAACCCTTACTTTCTAACTTTCTATATCTAAGAATAACATGCAATAACGCAATCATTAGAGTTCGCCGTCTACAATATAACACCTAAATATAACCATTCCTTTATAGAAATAAACAGTATCTGGTGGGACTTGAAACTTGCAATACAAGCCTTTGACACAAGACCCAACAAGCATAGCTCTCTTTCAAACCCAAAAATAGCCATTGGCTATCTTTGTCCCCATTTGACCGACAAAGGTAGCCTCAGCTCACCTTCGCTGGACACGTGCGCTAATCCTATTTGTTCCTTTGGTGGCTCCTGCCCTCCTGGAGCCAGTGGTGAATCAATGTCTTGTTCAAAGACGCACATGCAAGGTGGATGTTTGCCAGTACAGGAGGATCTGACTCCCATCTGGCTTCATCATTTGCAGTATTTAGTGAAAATGAACAGACAAATAGACAGAGACAGAAATGCGTCCAATCCCTCGTGGGAGTGAGCATTCAAGGCCGCTCTGTTTCTAGATATGCTATCACAATAAAGCCAACGTATCCTGTCAGTCAAACTTCACCAAGTGAGGAGAAACTCTGTGGAGTGATGCCAAGGCAAATATGTCTGTTAGCTTGATCTGAGAGTGCCTTGGCTTGACTTAATGGCAAATAATTGGCTATTCACACATGCAGCACATGATGAGCAGCACTAGCATTCATTTAGAGTCATCTCTCTGGCCGACAATATCTCCAATGTTCACCTTGTTTTTTGCTTTGTTTTGGTCCTCAGCTACTCCAGAGGGAAATCTTTCTCCTCTCTTTAGCTACTGAGTGTGATGTGTTCATTAGCTAGTTGTTAACTTTGTGTGTCGTGTGGTGCAAGGCAGGCAGCGTGCGTTGGGATTTTAGGCCAAAAAGAAAGAAAGAAACTTCAACCATGAGTTAGAAGATGCTAGAAAGTTCAATGAAGCTAAAGGGAACTGCAGAAAGGGGTGATAATTCCCTATGGGGTTGTCACTGCAAGAATGTTAATACAATGTTATGTATTTGTTGTCCTTTAAAGCCTGAAAATGTAAATTATGTATTAATGTATGTGCTCATCATGTCAGTGTGGTTTGATCAGATTCGATTGATTGAAGTAAACACAACTGTCATAAGATTTGGAATTAAATGTTGCCACATCCTGATTGGTGCATCTTGTGACATCATGTTTTTCTGACTGTACCCCACCCATTTCAATTAGGTGAGAAGACCTTAGAGGAAAAAATAAACAAATCACACAGGTAAAATAATGAAAACTGTTTTAACTTTGGCAGAAAGTTACAGGTTCACGTCAGATCCCTTTGCTAATATTTAAAATGTGGTTGAGGAAGACGGTTTAATTTCTCAGAGCACGTGGATACACAGCCTTTTTGCTGTGATATTTCATTATCTTTCCCTGTCTTTTTTTTTTTTTTTTCCTCTGCTGTGTCACCACTCCTGATGAGAAGCTGTCCCTCGTGAGAGTGTTTGCAACAACAGGGATTTGTCTGACAGAACGTCATGCGCCATGTGTTTTCACAAATTGAGTTGCACTAATTCTACATACTGAGCTGCAGCTCGGAAGGGTGAGATGCTACCATACAAGCGAGTGGGTGGGTGGCGGGCCAAAGCCCTGTACTTTTCCATTAGGCAGCTGAACAAATGGAAAGAGCCTCTGGAAGTTTATAACCGGCCGTGCCTTATCAAGAGGAATCTCTTTTTTTCCCGTCTCTTTTTCCTTAGGCTTTTGTCTGGACGGTTAAAGGGGGGTTGGGAGGACCAAAAGAAGTCCCTGAGCAAGAATGTTATTGTTTCCGGATCTGCAGATGACACGCTTCTTAGGGTCTGAGGGAGGCTCTGCGGAGTGTGAGGCCAACACTTTGTCTGAACGCCTGCCACCTGCATGGGCCCCGCCACCTTCCTGTCAACACTATATTTTTGGATTTGACCCTTTGCCCTTATAAACCGACCACAACTGGAGATGACTTTGCACCATACTGGTGGGGCAAGAAAACAACAGCTCTAAAAAGCACTACTTTTGCATATTGGACAGTAGAAATGCAAAATTGAAGCTACTGAAAGAAGTGAAACTGTTGAAGGTTGGAGTTTCACTCAAGGACAGGCCTTATATTCTCTACCTGGAATGTGAACTCTCTGACCTTCACCAAGCCACAATTCTCCCCAGTGCCTGCTGGGTAAAGGCTGAAAGAGAGAAATGTGCGTGTGTGTTGAGGGGGGGTTGTCTTTGCGTTCATTTCCCCCTCCCACAGTTGTCACTGCAAGCACACGTGTGTCAACATGGCGGCAAAAATGATCCCTGACAGGAAGGGCCACACACAGATCTTGACAAACACGCGCAAAACACGCAGCTATAAATACAGAACATACAGCTACACAAACACAAAAAATATGGGGAGATTGACTGAGTGAGAAAAACAGATTTTGTTTGTAGATTTTTATATGAAAATATATGAAAATGCATAGAAAGTGCTTGAATGAATTATATGTCATAAAGACTTCATCATTCAAAGTTAGTGGTGTAGAAATGAGCAGATGTTTCATGTAGCAGACATGCTGGATTTTAATTTGCTGACTGGAAATAAAAATAACACGACCAAGTTTGATCAGTCGATAAATGTTCTACTTCCTGCGTTACAGATTTCCTCTTATCATTTTGACACTGTGTGGAAATATGGAGTCCTGAAAAATGTAGTAAAAGGTTATACGAATAAATAATGCAGTAATTTAAATAATTCAAATGCAGCGTAAACATAAATATAGCGCTTTCTTCTGTCCCTTTTAAGCTCCACAGTTATAAAGATGTATTGAAACTTAATTTATGCACACAATATTTTCTGTTTTTCTTATGCTTACATGATACTAAGAATGGTGGATCCTGTTCATCCAGGAGTTTGCCCAGTGTGAGCGTGAGTGTGTGGACATGTATTACTCACTTTATGGGGACAAACATCTGTTTACACAGTCCCATTGTGGGGACTAGGTCCTATTGTGGGGACTAGGTGTGTGAGCGTGCATCCACATGCTGCAGCTACTGCATATTGCTATAGCATCACTGTACAAACTACTGTTAGCTAAACCATTTTAGCTGCAAACTAATGCTAACAATGTTAACTTGCTATCGTCACATTGAACTTTATAGTTTATCTAACATTATGAGAAAGGAGACATCAAAGCCCACACATGAACAAACTGTCAGGGATAACACAATGAAGGCCCTCAATGAAGAAGAGAGACATGTACTTGAAGATGTTAACAGAATCAGAAGTGCTTCAGTAAATTGTACACGAATACAAACAATGCAAAAGAATAAATATGAAATGGGGTAATGTCATAGATGGCAGTGCTGATTATTTGGGTGCTGGATGGGATTTCCCTCAGACTCGCCCGCTGCCTCCTGTCTGTCAGGAAGTTTGTGGTCCACTGACAGGTGGGAGCTGCCACGGTGAGCTGGAGGAGATAGCAGCATGGAACCTGTAAGACATGGTGAGTCCATGTTATGGATTTCAGATTGGATTATAGATTCTCCACAGTGACTCAGTAATGACTTGAATGCAGGCATCCTTTAAAGTGCTCATCTCTGAATCATGTCTGTCACCATGTCAAATACTGTCATCAAACAATGTGTGGGACACCCTCAAGTGACACTGATGTGATGAACAATAGAGCTGAAAGGCTGGAGTGGCTCCATCTTTTACACACTGTTACAATGTGCTGTTGTACTGAGCCTTCGTGCTACCAGATAAATATTCATGGCCTCGATGTGTCAAACAGTACCTCAAATCAAACTGATGATCACACATGCATTCGCGGTGATGCTGGAAAAAGGTAAACAAGCGCCAATTACAAGTACAGACTTGGAGACTCAGATTCATCAGAACACCAGTTGGGCTTGGTTGAACATGCTGTGTGTTTATGACAGCATTTCTGGGTATTGGAACTTCAGCTGACTTCAAATATTTGCTGCAATTTGGAACTTGCACACTGTTGCGTAATGCAAAAGAATAATCTTGCAATGGCGCCTACAGTTCTATTGATTTTTCTCTCTACGTCAGTAATTGTGTTATAATGATTCCAATCATCCTATTTCAATCCTATTCCTTTAATCCACTGATGGCTAAGTCAACAAGGAAATAACATGACGTCTGGATATTCTTAGATTCACCTTCTGAGAAAATACACGACAAGGGCTGAATGTACAAAATCGAAGCAAAGTCTTTGTGACAGGGGGTTGAATCCCTCTCTGTTCAATCCGCAATCAAGCAAGTCATTTCTTACCACTTAAGGAATCAACATTTAGAGGTGGAAAAAGCATTCATATCCTTAATTTAAGTAAAAGTAGCAATATCACACTGTTAAACCTTTCAACGAGTAAAACTCCTGCATTCAAAACCCTTCTTACATATAAAAGTATGGAAGTATTATCAACAAAGAGTACTGGAATCATCAAAAGTAAACCTACTCACTGTGCAGTAACATGGTCCCTGTAAGTGTTTTACTATTATATTTTGCTGTTTTTAGATCAATATTATACTGTAGCCGCATTCATGTGTATGTTGCATTTTACTGCTGCAGATATTTATGGCTGAGCTCAGTTTAACTACCTTTATATACTGTTGGGTAGTTTCATCTACAGCAATGCATAATATTCTGTAAAATCATCATATGTTTGTGCTGTTGATTTGACATTTTCCAGCTAATCCAAGAAGGTCATTGAGTTTGAGAATTGGGAGAATTTTCTCAACCCATAAAAGAAATCTGACACGTAACTACTAAGTAATGCTGTCAGACAAACGCAGTGGAGTAAAAAGTACAACATTTGTCTCTGAGATGCAGTTGAGTAGAGGTATGTACTCACATAAAATGGAGATATTAAAGTAAAGTACGTCAACTATGTACTTAGGTACAGTGCTAAAGCAAATAGCAGATATTATTCATTTTAAAAGACAGAAAATGTAAAGATGTGGAAAGATAAGGAATATTTATTCTTCTGTATTGTGTATATTTTATGTTTATGTGTATGTTTAACCTGCTGGATCAATAAAGTCTAATACTGAGTGTAAGTACCACATGTGTCCACCTGACAGCGCTGTTTCTCTACAATAATAGCAGTCTTGGCAGAGTTAACTGTAGATATTGACCACTTACTTGTCCAGCATAAGACTTGTAAGTAGGTGCATGAAACCTGTTTTAGGGCTTTTAATGGTTTCACTTTAATTACAGAATGCAGTGAGATTGAAAAGGATTTCAAATCCTTGGCGCTCCTACTGCACACAGCCAAACAAATCAGTTCCCAGCTCCTGGATCCTTCAACTGCTGAATGACAATGAGTGTTTTCATTGAGACAAAAGGCTCCAAATAAAATATGATTTATTTTGTTTTGTTTTCATTGGTGTTGGACTGGAGGCTAAAAGCTGTTTTCCCTGGCAAATACTGTACACATCAAATAGACAATAAAATCTGTCATTGTTTGCTGCCATCACAAAGACCTAAATCTGTCTAATGTATGAACATTTGCAGCAGCAAATCCAAAGAGATGAGTGGTACGACTGGAAAGACAAGCCACTTTCAATTCTAATCATTTCTAGTTCTTCCAGCTGCTGTTCATGCACGTCATTAGACAAAATGATCAGAGGACTGGATTCTACAGGATACAGGATTCTTAGAATTAGGATATTAATTTTATTTCATTACTATTTCTGCATCGAACATTCCAGAGAGCACCTGTCAATCAAGTGCTTTTGGCAGAGCTCCTTGGTGTTCTGTTGAGGTCTAGTTTCTGAAGTTGCCGTTCTTTCCTTTGTCAGTTCAATGGTTATTCTAATCTCTTCAGCTCTTCCTCCGCTTATCCCAAACCAAGCAGACACGAGACCGAATGAATGACACTGAAAATGTTCAGTTGTGTACTTAACTCTTGAAAAACATTATGAAAATGATGATTTGTGTTTTAAGGAAGCCCAGAACAGCTGTTATCTCAAGATCCTGAGATAATTATTTCAGATAACAAAGCTTGTTTTCTAGTGACAGCAGATTAATTAATTACCAGCATAGTGTACTGTCAACATAAGAACCATAAATAATGTCATAGTAGTATGGAAGTAACATATCATATGATTAAACCCGAAAGGGTTGATGATATTTATATCCATTACTTAAAGCTGCTAGCTGATGTTTTTCACTTTAACTTTCATATCATCCAGCTGAGAGTTCCTACTATTCAGTATACCATCATTATCCCACTTGAGTTGTTAACATTTGGTGTATGAAATCTAGCCGTGCTCTTATCTGAAATCAGAGATGAAATTTGGCTCATGATCTACGACAAAATGTCACTGAGAGCTCTCGAGTGACGTGTGTCTGTCTTTGCTGTCAACACAGGCTCATACAGTAAATAACACTGTGGGTGGGTGTCGGGTTGAATTTTTAACACGCTAGTTTTAGGTTACGCTCAAATGATGCATCCCCTTGAACCTTAAAAGGGTCGAAGGTCACATGGAGCCCAGTTTGCTCGTGGTTGCCATGTTACTGCAGCTTTTGTGATTATTCATCGTCAGAGTTGTGATGAGTTAAACATCTGCAGCAGAGTACTTTTAATATTAAAATTAAATTAGATGAATAAATCATAGTATGCTACTATTAAACAAAAAAACCCTCTGTGCTGCAGTGAAATTGCTATTCTTTATCTTTCACAGTGAAAATGTGGGTTTGGACACTTCAATACTACAAAGCAATTTTTAATGTCACAGGGGTCCTGCAATGTGCTACATGCATTATTTAAACCCACACATTATCTTTCCCGCATTCACACTCACAAAAAGGAGGAGGTAGGCAGCCTTTGAACTGAGGAGACATGTGTGGGGGTCATAACACCAGTGTTTCCAATGCAAAACAGGAGTGTTTGGTGTATGAAGACCGTAATAACAAAGAGGGTCTATAGGCACCGCAGCAGTGAGTGCTAAGATTTGAAACATGCGAGGGGTGTTACATCAGCCATGGTGGTGCATGATGATGAAAAAATAACACTGTGGATGACATTGTTGAAAACTGGTGAAGAGGGATGAATGAAGAGGAATGTATACATGTATGTCTGTGCTGTCATAAATCTACTGGGCCCTAGGACAGGTGACAGCATTGTTGAGCTTTGACCTAACTTACCTTTAAACTACATTTCACTCCATCACCAAAGAAAGACCAGATACACTGCAGCGTGACGTGAATCATATCTACATTATATCAGTTTAGGCTTCATAACAGCGGATGGCCCCACTGGCTTCATATGAATGCCATGGATCACTCAGTTGTCCAACTGGTCCCACAAGTTTGACCAATAGCCACTAATTCACAACTTCTCTGGTATGAGAAGCTTTTCTTGAATTATGTCCCATGACCAAATAAAAGAACATGGTATCAAAATGAATTTGTGAGTGAGTGTAACAGCGAAGGTAAGCAGTCTGCAGTGTAACCAGGTGGGCTCTCTGTTTGGTTGAGTTTGGCCAACAAACACGAAAAGGCTCAACAGTGTGTTCCAGCCTTCGACATCCCATTCAAAATTTTCAAGGCTCCCAGCAAATTGAAGATTTCTGTGATTCTACTATTATTTTGATTCTGAATGTTAGTGTCCTCTGAAGGGGAACCCCACTGATTTTACATATCAAAGTCTGGGGAGTAGTTCTGCATATGTGAAAAAAGCTGTATAAAGCCTTTTTTGGCTCCAGGGGAAACTGTGTGAAGTCTGCTGAATTGTCTCAAGTGATGTCACTTGACAGCAGCAAAAAGAAAATCTGGGGATATGGGGTTAGAGTTGTAAACATTCAGTACCTTCGGTGGCCAACTACAACTACAGGATGCAGGCCTTACCTGAACCCTGGTGAATTCGACTAGCTTCCTGGCTTCCTGCCGCTCCACTTGTAGCTCCACAAAGCATAGACATTTACCAGGCAATGAGAGTTTAATGAAAAAAGCTATTCCCCTGCATAATGTGAAGTGTAGGACTACCTTCCTTCCATTAAAACCACTCTTGCAGCTCCTCAGCCCTGTCACAGCTTCCAGTGGTTGAAGAGTCGTCAGCAGCACACAGCAGAGGAAGCACTGTGCAGACGGGGCTAAGACTCGCTACTTACAAGAAAGGTATGCAGTGTGACTTTTTCCTCCGAGCACCTATATTTCTTCCAATTACGATCTAGGTCAGCACTGCATAGTTAGGACCAAGACAATGTTTTTAAAATTGAACAAAATGGAAGGTTCCTCTGATACAAGTTTGATGTTGATGACAGCAATGATGTCCATCTAAGGTTTGGCAACACCTGTGCACAGTTTGTATAATTTCATACCTGTTTTCAAAGTGGAACGCTGTCAAACAACTCAAGATGATCTCCGTAATTGTTGGCTGGTAAAATCCATCACGAGTGTTTGCACTCAGACGACTGATGGATGGATGGATTCCCTCTCCATCAGCAGGTTTTTGCATTTGCACCTGGTGTTTGAGCTGGTCTTCCCATCTAACTCTCAGCAAGAAAGTGAACATCCATATTTCCCACATATTGAATATTAATTTAAATAGCAAAACACTCATGTCTCGGAATGTTCTGTATTTATTAAACATACAATATCTGTTATTGAAATGAATGAATGACACAACCTGTAACTTCCAAAACTTGTGAAACTGCAAACCTACTCTGTACAGTTCAGGATGTTTCTGTCACATTGGCTGAATGAACACTGGCATGATCACATGCTGAAAAATAAGTTAAAATAAGTTAGGTAGAATGGATAGATGGGTTGTTGAACTCTGTCTAAACTAAAAACCATCCTGACCACTGCTCCTCAGCACTTGTTCTCAGCCAGCAGCACTCAGAGCCCTGCTGGTGTTCATGCTAACCATGTAATCAGTGACTATTTTACACCTATGATGCAAACAGGCATAATTACGTGTATTTAACTGAAAGGTAGGACCAGCAGGTACCAGTGGATGCTGAATTGCAGGAGTGAAAGTCACAAGTCATCTGATTCTAGCAAGATGACGGACTGACGTGTGTTTATATAGATTATATCTTATATTCTACTCAGAGGCATCACTGTCCTTCCATGTTGCTCATTTCTTATGCCACACAATGTTTTTGGAAATCAAGAAGGAAACAGAACAAGCTGGTCCATCATCCCTTGGATATCAACCATGTGACAGTGTGATCTTGGAGCAAAGATGGACACTCTGGCAAAATCCCCGGAGGCCTTCCCCTTTGATGGTCGGCACCATGGAAACATACAGCCATTTGTCCGTCATGGTGTCCAGGGTGGAAAGCTCATAATTAGGAGAGCATTGTGATTATGCCAAAGTCAGGATATAAGAGGACAGGCCTCATTCTCACCTCTCTTTCAACTAATGGAATTGACTCATCTTCCAAAATGAGAATTCAATTGATTTTTTTCCTCCTTTCTTTCCCCTTGGGTATTGAACTGGGTGTGAGTGTGAGGATCTACAAGATCGAACAAGAAATCAAAAGAAAAAGAAAAAAAAAACTGTTGGCTCTTCAAGCTCACAGCTAACAACCTTGACGGACTGATTAGGTGGAAGAATACTTTCATGTAGTATGAAAGACACCATTTGCCAGCTGCAAACTAACACACACAATGCTACAGTAAACAGCTTCTGAAGTACACATTGAAAGCATTTTAGACGATTAGGCTTCATGTGATTGTAAAGGGGAACATGTGGCCACAACAAGTGAACAAATAAGGCAGCACAGTCAATTTTATATTCCAACACTACACAAATAAACAGTATTTGGAAAATGAGAGGGATTATGTAAACCCTGTGCAACGCTGGCTGGAATATTCTGCTTCAGCAAGCAAATCCTAAAACGCTGCTCTTCTTGAACAGTACAAAAAGCAAACAGAGTTTCTGTGAGCTGCAGCAGTGTTAGTTTATTGTATAGACCTTGAACAGCACAGTGCAACCAGGCAGGGACAAAGCCGAGGCTGTGAGAAAATGAAAAAGACATGTTCAAGGTCACAGATGTTTAATTGCAATGATGTTATCTCTAATTAAACCAACACGTCTTTGCCAAGCCACCATTAAGATAATGCTGCAGTATACATAGGCAGGCTTAGCAATCTCTGCAGGGGTTATGAGTCCTCAGCTTGTAAGAATAACATCTAAACCACTGAAGGGTTCATTAGCAGAAACATAGATCTCTGGTTTGATTTATTTTCCTAAGTCACATCTCTTGTGCCCTCCAGGAAATATCAATCAAACTGGTATTCGTTTATTCTTTTTAAGAATGACTGCTTTTACAACTGAACACCTCCCTTTAAATTGACATGGACTGTATACATACACAACTATATGTGCAGAGAGGATCTCCCAGATTTAAAGCTAATATGATCTGAATTTAGGAGGATAGATTTGAGGAAATATTCTTTCTTCAGACTGTCAATTCTCTGTGTGTCAGGTGATAGCGTTGAAGCAAAGTGATACATTATGATTTAGTTATGTGTCACTGAGGCATAATAGTTAGATCAAAACCTTTAAGTAAAATAATAGAAATCTCAAAAAGGAAGGGTAACACCATGTTTGAAAGTTGTTTACAAATCATAAAGTCACAATATAAAGGGGAACTGCAGGAAGTAAGTGTGAGTGTAAAATCATTGGAGTGCCCCTTTAATGTGTCACACAACATATGGTGTTGGTGCTTATTCAGGTCAGCAGAAGACAGGGTCGTTACAGCTCGACTCTCTAGCGAACAGCGAATCACTTAGGTCAGATTGACCATTCAGACATCGCTGTTAGGCTTTTAATGGCCACTTTAGGTGCAGCGGTGTAACCTGTAAGCACAACAGTGACTAAATACCATGAAGTTAACATTGATGTGTTAGCAAACAGTTTCCACATCCAATATGCACAGAGCATTTGTTCAGAGCTGTGTTTCTGGGCACCTAAGAAATGTAATTCCAACGTTCACTCGCCCTCCTAACTCTGTGTTTGTTCTCCACCAATTTCTGAGAGAAACATCTGGTTCTTTAACAGCTACAGTAAATGATTCACTGTGTTCACCAACGAGATGCCGCTGACCCAACCAAAACGGTAAAGCTGTAGTTGTAAAACCAAAACAATTAGATTAAAGATGGTAAAATGCTCTGCATAACTGAGGGTAACTGCAGAGTCAGGTGGTCATTTTCTGTGGGTTCGTCACTGTAAGCGACCCCTTTCACTTCACATGCAGTAACTTGATTCACTTTTGGTATAAAAATATTAATTGGCACATTGTGTTAATCTGCTATCTGGTAAACATTTTTGTCAATATGCAGGTAAAAGTTTTTTCTTACTGTGTACATTTTTGGCCTCCATATTGAAGTTATATAACAGATGTTTCTACAGCATTTTAATGAGGTGCAGCAGGTTTGAAAGTGCCACAAACATTGTGTGACCATCTGCTCGGCAGGTTAGGTTTCATAATGCAGCCATATTGGCAGAGGTAGTTATTGTGTAATTAGTTATTTGAACAAAAAAACCGCCAGAGAGGAAGAAGAATAAGTACATTCAGGATTAAATCTGCACCGTACCTTCTCCTCTCCTCTTCCTCTCACAGCCCTCTCTCCTCCTCTTGGCTGCACCCACCTTCATGTTATTGGTGTACTGGCTGCTGTTGTATTCCGGATTTACTCTCAGGGCGACCCCACCCACAGCAGCATGCAACCCGACCTGCAGGTGAACAGTTCAGCAGCAGGTCCCCTGTTTCCTCCTCACACTCCGGCTGGATTACTCGCCGAGCGCAAACGATGCGCCTTTAGGATATTAGGATTCAGCCACAGGACGCGGTCCAGCATCGCGTCCGCAGAGCGCATCCGGATGTGAAGGTAAAAGCAGACAAGATGATGGTTTCATTAGGCAGCTGTGTGGGTGTGAAGGTGAGGTTTATTCTGTTTGTTTTATTCTGCCTCCACAAAAGTCGCGAAATCCAGGTTGTTATCTCTCTGCTGAGCCGGATAATGTGTGAGGACAGAGCAGAGTAGGCTAATACGAATTAGTTTTATTATAAGTGAGTTCATCTCTACATGTCGCACTCATTCTGTAACAGTCTATGACTTTTAGCTCCTATTTTCATTTTCTCACATCTCTAAACTTTGTTACTGTTCCTACCAATTCTTCTCAGTATCACTTAAACTGCTAATTATCTTCTACATCAATCTATTAATTGTTTGACTTGTTTAAAAAAAAAACTCCAAAAGCCAAAATAGATTCAGTTCACAATAATATATACAGAGAAAAGCAGCCAGTCCTCACACGAAAGAAGCTGCAACCACAGAATAATTGATATTTTTACTGATGAAATGACTTAAATGATTAATTGATTGCAGATTGATTAATGAATGTAGGCTACAGATTGGCTCATTGATGAATTAGTTAATCTTTACAGCTCTGATCACTAGGATCCACTGTTGTCCTTTTCCATGCTTGTTTACTATTAATCTACTTGACCTTTGAACCACTAAAATGATTATTATGAGGGCAGTTTGATGGGGAAAAGAGCTGCTCATAGAGATTTTGAATAACCGAGTTGTATAATTTAAACATGCTGTAAATATTGCAGGACTTTTCATTTCTGTGTAATATTCAAGTCATCACCTTGAGTATTGCGTTTGTGGGAAATACCAGGGAGCAGTATGGATTACTGATATGTATGTATTAAGTTACACTTGTTCCAGCTCTTACTAACAGTTGTCATGTGCAGATGATGCCAGCAGCAGCATTTAAATGTGGATTACAATTTATTTTTACAGTTACATGCATGTGATGTATTTACTTGTATTACTTGTTCTCTTATGGTCTTTCTGTGTTTTTGTTGTTTATCTCGCTGCCTCTTCTGCTCCTGATAAATGTGTTTTTCTTCAATTGACTGTTCACTGGGAACTCTGTTTAATGCCATTAGCGCAAGTAGATTATTACTGTAATAATTAATTTCCCCGTTCTCTCTTCCTTGTTTCCTCTCTTTCTGTGTCTCTTCTCAGTTCATAATGGTCCTCCGCTATCACAGGCTTGCAAACCTGACATGTGTACACCCAGTGAGAGAGTAACCTGAGATCTCATCCTGAGGGAACACCAGGATGTGTCCCACTGCATCACAGCTTTTGGGCAAGACCAATATTGGAGGCAGCTGTTGCAACCCTGTTGCTGCAGCCTTGCTGCTCTCCCTGTGTCTTGGCTTCCCTCCCTCTGTGGCCACTTGCCCACCCTACTGCCTTTGTGCCAGTGATATAATTTCCTGCAGCAGCCGCAATCTGTCTGTGCTGCCCTTTGATCTCCCAAGCTATGCCACACGGTTGGACCTGAGCCACAATGCCCTCACTGTCCTGCCTGTGGACTGGACTACCCGACCGTTTGACTGGCTTGCCACACTGGTTCTCAGCCGAAACTCCATAAGCCGAATTGAGGTGAATGCTTTCACTGTTACGCTGCATCTCCTTCACCTGGACCTCTCATCCAACCGACTGACAGTGCTGAACTCGTCTATCTTCACTGGGTTAAGGGAACTGAAAGAGCTGCTGCTGTTTGGAAACCAGATCATCCAGATTAACCCAGGAGCCTTCAGTGACCTTCACAGCCTGCAGAGGCTCTACCTCTCTGGGAACAGACTGTTGGCTTTCCCCTTGGGCCTTTACTGGGAGCCTGGAGGGCCTCATAATCTGACCTTTCTCGATCTGTCATACAACAGGCTCTCCAAGGTTCCTGTCCAGAACCTGTTGTCTCTCACCCAGCAAAGTGGAATTTATTTTCACGAAAACCCTTTGGTCTGTGACTGTGCTTTACTCGCCTTGCTGGAGTACTGGATGTGGAAACAGTATCGGCCGCTGGTTGACTTCAGAGGTGAATACCCCTGTAGAGATGATTCAGTTGGTGGGTCTGAATGTAGCAAGCAGGTAGTGTCAGATATGCCGCTTGAGGCACAGACTTACCGCGTAGAGCCTGGTAAATGGCTAAGAGTGACATGTCCAGGGTTGGCATCTCCATCCCAGGACGGGCTGGTGGTGTTCTGGGTCACTCCCAACACTGTGGTGAATTCATCAACCAATGATCCAAACGCCCACCTAGTAGTTTTGCCCAATGGGACCCTTGAAATCCGATCAGCCCTGATGGAGGATTCTGGTATGTATGGGTGTGTGATAGTCCGCAGGCGCCGCTATGACCCCGGTGAGCCTTTGGAGGTCAGCGTGGTGGTCGGAAACATAAGCACTACCTCCAACAGTGGGTTGGTGCACCGCAGCGGTGCCGAACATTTTAACACAGCTTTCACCACCCTGGCTTCCTGTGTGGTCAGCATCATCCTGGTGCTGCTCTACCTCTACCTCACTCCCTGTCGATGCCGTGAAAGCCGGGGCGGGGGATCGAGAGGGTGTGGCGGACGAGCCATCATCCTCTGTTCAGACCCCAGAGAGGTGGAGACAGGACAGCGGCGTTCAAACGGGAAGAGGGTGGCTTTCTTAGAGCCTCAGGCGGAGGACTCTGATATTGGTGTCCCAAAAACACCAGCAATGAACTTGGGTCATGTTACCACTGAGGGAATTCTCAAGAATGGAAGTAGGACAGTGGGACAGACCCTCACAGACCCTTCTCACATGGCATAGCAAGAGAATTACATTTTCATCCCTGCTTTCTTACCGTCTGAACCCAGGTGTTCTTTCACTGTTTTGTTTCAGAACACAATGAAAAAATCCATTTGATGTGAAGTAAGCCCTTGTGTACTGTGATCCTTGTGAAGTAATTCTGCGCTGTATGGTTTGGGTATTTGGTCTGAAGCAGAAAATGCACTCCTTTTGTGGGCAGAATTTCAATTATATCTCGACTGTGAAGTGGCGTCTGTTTTTTATATCCAGAGTTCATATGGAAATTTCACTGTTAACGTGGGAAATTGTTGCTGCAAAGATCACAAAGGTCATATAAATGTGGGTGGTGTTTTAAATTGGGCTTAGAGGAATACTTACACCTGATGTAATAAGCTGCTAGAGACAAGGGTGGTAATTATTATTGTAGAGCATATGCATTGTGAATATAGCCATAACAGTGACCCTTGTTATTTTTAACCATCTGTCTCTGTACTGTGGAGCGTATCATTGTCAAAACATGTCAGTCGTGTGTGAAATGATCTGAACTTTGATGTTTTGCCAGATCCATTTGTGTCTGCTTCACACCCTCTTCAAATTATGTTAATCAAATACAACCGTGTCACAAGACCCTGTACAAAGCAAGACATAAAGCAGCCTATTGTGTTGTAGGTGGAAACTTACTAAATTAGCACAGACTTATGTTAAGTTGGACGAAAATGCATTAGATGACCTGCAATTTTCATTCATTCCAATTGCAAAAATATCCATTTTCCCTAAACCATAGTATCCAGCCATGCTTAAAGTTATAGTTTTATTTTCTTTGGTTTTGATGTATCATTCATTCCATTTCTCTCTCCAACCAATCCAATAAGAGGTGAACAGAATTTTGTTTGTGTTATTCATGGCACTGAAAATGACACTTAAAGCTGCATTAACCAACATTTGTTTTCTAGCAATTGGTCAAATGACTTGTGTAACGTGAGAGGAGTCACTTGAAGCCACAAACAAGCTGAGGATTACAACCCAACTGGGGATTACAACCCGACACCACTAGGTGAGGGAGAAAATATGTTTGTACGGACGGACCCTTTAATGTGATGGATGAGCATTAAATGACAGAAGAATTCAAAGGAGTGATGTATTCACATGGCAGCAGCCACAGACTACTGTCATAATTTGAGCACTATACCAAAAATACAGTACTCGGTTGACACCTTGGAAAATTGAGACCACAGTTCTCCAAAGGAGTGTTAGAGTTCAGGTTTAGACCAGCCCACCTTGAACTGGTTTGGACTGACACTTCAGCAGGCTGGACACATGTCAATCTGATCCCCGTTCATCCGGTTAAAAATGGACTTTCCCACTCACCCTCCACCTTGTTCCACCGAGCCGCAGCTTTACAAAGAGGAGATTCACTGAGGAATTGATCCTTATTGGTTCAGACAGGAGGGGAGTTTGGGCTGGCTGATGAAGCCCCAGTCAGCCCAGATTAGTGTCACAGAAATCAGAAGGAAGTTTGCCAGCTCGCCCCAAGCCCACCATGACCCACATAGCTCCGTCCTCCCTTTGTTTGATTCTTATAGGTGTGTGGAACAATTTCCAAGGTGCCAAGAGGCTTGTTGAAGGTACATGTCCATGCCACTACTCTCTGAATATCAACTTTTTTATATTTCTTCTGCTCTATTAGATGTAGGGTAGATTTGAAGTAGGGCAGTGAAGTTGTCATGAATACACAGACTTGAAGGTATGAAATAAAATGTTTCAATTCGGAGGATGAGTGTGTTCTTTTTATCCCTACAAGTGAATATAACACTCATATTGGACTTGTTTAGGATCTACAGTGTTTTTTCTTTTTATCTTGTTTGGCTCCTCTCTGGCAATCTGGTCAAATCTTTTTTGGATCTAAAATGAAAAGAGGCAGTTGGGGTGAAAAATGAAAAGTAGTGTTACATCAGAAGGATTTAAGGATGACCAATAACCTCTTAGTGAGTCAACAAATCGCATTTTTGCAAAAATCCTCTTACAAGCCTTTTCTGCGAGAGAAAAAAAAGCAAAACCTTTAAAACCTTCTTTTTCTTGTGCACTTGTTGGTCAGTGCTTTTCCAAGCATAATTTGAAATGAAGAGTGCTATAGCGGCAGTGAGGACAAGAGGAGCCTTTTACAACAGCTTCATGCTTTCAGAGGAAACAGGCCAAAGGCAGGTGTTGAATAGGCTTCCGGTAGTGATGGATCCCACTGGGACTAATTTAGGCATCCCTCTCCATTCGCAGTGACAAGGTGCTTTTTGCAGGTCAAGACAGTGGCATTTGGAGAGTGTTGCAGGTGCTGTCAGTCCAGTTAAAAAAAACCCATTCCAATTAGCAGATAGCAGTTAAGTGGTCACTTCAGTGAGTAATTTAACTTTAATGATGATAGTGGCTGAAACAATTAGAGTGTTTGTAGAAGAAATAGCAAGTCTTGGATTTATTTGTTTATTGGTTTAATGAGCAGTTACCCAATATTACACAAATGACCCTGATGATGTCAGGATTACCTCATGTTTATAACAGAAAGCCTGTGGTACAAACAGAAGAGAGAGTGGCATTTAAGAGACAAAGAGACTCGAAGTGTTGGGTCAGACTCAAACAGAACTCATTTGTACAGCTTGTTTTCCGATCATGTTAGAAATCAAGTGTATTTATGGCTCTTCTGAACTGTGAAAAGTGGACATAGAAAGGGCAGGGACATGACACCTTTTCAGACCCTCTTTCCTGGAAGACGTTACAGTGTTACTCTCACAAATAGTGAAGAAAGAAAACAGGGAGCTGGAAGGAGAAGTTCAAACTCTGCTTACTTTCTCACCTCCACTTATCTGGCCAATCGCTGCATGAAGTGGGCCGGAATGTCAGATTGATGGTTTCTGAAAGTTGCAGAAATTGTTGAATGGAGCCCACCGCTGAGTTGCATTATGAGTGAACTGTAAGACTGAGTGACTTTGGAGCTCAACCCATATTACTGACCATTACCAAATGTGAGTCCCCCAACTCTATTGATAGGCAATATTACATTGATGGAGTACCCTTTTCATCAACCTATTGTTTATATGCATGTATTTGGGCATTTATATTTCTATGTATGTACAGTATGTATATATGTACTGTACACATGTGTGCAGGAGTATGTATATATGCATGTATCTGTCTGTATGTAAATATTTAAGTATGTGTGTGTATATGTACTCAAGGTATATATATCTTTCTCTGTTGCACTCTTCACTAAATTATTTCTTTGCGCTGTGCACATATCCAGTCACTGTGATGTTACAGGTAATTTTTTTTTTTCAATATATTGTACCCAAAACCGTTTTTTTCTGCTCAAAACTGGCTTGAATGCACCTCCTTGGAGTCTGAAGGTCAATGAAGCTGAATTAATCAAGACTCTATATAGGGTGTATCTAGAGTGTATATGTTATTCATTGACACCTCCAGCTGTGGTAGCCGTCCCTATGCTAAGTCATAAAAAACCATAAACTGGTTTATGGCACAATACCTTATGTAAATCAATCATCTAAACCAATGATATAATTGTTATTATAGCTGTTTTTGTAATCTAGTAACAGCATACTGTAATAGTCCTGGTATTAATGGTGGTTGTAACACCAGTAAGTGTAATAATCGAGCAGCAGGAGTATTAGTATTAATAGGAGTTTACTGAATTCTAATTGAGTAACATCAATTATGAAATTCTCCTGAAACATGCAAAAAGTTGATAGACAAATACAGTCGGACACCACAGAGGCGTTTAATCTCCTTTGTGCCCAATATAAATGTAGTAATTTCCTGGCTATCCATAATTCAAATCCTGGAGGAGTATAATGGCTGTGTGGGTTGCAGTTGAAATAGGAACCTTAATGTGAACACACTGAAGACAATGGGACCATTTAGCAAATTGTTTAATTAAGGTGGTTTTATTAATGTTGGCCTCTTAACTGCGTACTTGATCCACCATGTTCTGACAGTGGGAGCCAAAGCTAATGTGAGGAGACCTGCCTTACTAAAGAAGGACTTGTGTGATCTGCCCACAATACAGGGGATCACGGCCCCTGCACTCCTACTCTTTCATAAGCAAAGTTTACTTGTGATAATGATTTCATTTTTCAGTCTGCAATAACTTGATCAAAGCTGGTGTAATTTTTCTTTTGAATTAGCTCATTTTTGAGACCAGAACTCAACCTGCAGCACATACTGTAAAAATGATGTAAAATCTTATCAAATATTCTTACAACATGCTTAAAAATTAATGCAGTTCGATGTAAACTTTCTCCACACAGCGAACTGTAAGTGTAGACATTTGGAGCATGTGCAACCCCAATGGGATTTGATCATATAACACTGGGAGCACTTGTGCCACATCTTATACATGCTCTACTGTAACCCTTTGAAGAGAATAATGCTGGTGACACACATGAGAAAATATCTATGAAAAATCTGTACGTGCATTTGTTTAATTTTTCATAACAAATAAATCCATGTTGAATGCATATCGACAGTAAAAAGAACTTAACCGCTAAATAATTGAAACAAGCAGGTTTATGAGAGGTAAAATGTACGCATACCTACAGTTTCTTATGGACGTCATGCTCGGCAGGGCTAAGACATTATATTAAAGTGGAAAAAGGCAGAACATACAGCAATTCCATTACCTGCAGGATGAAAACACAATACACAGTATCTAACACACCGTGTTCGAGTTCTGTAATATCCGTGAAAAGCTCGGTGGTGAATTGGCTGCATCAATAACGAGGGGAACATATTCGGGGATTGCAGAGAGTTTATTGCATCCTGCAGGTTTCTGTCATGTATTCAGGATGTACTTTCTCTGTGACGTCTCACCTTCCTCAGATTTTTTTCTTTCACCTTTGTGGGTGAGAAAATATTGTGTATTGTACATGTATTCCCCCAAAATGTTGTTAATAGTATCACCACTCAGTTCATTAGTTTGCACAGCAAGACAGATTTACATTTTTTATTATCTGTATTTTTGACTGGTGTTTTACTGTTTACACATTTAGACAATTATGCTATTACAGTCATATTAACCTACGTTACAGCTAAGTAATGTTACTGAACAGTCGTGGTTGTGCGTGTATTGACATAACTAAATAGCTAAAATTCAAATAATATGTGAGTAAATATTGTGAAGATAGCTCATATTTATTACAAGCAGAAACTATTCATTCTAATCCGAGTAATTTTTGATCCACCAAGGGAAGAGGGAAGCTCCAATCACCTAAGCTTGAATGCGTTCAAATGGCAGAGCAGTCCATATTGTAATATGACTGTATTAAGACAGCTTTATAGCAGACTATGCAACCAACATTAATACTGTAAGTCACATTTTTACAGAGTGCAAAGATCCGAATCAAATAACTTTAACATCATTTTGCAAGCTTACACATGAAAAAATAGCCCGAGCTAAGGAGAGAGAATGGGTGTTTCATCAACTAATGTGCTTTAGTTTAAGGAGCATATCAGCCAGAGTGGAGGAGGCAGACAGGGGGGAGGGAATGTGATTCAGTGCTGAGAGAGTTTTTGTTGAAGGGATGAGTGTTCAGCCCACAATAAGATAGGAACGAATTGTAATGTTGTGACTGTAGATTAGAGCCAGACAAACCTGACATTGTAAATACGCAGGATGAGCTCTCCAAAAGCCACTAAAGAAAGGAGCTGGAACAAGGCGGCATGATTGTGAGCTCATGTCGCACTTCATTAAAATGTGCAAAAGCAAACACAAAATTTTACAGCTGGTGTTTGGTGTCACTCGTGAAGCTGTGTGCTGCAGGCACTGTTGGATAAACCACTGGGATTCATAGGATGCACAGCACATTACCTGTGAAATTACCAGTGAAATCTCTCTTAGAAATGACTTGAAGGAACAAACACACAGCAGAGAAAGGCAGCAACCCTGCCACGTTTAGAGGACCGATGCCATTTCTGTGCTGCTTTTTCATCTCCATCCACAGAAAAAAGAAGGACTGAAAAGCTGACATTTCATTGATGACTTGAGGATCTCACACAGCTCTTAAGCCTGGCTCTATGACGTATGTGTGTTTTCCAATAATCAAGGTAATAAGTCACTACCAGGAAATTTCCTCTACGAGATAAGAGAGAAGGTCAGGCAATGGGGCTAATGACTGCCATGAATAAAGAGAGATAATCTGCAATCAAACGCTAATGTTGGCAGCATAATGAAGTATAAAGGATCTCAGCCGAATTTTAGATATAGGAAGCATGAGGATACTCTATTGAAACACTATGGGTCAAGCTGAAGCCAGTGGTTGTTAAAAATCTCAGCAGTGAATGGAAAATGCCAAATGTACATTCTATGCATTACATTAGTACATTACAGCTGCAGACTGTCTTGATGCAAACCTTTTATTTCTTGACATTAAACGGGCTGTCATGTTTTGTTTTTTTTGGCTCTGTTAACCTTTAGACGCAGCTTGAAAAACAGCATGTCAGACTTTGATTAGAAAGCATCACATTCTGTGTTTTAATGCTCTGTGTTAGCAGCTGATATTTAACAGTTGAAGCATTTCATCACATTTTATTATTATCATTATTATTACTATTAAAATGAGGAGAATTTGTGATACTTACACATTTGAAAATCCAACACAAATACAATGGAAAGGTGCTGAAAATGAAAAAATGTGTGGCAGAAAGCCAAAACAAATACATTAAAACAACCACGCTGGGAGACCTGGAGAACTTCCCTTGTCAGCCACTGTATTATTAGCATCATTTTCAGCCACTGGCAGCTGTTTTCAGTGAAAACGTTCTAAAAATCTCATTGTACACTAGCTGCATCAAACAGCTGACACAGTTAGCGACGAGCTAGTGAACACAGTGGAGCATTTATCAGGAGTTGGTAGAGACCAGATCAGATCTAAAAGTAGAGCTGGTGTTGGAGTTACACTCAGCAGGTGACCAGAAACATGACTCCAGATGATTGCCTACATTGCAGGTTGTGTAAATCGTCAAGTGTTTGCAAGCAGGTTCACCATATCAACTTTAAAAGGTGATAATATATCACTGTAGTTTTCACAGCTTGTTGTGCTGACCCCAGGTGGTCAAAAACAAACAAACAAACAAACAAAAAAACCTGTGCCCGTATGTAACGAGCAATAAATACATCATCCACTGTGATTATAATTAAGGTGGTTAGTGTGGTTAACAGTCGCTACTTAGCTGGCCTTATATGGGGATGTTCATTCCCATCCACACAAAAGACGTGTATTGTAAGTGTTCTGCCTGATGTGTTTGTGCGTTCATCCAGAATGTATTGATTAGATTATAAGTGTCTTCTAAAGGCCAGAAAATCACACCCATGCTCATTCAGTGCTGTTGAGGGTTTGAGTTTTATAACCCGGTGTGCAGCGCATGCTGCAAAGTGGCCTCAAAGAGATTGCTACAGCATGTGCTCACTTCTGTGTACACAGCATTCCGTCATCCGAAGTGCCCATCAATCAAACAGTTTGAGTGATAGTTGACTTTTATAAATAGCAGCTATTTTCTCCATCTCTTTAATTACAGTAGTTACTGGCTGCAGCTCACTGCTTATTTACACTCGTTTATTCCAAACTAGAAATGTTAAATGCATCACTTCCTATGCGCTTCATGATTGTCCTAGTAATTGGCAATATGGGTAGTCAGGAATAGTTCCAACCCAACTCACCTATTCTCATGTAGTGCTGCATTTAAGAAGGCCACAATACTGCCCTTCAGCACACAATTATAGCTACTTGAAGACAGCCAGGTGTAAAGTGCAGCATCCAACCACCTCCTGCTTCACTGTGATGAAACAGTAGGAGATGTAAAGCCTGAAGGGACAGTTGGAACAAATGTGTCCGCCGCAGATATGGAAGCTGAAGCTGACCCAGATTCCATGGGAAAGAAGGTGCAAGCCTTATCCGCAGTGTAATTATCCTCTTTTTCTGAGGCTGCCAATGACAGCTTTGCCCTTAAAATTGTCTGATCAAATATTTCAGTGCGGAGGAAGGGTCACAGTCTGGGCAGGATGTGAGCTGCTACCCGTATCTTCAACATGTTATTAGACCTTATTATCTGGCCACTGAAGCACACTTGGAGTCTGTGTGTGTGTGTGTGTGTGTGTGTGTGTGTGTGTGTGTGTGTGCCTGTATAACCAAAATTATGCGAGCCAAATGACTTCATAAGTCTGAAGTAAATGAGATAAAGTGCTTTGTTTGAAAAATGGACTAAATAGTTGGATTTGGGATTAAGATCAAGGACAGTTTAAGTTTAGGATTTGGGTCAAAGGTTGAAGTGGAGATGAAATGAAAAACGCCTTTTTAACCCTTTTAGATCGCAAGACCCGTCATGTTGTGCACCTATTTAACAATAAATGCAAAAATAAATACTGAAATGACATAAAAAATGCGCTACTGTCTGCCACAAATCATATTGCATATCCTAGAGATGTTGATATGAGACATTTTCTACAATGTTCAATATTTGGGACGACCCATTGCGCTATTAAGTTTGACTTCTATTTTAAGAGTTTTGTTAGAACGCTTGTGTTTTTCCCCTGTCCCTTTGTGTCTTATGAGTCCTCTCCTACTGTCTATTTGTGTGTGTGTGTCTGGGCTGGAAGGTTCCACCTCAGTCATGGCTCACCTACACCTGATCCTCATGCCAATCAGCCACCACAGCTGCAGCCAATCAATGAATCACCAGCCACAGGACAAAAACCTGGATCTCCTCACCAGTCGTAGTGTTGTACTCGCTCGCCTGATAACACATCTAAGCAATCTAACTTTCCTGGTGGTTTGTTCTTTGCTCGAGTTTTGCCTAGACTGTGCTCTCCTTGTGTCTCAAGGTCAGCTCCAGTCCACCACCTGAAATCCTGCTGACTCCTTTTCTTAGTCAAAATCATCTCAATCTGCACCCTGCATTTGGAGTCCAGACCTTCACTCAGTCTTAACAAGTTCATGCTAGCAAACAAGGTTATCTTGCTTCCACTTGGACAATGGAAGCTAGTTAGCCTAGCACTGATTCCCATTAGAAGTACAGTGGATGGTGATGACAAATGACTAGCAGCAAAGGTTAGCCCTGTGTGACATAGGGGTCAAAGAGTCATGATGTGGGGAGGGCTTTGATAGGACCAAGCAGTGGCTAACAACAGGCAGTGTTACTGGTGCTGTCACTGCAGAAAAATAACTAAAATATAATTTATTTATTTTTTTTTGTATATATCTATATATGGTGATCCTAACTGTATTTAAGAATGGCAAACAAGGAGAAACAGTCTGAAAGAAAAAGGAGAAATAGAAATGACACAATCAGACTGAGAAAGAGAAACAGAGAGAGAGAGAGAGGAAAAAAGAGGGGGAAAGAGATGGACTTGTCAGCTGTGTTGTCCTGGCAACCACAGCCAGGAAACAGAAGTGTTTTATTTTCATGTTTTTTATTTGTTTTCCTGCCTTTTACAGCAATGATCCAGGATGTGACATCAGGGCCGGGCTGTCTAATGTCGCTGAGCGCAAACAATCTTCCAGGCGGCTTACATGCAGCGCTCGTTATCTGAAATTTGGAGGCAGGCAGCTGGAGCCTTGATATTTAAAGGAGGCGGTTTCTGGCATGTGGGTGATTCATCTGAACTGCTTGCAGGTTAGGTGGGGAAGAAAACACGTGCTGGACCATGGCTTTCTGTCTGTCCTGTTTAAGCCTCTGGTGGATGCAGATATTCCACAGGAAGAGGGATTTGCGAAGGACCCAGTATCTGAACATGAACATTTGAACCATGAAAGGGGGAAGTGCACTGTGTGTGCCTGATTTAAATGCAATTATTTTCAAAGTGTATTAACTGACAATGGTTTTTACAAAATGTTCCAGAGTCTGTGAATCTCCCCCCATTGTTGTTTATGAACAACTGAGCGTTTGAAAAAATGTCTGTCCATATGAAAAATGCAAAAACACAACTGAAGCGCCGTCAAGAGTGTTTCAAACTAACTCTAAAGCCATGTTGGCCAATCAGAGGCCTGACTAAAGCTATTACCTGTAGGCTATCTGCAACTAGAGGTCCAACTGGGATTCATCCAAAACCCAGTGTGGTGCAGGGTCTGTGTGGTTGGAGTGTTGGATTATGTAGCAGTGACCTCTGCGGTGACTCACAACCTCAATATAGTGGATGAGTGAGTGTACATTTATATGTAAAATCCCTGTATAAAAAGTCCTGCTCATGAGGTTAGCACCAGCACTATTTTAGTCACGATGCAAATCAATTTCAAAGCACAACACAGTAGATTTAAATGCTTTCATTAAAGTAAGTCTAGGATTGCTACTTAAGACAGTTGGGGCAATTACAGCAAAGACTTTCCTCTTGAATCTTGCGCGTGAAATATTTGTGCAAGTCCATCAACTGCCTAATAAAAATACAATTAAAATGAAATACAGATTGAGCGAGTCACGCAGAGCCTCAGGATGTGCCACACTGATGGATGAATTAAATGATGTCTTTTCCGATTTAGGATTTGGTGCACGTAGAGTTCAGTTACCTGTGGCAGAATAACATCCAGCAGGTCAAGACAGCACAGATGTGGGTATTTTTTGGTCTTTCTGGGGACTGATCCAAGAGGTGACTGTGATAAATGGCTCTTATGAAGCAGCTCTTTCCTTAAGCTGGTCAGGCGACATACTCAGGTATAGGGGTCAGAAATATGGGAGAAAATGAGTATCAGCTCATATCATGGTGAACGTGTTAGCAACATTAGCATTCATTCGGGGTTGTGTTTCTCACCACCTCTGGTTTGATCCCTAAACGCTCCACCATGTTCACCAGCTAGTCGCTAACTTCGTCTGGCTGCCGTTTGGTGCTGGGCGGGTGGCACACAGTGGGTTTATCAGCTTAAAGCAGCTGCCTGCTGTGTCTGGAAATGAGCCTGATGAGAACAGTGACAGTAAACCAAACAAAGCAATAAAGCTGCGTGCCGTAAAGGCAAAACAGTGAGCTGAAAGATGCTCAGACACACTGTAGAGCTGAGGAAAACGATCTTCGGGCGGGTTAGTCACTATCAGCAGCACCTTTCACGTCACACAAAGTTATTTGATCCATTGTTAATAGAGAAATACTGATTAGTGCAGCTTTAAAGTCAAAACTAATACATAAACGTGATGAAAATACATCAAAATAAAGTCATAATGAATCACTTGCCATTTGTCATTCTGCTGCGAAACGATGGCTAGATAAAGAGGCTGAAACGGTGTTTAAAATTTGTCACATTCTGTCACGGAGATGAGAAAAGATGCTTCTGAGTCTGATTTTCTCCCGACTTTATTGCTGAACCTGCTCATTTTTCTCCTCCTATGACAGAGAACTTCAAATCCCACTGTGTTACTCACTGTTGCTGTGTTCATCATAAAACATGTACCGCAAGTCAAAGCTGCCAAAATTTGTATTCAGAGACACATCTGTCTCATTAGTATACATGACCACAGCGGCAGAGTGTCCCATCGCCCACTGGCGGAAAGAGAAGCAAATCAGAATGTGAGAGTGGAGAGCAAACCTTCCAGAGCTCCACCAATCGCTGATCCTCGCCAACATCTACACCAGCATCAAACATGAGGTGTTTAGTTTGCTCATGTCACACAGCAGGATTTGAGGATGTTTGGCCCCTCTGTTGTTTCTACACTTCAACAGGCCAAAAAAAAAACTCCACACACTGTACAGCAATAAGACGAGAGGTCTGTCCTTTATACAAGACACCATCACTGCATTCTCACCGCTCCACCTCGCCTCGCCCCACCACACCAATCTGAGTGCCGAGTTGCCAAAATGCAGGATATGAGGAAATATCAGATATTATCCTCTGACAGCCTTACGTAACTCCTGAGCGTGTGTCAGGGGTAATCCTCTTAGTGAGAGGAGTCGCCTTAATAGGAAACAAAACACAGTTTGCCTCCTCTGTCCCCTGCTTTTAATAATCAAAATGGAGTTTGCGCAAGAGGCCCCCACACCAGGGTAATCCACAAGCCTCTGCTCGCTAATCTATGATTATTTGTATGTTCAAAATGAGCAGATAGTGATCGACGTCGGATAAACAGATGTGTTTGGGTATTAAAATGCATGTGGAGGGATGCTGGACACAATACCTGTCCCACTGGCACAGCGCTGTTGGACAAAACCAAAAGCGTCTGAGCGTGGAAGGTGATGCAAATTCAGTCACGCAGTGGAATATGAAATTACAGCTGCATTATTTAAAGCATCATTGACTTCTCCTCATGAGATTGCATTGCCGTGAAGGCAGTGTTGCGTTTCATCATAAAGCACAGAGTGATAAGGATGCGTGTAAAAGCAGGCTTATCTGCTTTAAGAGGGATAACAAGCTGGTTAGCCTTGAAGCCAGCTGCACACTGCACAAAGTGTGCGATCAGGTCTTAATTTATATTCAAAGATGCGCGAAGGTTGAAGGATGTTTAGCACAGTTGACACATTTCCCCCTTTCATCTCTTCAGTGGTTCTCCAAAAGAAACTGATGTAAATTTGGAAACATTTCAATTGAATTCAACATCAAAATAGTTCAAAAGTAGTAATATCATTATCACATTCTGTTATTTTGAGAATATGACCATAAATCAAAGTCTGTTGTTGCTGAAGTGTAACTAAGCACTCTGACTCCCCCTGCTGGTGTCAGCAAGAAGTACTGATTTGGCTGAACAGCTGTTCTGCTTTATCCAGTGTCTTACTTTACCCAGTGCTGAAGCTGCCACTGAGGACACTGAGGTCTCGTCTTCAGTGTTTCTTTAATGAACTGAATTATTTTATACTGCGTCCAAAATTTTCCAAATGTTTCCTTGAACTTTCCAACAATATTCCTGGAAATACTGTAATCTGGCACTGATTACGAGAGAAATGTAAATTTTCATGCTTTATTATTGGTAACTTTAGTCACCATATTGGTTGTGTGCTTGCTTGTAGACACATTTGAGGCTGCTCAGCTGATCTGTTGTGCACTTAAAGACTCTCTGTGATACACTAACTGGAATTTAACAATTGGAAATGTATGAATAATTACTACTAAATTATATACTGTTTTCAACCTGTAAAAAAGAGTTACCATTTCATTATATTCTTTCTTTTTTGGTGCTTTTCTGTGATGACTGAGAATGATTAAAATGACCTACATACGTATACAGTAATAGTGCAAATCTATATCACAATGCTGAAGAAAGACACACATAGTCAAGTCAAAGTCAACTTTCTTTACAATAAATAATGTTTATTACTGCAGTTATTCAGCTAAATTCAAATGGAAAGCATTTCAAAGTTTAGCCTACGGTGGACGCTGCCACGGCTCAGATAGAATAGATCTCTAAGTAACGTCTTGGTTTGTCCGTGTTGGTGGGATTGCTGGACAACAGCTGCGATGACAGTGGGTGACAGCACGCGCAGAGCGGGGTTAAGATGTTCAACTCCTCTTACATATTCCTCTTCCTCACTCTTAGTATTTCCCTTTTTCAGACAATGCAAGTATCTTACACATTTTGCTGAGCCTCACAGCGACAGGAGAACCAACTGCTCCACGGACTCCAATGTTAACCGAGACCAGAAATTTCAGGAGCAAAAGAGAAAAAGGGCCTTTTTTTTAGGATGCTCTATTTCCCACACTGTTGACAGCAACACGTTCAGACTGTCTCTCGGGATGTGAAAGTGTAGGTGATAGGAATTACACTCTTTGAGTAATAAGATATTTGAGTGGTGCCTCTCAGCTTAATCTCTGTTAAACCAACTGCGCGAGGACTCATCAGCAGTTCCCATCACCATCGCAACCTGTAAGTGCAGGTGGCTGAGATGTGCTAATTGGAAGTGCTTCTCTGATTAGACTCCGGTGTCCTAGGAGCTTTAATCCAGATTATTTTGCTATTTACAAAACATTTGAACATCTTTAACTTGAGCTGCCTTGTCAAGCCATTTCATCGCTTCCTGCCTCTCAGGTGAATCCCCTGCTGTTGGTGGATTCTTTACTGATGTGACACACACCCACGCAGACACGCACGGCCCTTCAAAGACAGAACTCCCGTTGCAAGTTCACCCTTGAAATACAAGCGTGTATGCATGTTCGAATGTCTAAAAAACAGCTGACTGGCATTTCTGTGAAACTGCTGCCACATACTGTATCTCACAGAAGGCTTTAAGGCAGATACACAGGTGTTAGTGAGAACAATGACACACACTCACCTCAACACCTAGTACAGTTAGACCTCAGCTCATACATTCATACACTGAAGCTCATTTAAGTCCTTACACTGTAACTCTCATTTCAACACCTTTCACTGCTCACACTATATTGTTCACCCTTTATCCATGTCCTACTATCCCAACTCATAATACTCCTACATATAAGCCAGCAGTGCAGTTTGGATCCCAGCCATCCATCAGGAGATGCTGCTCAGCTCTCATCTGTACAAGAAGCAACAAAGTCCAGCTTCAAGCTTATCAAGCGATGCAGTTTAATGCCCTGCTGTACATAAAGCAATGCAGCTCAGCGTCAGCTTTTCCCCAGCCAGCAATCCCACCGCAATTTCTGAAGAAACTGCATTCTCTAGTTCTTATTGCACTATGCATTAGCAGAGCAGATGGCCTGACATTCATTTAAATATCTTTATTTACAATAACGCAAAATGTGAACTCCTCAAACAAGGAGAAATGTAAACAGGGTTTGTCATTCAGTAAGCTCGGAGGAGTTGCTCCTTTCGTCTAAAACAAAAAAAATCTGTAAAAGTTTAGTCTTGCTTGAAATCTACATTCAGGATCTGAATACATGTTGAGAGACCAAAATGGTAGGAACTATCTGGAAAAAAAAAAAGTAGCAAAACCCGCTGCCAAATGTTCAAGAGGACATCTGTTATGTATGCGGACACATGGGCTCTGTGGTCACTGTGTGGCCCTCCTGGGTGCAGTTCGTCAACTGTCCACTAGGAGGTGCTGGTCTGACATGGCAGAAGGAAGTTAAGAAGATCCAGCATCATGCAGGAGACCCAGCACTCCTCTCCTTCTTCCACTGTGCAGTGAAACCCAAACACCAGCTGATAACCTGGGAATAAGAGAAACTGTGGTAAAGCCTGTTAAGACTGGGAAACACACAGCGTTAAATGCGCTTTAAATGTTTTAATTTCTATTTTTACACAGCTGAGGTCTGGAGATTCACTAACTCTCACATCAGTTTTGCTGCTGCAAGAGACTAACTGAGGTATCTTTGGTAACAGGCTGCTGTTTCTGTCGTGTAACAGAGATGGAGGACAGGACAGAGATGCTAATGTTAAACTGATCGCATTCAGGACCAGCTTCCACACAGTGGGAAAATACTGCAGAGTAGATACATGTTAGTTAGTTAAAGGAGCACTATATTCAGCCTCACTAGATGTCAGCAAACAGCTATTTGCTAAGTAGACATACAGTGGAGTAATGGCGTCCTGAGCAGAGAATGAGGTCACACGCCCTCGCAGTGTGCGGTAATCCCAGCTTCTCTGTTCTTTGTTTTGATAGCCGGGCCGGTCATGCATGCATGTCAGTGCATGTGAGTCCTCCCTGCGTCTGATTTCAACGTGGCAGCTGGGTCCCAACCTTTCCCATATCACAGCCAAACAGTACCCTAAAATATGTCTCTGCCATATGAAATAAATAGGCAATGCCGTAACAGAATGAGTGAACAAAGCATGCATTTGTTTTGGTCTGAGACGCTTAGACAGAACCGTCAATGATACTTAGTTTTCCTAGTGTAGGTAGTAAGGCAGTTAGCTGGATATGCTATTGATTGCAGCTACCATTAGAGCCAAAATACACCACCATCCAAACCGTAAATGGCATATATCGTTCTTACTGCAGCTCAATGCACAGCATTTTGACATGGAGAAATCCAAAGCTGACACACCTGCCATGGTTGCTAAGGTGTGATTGGACAGTCCCTGTTCAGGGGAGGGGGTTTAGCGAGCAGTAAATTCCTTTCGTGTAATGTGATAAATAAAATCACACGCAGGTCACAAACAGAGCTGAATAATCTCTTGTACAGAAATGTTTCTGACTGTCGGGCTGTACCTGTGGTGCATTCAGGGCCATTCCTTGTGATGGGCCCTGCCCGTCTTCTTCTTCTCATTTTTCTCCTTCTGCAGTCTCTCCAACTCGGCCTCGTACATCATCTCCTGGATCAAGTATTTCTCTCTGCGCATTCTGTCTCTCAAGTCCTTGGGAAGGTCAGGGATCAGGTACGCGATCAGGGTCTTGATGGCAAAGACCATATGCTGCAAAAACAGGGTACATTATCACAAATGCCAGAACCGTACTTGCACAATAAAAAACAAACTAAACACTCTAAAATATTCTAAGCTGCATTCTCAAAGTGATAAGGTGGGAAACGCAGGGAATTTATCGTTCACTGTGAGATGGAGACAGCTGATTGAGTGGTTAATAAGTCCATATGAACACAGTTTGAGCTTCTTTCCATCTTTTGAGCAATTAAAAAAATGTGTAGACAGAGAAGGGACTTTGGTTAAAACATCACCAGAAGTCTTTATGTCATGGGAGAAATTAAGAGCAAAATGTTGAGGAGGACTTAGAGGGGCACTGACAAAACCATCTGAAGGAATTCCTTCCAAACCCCGTCTGCTGTCCGCTATCATTTGTCGAAGTTTAAAAACACTGACCTCGAACACAATGATGAATGCTAGCCGGGCTGCCAGGACGTGCCAGAACTGCAGAGTGTATGAGTATGGCTCAGCAGAGTCTGGAGGCTCCCTGTAGTCACGATACCTGGTGGGTCAAACAGAGGAGCTCAAAGGTCAGCGCTAAAGAGCTCTAATGACCCTCACCACCAGGAGAATAATGAACAAATCTGAGTAAAATTCTCATTCTGGATTATCTCCAGTTTCAACCATTTATTCTGTGATTTATATTATATGTGGAGCTAAGTACGAGCCTGTGTATTGGTTAATAGGGATCATTAATAAAGTGATGGATGAACACACACGAAATAGGTTATACAATCCATCTTGGACAAATGCTTTCGGCCAAATCCTGGTAAAAATGAATATGCTTCTGACAAGTGTTTCTCTTTCGGAAAGCCTTAATCTTGGCTCGGTCGCACAAAACCCACATGACGATCTTAATGAGCACTGCACGCTGTTTGTGCAGACACACCTGCAGTACTTCACAGCTTCTCCAATCATCTCGGAACCAGTCGTCCTGGGCTGCGATCTCTTCTCGAAGTCAGACACCCGGAATACTGAGAGGCTGGCGTTGACGTAACCCATCATGCACCTATGGAACATATCAGGAATCATTTGAGCCAACACTTACGGTGTCTCACAAAGTTATTAAAGCAAAGGATCACATTCTGTTTCACTGATGTTTTACAGCACTAAAACAACCGTTAAAGCGTCACTCACCCCTCCCCTGCTCGGCCTTGACCAGCACAGGGTCCATACTTGTAGGCGTAAACAAGGCGAGGGATGAAGTCTGAGGTAACGGCGATGACAAAGGCGTTCGTGATAACAGACAAGATGCCGATGCCCTCCAGAATGCCATACCAGATCCCTAAATACAATTAGACATTAAATTATACTATATAACCCATATTATCAGGAGCTTCACATTTCCTGTGCCTGAGAAAAGCATCTTTAATTTACCTATGTCTTTGGCTTGTGAAGGCAGAGGTCGTCGCCACTGTGTGACAAACTTGTAGGCGTCTAAACGAATTTCGATGATGTTGTTGAGCAGCGCTAGGAGAGGGGCCAGAGGGAAAGCTGCCACAAAGATGGTGGTGAAGCCAAACTGCAAAACTGAAACAGACACCAAAACCACGAGCCTTCATGTCTCATAGTTCCTGTAGATGTTCATCGTGGCTAAAGAGCAGTGAACCATAACAGTAAAGTTACGAGCTGGAAAACCAAAACGATGAGCTGAAAGATGGTAAAATGCAGCACAGTTGATCAATAAGTCCCTGTGGGTTCACCATGCTTTTTCCAATGTTAACATAAAAATATTGTTTAGTACAATGCACTCAGTCAAGAATGTGAGTGAGCAGCTATTTTTAATTTTTGTCGCATGTCCTTTTCATATTACATTTTTTTTATTTATGTGGTAAGACAGCAACAATAAAGATGTGGACAAGCTCCCAGCCCAAATTCAATCCACAGCAAATCAGTGTCCCATTTACATAACAAGCACCGTAGCTGCTGGCTCAAATAATCCAAAATTGTATTATGGAAGATTAAGCTGTGCAGTGCATTTGGAATAACCTTAAACCTGATATTTACGGTTGCGGCTCTAATATGGGTATGGTTTTTACTATAGCTGGCGTTACATGTGCTAACCGTATAAAGCATTCATGGCAGTTCAGCTGCAACATACTCATTTCTAAGTACTCATCAAAGAGTCCATAGGCATTCATTGGCTGGAGGTTGTAATCCCTCTCCCACTGTGGGAAGCTGGCCTTGGCTTTCCGTCCATGCTCTCTCCTCAGCCTCCGCCGTGTCCACCAGTTCTGGATCAGCCTAGCAAAACAAACAAACAAGATGGGAGAAACAAGTGGATCTAATTCCATCTGCTGTTACTCTGGAGTCAATACGGTCGACTGGTACTACATCAAACTGAAGATATATTATAAATATCTATATTGTACTTATTTAAAAACACTTGAAACTAACGGGTAGCCGAGCTCCATGAAATTGTTCCAGGTCTGTTTTAGCACCATGATGATCCCCATCTGCATACACAGGTCAATGAGACAGCCACTGGGGTGGCACTGCAGCAACAGAGAGAGAGAGAGAGAGAGAGAGAGAGAGGATCAAGCAAAAATTGAATTTCAGTTGAAACACTGTCAGGTTTTGTAAGTATTACTCACAGTGACTCAAATTCAGCTTGATTTTGTTCAGGCCCTGCACACCCATACAGGTGTTTTTCCATTACTCTGGCTGGTTAGACCTTTAGTTCGGTTCGGTTTGTACACAGTCCTGATGTCCTGTCTACACGTATAAGGATATTTTTGAAAATGGACATTTGAAAGAAACTCTGTCCAAACGACCTTTTGTTTAAAAAATGTCTCCGCACACACGAGAAAGCGATCAATGATTCCAAATACCGGGCTAGTAGGTGAAGATAAAGTCTACATCAATGATACATCAAATTCCAAAGAGGAATACTGTGAGCATGCATAGTGAGGACAAATAATAGTAGCTAATCATTTACAGTCCACCATTGTTGCTTTTGATTCAGGCACGTGCTCATTACACAAAGCAACAGTGGGCATGTGCAGAAAGTAGTGGTTTTCCAAAAATATCCATACACATGTGGACAAGGCCTGAGGTCTAATCAGGCAACATAAGTGAAAACAGCTATGGGGGCGACCTATGGATGTGGAACAGAACTGGTAATAGCGTTGGCCTTCAATGGAGTGGCTGTGTGTAGAGTGGGAGAATACTGTAAATCAACAACACACTCAAAAGTCAAGTGTTTTTATGCACAGTGACTTTCTGAGTATATGTAAGTATGTCACTTTTCCACACTACATACTCAAACCCTGCTTAGAATCACTTTGTAGTCTGCAGTTAGGACACTCTGTGCTTGTAGAGCTCAATAAAAAGTCGGGTAATGTACTGCTTGTCATTTCCATTGTTTTATATTCCACTGCAGTGCTGCACATTAACTTCTCTGCATGCAGCACTGGCTTTTACGCGGTTGAATGTTTTGTAGCGCAGGCCACAAAACTGTAGTACAAGCAGGACATTAATGTTGCACACAGGGCACCATCCAAACCTTAAGAAACATTTGAAGACAAACGCTTTTTTGGTTGCCCGCAATGGTTAATTGCAGGGATACAACACATAAATACATGAATCTGTAAAGTGGTTTTGTTGTCTTATTAGTGACTCAACAAAATTATATCATGGGAGCCACTTTACAGTATCTGCTGTCAGAAATACATGGCTGACATTTGTGACAAAAAAAAGAAAATTCAACAAGTTAGAATGATTTTTAATTGTGGATAGACCAGTTTTTTTTCAAAGCATGTGCAACATGTTACTTGCACTGTAGAGCTCTGCACAGGTAGATTTTAAAGAGTACGTTATCTTGTGTTTGATTCAGACTTTGTTTTGCAATCCAGAAAGTTTTTATTTCTCTCTGAGTTGTTGCAATTTCTTCCCTCCAACATTATTTTCCAGCCTTATACTGTACAGCATTACATGGCCATCAAAGGGTGACTGAGGCTGCACTTGTACTGTACATGTCACATTACAGAGAATTTTTCCCTTTCCATTTCAGCAGCCATGGGAACAAGTGGGAGCACATTAGCTCAGCACCTAAAAGTGCCAGCTCAGGCCTTTTATCCCCTTAGACCACTTCATTGTGTGTGTTATTTCCCTGCATGTTCCCATAAGTATAGCTGCCAGCAACGCTTATTGCTGGTAGGGCTTAAATGTCTTGTGGTTGGGCACATAGTAATAGCTTAGCGTCCAATTTAGAAACACTTAGATCCATAATGTTTTGCTGTTACTCCCCCATGGGAAAGCAGAGTAATGACTTACTTCCTCCAGTTTCCAGCGATTGATGAGGCGTAGATATGCACCAGGCCGGCCTGTAAATCTGTCAACCAAGCAAAAAGCAATCATTTTTAAAGTGAACAACATCAGGTAGCAGCTTTGACATCATTCAACATCAGCAGACTTCGCAGTGCTCAAAGAGGTGTGTTTAATATCGCACTAGTAGTTGTAGTCACATTATACTGACAAACCAAAAGCCCCACTGAAAAATGGAGATACGGTGTCATAAAAAATGAAAACCACATCAATCCAGATGTGCTCTGCTCAAAGTTGTAAAAGAGTCAGAATGGACTTCATGCTCATTGTTGTAAATGTTTTGGACTTGGGTGTTAAGAAGTGATCTTCTCTAGATTTTTAAAATCTCCGTATTGAGAGATTACACTGGACTGGTTTACCCACTGGAAAAGCTGAGAATACTGGGTCCCTTGAGGAGTTTTGTACAGAGGTGGCGTGTCCATTTAGAACGTGGTGTCTGTCGTGTTTGTGACTGAAATTTCATTTTTAAGCACATCATGTGCCACAGTGGCCTTCAGCTACTTAAAGAGTCAATGTCACATTTCTCTCACGGTACTAAAAATTACATTATCATTACATAGAACATATATCCCTGCTGTACCTAAAGCCTCCCACGTGGCTGTGGTAGCCAGCAGAATTGATTTTAATGAGCCATAATTCTTCTGATTACCTTGTGATCTTTGTGAAGAATGACAGAACTGTTTCCTGCCATGATAACTTTCAACAGGTCTGAGTTCCTGTCCCAGAGTATTACAGTGCTGTGCAGTGTCGTGATGTCTGAGAAGCCGTCAAATACAAAGATTTGGTGGTCAACTGGGCAACGTAACTGTTTCATCTCCCTGTAGATTTGAGATTCCACACCTCTTTTAAAACACATCACCAGTTAACTTAGGATTTCGAGCTGAATTTTGTCTCTCTCTTATTTATTTTTGTTTGTTTTTCTGTTTTAATCGTCCGTCTTTTTCCATCTTTACCTTTCATCTGTTGCTTACTACATTGTATTACTCCTGCGTGAAACAGAACAGTTCCGCAGTAGCACCTTGTTCCACACGACATCCTCACCTTCCCAAAAAGAAGGCGATGTAGAAAGTTGAACTGTTGAGGTTGACGAACTGAAAAAGGAACATCTTGAGGGTAAAGCTGTTCTCCCACTCTGACTCTGTCCTCGGCTGTTCTGTGGAGGCGCAGAGAAACAGGGAATGGTGAGATAACTACAGGCTTATGGATGAAAAAGAGCTGGATCAAAGTCACCTGACCCCGATACTGTATGTTCAGTGGTGAGGCAACATCAATGCACAGTAGTAATTAAATCTGCATTAAAAAAACCTTTTTGGCCTTAAGAATATTAGATCTGCTGGTGAAGTCAACTTACCTA
This sequence comes from Chaetodon auriga, assembly GCF_051107435.1. Lineage (NCBI taxonomy): Eukaryota > Metazoa > Chordata > Actinopteri > Chaetodontiformes > Chaetodontidae > Chaetodon > Chaetodon auriga. The sequence goes on along the minus strand of NC_135095.1, from coordinate 5,340,269 downwards.
AGTTAGTGAGAAGAAGAGCAACTTTTTCATAGAGCTACAAAAAAAAAAAAACAATGTTGGAAGCCATTAGTGAGGGAGTTGAATTGATGGTAGATGTATTATCGCTAAACACCAGCCTATAAAAAGCCTATAAGTTTAGTCTTTACATGCACAAAAGGCAAAAACATCTTGTCTTTTTGTGTCTTAGTTGTTATCGTGAGCACTGCCTGCAACTTTCCATTAACCACATCTCTGCACCGCTGCTGCTGATGGGCGGCAGACACTCACCACGTTGAGGAGCATGATGATGCAGAAGTTGATGCAGACTGCCGTTCCCGTGGTCGCCACCTGAGAGTTGTTCCTGATGAGAGCCCAGCCGAAGGCGGCGAAGGTGCTGACGGTGATCACGCGGTAAATGACGATGCCAAACACGGCGGCAATCACCACCAGGATCTGTGACAGGCAAAAATACTTTTACTAACAAGCATAAACTTCACATTGCACTCTATGCTAACAAAATAAACCACGACAGATTACTAATAAAAAGTGACAAGACTCATGGGTAAATACAAAGATGAGAGCACCTGCGCATTGACATTTATTCACCCCAGAAACTCACCATGAAGAAGATCCCGGATGCTGAGACGATGAGGCGACTGTACTTGTCAGTGAAGGCCTGGTAAGGCTCAGGCTTTCCAGATATGGGGTTCATCCTCTCCTTCTTGGAGTATTTGGCCTCAAACTGGGGACGTATTTCATCCTGAAAGACAAAGGGCATGACGTGAGAACAATGTAGCTTTTCACGATTAGCCTATCGGGTACTTCTACACACACAGACAGTGTGGAAGAAATTATGTATTTCACACAAGTGTGAAAGAAAATATAAAAGAGAAAGTAGAAACCCCAGCTCAATGCAAAAGCTTTAAATTATACAACTGCATGGCTAAAATACAGTAAGTGTGCAATTGGTCTACCATATTTTATTTCCGTATACAATTACACAATTACAATATTGAGGTGCAGACCTTCCCTGACCATTGACTGACAACAAACAGATATAATCCTAATATTTTTGGTGTCAACACCCATAAAGTACCGTATTTGCTTTGATATAATTATTTTTTGCTGAATGGTGATGATTTTTGGTTACATGTTTTTCAGGTTTAGCATCCAATGAAGCATTTTGGGACTGACAATGTTGTCACTGACACCACTCGCTTATAACCAAGTGGCTTTGTGCAGTTCCACTTTTATATCTGGATAGAATCAGAGAGTTTGTCATCTCTGTCTTGTCTCCTGTTCTGTACAAAGCAGACTCTGACTCTGAGTCACTTTCACGCCCACAAACAGCAAAAGAACATGTCTAGCAGTTTGAGTGTGATTGACGGACAAGGCTTGGAGGTTGATATGTAAGACAGGCGAGAACACTGTAAACCCACCCAAATTTCTGACAGAACGTAAAGTGTTAAAATTGTACATTTTCAGTGAGTCATAAACCAATTTGCGACAGGCTCCCTTGGTGCAGGCTTTCAGTGAAACAACCTTATCATTTTAAATATATGCCTGCAGACTCGCAACTGAAAAAAGGCACAAGTAGGTAAAAAATTCTCAAGGCCAGAGCTGCTGTAAGGGCAGAAATATTATCACAGTCTGAGTTGAATTTTCTTTGAGCGAAGCCAAAGAGCAAGAAAGTCAGATACTCAAACTGCAAAGAAAAAAACTTCAAATAGGAATATTATTGTCCGCAAGTTTGTCTTTTCACTCTTTAAAATTCGGCAATTCATCACATGAGAAAGGGAGCAGATTATCTACAGATACAGAAATGACCGCATGGAGCAAGTGCTTCACCTCCTCTTCCTCCCAGTCAATGAGGTCCCAGTCGTATGCGAGGACAGCTCTACGCCTTTTCCAGAACTCCAAGAAGACCGTTGCTGGAAGACATGAATGAAACAGCATCAGGTGTTTGCATTATCACCATTTGTACTGATCACAGTATGCTTCTGGGTAACTGGTTCCAAAGGTTTAACACTATATTAAACATCTGGTCAGACTTCAGGTTAAAACACCTAAAGTTCCTCCCACATCTCCTGCCACATCTCCACCCTCCAGAGGGGTCTGGCCCTGGTCTCTGGCTTCCAGAGGGCTTCCGTCTGAGTCGCCAGTCTCCCTCATTGAGGTCCTGCCTTTACTGTTAGTGAACGCCTGCTCAGCTTCCGGGCTGTCCTCCAGAGCAACCCTTCTGTCTGACCTCCCTGTCCAGCCTCCTGGTCACCCTCTATACCTGCAGGCCACTTACCCCTGCTTCCACTCCCTCGCCTGTTAAAGCCTGCCTGCAGCTCTGCTTATCCAGCTCCCCTGGAGACCACTCGGTCTCCTCAGCCTCTGCACCATTTCATGCAGTTTGCTCTGGCTCCTTCCTCCCATCTCTTCGTCTTGTCTGCCCTGCTTCGAACCCCAGCTTTTGACCCCACCTCAGCCCACCAACTCCCCACGGCTCCACGGTTCATATTCCCATCCCATTTACACTCATATGTAAATATCTAAAATATCATACCTGTCTCTGTGTGTCTGTGTCTGCACTTGGGTTCACCAGTTAGCTCAAAATGATCACACTTGATCCAAGAGGCAACAGTGCAGAAAATTCTGCAGTTATTTACAACACTCTTACAGAATATATGACTTACCAGAAAGCAGTAAAAGAGGCGAGACCAGCACATTTTTCACACATAATACCCCAAAATACCCATGACCTCAAAGTCTGTATTAAGGTAATCAACTGTGTTCTCAATGGTCCAACCAGCAGAGATCGCGAGCCTGGTCATGACTGGACAATACTACAATACTGCTAATTTTATTGGGAAGATAGATAACATTCGGTCCCAGATGCATAATGCATGTCTCCTGGTGACTGGTGCAGAATGTTGGTGTCTGAATTTTATCAGGTACCAAGAAATATGAACACGTCTTCGGTGTTCGCTGGCTTGTAGTAGCTGCCTGTTATGTTCCATTCCATTCTACCGATCACTTTTAAATGGACTTGCTCCAAAAGTACACCAAGGAGTTATTGACCCCCATGTGCCTGGATGCAGCTCTGCTGGTCGTTCCTATGACTGGGCCTTTGCTGTTAGAGTCCCCAGACTGTGGAACACTCTGCCTATTGAGATCAGACAGACTACATCGTTACCATCTTTTCAATTCCTTCTTAAAACTTTCTTTATAGGACATTTATGAATATTTAATATGCCGCTGGGTATTATCATCTAGCCAATTTTTTTGTTAATGTTTAATTAACTATATTTCATCTCCCAGTGTTTTTTTGTTTTTATGATCCCTCTGTTGTTTCTATTGTGTTTTTTGCTCGTTATCTGCCGCTGATATTTTTCCATAAAGTGCTTTGTAACCTTATTTAGAACAGTGATGCCTAAATGAACGTTAGTATTTTGATGTGAGTTCATAATTTAAAAACTCTATTTTGAAATGAGTTCATGTATTCACCCTTAAACATCTTGATGCAGCTAAATGTCAATGAGCTACCCTTTGGGATGTTTGGGTTTATGGAGTTGTGGCTCTGACAATAGCAGCACATTAATTCTAAACCAGCTTTGAGGAAACAAAAAAATCCAGTCTCATGTCAAAACGTCAACACTCTAACCTGAATTACTAGTTATGTAATTCTGTTTTTATGAGCCCAGTTTTATGGCTCAGTCGTAAATGACAAGTGAAAGAAGTGAAACCAGATTGTTCGATGCCAAAATAATCAAACTGTGTTGAAATTGTCTGGGAGCAAAGTGGCACTGACGTGTTTTTGACTGGCGCTTACAATGAATAATCACATTCACTATCATAACCACATGGAGGTCACTCCCAGACACAGTGTTCAGGCATGGAGGGTAGAACAAAGTCCTGTGTATAGCTTACTTATTGCACCAGCCTCTCCACTGAACACTGAATCAGTATTTCTGTAGGGGATCCACTCACTGGTTTGAAGAGTTCATCCTAAGAATTTCAAACAAATGCTTGTAGTGTGTTTTCTCTTCTCGTGACCACGTCCCTGTTGACTGTAGAGTAACATGTTTTGAATGTGGAGGCTCAGCTGGTGGAGAAGGGCACTGCTTCCCATGTGAAGCCAGCAGGGGAGCACACTTCTGAGGAACCTTAATGAAGGGATTTGAGCTGATTCTTCGCTGCAGTTGAACCCAAAAATATATTCATTTGGACAGCAGCAGCAGCAGCAGCAGCAGCAGCTTCCGACACCGAGAAGCAGTGACTGTAAGGTCAGTGCGCGACTCTAACTTCTATTAGACTTCTCTTTAAACTGGATAGAAACTGGAATATTTTACAGTGTTTGCAGACATCAGACTGTTCTCTGGCAGGTCTGTGCAGCTGTGAAAACAGCTTCATCCTCCACATTACTCTTCAGAGAGTTGTAACAGTCTCCACAGCTATCCTGTGCAAAAGTTGGCTGGTTTATATTTTACTGAATGCACTTATTTTAACAAACTCAGATCTCAGAACTTTCTCAGGTTTTCTATGCACCCATACAGACTTTCTTTTATCCTTTTCATGCCCTTGGTCTTAATGGCACTTCAGATTTTCTTTAAGTCGTTTTCTATAGCTTTTACAGTCATTATCCGACGTTAATTCAAATATAGATCCTTTCAACCTCAGATCTCATAGGCTGCATGACATCATGTTTGCATTGTGCTTAGAGGTCTGTAACTTATTAAAGGTTGTTAAAGTTAGTTCAGACACGAGATAAGAGAGAGACTCGGATAATTAAAGTCAGCATTTGGACTTTTAACTCTAGAGTACGTAATTGATATCACACTTATGTTATTAAATAGTCTTTAAAACAGCATCTAAAATCTTGTAATACCTTGAATGTTTTTCCACTTTTTCACCACACACAAACAAATACTTTCTGTCAATCTGTCTATCAAGACTCAAAGTCTTAAATAATGTATAATATAGATACATGAAAGAAATGTTGCTCTCATCACTTGAATAAGTAAAGGCAGATGAAATATAATGCAGAAAATCATCAAGTCTACAATTATAGACACATTCTGAATCATTCATTTTCACTGGCTCACTGCTGTTTTCCCCCTTTTCACATGGCCTTGTTTCTCAACATTAACCTCTTTTTTTTTTTTTTTTTAGTTGGTAAATCATTAATTTTACATCAGTGTCTCAGTTGACCAGTCCATTTATTTGTCAGTTAATGCAGATAACATACCACCAGCTACAGACCACCATCTGTGGAGCTGTATTTGAGTCTTGCTCACCCTGTGCAGGTTCCACTTAGTCGTGGCTGAGAAACAAGATGGCGGACGGCAGTTTGTTGTCATGTTGCCGGTTTAATCTGTTGATTTAGTTGCTTCTTCAGCTTGAGGTTGTTCAGCTCCCAATTTTTGTTTCACTAATGTTGTTCACAAATGGCACCTTAAAATTTGCCAGACCGAAACAAAACATAAAACAGATATGAACCTTTTATGCAGAAGACAACTTTAATCTTTAACAGAAGCTGACGCCTCTGCTTGGCTGCACAGGAGACGCTCCTGGAGCAGCGAGGGATCTGACTGATGGGATTTCTCCAGAACCAAAACCTGACTCTGGGCTTCTCTCAGCCGGAGCTCACCCACTGGGAGTCAACACCGCACCTATCATCTGCTGGTACTATAAGATTTCCAATCAAAGTCCCACCAGTAAAAGCAGCTTTAAAATCTAGAGGATCTAGTCTGTCAGAATGGGATATTCTTGTCAAACAAATCTTTGTCAAACCTAATCTTTATATTTAATTCAACCTTTTTCCTCTATTTTGCCTTGACTTAATATTTGATCAACATTTCTGCAAGTCACCATAAAACATTTATATGTGTGAAACCGATAGGGTTTCCACTGCGATAGGGACATTGTCTGAATATGTCTGAGAGTCTGAATTATTAACACACACTAATGCAACAGGACCTGCACTGCTTTCATTAGCAGGCATATGGCAGTGTGAGCACTGCAGCACTGTCTGTCTATGAATTAAATAATTTTAGCATCTCCTCACTTTTGATTTATGTATCCTAGATTTTTGGCTATATTACATTTAAACTCCCATAAAGGTTTAAAGGTATCTGATGGCAGCTTAAAAACACAAATTCCTTTGCAGAACAATCATTTTATACACCTTTAGTGTAAATACAAATGTCCTTGCAGCGTTTGCTCAGCTACAAAACCACAGCCAATCTTATACCCGTCCTCTCCTCTGTACCCTCGACAGTTAACAACACCATAATCGTGCTGGGCGTGTTGACCTTTGCCCTCCAGCTGTGTTTGGCTCTGTTCGTCATGCTGAGATGTTGGAAATTCGACAACAGAGTACAAGAGGCTCTCAAACACCCAGATACTGTTAACAAACTCATTGGTGAGCATTTGGTTTGCTGACATAGTTTCTAATAGTTTGCACAGGATAGAAAAGCTGTATTTTATAAGAATGTTGTGCTGTATATCTCTTTCTTCAGCTTTATGGTTAATTTTCCTCTCCTCTGCATTCCTCAGCTCCCTCATCCTTCCACCTAAACATTTATAAACCGGCCAGCTATCAGCTATGTGATGATGATAGTGCTGCTACTTCATCACCCGCTGTGTCTACAGCAGCTGAACGACATGAACCCATCTCAAACTCTCTGTTTGCACCGTCCATACCCTGGGACCTCGTTCAGTCCTGACAGGCTCCTGATAAGCAAATTGAAATGTGTGGAAAAAAATACAGCAAATGCATATTTTTTTAATCAGTGAACCTGTGTGCAATGCTATAATTTGTATCTATTGTTAACTGTAGCAATAACAGTTCTGTTCTTAGAGATTTTTTTTATATTTTTCAGTAATAAAAAATGTAATTAAAACTGCACTGATCAATATTTTATATGATTCCAATTTTAGCAAATCCCCTCAGTTCCTCAGTGCGTTTTAATGTCTTTCAGCTCATTGTTTTTGTTTCACGGCCTGCAACTCTAATGTTCAGTCTCACTGTTCCCATCAGCGTCACCTCCAACAGTACAAGGCAACTGTTTTCAGTAATACAGCTCTAATAAACACACTGTAAGTACCAAACAGCAGACAAAGTTAGCCATTAGCTTTCCCTTAGCAGCAGGTGGAGACCAAAACAGAGCCAAAAGGAGAGAGAATAATGGACATGCAGTCACCAGGTGGACAGAAACATGGCTCCAAATAAATGCTTTGTGTTTACTGGGTGTGTAAATAGGCAACATATTATCAATATGAACTTAAAGTATGTCAAAAGTGTATTCTAGAGGAGCAACATTTGTGCTGACATGTGAACTGTTCAACTTACCCCAAACAGCCATGAATACAGCAAAGAAAACAGTCGCCCCATTGTCAAAGAGATGGGTGACCTGAGAAGAAGAAAGGAACACTGAAGTTCACAGTTTAGATTTATCTCTATAATAACAAATGCAGTTTAGCTTCAATCCTTGACCACAACATTTCTGAAAAAGACACATTATGGCCCCAGAGCTGGCCTACATTCACTGTTAATCTGCACATTTTCCATGAGTACAATAACAAAGTGCACAACAGCTGTCGGGAACATTTTGTCCCCTTGCTGTGGTAACAATACCTTGGCATAGATGCAGCTGTCTGACAGTCTCAGGTAGGGGCAGTACTGGTCACAGATGGGGCACATGATGATGTCAGTGGCCTGGCAGATTTCTTTACTGGAGGACAAGATTTAGGCCATCAAACTCTGGTAAAGTTGGTATTGTAATGTCCAGCAACAGTGAGTGCCTTAAGGCAACATATTGAACTCCAAAATTGATGCAAATTTGAGCTTTCTGAAACAAAAGCGAGCGTGTGTGTGAACAAGTGTGTGTGTGTTTTTATGTATATAGCTGATAAAGTTCGGATCTTTTTCTGATATAAGATTTTGTCCACACCCTCTTATTCTGTGACACTGTTTCAGACGCTGCTCTTGTAAAGACAGCAGATTTGTAGTTACACGTTAATCCCGCACTATTAACTTACAATGGACAATTTCACATTCGGCTGCCTAATACCAAATTAGCTTAGTGTGAGAAAAGTGATTTGACTTTTCCAATGCACAGAGTGTCTGATCTGTACTTCTTAAGCTGGAGTTACTAACGTTGGAGAAAGCAGCCAAATGAATTAGATTTTGAAAGCATGCAGCTGGGGCTGTACTGTGCTGCTGGGTTAGCTGCCGAACGAGTCCGTTGGTTCACAGGGGGTGTGCGAGGGAGTGCAGCCCATCATTGTCAGTCGCTAACCGTACCCAACTACCTCATGTCTCATTCACATGTAAGAAAACACCTGACACTGTCATAATGAATGTACACAACAAGCATGGCTGTTGTTAAAACTGACAGGTGTCAAGCTAGCTTGTTAGTGTTGGGAAAATTTGGCTGCACTGTCTCTGCCATTCTTGTGCCCCTGGCTCATTGTGGCTTTAGTAACATATATGCCCAGCCTTGTGCAGTGAGTGCACACAGGCAGGCGGGTAGACAGGCATGTAGGCCATCTAATCATTTCATTCAGGCCAATGGAAATGATTGGATGGCCTACAGCTGACAGCTGCTGGATGGCCTTTTCTCTGTCGGAGCATTTGATTTATTGCATGACTGCTGGGATATAAAGAGAACTTCAACAACTACAACAAATAATTTTTATGTTTCTTGCCTACTCTGGCTTTAAGTTTGTGCAGCACAGACAACAATTTGAAGCAGATAAGGTTTGTTCTTCCAGAGAAACTGAGTTCTATTTTTTTTTGTAATGTTTCAAATACAATACAACTCTCTAGGGACACTTATTTTGCATCATAAAAAAAGACAAGGTGTGTTTACCTGACCTGGCAGTGCTCCAGAGTGAAGACGCCGTACAGGAATACGAAGAGGCCAACCAGAGCGGCAGGAAACAGCATCCCCGTGTACCAGCCGAGCCAGGCGAAGTACAGACCAATCTTCTCCCCAAAATACCTCCTGAAACAGCAGCAAGTATGAGGCATTCTTTGAGGGATAAAAAGAAACTGTATTTGGTAAAACAACAGATTTATATCCTTGTATCTGATGACAGTTTCAAGAAAAGCTGTGGACAGTGGCAACTTGTTGCATCAAACTATTTCAAGTCAGTTTTTTCACTGTGTTGTGCAACAAAATCTAAATGAAGGTAATGTAATATTTCTACTATTACCTGTGATGATGTTTTTGATTTTAAATGTGACATTGAAGCACCTTTAAATGTCTGAATGTAGTTACCTGATGAGGTCCAGCGGTTGGTATTTATACCAAACCCCCCACCAGGCCCAACACTCGTACAGCAGGTGCCGGTGGTTCTCTGCTCCGTGCGTTCTGATGGAGTTTTTGCTGTGGTATCTGCCCTATTAAAGCCAAAGCACACACACACATACACAGACATGGAGGAACATCATCCATGCATGTATTGATGTAATATCAGTACATGGAATCCATGACCACAGAAAGCACTTGAACATAGGTCACAGAATTCATTAAATGAGTGGCTTTCGGCCAAAGATCAGCCAAATTACCTCATGGAGAGGGAAAGCTGCCTCATATGAAGTATTGCTCAAAAGACGATTAAGCCCTGGAATCAAAAACAGAGAATCATGAAAGAAAGCTCTGTCAAATGTTTCGAAGTTCAACATAATTGTCATGGTAAGCACAACATCATGCCTTGTACACATTTGTAAAACCTTTTGTATCCTGTTGCATTATGACTTAACTATGTTTTCCTTTTTCCTGATATTTTCCTGGATAATCATGACCCCAAACCATATGAGATGTACTGTGAGGAGCTATGTTAAATTCAACGTAATAGCTGTTAAAATCATGGATATAGGTTTAAGGGTTTGTTTGCTTTGTAAACTTGCACAGACAGACAGTGATCATTTAACGATCCAAAGGGATAAGATAAAATCAGACATAAGCACTAACTGCAAAACTTAGAGGGTTAGAGTTACACAGAGAGACTTTAAAATCCAGCGATGTTCAAGCAATGTATTTCTTTCACTTTCTTTCTGCACCTCTTCCCAAGTTAATACCATGTCCGATGATTTCAAACATTTCTACAGTAGAATTTGTCATAACGCCCACGGAACAACTCACCCATCTTATTTTTACCCTCTTCATATTTGACCCGCTGGAGGATGTGGTGGACGATGCGACTTCTGGTGGCATTGTTGAAAAAAGTGTCTCTATTGTGGATGATGAAACTGCAGTGAAACGAAGCAGTTATTACAAATCTGGATGGATGGTTTGCATGTGTGCAAGCCTAACTGTGGGTGTGTGTGTGTGTAGTGTGTAAGTTTGCTTGAGACAGGCAACAGAGAGAGTTTAAAGTGGCCAAAACTAGTACTAAAAAGAGAAAATGGAAAATGCACCAGGCATCACCGCAAGATAAACTATAAGTCATTTCTCTGGTTTTTAAAGGGCAGCTCAGTAAAAACTCACTGATGAATCCTTGATCGACTGAATGGGGCGGTAAAGCTCTCGTTCTCCTCCAGATCTGGCAGAGTGTCATTGTCGAACTTCATGGGCTTGCGGGGAAGCCACCCACGAAATTTATTGATGCGCTTCTCCATCCTGCAAGTGAACTTTCTATTAAAGCTGCCAGAGCAGAGTTTTGCTTTGTCAGCCAATCTGATGCTGCGTCTTTGACTGAACACTCACCTGCTCATGAACTTGTGCCGTCGATGCATGAAAAATATTTTCCTCCTGCAATATGTATGACATTGGGAATAATGAACTTAGTACTTAGTGAAGTTCTGTAATGAAGCTGACAATACAAATGAATGGTACTACAACCCTGATTCCAAAAAAGGCGGGACGCTGCGCAAAACATGAATACAAATCGAACGCAATGATGCACAAATCATTTTCAACATATGTTCAACTGCATGCTCTGAAAATAAAATCCCCCCCATTCTTGCTTGACAGACAACAAAAGTTGCTCAGCAGTCCGGGGTCTCTGTTGTCATATTTTGTGCTTCATAACGTGGTACACATTTTCAGTGGGACACATGTCTGGACCACCAGCAGGCCAGTCCAGTACCTGCAGTCTTTTACCACACTAAGCAAGGACATCCTGGAAAAAGACATCATCTGTATGTGTCATTCAGCATTAATGTTGCCTTCACAGATGTGCATGATAATCATGCTGTGGGCGCTAACACACACCCCCATACACAACCCCATACCATCACAGATGCTGGTTTTTGAACTACAATTATGATGCTATCACCTGTTACCACTGAACCAAACAGGTGTCTTTTGCTGGTCCTGTCCCAACTTTGTGAAACGTGTTGCTTGCATCAAATTCAGAATGAGGATATATTTACAAGAATCAATGAAACTAATGAGGTAAAACATTAAAGATTTTACACAGTGTCCCAACTTTTTTGGAATCGGGGTTGTGCTACTACTGATGTTGGCACACCAGCAATGCACCAATAAAGGCAGTGAAGAAGAAAGCTACAATCTAATTACAATCTAAAAGAATCAGCTTTGCAGATGCTTTATGAGGAAGGAAATGCATTTATCACATTGTTTAGACCTTTGGTGGGACACACTGAATGTAAACATAACTTTTGTTTGTTTACAAGAAAACTCCACAGGGCACCTTTAAGTTTACATTCACTTATAAGATATTTTCAGGAGTGTAAACTTGTCTCACCTAAAAGGCATGCGAATGTTCATGAGCTCTGCATAGCGACAGAGAACATCCCATGGTGCATGAAGCTTCAGAAAAATGACGTCACTGTTTGTCACAGAGGCCTGTGAAGACACCAAAGACACGACAATTTCATCTCAGCAAGAAAACAAGATAGTTGAAATAGGGGGGACTACAAAATCTCATCTCAGTACAGACAGCCGCATCTCACATCTATTCAGCATCAATATGTTTGTGAGGTTCAGCTGTTTTCCTCACCTGTACCGCCTGACAAAGTCTGAGTCAGTCTAAAGGTACACGAATCAGGAGCTAACTGGAAAGAGGCCTAAAAATAGCAAGATGACTCCATGCAAGAAACACACACAAGTGGGCTGTTGAAGGAGACAAGAATCATTGTCTCCCCCTGCATGTTCTATATAATGATGACCTTGATGCTACCGCATCGGCAGAAGTTAACACACACACACACACACACACAAATCACAAACATCCACACTTTCCACTCTTTCAAGGCAGACTTTTTGCTAAATAAGAAGCAGCAGGGGAGAAAATTGCCATCAGCAGATTTGTTTTGACTCTATGAGTGGTGGCTCACCAATGAATGCCACAACAGCACTCAGCTTTCAGACCTTGTAAGACTGGGCGCAAAGGCTCAGAGCATTTTAAAATTCAGCAATCTGGCCATTGAGATTACATGCATTATAGGACTAGGCATTAAATTGCTTCTTCACACAAATTGGTATTGATGTCGCTCATGTTGCACACTATGAATGCAGCTGCAGGATTGCCAAAGTAATCACAACAAAGCTAATTTTCTCTCGGTACAGGAACCTACGAAGCTTCTTGTTTACTTGCAATAACCGGTTTTCAAAGAAGTGGCTATTTTTGCTTGGCAACTTGGACAGAAGGTGAAAAATCCCTCTACTGAGCAGTGAGAGCAAAATTTACTTTTCTCAACACAGAGATGGAGACCTGATGTGATCACAACGGCCATTCTTCAGGTGAAGTCGTGTGATTATAGCCTCTGCCCTGCTGAGGTGCCCTTGAGTGAGACACCTAATCCCCATCAGCTGAGGGAGTACTGCTCTGTGGCTAAACCTGACCTCAGGCCTCTCTTTAGTGAAGGGCAAGAAAAGACACTAATTGATTCATTGATTGAGAAACACCAACCACGTTGCTGTACATCTGCTGGATATGTCAATAGGCATTTGCCTCATCTACTTGGTAAAAATGGGTCATAAAATGTATTAATGCAAGTTTAACTGCTAATATCTGGAACTGAATGTAAGGCCAGTACCGACATGATGATTCAGCTGAACCCTTGTCAACATTATGAAATAAATGACGAGCGTAATTCTTCTTTACCTCCTTTTCCATCTGTAAGCCCTCTGCACGGATGTTCCGCTCAAATATCTCCCTCTTTTCTGACTGCGAACTGGACTTCCTGTAAACCAGGATGTAGTCAATCCGGCTCTTTCCATCGCTGAAGCAAAGGCCACAGGACTTACTCCTCCCCTGACAACAGACAGAAAGACAGACATCAGAGAGAAAATCAGGAAAGAAGTGTAACTGGCCACTGAGAGGGGGAGTCTGACTTGTCATCCATCGGTTATCATGGATTAATGAACCTATCTGTTACCTTTACACACACCACTCTATGAACTACTCCTGACAAAAAACTGGCTTGTATCTTGAGCTGAGATGAAGGGAGCAACAGCCTCGGGGAGCCCAGAAATGTAGTTCCATCACTGACCTCTGGGAGGCCACCATCGGACTTTGTGTTGTCGTCAAGAATGCTGCTGTGAGTCCCCGCATTCAGCAAGGTGGAGTTGTCGTCTCTGGACGGACTGCTGATGCCGTCTGACCTTTCATTCTCAAGCAGCACATTAACATCCTTTACACCTGGAGGGAAGATGAGCAGAGTGCATAAATAATATTAGAGGAAAGTACAGTGAGTGCTAGTCACCAGTCAAGCACCAGCTGAATGAATGTTTACATTATCTAACAGACACGAAGCAAGATTAGCATTTTAATTTCTATTTCTGGCCACCTGATGAACTCAAGTTAAGTTTTACTCTCCCTTTAGCTCTATTTCGGTCTCAGCCAAGCTCTAAGACAAATATCTGTCTCTTTAGCTGCTTTGTTCACCACCTAGTCAGCAGGCAAGAGACTGAAACAAAGCAGTGTGACAGTGGCAAGCCATAAAAAGCAAAATAATTGACTGAAATTAACTGATACTCTCTCTCTGTCCCTCTCTCCAGTAGCCGAGGGGAATGCCAGAGTCAGCTGATGAGACTCTGTGGGTGTGTCACTATGAACAACACCTTTGTCGGTGTACTCACTCATTTAAATTATATTAAGGCTATGAGTTATGCACAATTATGGGCATGGCCACATTGAGCTAGCCATGATGTTTTAACAACCAGGCCTCATTCGGCGCGAGTCAGCTCCACCCATGCTCCACCTCTTTGCCCACTTTTGGGTTAGCCTGGAGTTTGGAGATGGTCCATGTTTTCTACAGTCTCTGCCTGTTACTCTGACATTCAGGCAAAGTTTCTATGCATATCATATAACTGGTTTGCAAGTCACACACAGTGTTACTCACATTCACCAGCATGGAGATTCTCCACAAGCGAGAGCTATTAGCTGTCAAGTATCTTTTGCTTGCGCTCGTTTGAAAGGAAGCAAAGGACCAGCTGCACAAGTGTGGGTTTACTGTCATTACTTGTACATAAAGGCTGATAACAGTATGTGTTTGCTGTCACTTTCTGGATTTAAGGAATGATCTTCCTTCACTTCCTTAATACAGAGGATGACCAGCCAACAGACCTGGAAGTTGTAAGCGATGAGAGAGAAGTGCTGCTGCTCGCTGTGATAACGTTGGTTATATGGGTCAGAGATTTGTAATCTAAGCACAAAGATTCCACAGCTTTATGTATTGTAATCATAGCTATCAGCGCAACCACATCCAGCACAACACTGCTGTTAAAAATGAATAGCTTCCATGCTAGAACAAGGATACCCCATTGATTACCTCACCTTGAACATTTCAACCATCCAAATACCGCAGCCAAGTTTATTGTGTACTATTGGTGTGTTCACATTACCCACTGCACTGTTACACACAAATTTGAACAGTTTAAGGCATAAGAAGCGCAGAGAAATTTCAATCTCTGATGGTGCCGGGTCTCACCGAGGGGAGGCACATCGTCTTGGGTGCTGGAGTCTGGGGCTTCAACCGAGGATTCCTCCATCATGTCGGCCTTCCCGCAGGAGGAGAAGGTGAGAGGTCTGTCCGCTGCCTGGCAGCCTGAGGCAGAGGGCTGCAGCGGCACTCTGCGTCGGAGGGGGCTCTGCCGCTGGGGCTCAGACCCATGTAGAAATAAACTCACACCTATAGGACACAGAGAACTTTTTTTTTACACTTTTTTTTTAATTGCTCGTGTTAGGAGGCCTCCTCCCTTTCCTTGTGTTTCTCTGTGTTTCTCCCCTGTCCCGTTGTGTCATATTAGTCTCTCCTTGTGTGTGTGTGTGTCTAGACTGGGCGGGTCCCTGTAATTATGGCCCCTGTACCGATCAGCCATCACAGCTGCAGCCAATACCAGATCTCCTCAGCAGTCTTTGCCAGATTGTTGTGGTCGCTCGCCTGGTAACACATCTCAAGCACTTTGCTCGCCCTTATGCTTTGTAATGAGCTTTAGAGTTTTGCGTTGTTTTTTCGAGTGACTAAGTCTGTTTTCATTATGTCTCAGGATCATCACGTCGTGTCTCAAACCTGCAGCGTCTGCCCAGCTCCAGTCTACTACCTGAAGAACCAGCTGACTCACTTTACCTATCTGCCTGCCCTTTTCTGGATCCATAAAGAACTTCTCCAGTTGGTCATTATCCATTATTGTGACAATAAATCCTTTTAGTGCTCAAACCTTCACTGTCTGTACTCTGCACTCCGAGTTCAGCCATTTAGAAGCCTTTCTAACTTACGTAACTCTCTGTTACACTTATTGTCCCTTCTGCAATGTGTTTCTTGCTCATAGTGAAGACACAGAAAACAGAAAAGAGATCAGGATTACTTGACAGGACCTGACAGTGAAAAAGACCTCGCTATGTCTAATGTCAGCCAAGTATTGACTGTGTGTTTACTCTTGATCAGACAACCTATCAACCCCCACTGATACATTAAAGTAATTTTATTCTCTGCATAAGTACGTTGTGATTAAGCTGTAAAAACTACTTTCAAACCCCTTTTGCACACAAACTTACTGTCAGCTACTCTGAGCAGACCATTAGTTATTCTGGGGACCTGTCGCCTTCCAAGATTTGTTCTTTAAAGAAACAACTTCCATTATAGAAGAAGAAGAAGAAGTAGAATTTAAGACTAGGACTAGAATTCACCCACACATGTAAAGAGTCACATTTTCATACCGATGCATGTATTAGACCATTGTTAAACCCACATTATTTTCAAAGACACTATAATAAATGTTGGTTTTAATTGAGTGCCACTTTGACAGTTTAAACCTATATTAACTGATTTTTTTTTGGCCGTTGTGGGGAAGCACAACCAGATGTAAACACAACTTTTCACCTTATAAAATTTGCAAACGGTGGCTTATTTCCACATCCAGGACACACACAGCAACTGATGAGAGCTGTGAGAGTCAAGCAAAACCAAAACAAATCAGCGAAATACACTAAAAAACTTTGTGTGTTCGTCACTACGAGCAACACCTTTCAGTTTACACATCGTCATTTCACACATTGTTCGGACCAAAATATTGATTAGAGCACATTCAAAGACAATTTAAGCAGTAAAAGCAGTAAAAAAGAAAAATCACAAACTTTCTTCCTGGGTTGTTATAGAGAATGAGATAATCTGAGAAAGAAAGATGTGTGAAAGTCAAAGAATGATGACCCACCAAAAAAAAAGAAACCGAAAATGAGAACTCACTAACTTTTATCTCCTTAATAAGGATTAACCTTGAAAGACCTTCAAAAGACAGAAACCCTCCATGGAGACACACACACACACACACTAATTGGGTCTATTTGTCAACCAGACTGTGTCCTTTGGGGAAAAGAAATTATTCAAAGCTTCGCAAAACAGCGTAAATCAACTCTATCTAAATAGGTCTGTATCTCTTACTTTCAGCTCTCTGGAGAGCGGGAACACTTCAGTGGAGGTGGGTGGCTGTCTTAGAGGTCTGCTTGCTGAATTTTCCTTTTGTGACATGAAAGGTGACTCAGCTAAAAATTTTCTGCTGAGCCGTAGTACCGGGGACAGAGATAGAGGCTGGGGAAGCATCTCGGCTCTTAATCAGCCGTTGATGCTTTGGAACATTGGAGCCTGTGGATGCAGCTAATAGAAACGCGATAAATTTCCTCCCGGTGAAAAAAACAGTACTCAGCGTCCTCGTCCTTTACTCAGAGTGGCGGCGAACGTTGCACTGCGCTTAGGTATTCAAACAGGAGCCGCAGAGGGCAGAGAGGGCAGGCTGCCAAAACAATCCCATGAATCTGGACTTATCAAGAGATGAAGTCGATAACATATCCACTCAAGTCTGGTAACTACAGACCTGAAGCAAGAAACTTATTCAGGGTGTTGTTTTGCACTTCTCACACACGTTTGTAACAACTATGGGGGATCAATAACACTAGCTTGTGAATTTCACCTCTCCATATTCGACACACCGTTTCCTCAGCACCCACAGCACCCCAACGCCGCTCTCATTAAACTCAGAGAGAATTGCTTACTATAAATATTGGCTCTCAGAGGACCGACACACTACGTTTTAGCCTACATCACGCTGCTGTGTCGAGACCGGGGCAAGTCAAACAATGTATCCATCAAAGTTTAACAGCCCTATGGTACATCTGTAACCCAAGCCACAACCGAGGTCACATGGTACTGAGGCTTTGGCGGCACACAGGCTGAAGTGTACCAGACTGTTCTCAGATCTCAGTTACATACGTTTCATTAGCTACTTGTTCAGGGATTGTCTTTTTGCCCCCATCCCCTCTCCTTCTTTACTCAGAGATAAAATTAAAAGACGAGCTAGTCACTACAAATCTAGCAACAACTCACAAGCCGTAGATAGAGATTCCTTCAAATTGGATTTACAAGTGGGATCTGACGAATGAGCTCCAGTGATGTTAGCTCACTGAAACTCTGACATTCTAAGTTGCTTGTGTCTGAAATCTTCAAAATGGCAGACAGACCGTTTGCCAGCACATTATCAAACATTTATGGGCACTACAGGCAGTGTTATTATCCTCTGGATTATTTCCCTTTCATCATTTTTTGTTAAAAAGCTGTGAAAGTAACATTTGCCAAGATAAAGAAGGACTCCCCCTGATATACAAAATGTACACAGCACGCTTTCTTTGTGCCAACAGTGGGCCTGTACAGACACATGAAGCCTGTCCCGAAAACAAAAAGGGAAAATGCACAAAAACACATAATTCTTTCCTTCTTTCTTTGTCTTTTTTTTGTCACTTTGGGGCAGAGGATAACACACAAGAAAATTTGAAGCCTGTGCCTACAATATGTGATTAATTTATTCACTGTTTTATTGCAGTTCAGAAAGACCATCAGAGTAGTGAGTCTTCTCTCGTAAAATGAACGAGCTGACCACTTTATGTCAGTTTCAGTAGCCTGACTCTCCTTTCAGCTGCAGTATATCATATAAAAAATTTAAACTCATCGACTCAGTAGTTTGGAATCAGCACCTCCAGTATATGGGGCAAGTAGCTCATAAAAATGTATGTGTGCAGAAGCAAGTAGGCTATGCCTTTTCTTTCAGTGCGCCAGATACATATCATATCTGATACTGTTCATCTCCTGTTGAGGTTGCAGCTGGTGTTTCTGCCTCCTCAGTCATCAAATGGTGATTGCAAATCTCCAGCACATCATCGAGTGTGGGATCAGGTAGTGTTAGGTAACTTTAGTACCTACATATGTTGTTGTTGTTGTTGTTAGCTACATTTGGTACATTGGCTGTTTGGGGTGAATAAACATGGGCTGCACAAATGGTGCAGTGTGCATGAATGAAATGGGGTGAAACTTTGCTTATGTTTCTATCTGAAGAGGCCTTTAGATTAATCCTGATGATGTCATCAAAGTTATCTTGGCTTTGCTTTGGAGACTTCATATTTTAACAGAGGGATCTTAGTTTAAAAGGCGTAGCTGCTCTGGAGGCAACAAAGATCTGACAAAACACACGATGGTTGCATTATGAGAAGTAGGATTCAGAGATTTTAGAGCTTCAGCCATACTAGTGACTCTAAGCTGGGACATCTTGGACTCTGTTGCATCAATTTTCACAATTTTTTAAAAACGTTCTTCTCACAAGGACCCGACTTTAAGTGTGACACTAAATTACTGGAGCACACATTGCTTCCCTAAAATTGTCAAGAGCAATTATACATTGACAAGAAGACAAGAATTGGCAATGCTTTTGTAATAACAATACAGATTCAATGCACTCAACATCTTAACAACGTCAAATTATGTCAAACATACTGTTAATTGCTGAGAAGAGCAAAGAGGACAAACCAGAAACCTGTCTGTATACTCAACACTTAATAGAGATGATTGCTATTTTGGGCATCAATTCACTTTTTGTCCAGTTTATCGTGAATATAGAGAGTGCGGTAAACGTTTCCACGAGGTTTACTAGATGCAGAATTGATGTCTCTGGTTTGGCTATAAAGAAAAGCACATTATCAGCATATAGCGAGGTGTTAGGGTTGGCCTTAATAAATAATGGGGTTACCTCAGTGTATTGCTGTATACTGGTGGAAAGTGGGTCCACAGCTACTGCAATTAAACAAGGGGCCCGGTTTGAGATTAAAGCTATATTACTTGTGTAAAATGTTGGTGGGAGCTCTGATTGGGGGACAGAATGATTCATGGAATCATGGAAAGCATCATAGGGCTAAGTATCGCCTGGAACACCTTATAAAATTCCGCACTGAAGCCATCAGGTCCCACACACTTATTATCAGGCAGTTGGGTGATTACCTCATTTATCTCCTTTGCCTTCTAGTAAATCACTGGCCTCCTCATTAGGAAGATTTATGCTTGTTAAAAATGAGCATAAACTTTATGCCCTTTTACTGGATTGTTCAAACCTTGTGCAATCCTACTGAGCAGTCTCATTCATATCTTGATGATGTTATGAAAGGTCCAATTACTGTCCAACACACCTGTTGTCCACTGCCCTGGACAGGTACCTTACAGCTGACTCAGGTGCCTTCTGTATTTATCGTTATAGGTTTGGAGAAGTTATTCTTCCCTAGCAGTGACAAAAGCTGTCGGCCTTTCTATGCTTTTTCTGGAATGCCAATAATCCAGATGTTGTTCGGTCTGGATCAGGCCTTCACATTGCATGCCCTCTCTCATAGTCTCCTGCACTCTGTAGCTAGCTCAGCTAGCCTCTAAGCTAGTGATTCGGCTCTTTGGTTTGCTCAGCATCACTGCTACAGTAACTCTTTTTATGACTTAAACTGACTCAGGCTGAAGTATGTGAGTCAATTTGAAGATTTGATGATAAAATTGTTTGTAGGGTTGAGTACCCAGAAAAACCAGTTACTCAGTGTTTACCAGAAATGGAACAACATATTCTCTTCTGAAGCACCTCAAACACTGGCAGAGAAAAACAGGCAAGCAAGAATGGGAACAGGTCAGAGTCATGTAGTGCCCCCGGTAATGCAGTTTATTTAGGAATCACACCCAGAGAACCTGAGATGGAAAGGGCACAAAGAGTAGCGTCAGCTTGTGAGAAGTCCCGGTGCACAAGAAAAAGTCACACCAAAGAGTAAAATGTAGTAGCGCCGGTGCTGCGTACCTCATTCATTTTATCCCTTTTAGCTTGTGAGACAAAAAGATCCTCAGCTAAAAAGCAAAACAAACAACTACATGGTTCCTCGCACAGCACAACCCAACCTGAAGATGACAGCTTGTACTGAAAGGAGAATAAAAGATTGCAGGGGGCAAGAGAAGAAGAATGGGAGGTGGGCATGTGTGATGTGTTGCCAAGGGATCAGCTGGCAGCTGCTTGTGAGGAGTAATCGTTCATTTCATCTGGATGCACCCATCACGCCTTAGGGTGGACGGGGGTTGCATGTTCCCTCTAATGGGAAGTAGTGGGGATTATGCGCCTGCCAACCTGCTACTGGTCCCTGGACCGCACGGCTGCAGCACATACAAGCTTACACACATACACACACTCTTCACAGAGGCATGACCCATTTCTGTGTATTACAAGTGGTACATCATGGAGGATGAAGAAGTGGAGTGTATGAAAAATGTACATTTACAATCAAGAGAAGGGGGGACAACTCAGAGAGAAAATGAGAGCGCGTGTGAAGGTCAAATGCTTGCATGGCCACAGGGAACTGCGTGAAAAAAGGTGAAGCAGCGTAAAGAGGACTGTGAGTAGGACACAGGTAACATATGAGAGAGAGCACTGCAGCAAAAAAACAAAACATCCACTCTGGAGAACAAGCTGCCTTTGCTTCAAGACAACTTGACAACACTCACCGTGTGAAGGTGGAGAGAGGCAGAGAGGCTGCTTCACCCCTCAGAGGTAAAGAGAGGGAGGGGGGGCTTCCCAGCAGCCGCAGCAGACGCCAAAACAGCCTGAAGACTCTTCCCCATACACACACACACATGCACACACGCCGCGGTCACCCCTCCTCCCCCCCAAGCCCCAGCGTGCAAATGACCTCGCTGAGGAAAACAAACACGACGCCCCACGAGGGAAACCAGCATCCCCACTTTTTACTCCTCACTCCTCATCACTGCATCTGTCGATCCAACATAGCTATGCACGCAAACACTCACACTGACGCGTCTGTCTGTCTGTCTGTCTGTCTGTCTGTCATAGCGTAAATGCCAAGACCAGGCAGTAGAAAAGCCCACAAAAGCTGTCAAAGATCTTCTCTGGAGAAAAAAAAAACACAAGCATGAGCAGGATGTTTACAGTGAGAGAAAAGGCGAGAGAGAGAGAGGGAGAGAGAGGAGGTGCGTGCCACTCTTCAGCATTCTTAATCAGCCTCCCCTGACAGCCAATCAGAGGTCAAGCTGCTCTGGCAGTAGCCAATCGGAAAAAAGGGCTGGCTGTGTCAGTGTTGCTGTCGACCGAAACAATGACAGTTGGCACTAATGGCAGTGTCAGTGTGATCCTCTGATGGAGACTCAAGGGCACACACACACACACACACACCCACACACACACACACACACACACACACACACACATATTTATTGACAAGTAAATTTTAAAGAACAGGTTCATATTTTTTTCGAATCTACCCTAAAACAATAGCAAAACCCCCAAATGTAAGTTGAAAGATTTATTGGCTTATTCCAGAAAGATGATGTTACAACAGCGCGGCTTCATAGTAAAAGACCCTGGACTGTGTTAAATGAAAAAGGATGTAACACAGTGGTTAACACACTTTGTCGTTTGAACTTTAAATATAACATCTTTGTACTTAGGTGCATTCTGTTTTCATTTCCATCTTACCGAGCATCTCATTTCTGAAATCAGTCTTGTATAAAAAGCCGCTGATAGCAACTCAGCCACAGGACGACACTCACTTTTTCATGCCATTGCTTAGTGTAACCTCCAGACTGAACACTTATATACACTACACATTATCTCTGCCAATGGCACCACTGACAATATGAGGCACTTTGATCAGTTGGAGCTGTTCTGAAAAGTATTTTTTTCATTTAAATGTCAGTCTGCTGCTCCACTAGACTGAGGGTCTGAGCTGTAATGCACTTTACGTACTTGTGCTGCTGTCGCAGAGCGTCTCCTGACTGGCACTGAAGGTGGGCAGCGGGCTGATGGACAGCGACGCCGGGCAGGACACCGGCTCAAGATGTTCGCTGATAGGCGGGACAGCGGAGGCCTCAGAGTGAACGCAGTCCGGACTGGGGAGATTCTGGCTCGGGAAAGGACTCTTCCAGTGGGAGAACCCGATGGCCACTTGACCCCCGAGGTCAAACCCTGCCATAAATCACAATCCAGAGAGGAAAAATGTATTTAAAACTTTTAACATGGAGTTGTTTCAGTCTTTTTTGTCTTTATTATGCACAAAATACTGTAATCTCCTTTGATGAACATGCATTTTTCAAGTGTCACAGTGAAAGACTGGCTCTTTGCAATGCTGGTCGACAGGTGAACTGTTCACAGTCATACCTATCACAGCAATCTCTTCAGCAATGTTGCCCTCTAGTGGTGGAAGATGTCAAGATCATTTAAACATCAAATAACTTCTGTCAGGCATTACCCAGCATTTTATTGAGCAGCTGCAAGCAAAGTGTATATGGACAGCAGGAGGCGCTCAACAACTCACCAACTGTCCTGTCACTCATGAGACAACATCCAAAATAATCAGAATCATATTTTGTATGACAACACATACAGACGACAGGGGAAAAAGCATATTCCTAAGTACAATCGTGTTTTTGTTCCAATGTTTTTGATTCAGACTTTCACTTCCACAGGGGTAAGTACAAAAACAGTAGATCTGATATCACAGACTGGAAGATGTATCAAATCAAATACACATTATGAAGCTTTTAATACAATGAGTCAGTTATGCAGAAACAGAGGGCAGCACATATTGTTTTTATTTCATTCAATCTTCACCTAATCAGGCATCAGTCTCATGAGATTATGTTCTATTATCATGATTGTTTTTATTTGATTTATATTAAAATGATTCCTGGAAAACTGCCAGTTTTCAAGTAGAGGTTTGGCTCTGTTACGATGGGGAGCACTTATTCAATATCAGGGAATTAAGTTCCTCAGCATTCCTCTGATATAAGAAGAGAGAGCTGCTTCCCCCCTCTGCTGCTCTCTGCTTCATGAGGACCCCCACAGACTGCTGAACCAGCTCGGCTCGCCTCCGGCCTTCGATTTTGTCTTCAGCCAGATTCTCTCTCAGTTTCACGAGGCCTCTGAGACTGGGGCTGGCAGGTGTCTGAGCTCAAGTGTCTCCAGCAGCCTCAACATGGCCGCAAATTTTGTTTTTCTTCTTCCAAACAAATGAGGGTAAACTGATGATAATCGCCGCTTTCTTTCAGTGCTTCTCAACACGGTGCTTGCTGGTAATGATTCCACTGACAACTTAGGTTTTGCATGTTTCAGTTCATTTCGACCATGTGCTATCAGCTCCCATTCCTAATGTTTGCCTGCTGATGACGGCCATGTGAGGCAGCTGAAAGCTCCAGAACATGTCTAATATGGTGTACCTTGATTTTTGAGCACAGGTCGATTGTCTTTCTTGGTCAAAGCTTTGTTTTCTTGTTCTGTTAGGTCACACACATCTTTAATACTTGAGAATGCTGCATGAGTGAATTCTCTCAGCATCCAATCTAGGTGAATCCATTTTGAAGCATCTTTTAAATAATTAGTAAAGCCAACAGTACAAAGCAACTGAAATCAAAAAAAGGCCCAGAGACTTCATTAACATTAACATTTGTCTACGTTTAATTAGATCAAATGCAGTACTCTAATGAATTAAAAAAGTACTTCTCAGTCTGGGGTTCACGGTCTGCCAATGGCCTCTTCTTTGCTAAATGTGAGGTTGGTTGTTACTGTGATTGTCACTGGAACTGCCATGAGCAGCTAACTTTATTCCTTCTTCCTTAATGAGAAATCAGCTGCACATCGTCCACATTTCTGCACAACAATGAACTATTTATGCACATTCATAACAAGGTAAAACTTGCTTTGCTTCCTTCTTCCTAATGTACATTCCACAGATAGAGGAACAAATTCTAGTGTCATTGCTATAGTGAAACAAATAAAAGTTGATACACATTAAAATATCTTGAGCATGAACACTGAGTATCAGAAATGTGTAAGTATGAATGTGGTGCAATGGTGAACTAATTTTTATAGATCCTCAATCAATGTTCTTAACGAATGAACAAACATATTAAATATTAAGGGCATAGAAGTACTGTACTTTAAATATTCAAAACTATTTTTTACTTTCCATACTGTTAGCTAGTTAAGCTAAACCCAATTAAGGTTAAGTTTAGTTAAATGTTTGCTTTTCCACTCGCCCTAAATTTGCAATGCTTTTAAACTCTGACTGTCCCCTTAAATAAATAATGACTTTTTGTGAAATTCACTTTCTTGCCGAGCGTTAGATGATGAGGTCGATACCACTCTGTGCTTTAAGTTTGGCACAAGAGCTAAGGGGCAGTTAGCCGAGCAGTTTGTCATCTTACTGTGCAAGACGTTAGCATGTTTATTAGCAAGCTTTAGAAATGCTGATTATAACAACACCATAAAAAAAGAAATACTAATATGCATTTACAACATGGTCAATTATTATTGACTGTATACATCATCTGACTACAGTGCAGTATGTTCTTCTTGTGCTGACTTCCCACACACTGTCGTTATGTAACACACCGGGAACAGGTAGGACTAGGGAACACTCTCATCCCCCCAACCTCCTGGTTTCCGGTGAAACACGAAGCCCAGCAGATTTCAAAGGTACATCAGCAGTGAACAAACACAGCTCGATCAATAGCAGAGTTGTGGAACGCCCGGCAGGCTCCTCACACAGCACATTCAGCTCGAGGACATATTATGTGGAGGAGGGACAAAGTAAATCCAAGCTGTACATCCTCAGATCAGCTGTTTTACAGCCTCAAAATCTCTAAAAGAATAGAGGGGTTTTCACATGATGGAGCGCGACCGCATTAGGTTGGGCATCCCTGAAATAATGTTTGTGCTCAAGTCAGCACCTGCAACAACTAGAACACAGAGAAAGTTCTTATTTTCCCTGAGGGGATTTGGTCTAGTACAACACCTTTTGGCAAGATCTGACTGCTGCTTGGGAATCCTAAAAAAGGGGATATTCTTTAGAGTGGGAAGGTTTTCAAACAAAATAATCAAGGAGCACAGTACATGATAGCAATATTTTACATACTTTAAAGGATCAGTGTGTCAGATTTAGGGGAATCTATTGACAGAAATGTAATATAATATTCATAAGATGTTGCACCACTATGTTTCTACAGTTGCCCAGAATGGACAAACCGAACACTGGCTCCAGAGAGCACAGGGTTTCGTGGCCACCGTAGTTTCTCTTACACTCTTGGAAAGAGATGGGTGAGGTGAAGGGTATTCAGTTGGTTGTAATGTGCAACCTCACCTTTAGATGCCACTAAAGCACACACACTGGATCTTTTAAGTAATTAATATACTCATTTTTGATGCGAGGAGTACTCCTCATTGTCCAGGTTAATTTTTTTGGCCCATTACTTTGACAGATGTAGTGGTGTGTTTACACTGTCACTGGGGTGAAATTCATTGGAAATTTGTTCTTTACATCGTGGTTTATTAAACCTGACACTACGTCCAAGTTCACATGTACATTACACCCCCATTCTGCATAAATGTGTGTGGTTTGATCAAACTTCTCCGACGGCCTAGCAACACAAGAAAACAATCCTATAATTGTCATTGTCACTGAATTGTTGTTAAATCATGGTGGTAAACAGAAACACAGGAAATTTAAGTACAAAAATAAATACAATTTATTCAGGAACATGGTCCAGGTAGGTACAATTCGCATTAACTGACAGTGGCTTTTCCTTTTCAAACAACATTAAGAACTGCATTGAGGCAACAATCTTCAACATCCCATGAAAGTCACCTGAAAAGGCAGGAGTGGCGGAGGTGGTAATCCACACCTGGCATGTATCCGAACGACCTCCAAAACTCATGGTGCGCGCAGCCTTTTCGAACATAGTGTGTTCTAAGCAATATCTATGTCGCAGTCATCAGAAAAAAGTGCCCGCGTGGCTCTCTGAGGAGAGTGAGGCCTAGATATGTAGCACTACTTCCTGACACCCTCAGAGGTAAGAAAACAAATGCAGGTGCAGGTATCTGGGCCACACGCGGCACTATGAAATGACTAGTTTGAGCTGAGTGTGAGAAAGAGCTGCAGTGGAGGTACTTCAGGTGGATGGAGGGCTGGTGCTGGAGCTGGTGCTGGTGCTGGTGCAGTGGGAAAAGAAATTTAGAGTGTTGACTGTTGTTATGTTTTATAAGTCCAAGTGTGTTTTAACTCTGAATGTGCTTCAGCAACACAGCAGCAGTAGTGCTGCACAGAAGCAGGGATGTAGCAGAGGGTAAAGGTATACAAACACAATTTAGCAATCTTTTTCAAATGCACATAGTTTATGATTACTTAAAATCCAACAGCTACGCAACTGGCCATTTATAATTTACCCACATTTTATTTTACTACTGCATCCTCTCTGTGATTTTGTGCAAACACTCTTAAAGAGTAACTTTCACTTAACTTCAAACAAGTGACAAATGGGGACAACAATTTTTGAAATCGATCCAGTATTGAGCTGCAGCCGGCAGCCGTGAAAGAGGCCACAATCTAATCCCTCCAAGCAATTGTGCACTGTCAACAGTCTAAGTGCCTGACAACCTTATGAAAGGGCTCCCTATAG
The DNA here is from genome assembly GCF_051107435.1 of Chaetodon auriga. NCBI lineage: Eukaryota > Metazoa > Chordata > Actinopteri > Chaetodontiformes > Chaetodontidae > Chaetodon > Chaetodon auriga. Next base: position 5,313,079 of record NC_135095.1, on the reverse strand, counting down.
AGATACACCATTTTGCTATGGTATGCTTCCAGTAAAGTAATTTGTATGATGTGTCATTTGAATGCGTTTGCAGACAGCTGTGTTTATACCTGTTCCAAACGGCTCTACTTAAATGAGAGCGGTGCGAGACATGATGAATGGCTCAAATGGGGATAAAGGCGCCCATCTTTCGACAGTACAGCATTTTACTACTTTGTTCATATGACAAGTGAAAGAAGTAGTTGTGTGAAGAATGCAAAAAATAGCAGTCATACTGTCTCACCCTCAGCCAATCATTTCATGAAGTGGGCATGATTGGTGGATTGTTTCCAAAGGTTCCAAATTGGTGTGACACAGTCCTCAATTCTAATGGTGAAGAGGAGGGTTTCAGATACAATCCGACAAGCACTGACCTCTGAGGAAAAGCAAGAGCAGTCAATCCTCTGCAACATGGACTCATTGTTAATGCCAATTACTCCCCCGTCTGACTTGGACAAGAATATTCTTCACAAAAAGTACTTAGAGTCCTGTTTTAAAAGAGCTCTAAAGCACACCCTATGGTTCATATATTTTCAAAAGACAGACACTTTAGGTGGTCATAAAACTGACAATGAATTTGAGCATGTTCATAGCTTTTCAAAACGCATCATCTCAGATGCCAAAACATCAAATATATTAGACAAACATATGACATCAATGGAGGTCTGAGTTTGTGAATGCGTATAGCAGCGATCAGTCATTGCTGTAGACGTTGCAGCACGGAGCATTTGATCGTTTCTTACGTCACCCTTCACTGAATCCCTGCCTCAGTGTGAAGATTAGCTCTGTCTATCAGCTGCACTCATGCAGTAAATTCCTACCACAATGAAGGAGGGTGGAATAAATGGAAGATTATCATCGATTAGGACTTTTAAGAACCTACAGTGATGCTGACTAGTATTTTCCTCCCAAACAAAGGCCAGGGCTTTTAAATCACAGGCAGCACACTAAGTCTTTTTTATGTCAGAGTGCGGGGCAAGACTATAGATCTTTTTCTTTGTAAAACCAAGAGGGTGAGTCTCAACGGTCCAAAGCTCTCCCTCAGCACTTCCTTAGATTTTTTTTTTTTAATTTAGCACAGAGAGAAGAGAGGAACACCTGCATGCAGCAGCAGCATAGCCTGAGCTGAACCCAAAGTCTTAACTGTCACTGCATCCAGCTCACAGCCTCTCCCGCTAACCAGGCTGTAATATTCATCGAAAAAATGTCAAAAAAGCAAGGTCTGAATATTGCAAATGGCAGGAGGTTGCAGTTTTGTGATGGACAGGAAAATTAATTCAGACAGCTTTGTCAACAGCACACTATTTCCTGTCAACAACCCCTAACATGCAAACAGCGTTCGATGTCAGGGGAAATCTTTTCAGTCCCCCTACACTCAAAAATGTATTTTTCTTCTTGTTCTGACAGTTAAATGTTTGAGCTTCACTGTGCAGAATGATGCATGAGCAGAGTTTGACACCAGAACTCTATTTTCATATTCATCTACTGAAAGTGCAAAGTTTCTCTGTGCTCAGTGAAAATCTCATTTCAGGAAGCGAGCCTATGAGCATGATTTGTGACATCGCAAACAGTTTGGAAGCCAGCCCCGAAGCCTCCAGTGCACAAACACTGAGAACTGACTTTACAGACAAGCCGGATTAATCTTGCGTCCAGCAGCTCAACTTTGGAAATGAAAAATAATCACATATTCATACAACCCCAAAGAGAATATGATGATTTGCAAAACCCTGAAACCCCATATTTTACTGAAAATAGCACAATGACAATAATGTTGAAACTGACAAATTTCATTGTTTGTGAAAATTAGATCCTGATTTAGAATTTGACGCCAGCAACACGATTCAAAAAGCTGGGACAGGGACAACAAAAGGCTGGAAAAGCTGTGAAACGCTAAAAGAAAACAGCTGGTGGAAGATCGCACAGTCGATTAGGTTAACCGGCAACAGGTGAGGAACATGACTGGGTATAAAAAGAGCCTCCCAGAGAGGCTGAGTGTGCTTAAATTTGGGGTTTCTGCAAATCATCATCATGTTCCAACAGCTTTGGAAACAGGGTTGTAGATTAAGGAATTTTTAATGAGGAAGAAGGGATAGATGGTAGAGGGGCAACAAGATAAGTGAACTTTTTTGTGGAAAAATCATATCAGACATCATATCAGTATTTTATATACATCTTAAATTTAACACGTCTGAAGGGAATCTTTGATTTTCTCACCACTAAGCAAATCCAGCATCTAAAGAGCCAGAAACTGAAGCAGCTGAATGTGATTCAGCCATCAATACTTTCATGTAGACCTGTGCTTGTCAAAAGGTGTTCCATGAAAAAGGACTATTAGGAGGGTTTCACTTTTAGGTACCATTTGTTTCTTTTTTTTTGCAACATAAAGCAAATAAATGTCTTACAGTATACTGCATATCACAGTACCTCTAGTAATACAATTCCACTATATGTATGTGTTTTGTGCCATGAGTTGCCCCTAACACATACACTATGATCAGTGTATTAGCATATACCACTACACATTTTTCTGAGTTAAGAGTATTCCACCACTTGGCACTGCACTCCAGTAAGACTGTCACACACACAATGGACATTAAAAAACAAAAAAAAAAACAATCAAAACTGATCCAGAACCAGAGATACTGCCTTTGTGTCCCAACACATCCCCCTTCTTTGTCAACACCTGACATCTACATTGCCCACAATGTCCACTGATTCATTAAAATCTTGCTTGTCATAAATGAATCTGACTTTCCTGTTGAAATTCTAGCACCAGTGTCATTTTGACATTGAAAAATTGCAATGGTGTCGCAAGTCGCTGCAAATAAACACAGCAGTATACTTTACATATTTAGTCAATGATCCTTAAATCATCTCACCAGCACTATAAACGGTCTGAACTGGACTTTCTTGATTGATCGAGCTGATCATGGTGTGTTAGTCTCTTCTTCTGTGTGCTGACAGGCACACAAAGAACAATGACCTTATACAAACCTTGTTAAATTGATATTGCCTAAAAAGCTGTTTCTGCTGAATGCATGCGTATTCTGCTTTCACACAAACAGATGGAGCAGGGAAATCACGATGTTTAACTCATACTGAGCTGCAATGGTAAGATATTTATTTGTAACAATTATTGAACATAAACACATGTTCAAAAGAAAATGAAAACTCAATACAATACAATACACATCTTTACGTCTTAAGACAACAGCAAAATATGCAAAGCATTTCTCTTCCATAAAGAAGTCTTGAACGAAATGCACTTACCAATGGTGATCTGACTGACGCAGCTGTAGAAGGTTCCTGAAGAGACATTGTAGCTGCTACTGCTGGGCTCACGGTCTATGACAGATGGAGAGATCACACATAAAACACAGTGTGGTATCAGGTAGACTATTCTGTCCAAAGAGACTTACAGTGCAGCAAAGACATGGACTTTTAGCACAGGCTAACAGGAATAGTTTAACTTACTGTTACCAGCTATTGCTTTTCTAACGGATGTGTAAGGCAAAAAAGTTTCTATGTAGTCATGCAGCTTATAGTTCTAAAGGTGTCCACTAAGCTGCTAAGCCGAGTGCTGTTCCTGGGGGCTTGAGAAAAGCAATGTTACTGCCCTGCTCCACACACCGAGCTACAAAAGGGGAAAAATTCCTCGACCTTGGCAGACTTAAGGGAGTAAAATCCATGAGTCGGGCAGCTTTAGTGCCTTAGTCTACCAATTTACAGTATATGGAGAGGGAATGAAATCATCCACTGTGAAGAAAATTCACAACACTGGCAGTATGAATGAGCCATTCACCCTGAAAGAGTTACAGGAAGAAAACCCCCCCTCTAACAATGATTGTGTTCAGGGAATGATGCCTCAAACCCAGCAAGAGAATGTTTGTTGATCTGGGTGCATCCTTGTCTGCACATCTGAAGTGCAGCCTTTACAACCCATAATCCTGTAATGGGTTATAATCTAACAGTTTAGCTGCACATCACATGTAGTTTTTGCAACAGCCAAAATTACATGTGTGCAAAATTTACAGAATATGGTCAAGTTTATCTTACAGATCTTAACAAAAGCTAGAGCTGAATCATTTGATGAGAAACACTGCTTATTATCACTGGGATTCCACGGTAAAATAATAAAATAAGGCCTCATTTGGAGGTGAAACTTATCATGAGAGACAGACCCTAAATCACTAATCTGTCTCAGCAGAGGAAAAGACTGTCTATGACACTGCAGTCACTGTTTGAAGGTACCACCTAACATCTGAGCAACAGATTAAGGACTGAAGGCAACATTTAACAACACATTACATTTTTTTTTTTAAAGTTCTTCAGCAACATTTTTTTAAAGTAGCATCCAGGAGTGAAATGGAACTCAGCCAAAGTTCAGTCAGGAAGACTTTCTCCTTGCACGTACACTCTAAGTCACCCTGCCCAGTTTCTCTCAGTTCAACAAACTCGTCTATGTCCTCATCGAACATCACAACATGACACAATCACGTCTGGCCAATCATCTGTAAGCTGTCAAACTTTAAATACCTCCTCTCCCTGCTGTTATTCAGCCTCTCGTCAGCACCGTGATGTGCATGTGACCCACCTACACTCCATCACCACCTCGACGGTGGATGCCCGGCCATCTCCAACCAAACGCTCCAATCAGAAGTTTCTCTCTCATGAAGTCATTCTAACCTCCAGCTCCACTCTCTTCACCACTGCCAGTATTTAGACTGTGGTGGAAGTTCCCTATATATTGGAAGCACCTAATCCATAGGACCGCATCGTATAGTGATGTGCTTCTTGCTGGGGTCTAAGCACCAAAGTCTAATTCCCATGTTGACATTAAATTTAATCTTTCCTCAAAATTTGTCATTCTTTCTGTTCCTCCTATAGGTCTCTCCCAATAAAAACAATCTTTCATTACTATAGCAGCACCACAGGTTGACAGACACACTGTTGACATATATATGTACATATACATATATATACATACATACATATATATAGATAGATAGATAGATAGATAGATAGATAGATAGATATAACACAACACGCGAACACACACACACACACACACACACACACACACACACACACACACACACACACACACTCACATGCATTCCCATGTGTGTTGTGTGTGCGTGTACATTTACCATATATGGACATATAGAATGCTTTGTGGCTTTGATGTCACATTCTGTTCTACAGTCATATTACTACCTCTGCAGACAGACTGAGCAGATTTACTCTATTGACCTTCAACCAGTGAACAGCTAATTTCTAAGTGCTTCCAAAGGAACTGATACTGATTTTGTTTTTGCATGTCTTTGTTTTTCATCAGATAAAATGGAAGAGTTGAATAGCAGCGATATGGAGTTGCCTCTGTTCACATCAGAGGCTTTCCAGGAGGAGGCCAGGCATCTTTATTTTCTAACAACTCAGTAAGTGAAGTAGAATTTATCAGACAAAACCTGCTGCAGCAGTAATGAATATATATATATATATATACACACACACACACACACACACACACACACACACATATGCATATATGCATGTATAAATTGTTAAATGTTTGTTTTGCTCACTCATTTCTAATCTTTTCTTCCAGGCAATGGATGTCACTGGAACACGGCAGGTTTGATAATGAGACAGCCGACGTGCTGGCCAACATGTGTCATGGCATTATAAACCAGGCCTGCAGCATTGTCTTGAGTCATGTTGAACCGCAGGTTCACAGCTGGATGTGTTCCATGGAGGGTGAAACACTACAGATGGAGCAGCACCATTGTAGAGTGACACCTGAGGATTTTCAAGCCAGCATGGGAAATTCACTTCACAGCCTACTTCAAGAAATAATGGAAGCCCCTCATGAGGCATCTGACATCTATGAAGGACTGCTCGAGCTGGTTGCAGAAGAGGTATCCAAGAAAGTGAACTACAAACTGGCTATTATCACGTGGCAGTCCACTTTTATTCCTGAATTGCTGAAATCTGTTGAGATTGAAACATCGTATCATCGAACTAAGCAGATGGTTCACCTGCTCTGCGAGATATTACGTGGGTGCCTGAAAAAGCATGAGTCCTCTGAAGAAGTGTATTCGGTCAGTACTTCGTCCCAGGAAACCGATGCATCCTATGTGTCCGAGGACGAGGACTGCAGAACAGCGAGTATCCAAAGCTCTCAGAGTTCAGACCTCCCCAGTATCAAAGAGGAGGTCTTGCAGAGACAGGGGACCTTTCTTGCTGAGTTCCTTAGTCAGCTGTTGGACCGCATTATTGAGTTCACCAACATGTCGGTGCTGGACTTGGACTTTGAAGGAATGTTGAAAAGTCTGAGGAGGACTATGGGAGAAGTAGACTGCACTTTCCCACAGACCTGTGGAACCCTCCACCACACCATCTTTAAGAATATTCGTAAGGAGTTTGGATCCAAACAGCTGCTGAAGACTGCCGTCAAGTCTGACCATTTAGTGTTCGTGGAGGCAGTTGCCAGGGAATTAAAAACACAGCTGCAGGACACTACATGCAAAAGCCCCAGCTTTCTTACAAAAGTGAGGGGGCTTTTCGGAAGAAAGAGCGAAAAAGTTACCCCAGCCTGTGAGGTTGACACATCAGCATCCCACAGTGAAGTCGTCGAGCTGGAGAACGGATCACCACCCGTGCCTCAGGAGAAACAGAAGCGACCTGCCATCATCAGGATGTTCTCTGCCGTGGCCCGGACTGTGAGGAGGCCCTTCCGCTCCTGCCTCAGCGTTTGATCACAGTATCTCCTTTCATTTCACATTCACTCTTTCTCTTATTCTTTCTTTCTTGCTTTGCATTCACCTTGAAAAACAATCACTGTTTTTCTCTTAATAATGAAATAATGAGTTCTTTTTCAAGATGAATGCCCCCTTAAAAAAATGTGTAGTTTTGATTGAATCTTTGCCTTTTCTGTGTGGAGTTTGCACATTCTCCACGTGCTGGTTTTCTCCAGGTGCTCTGGTTTCCTCCAGCATTGCAAATGCAGAATTTTCCACAAATCTGAATGTAATCTGCATTAAAAAAAAAAATAAAATTTCCCCATCTCTGCAATGGCCAAGAGGGACATATGCACTGTAACTTAAGACAATGCATGCAAATAATCAAAACGCATGCAAATTAATTAATTATCTTCATCAATTTGGCAAAAAAATGTGCTTGAAAAACACAAAAAATAATCAGAACAGATATAAAAGCTGTCGACTATGAAATCTGCTTACCCATCAGTGCATCAGTAACAATTATACAAAATTAAAATTAAATGAAAAATAAATAAAACACTAAAGTTGCAGAGATTTAAGGTTGTTTTTTAAGGTTTGATGTTTTATGCATCCTTTTGGACAATTATATTTGATTTGCTTTTATATTGATGTTGTAATTGAAATTGCACGTGAGAGACAATATTAAATAAAAAAAACAGTGTCTTCTAAAATTTGCTAGCTTAGTCGTGTTATTTTCATGAAAGAGAAAGTCACAGCCTGAAGGAAACATGTAAGTTATTGTACAAACTGAGCCAAGAGACTCCGACAGAGTCAGTATGGAACTCATAATGTAAATCCACGGAACCACCGAGCATCTGATGGTACTTTATTAAAACAACAAGGACCTCTGGCACCTCAGAAAGGTATGCCTCAATAATACAGCTGTGTCTGAAGTTGTGTTTGTTCAGCCAGAGCTGCTGTTTACTCTGCTCTCACCCCGCATGTGTCTTTGGATGTTCCTGTTCAGGTGCTGTATTTCCTTCAGCTGATCCAATCCTCTCCAAACCTGCCATGACTTGGCGCAATTTGCTGGAAATCCTGAGTTGATGCGACTGTGTGAGGAAACAATAACTGAGGGTGGAGACCGAAGAACAATGGACACTGCTGTGTTCATGTTCTATGATGTGTTGAAAGTCAAAGAAAGAATGCAAGCTCTTTCCTTTGTCTAGTCAGTCATGGTAGCCAGCTTTGGTTTATTCCAATATATGACAGAGGATTTCACCAGAAAGTTATCAGACGCAAAGTGTACAGTTAACTGAGAGAAGCAGAGGATTAGAAAGGCCTCTCTTCATTTGAAAATATTGCAGCACCTAACTTGCAAAACAGGTGACAAAGACAGTAAATAAGCAGTGTCAAGGCTTTTCGGCATCTTCATCTGCTGCTGGGTTTCTGGCCTGAGGTCCTCACCTCCATGTTCAGGTCAAAGGTCATTCGTGTACAAACATTTACAGGCCTGGAATAAAGTCATTATTAGGACAAGGCCACTTTGGCTTTTGACAAATACTTATTTATTGGGCCATTGTGGTCAGTGAATGATAATTAGATAATATGAAGACAAAATATTATACAAGAAGAGTCAGGAGTCAGCGTACTGACAGTAAACTGTAGAGTTTATTAAACAGGAACTTCAATGTTTCACTTTTCCGAAAAATGCTGTCAGAATGATTCTTTAAAATGTGAACTCATTATATTGTTAGTGCTAGACTTTAATCATAACAAAGTCTATACATGGGCTAACAAGTCTGAGTCTGACAGTATATTCATTTCTCTTACTTGCTGCCATTGTCTCCTCATCTGCTCACCTGTGCCATCGGTACTTAACCACGCCCAACTGCCTGCTCACCTGATCACACACCTGAGGCTCACAGCAATCAGTGCAGTGTTTAAGCTGCTCTGCCACACTCACTCTTTGCCAGACTGCCATTGTTTCCATGCAAGACTCTCCTCCAATTTCATATACACTGATCTCCCATTGCCATGCCTGCCTGTTTCCGACTACGCTTGTTCTCCTGTTTATGACATGACCACAACAACATGACCTCCCTGTATTCCACTTCATTCCACTGTGATAGACATCCAATGATGACTGCGTCATTGGATGAATGTTGTTCCCCTGCAGGCGCTTCCTCCTGTAGCTGTCTTGCCTCTCCTTATCTCTGTTTTCAGCTCCCTCTGCACCCTCCTCAGCTCATTTTTGTGCCCTGATCTAAAGACCCTTTGCCTTTCATTCAATAAGGCTTTCAGTTCTAGAGACACCCAGGGTTTGTTGTTTGGGAAACACCGTACCTTCTTTGTAGGCACACTGTTTTCCACACAGAAGTTGATGTAGTCTGTAATGCAGGTTGTCAAACTGTCAATGTCCTCCCTGTGTGGACTGTACAACACTTCCCAGTCAGTAGTGCCAAAGCAGTCCCCCAGTGCCATACTGGACTCTTCTGACCATCTTCTCACATATCTTATGGTTGGTGGTTGTTTATTCACCAAAAGTATGTATGCAGGGAGCAGATGAACCAGGTTGTGATCAGAACAGCCCAGCACGGGCAGGGTGAACTGTAAGCATCCTTAGTGTTTGCATACAGTTAGTCCAGTGTTCTGTTGTCTCTGGTGTGGCATTTAACATACTGGGTGAAGGTGGGGAGAGTGGAGGACAGGGAAGCAGCACTGAAGTCTCCAGAGATGGTTGCAATATCTGCAGCTGTGAAACCACAGCGTGTAGGAGCTTGCATGCTGGTACTGCATCAGCCAACGGGGGGACACTGTACACCGATATTGCGATGACATGCGGGAACTCTCTCAGGAGATAATATGGCCCAATGCTAACAGCTAGGAGCTCAGTGTCTCTAATGCAACGCTGCTCTTTTATGCTGATATGCCCTGGGTTACACCATCTGTTGTTCGCAAACATCATTATGTCCCCACCTTTCCTCTTCCCGCTCTCAGTCGCTCTCCTGTCCGCTCTCAGAAGTTGAAAATTGTCAAGTGTAACATTCGAGTCCCGCAAAAGCTCATTCACACAAGTCTCTGTGAAGCACATGATACTACACTCCAGGTATTCTCTCTGCAGTCTGGTTACTGCTGTTAGCTCTTCCATCATATTAGAGAGAGATCTCATGTTCCCCATAATAAGAGATGGTATGGATGGTTGGTACCATCTTCTCACAGCACTTCGCCCCAGCTCTGGATCCCCTTCTTCTCCTTATATCCTCTGGTCTTTCCAGTGGGAGTACATAGTATTGCACAGTGCTATCAGGTGTTCCCTTGTGTAAACAATGGATCCATGACTGAATGGATCAGCCAGTGTTGTTTTAAGTAATCCAAGAAAGAGTAAAAAGCAAATCCCTAGTCTCACCAGTTGTACATGCATACGTACACACAATTGACCACGACTAGCGATGGAAGAATCACTTGAAAGACAAAAAAACAAATGGCTGGAGCTGCTGTAACTAGCTGCCACTCATGGGACAGCATCTTGAGATGCACCGCATGCGCCCGTATTTTACTCAGAAAACTTCTTGAAACAGTTCACCTCTCATTCCTCACATTATCACTTATTGCTATTGCAACATTGATTTTGGCTTTGGTGCCCTCCATTTTGGCTGTCATGCCTCAATACATTTGTGTATGTCAAAGACCAAAGTGGTCTTGCCCTATAAATGAGCTTTAGTCGACAACCTCTCCAAAGCATCCTTAATGTATGTTAAGTTTGGCCATTTTCACTTTACTCAACTTTCCATCTACTCCAGATTAAACTCTTGATAAATATAACTTGTAATGTGAACAAGGTAGAGTTAAATTCAGATTCATACCTAAGTCAACATAATGCCCCTCACCTGTCATTACATGTAACCTGGAGTATTTCACAAACCTCAATACTGATGTTCACATACTTAACAATGACTGTTTGCAGAATGCAGGCTGCTTTCCTTTCAGCACATTCAATACTCATGTGTGCAATCGACACATGACACAGCAGTGGCATCTTTCATTAATTACTGAAATATTCTTACGTGGAATGAGGAGCTAATAGAAATGGCCATTCCATGATTCCTACTTTTTTGTTTGTTTGTTTGTTTACATTGACAGAATTCCGTCACAGTATCATGAAAATAAAATGGATACCTCACTCAAAACATGACTCTACCGCTTTTCATTATATTAACAAGGTAAGGCAACACATCTTCAGAAAGAAAAGGTCATCAAAAATGGAATGGCTCCAAATAGGAGGTATAGGCCTACATGTGTTCTGGGAGGAGTAACCTGCCCGATCATGTAGGTTAATTTGTAAATGTAACATGATTTAGGGCTGACAGACAGGCAAAATTCTCTGCTTCTGAAACACGACTGGTGGGGATTGGACACACATGGATGTCATGGGTACGCGCTCAGTGGAAATCCCAGGTTACCTCTAATTTCCATGGGGCGCATAAAATCCATGTTCCGTCTGCAAACCGTATGATAGAGCTGATCGCTGCCATTCTAGTCAATTCCAGAGGGCCTGTAGTGTCCCTGTTTCAGAAGCGTCCCAGAAGCTTATCTACGCTCTGCTCCGCAGATGTGCTGAGTCAACTTTTGACGGACAATGTGTCAATGTGAACAGAGCAGATCAAGCCGGAGAGGAAGTCAGACACAGGAAGGGTGTAGAGAAATCAGTATATTTTCAAAATAAAATACCCTGTGCCAACTCCCAATCTTACACCAGCAGGCAACACAATTAAAAGAGAGAAAAAAGAAAACATTGAACTATGACGCCTACAAAAATCAAGGGAAATTGACCAAATAAACACCATCTGAGCAGGTCAACAAAGCTCAGCAGGCAAAACGCTTTGAACTGCGACCAGTGGAGAAAGAAAGAACTTTTTGTCATAAACTCATAGACTATTTTATTCATCTGGTGTAATTCATAATTTACAACATTAATTGTTTACATTTCTTTACATTTAAGTGTTCGTCTTGAGTTCTCCCAAGCCGTTCCTTGGGGCACTACACTCTCATTTCAGCCCACACTCACGAGTGAAATTAGGGTAACTGGTAACATTAACTAAGAATGCCATAATATGAGTCACACTGGTGATAAAAAATCATATGAAAGTTAATGTTACTGTGTGTATTCCCCTGACCGCTTTTTCTAGTCCTATATACTGCGTAGGATGCCTTTACCTGCGGATCCGGAGGAGAGGCGAGTCGCGATTGCGCGGCGAGGACTACGCGGACTTCCCGGACAAACCCGCGCCACCTCGTCTTGACATTGCAAACAGATGACCTGGTTCTCCTGGTTTTCTCCGGCCTGTCTGCAGCCCATGTGCTCGCCGCCAGCCTGGATCTTCACACCTTTGCTTATCTGACGGACCAGTCGCATGTCTGCCCCTGCCTCATGCTCCAGCATCCTCGTCACCGGCGGCGGTCACACCTATTACGCATGGCTTCTGCGTGTGAAGGCAACAACTTCTCCTGCACCTAAAGCATCCTCAACTCCACCCACTGCACTTGGTTTCAAGCCCTGTTTAAAGAAGCCTGCTCCTCGGACCAGCTCACCTCCGCTCCATCATGTCAGCCTCGCCGCTCGGCTCGTGTGCGGTTGATGTTGCAGTCTTTACGCACGACTGCAGGCGTGGCCGTTTCACGTGGTTGGTGAGGTCGGTGTCAAGGTCCTGTGGGAATATTCGTGGTACCGAGATAAAATAATGTTCCTGTTAAGTACCACAGGGACTCTTAAGTCCCAAAAGGATTATTACTGTCATACCAGTTTAATGAAAATGCCACAAAGTAGTTTTGAGTTGGTACAAGTTTGCCAGAAGACCTCAGAGAAAGATTAATTACACGCAGGAATGGAAGTAATAAAAAACATTTACTGTCACTACTGTAACAAAGCAGCAGCTGCAGCAGAGAAGAAGGTGCTGGTGTGTGCGCGCCTGCAGGAAGGCAGAGCTCCAGAGAAGGTGACTCTGGAAAACACACATGCTGTAAGCATAAACGTTCACTGGTCAACAGCCAATAGCAGTTCATAAACAATACCAAAAAATGCACAACAATGCAAAAACGTTAAGGGGGGCTTCACTGTGGCTTATGGATGACCATAGCCTGATTGTATAGGCTATCAGGCTACGTTAAAAAAAAGTTGCATGTACCTTGATGGTACCAAGTGACCCAAATCAAACACACACAGTGTTTTATGATCAACAGGCGCAAGCTGGGTCTGACTTTCTGACTGTTTGTACATAGTAACAGGAATATTTCTGTAATATAGCCCACAATTTAAAATGCACTTACTCAATGTAATTAGTTTTTAAGTATATTCTTTTTTTCTTACTGCATGTAAAGTGGCTCTTTAGAATTTTGGAAACAAATTACAATACAGATTTCATTAGTTCTGATCTCATAAATGTTTAAAAAAGATCAATCATCATTTTCAGCATCTTGCACCCGTGAAAAGTTATTCCCTGTTTGTTGGCATTTCTTTTGTTAGAACAATCAAAAGCACCACAAAAGTCTGGTATGTTGTATTATTTAAAAGGGTGACAGTCCTGAATCAAGATGGCAGCAGCAGACACGTAGGCCATCTCACAAGCCTGAATGCAGTATGGAATGTACATAATATCTGTGGCTGTCACAGATAGTTAAATCACTTCTTTTCGTATCTGTTTTAACTGCATTTATTGTTGATGTACACTCAGGAGTCTGCACAGGGTCTTTTATTTTGAATATTTTTGAAGATTGACATGCTGTCGGAATACATCTGCTCTGTGCAGATTGAGGTGTCATCTGTTAAAAATAGGCTTGCTGCACATGGTGATTCACTTATGGGATGCATCTAAAACCTAGACAGAACGCGTCTGCTGGAACTGCACACATTGTCTAGAATGGCAGGGCTCAGGTCCATCGGATGCATTGTTGAAGCAAAGTGGATAGAAGGCACCCACAAGAATTTAGGGGGAATTCATTAAATCATGAATGTAACAATTGAAAAGTGTAGGCTAATTAGTCCTGTAAGGAATATACTCATCTGATTTTCACACCCTGTTTTTTTTAAAAAAAACTGTGAATTAGCAGCATACCAAATGAGAACATGAACAAATCCAAAACTACCAGGCTTCACCCACCACAAGCTAACATTAGCGAACAGACAGAACAGCATTGCCTCAGCATTTCTCCTGAACCAACTTCAATGAATAAACACAGATTTCATAAATGAAATCTTTTGTGTACTGGATTTTATTGTTAGGCAATAGGTCGCAGTCACGCTTAGCTTGTTTCTTTAAATGTAAAACGTTCAGATAAGAGGAACGGATTCTGTGATCTCACTGAGAATCACCGATGTGTAATGCGTTGTTATACAATACTTGCTGTACAGAAATACTTTGCATCAAGGTGCATAAGAAAAAAAAATGCTGTGTATAGAAGAAGTGTAAAATCAGAGTTTATTGTGAATTTGTAAAGTCAGGCATCACAACAGTCCCTTACTAATTTCAGACAAATAAAATTGTTGCACCAACTGATTCCTTAGTGGGATGTCTACCAGGAAAGGCAGGGAAACATGGTAAAGTGCAAGTCAAATTAAAACAAGTAAAAGCTAAAGTACTGACTCCAAAAACAGTGTATAAGCTCTGGCTTCCAGCCTTGGCTCTGCATTACTGAGAGAGCATTTGCAGGAGGAAACACTTCATTTGAGGAAGTCCCTTTGGCTCAAGGGAAATAGCCCAGATCTGTCGAGTAATAACTCAGCTACTGCAGATATCCACAATGTTCCACATTTACAAGCAGGGTGTAGACCAGACTCAGCAGAAGAAAGTCCGCTCTGCTGCCTGCTACTCAACCAGCATGTCATCTTTAGTGTGTTCAGCTTTGAATAATTACATCTAACCCTGCCATCTCTTTGGTTTTTGGAGGGTTAGTGTGTGAGAGAGGTTTTAGCAAACACTCTAATCACCTGGGAACCAGTGCAGCACAAGGTGTTCTTTCCATTGCCAATGTCTGTACACATCGGTACACAGGCATTTATTTTGAAAAAATCAATAATTTCACCGTTGCTAAAGTACTTGTCACAATTCCTGATGCAGCTGGTCGCAGATTAAGAACAAAAAAAGTCATCAAAAAGTCATGATCAACGGTGTGACAATGGAACAAAGAAAGGAGCCAAAGCAGCAGCTGCAGCAGAGAAGAAGCTGTCGGTGTGTCTGCAGCTGCAGGAGGACAGGGCTCCAGAGAGGAGACACTCGCTCAGCTGACTCTCTGGAAACATGCACAGCAGGGGTGCACCCAGACCTGACTGAGCAGTTTATCAATTGCGTAAAAATACGCAACAATGCAAGAAAATGAAGGACGACATCATTATAGGGTATGGTCATGGTTAGTGTTATTGTACCTCAGCATACTATAATATTTAAAAATTAACAACTTTGTTAATCACTGATTTAATGCACCACCCGGTGAGCATGCCGAGTGAACTAAATCAAGCACACCCACGATGATGCATGAATAATCGGTGCATTCTGGATGTGAGTCTATGCATTACACAGTGTGTCAGAACAGTGCAGTCTCCGGCACGGTAGCTCACCGGGTAGAGCATGTGCCAGGTTTTAAGGCCGAGTCCTCACTGCAGTGGACTGAGTTCAGTTCCTGCATGTCATCCCCTTGCTCCTATCTGTCCCTCTTTGTTTGTCACTATGGAAATAAAGTAGAAATGAAAAAAAAAGTCTCTCCTTTGCTAAAATATGTGTGTTTGTGGCTCCAGTTTCCAGTACATTGTTTATACATGTGTGTGTCAGCCTCAGTGATGCTTTATTCTACTGTTGATCCTTTAAGAGTTGTCAGGCAGTTTCATTTATGTGGCATAATGTGGTGTCATTTTTGCTGAACTGCCTTTTCTGCTTTATTCTAGTAAGGCTACACTGAGGACAGCGCCCATAAAATTGGACATTAAAAACAATACAAAGATAGGATTTATTGCATGGTTTTAGTTTGCACTAGATTGTACAAGTCTATCTAATATCCAAAATTTTAGTATCTTGTGCTGGCTTCCACTAGACTTTATGATTCCAATAACTTGAAAATTAATGCTTCAAAGCTTATAAGCCTAAATTCACTCAGACCTAAAATTCAGCCCTCTGGCTACACTGTGTTTTACCATGTACATAAACAACATTCCTCTGCTGGCAACATATGAAAGCAAATAAAGATTTGTATAAAGATTTGAAAAGTATAAGCAACTGAATCTCTCTTTGTTTTACTTCATTTCCCCCAAAATAAGGAGCTAAGCAACTGCTTATGTCATGTTATGTTATGGTAGCGGTATTTAGCATTCTATTTGTATGTACCAGTGTATCATTATAATGCAGACTTCCCACTTGCTTTTGGAAAGTTAGGGGTTTAGAACAGGTTAAAATAAGGACCATTTTCATATTATTTTTAATTGCTTTTATTAGCAGATAGCAGGTATTCTTGCCATGGCATCATCATCATTTCTTACAGTTTTGCTGACCAGGTTTCTGCAGTCATACAGCTGGTGACGATGACATTGGATGACATGTTCCTTTACCACAATGACTGAATGTGGGCATCTTCTACTAATTATACCAAATTTCCTATTAATCAGCTGCTGAAAATAGTCCAGCAAATGCACAATGTACTCCTACAGGGCTAATGCCAAAAATATACAGTACTGGACTATTACTTTCAATGTGTGTGGCAAGCACAAGGTGGCACCACAGTTTAACAATTCACCTGTATGGAGACTCCACCATCAGTCATTGGTTCGACCACCTCAATACAACACTGCCAGGTAGGTGATCCTCAGGGATTTGTGGCAACAGTTTTGATTTTGTTCACACTGCAGCCTCATCTGTTCCCGCTGTAATACTTTTAGATCTCAAGGAGTTTTACCTGCACAGCCTGAAGCAAGTTGGGCCTTCATGGCCTTGAGGTATGCAAACATCTTGGCAATGAACCACTGCCATGGTGCTCTTCTCCGTTTTGGCAATATCCCAACCAGCGAGGTGTGTTACATTGACATTTGAACTAGATGGCCTAGTTGGAGGCACCAACACAGATGTGGTTATGTATATTATACTATATATATTCAAAATCTACATTATGAGCAAACTGGAATAATCATATGAAATTGAGATAATTTACATAAAAGTTTGTAATATTAGCTTTAATATGATATAATATGAATCTTTAAATGCAGAAAAACCCTCGAAGTGTGAAACTGTACAAACATACAAACAGCGTCTAAACCAAAGCAAAACACAGCGAACGCAAACAAACAAAACATATGGAATATGTAATATGTGTTCAAATGTGACACCTGTCAGTTAAGTCCTCTCACACAGACTTGATCATCATTCTAGTGGCCTTGACAGAGTAAGGAGCATGGGTTTTCCAGGTTTCCCAGTGGAGGCCTGAAGCCCAACCGATGTTGTCATCAGCAGGATGCCAGTCGCCATTCAGACTGGCAGAGCCGCAGCGGCTGTACCACCAACCGCCACCGTCTGACATGGTACATGAAGTTTCAAGGATGTCACCAAAGATGCACGGGCAGCCGTCATTGTCACGGTCAACCGTGCTGAAGCCGAAGCCGTTCTGGTCAATGCCTGGATAGGCACCGCGAATGGCATCACCTTTGGACAAAGTTGGAAACAAGTGATACCGTGATACAAGATTGGGATCATTCATTTTCAAAGATCCTCTTGTTTTACATCATAAAAACATTAAAAACACTGAAGCTGCTGGATTGCTTCATGCCACAAAACAGAAAGAGCATGCTGTTATTTCAGAGAAAACTTTGGAATTTGTGCTGACAGCAGATATTTTAAGAGGTGGATGGGAAAAATCACTGTGACTGAAGGAATAAAGATCTTCAAAAGGAAGCAATACATTTCATGGGAAATGTCTTAAGAGCTATTAGCACTGACAATATTTCTGTGGGCTGACAAAAGTAGCAGTCCACCTTTAAATGTTGGGTAAGTAGTTCACAGTTATTTTGATGACGATTTAAAACAAATCTGCACTTGAGCAGCTTTGATTTACATTGATTAGTACAAAAAATAGTGCAAAGAGAGCACAAGCAATGCAAAAAGCATAAGGGGAAAGGGAGACAGTGGAGAAGAGCTAAGAAGCAGCCATTAGAAGAGAATTACCTGCATTTCCTTCATATGTTCCGACATTCAGCTTGAAAGCTGCTTTCTCACTGCCCAGTCTAAAGTCTTGGTACTGGGCGTAAGCAGTGCCTCCTTCATGGTCCCACAGGTCAACTCTCATGGTCCACTTCTGGGTCTTGTTCTTGGTCAGAGAGTAAACCTTCTTCAGACCGAGCCAGTGGTCCTCTGTGGGAATCAGTAAAGGATTTACAATTTTCTGGCCAATTAACAGAAATAAATAAATAAATCCCTTCAGCATGTAGCTGTTTGTTGAGGTTTCACACACTGAACACAACCAACTTGACATTCTCTTTCATAAAAACAAGCCACAACCTGCACAACTGTGAACAAGTACTTACGTGTCAGGTCTCCGAAACCATTTTTATATGCTGCCCAGTTCCTGTCGAAGGAAAGTTCTCCCCCAGTGCGTCTCTGAAACACCATCCAGCCTCCATCTGGTCGCATCTCACAGTAGACCTGAGCAGGTAGTCCAGTAAATATATGTTAAGAAGGCCAGCTGCAAGGCTTTTCACACACAACCTTAAGACTAAGGCATGTCTTCACGTCTTTGGAATTACATTCTAAATAAACAAGTGACATGCATGCTCAATCTTTTTTGTTCAAACATAACAGAAAAGTACTGCACTTTAAGTTTAAGTAGCATAAGCTTGGGGTGGGTAACCGAGTGAACATTCAGTCAAAGCAAGACTCAGCTTGTACAGGTTTAAGGTCTGTTATGGTACCATCAATGGGGTCTTGACTCCAGGAGGATGGATTATATAGACCCCACTGGATGCTTGTGGTGAGAGAGCCTTGATCTGTGTGCAGTCTGTGCCTGCGGTTTGCATGCAAGAGAAAAACAAGAGGATGACTGACATATAGTGCCAAAGTTTGTACATTACATGAAACTGTAAGAATATCATAAGCATAATAGAATTCATCGTACCTTGAGAGTAAGTTACTGCTGTCTGTTGTTCCTAGCAATACCACAGACAAAGTTTTAAAATGAGACTCGATATAGCGTACATGAAATCAAATATACAGACATTACACATTGTTCTTGTATGGGACATATTAAAGAAAAGGTTTATATAGTTTTCATTGTTACCATCTGTTCTGCGCCACTCAGAAGGAATGCCAAGGTGAGTCCCAAATACCCAACCAGATTCTTCATTTTGACCTGATGTTCAGAGTTTACAAGTGATCTGTTAGTTTTAATAGGTAAAATAAATGCATCTGAAAACCTTTTCTAAAGAAATGGAATCTTTTAATCCACACTAAACAGTGTTCACTCCAATGAGTGTTAACTGCAGATTACAGCTCTACTTGCAAGGTAACAGGTTTACAAATGAAAGATCTCAAGCCACGTTCACTTTCACAAGACTAAAGGCTAAAATACTTCCATTAAAAGCCAATAATGTATTTTTCCCACTTACCTGCATGTTGGATGAACCTTGTATTAGCTTAGATTCCACAGCAGACACCACACCGTTCCCCACTGACTGAACTAACACACTGCCTTCATGTTAACTTTATATACTGTCACTGCTGTCCGAACAACACACCCAGTCATCTGACTTCCTGTATTGTTGCTTGTTTTACAAGTCACACAACGTTCACAACTACACCATTTTAACACTGCTATGTGTAAATATGCCATCAGTGTTTATAGGCTCGATTCTCTGACATTTCCCATCTGGCTGCACCTCTTAAAGCAAACAACATTCCAACTGAGACTCAAAGAAACTGTGTTATTGAAACCTGATACAGTACATTTTTTACTCACATAGTGAAATAGCTTTCCATCTGCTTGACATTTTGGCACGAGTTTTGCACAAATACTTATGATGTGCAAAAGATATTGACTTTGGCGATGCCCTGACATTTTCGCGCCATATTGAGGTTGACATTTGTAGTTTTGAGTGAAATATCTTGACAAGTATTGAGTGAGTTGCCATAAAATCTTGCATAGTCATTTGTGTTCCACATCAGTCTCAGTTGAGCCCTAATTATCAAACGCTAACCTGTTAAACTACGATCATATGAAAACATGAAAGTTCACAGCTGAAACCGTTTAAATAAAAAAACGTTTTTCACATTATTGTGAATTCTTTTTATTTTTAAATTTTTATTTTTGCGGTGCCCGTATCTTCATATTTATTGAAACTTAAAACTTTATTAAACAGCTTGAGTCAAAATTCTGAGTTCTCGGTTTTTTCATTCACTGAATATAGTGCCATTTAGCAAATGCCAACATGCTAACATGCCCTGGCACTGAGCTCAAAGTGTCACTATGCCTGAGTACAGCCTTCACAGAGCTGCTAGCTTGGCTGCACTGTGGTAAGATTTTTACCTCTTTATTGGCAGCATTTAATTAAATAGTCTCTGTGTTTTAATTTAGTTCTTTTTGATCAGGTTGGAAGATTATATGTGCCACTTAACATTTTGCTGTTGAACAGCAATCGTGACAATTATGAATTTCCTTTTTTTCCAGTTCATCACATATTTTTCACCAGCATTGCTGCCACCCTCTGACAGCCAAAAAACCCAATTTTCTTAAATTAAACTCAATTCAACTACAATTACAATATGGCAGACGCTTTTATCCAAAACGACATACATATGAATTCACACACTGATGACGCAGCATTGGGGGCAGTTTTGGGGTTCAGTATCTTGCCCAAGGATACTTTGGCATGTGGACTGCCTTGGACAGGGATTGAACCACCAACCTCCTGATTGGCAGATGACCGCTCCACCCCCTGAGCTACAGCCGCCCTGTAATTCATTCCGCACTAGCTGACTGAGACATGAGTTCTTGGAAATCCTCCACTTTACAAATAGTTACAGAGCAGTCATCCTCCTCCATCCCAAACCCAGGGTACAGGGCCTCTGTGAAGGTGCTATAGAAAGTGTGAAGGTGATTGAGGGTCCCAGAAGATATGCTGTAGAAGGACAGGGTGCCACCTGGCCAGTCCAGGTAGACGGCAACCCTGTGGGAGCCAGATGGAGGTGCTGGTATTTCCACATGCTGGTGGTCGTGCTGAGCACTGTAGTGATCCTCAGAGCAGTACAGACTCCACGACTGGTCTGTGGAGCCAAACCCACAGAGGTGAGAGCTCGCCCTCCGACGGATCCCCCTCACAGCCACGGCGATATCCACCCAGCGTCCACGCCACTCCACCTCCCAGTAGTGGCGTTGGGTGAGCCTTTGTTGACACAGCACCTGGGAGACACTCTCAAACCTGTCGGGGTGATCTGGGTACTGCTGTCGTTCCCGGACCCATGTCACCTGCTTTCCACTGTCGTGCAGAAAGAGAGACTTGGCAGCTGTGTTTGTGTCCAACGTCAGTGTACACGCATCTGTAGAAAACACAGATACGACACAGATATTTCACTGGTTTTTTTTTTAAATCGCTTTTATTATCAAGGTCACGCTTTATATTGAGGTGCACATTAACAAGTTGCTTATTAGCATACATGTTATTAACATATTCAGCCTTTATTAGTGTTTATAAAACATTTAGAAATGCCCTACTTTGAGGGTTAAGGGTTAGTAAGGGTTAGGGTGAGGTTATCAAGATCGTAATTCATGTACAACTGCTTCCTCAGTTACTATCAAGAAATAGTAATTAGGGGGTTATTGAGGGAAAACTCTTAGTTAATGGCCGAGGAGTTGTAAGATATGGCAAAGCAGAATAAAGCATTAATAAGTGCTTTATAATGACCACTAAAGAAGTCAATATGCTCCTAACATGCATGTTAATAACCAACAAGTTATACGTAATTTAGTACCAGTTAAGAACATGCCTGTAAATTAGGATCAGTGGCCTGCCCTTCCCTTTTTCCTAGTGTGCTGGTTCCCTTTTCCCTTTGTCTGTGTGGGTGTGTTCTGCCTGCTCATCTCCTGGCCTCACCTGATGCTAATCACCAATCAAGATTCAAATGATTATAGTATTAATATTTAAGCTCTTCCTTCAGTATTCATCAAATCATCCGTTATGCAACGTGGTAACCTTCTATCACAGTCTCTGAATGAGCTCTGCCTTTCTTGCTGCTCGCCCGCTAATAAGCAACCAGTTAACGGTGAATATCGGTACCTTAGCCTAAAATGTTATCCATAATAATCATGAAGTCGAAGGCCTTATTAACCCAATACTGGACCCCAGAGCAAAAGTGCCTCTGTTAACCCCCTTTTCTTCCACTCTGTGCGCACTGTGTATGTAATAAACACTTTTGTTTTTAGAGAAATACACTATGTGAGCACAAGCGCAGAGCTGCCAGATTTTGATAAATCCATATCCTGCCATCTGTTGGACAAATGTTCAAGGCAAGATGTTGAAATGCTGAAAGATTATATATGGACCCCAAACATAGCATGGTCTTAATAAACACGATTTTCCATGCTGTCCTCCCTGTTGTCTCCCTCACTGTCCACCACTTCAGCTGTGCTTGTTTTTATGATGTTGAGATGTGAGACTCCTCTGGTATGCTGTACTGGTCAAAGGGGACATTGGCAGCAGCCAGGGAAGAGCTTCACGAGTCCATCTGTTAGGGCCCACGCAGGTCGGTCAGCACCCAACTGAATCAACCCACAGAAGTCTGAGGTAAGTGTCCATTGTTGCAGTGCTGCGCATTATACATGTTCCCCCTTCACATGGAAGATAAACAGCTGCAACGTTCACTCCTAACTGCTTCAATAAAGCAAAATTCTCACATAGGAAGACAGAGGACGTGTGTGTTTAGCCTTATGAAATGCTAGCCATTTAGCCAGCACGTGAATGGAAATTTCAGCTTGTGTAGCTTGTTTGTTAGTATTAGCTTGTGATACATTCAATTCCTCCATACTCTTTCATGTTTATCAAATAATGCGTGCTTGAAATTCTGTGAGCCTATAGAAAATGTACCTGTTTTGTCTGTTAGATATGATGGGAACATCAAATCTTGCACCACATTTCAGTGTGTTCATTGTTAGGGTCAAGACCTAACACGACCTGATGTTATGCATTTCTGATTTTGGTAATGCATGTAACTTAGTCCCAGTTAAGATCATCCCTGTGTGTTAGTATCAGTGGCCTGCCCTTCCCTTTTTCTCTTTGTGTGGGTGCGGGTGTGTTCTGCAGGTGACAGGTAGCAGATCTGCCCCACCCACTGGTCATCTCCTGACCTCACCTGATCTTAATTACCAATCAAGACTCACCTGATTCAAGAGTATTTAAGCTATCCCTCCAGTATTAGTCAAATAATCCGTTATGCAACGTGGTAACCTTCTATTCAAGCCTCTGATTGAGCTCTGCCTTGCTTGCCTACCTGCTTATCCCAGCGTGTTTTGTGTCTGCCTGTGGTTCTTCATCCACCATCTGCTCCACAGGATCAGCTGATTGTCGTCAGTACCCTGTCTGGATTCCCTACCTGCCTGCCCACTCAACCATCATGTTCTTTGTTGGATTGTCCGTTACAATCCGTTGCACAATTTTTCAAACTGATCATTAAAGATGATTGTTCACCACCTCCCTGCCTGTCTCTGTGTCTGAGTGCTGCATTTGAGTCCTAGTACTAGAAAGACATGACACCTGTGTTTATACAGTACGCACATGTTTAAGAATGCTGAAAGAGAGGAATTTAAAAATATAATACAGATACATTATTTTTCATATTAGCAATAATTTGTCTGACTCAAAATGCTCAGTTTCAAGGAGTCTAGTTGCTGAAATTCTTTTTGGCAGGCGTGAAATTGTGACATTGCAGGTACAGAACCTGATCCTAAGTGCTCCGCTGCCAAAAGCTTGCTGTTTTGTTAAAATGAAAGTGAATGAAAACAGTTGAAGAGAAATTACAGTCACTTACAGTTTTTCAGCGTTGATTTCAAGTAGCATTCTGCATTATTGTCCACACTGCAGACAGGAGGGTATACATAAAAAAAAATCATTAATAGATACATTATGATATTTTACAATATTTTATATCTTTTGCAACCACATTATACATGTAATATATAAGGGAAATTTAAATGTCCACCTCAACAAAACATGGTGTGGTGTAACTACTACTACTAAGGTGAAATAAATCACCAAGGACACTAAATCATTAAATGTGTCAGGCCGTCTTACCGTAAGTCTTCCAGTTGACAGAGTGGGTCGTTCCAGTGACGAGAGATCAGCTTCACTCCAGAGTCCTGCAGGTAGTTGTAGCTGAGGTCCAGCTGCCTCAGGTGAGAAGGATTGGAGCTCAGTGCTGAATCCAAATAAGTGCAGCCTATCTGAGTGACTCCACAGAACGACAGCCTGCGTAAAGGCAAGGTATTCACATTTCATTCAAAACACATTTCTCTTTTTTTTTGTTATGTAGACATATTTGACAAAAAAAAACTTCATACTGAACATCTCAAACCCTTACTTGTTACTTTTCAACTTTTCTACCTTAAATTTATATGTGATTCTGTCTTTATTGTGCAGAAACTATTTTTATTTTTGTATAATTACGACTTGATTGCAAGTTAAGATTGTTACTTTGAACATAAAGCCATCTTACCTCAACATCTCCAGTTTACAGTCCGTACTTGCCAGTCCAGCAGAGAGCAGCTTCACCTCTGAGTCCTGCAGGTCGTTCCCGCTCAGATCAAGCTCCTTCAGGTGAGTGTTAGAGCTGAGGACTGAGGCCAAATCAGCACAGCATTTCTTTAGGTTACACTCATTTAACCTGCAGGTGAGGATGTGTTTTGTTCCAGTCAGTTATATGCTATATCAAATGGTACTCAACAAAGTTTAAAATGACCTTAACTTTGTGAGTGTTTTAGAGAAAATATCACAGCCTATTACTTGAAAACAAATTGAAAGTGCATGTAGAACTCATTACATTGATAGAAGAATCTATTATTTGTTGTGTCAATTGAAACTGTGTGACCCGACCTGAACGTTTCTAGTTTACAGTGTGGACTTCTCAGTCCATCACACAGCAGGTGTATGTCTGCACCCTGCAGCTTGTTTCCACTCAGGTCCAGCTCTCTGAGGTTGGCAAAGTCAGAGCTGAGAGCTGAGCCAATGTGACTGCAGCACTTCTGTGTAAGGCCGCACCAGCTGAGCCTGACAGATGGAAGAAAATTTCAAATGAAGGTACAGCACACTACATGTGACATAGTGACGATAAACACATGAGCAGTTCATGCTAAAAGACTTATTTAGCACAGCTTTGTTCTTCTTTAACTCATACCATAACTCATATCAGTCTCTTTGTCCACTTAATGCTCCACTTTGTTCTGCCTGTCATATGGCGCTGGTATGTGCGTCATGGTTTTATCAGAGCTTTTTAGTTGAGTACAGCTGCATCTGGAGATGAGGCTGAAGAAAGCAACTAAACCAATGAACTGAGAGATTTAGATGATATTTCTTTTTGGTTTGTCCCTGTTACAATCTCACAGAGAATTTTGGGCCTTTTTTAGCAGATTACTTTGATTTTATGATCTGCACATTTATTGTCTGGTTAAGTTTTGCCATTTACATCAGTCATGTTTGCAACAGTTAGCTGTTTTTTACAAACAAGCTCTGATAAGCACAATATACTGTACATTTTACCTGGCAAGCACTGACTGACAGATGGACAAATTTAGCAGCTAGCAAAAGAATAAAGTTAGTCGTCTGGCAAAGCTTAAAGTTGGTGTAAGGTAGGCAGTTTTATCAGGAGATGTGAAGATAAAAAAGCTGAAAGTCAAGTAAATATTAGGATTTGTTAGGTGACCAGAGACTCAACTCCAGTGGAATTTTAATGTTGCTTTATATCTGTGTCAGCTGGCTTGTTTTAGAATTCCTCTGCCCCCTAGTGGTCAATATTTGATAAATTCACCTTTAAACAAGTATTCTAATACAAAAGAAACCACGAAATCAGGGCTCACCATCAAATGAAAACGTCATGTGTAAAATCCCTTACACACTCAAGGGAACATGACAAAATACTTTGCCTCAGAACACCGTCAGACCCTATACTTTAACAGGATGACTAGGACAACCACAGTCAAGATCTTAATTTCAGAGGCTTGCACTGACCTTAGCCTTTCCAGTCTACAGTGTGAACTCCTCAGTGCAGCAGTAAGCAGGGACACACCAGAGTCCTTCAGGCTGTTGTTGCTCAGGTCTAGAGTTTTCAGATGAGACGTGCCTGAACTCAAAACTGTAGCCAAATCGGCACAGCAGCTCCCTTTGAGCTTGCACTGGTTCAACCTGAAAAAGAGAGTTCACCAAAAAACAACAGGAACTTTTTTCTTCAAAAGATCAACTGTGATTAAATTAAAGTTACTTGGTTTAAGTTTCTCCACAAGAACAAGGTCTAACCTCACTGTTTCCAGTTTGCAGTGGTGGCTGCGCAGTCCCACACACAGAGCCTGCAATCCTGCTTCCTGCAAGTCATTAGCACTCAGGTCCAGTTCATTGAGTTGGGTAGACTCTGTGCTGAGAGCAACAGCGAGAACTTTGCAGCAATCTCCTTCCAGTTTACACTTATGTAACCTAAAAAAAGAAGAAATAGACAGTGATTTTATTGCTCATAACTGAAATAGCAAGTGGATTCTGTGTAATTCAATAGCCATAATGAAAGCAAACAGCAGCAAACCACAAGATGTAGTTGCTTGCATTGAATTGTTACAGACCTTAAACTCTTTAGTTTGCAATGTGGACTCCCAATTCCAACAGAAAGCAATTTCACCCCTGAATCCCTCAGTCTGTTGTTACTCAGGTCCAGCTCTGTCAGGCGAGACGAGGTTGAGCTCAGTGCAGAGGCTAACACTTCGCAGCAGTTCTCAGTTAGGTTGCAGTAATTTAGCCTGGAAAAATAATAAATAACAGATTTCTGTTGATAAGAAAGTGTTCAGGTCAGAGTCATAGAATAGCTGCAATATTAAACTGATATTTCATTTGTCAGCAGCTTAGAGAGCAATTAAAACCAACGTACAAGAGGAATACTATTATCATGTGGGTAAACTCACAGGGCACGTGTAGAGGAAGTAATGACAGTCAGCAGCTTCTCTACCCCTTCTTCTGATCTTATGTACTTCTTCAAATCAAACTCCTCCCCTGCTGCCTCTGTTGTCATCAGTTCAAATGTAAGAGCTGACCACTGGACTGGAGAAAGGTTTTTGGCCAAAAGCTTCCCAGAACTCATAAAAGTCTGAACCTCTTGCACCAAAGACTCCTCTTTTAGCTCACTCAGGCAGTGGAACAGATTGATCTTGGTTTCTGGTTCCTCTTTGATCTTCTCTTTGATAAACTGGATGGTTCTTGCCACATGCTCCTCTCCCTCTGCTTCCAAATGCAGTATTCTACCCAGGAGCTCCTGGTTCGACTTCAGCGACAGTCCCAGGAGAAAGCGAAGGAAGAGGTCCCAGTGGCCGTCTTTACTCTCCAAGGCTTTTTCAATGGCAGTCTTGTGAAAACTGAACACACACTTGGGCAGCCATCTTGTAGATATCCTTTTCAGATATCCAAGAAGAACATTTTCCTTTCTTTGCATGTAGGAGTGATGGACATACACAGCAGCCAGGAACTCCTGGATGGTTAAATGTACAAAGCTAAAAACTTCCCTCCTCCTTCTGCCCTCCATCATGAAGACCTCTGTGCAAACTCCTGAGTAGACAGTTGCCTCTTTAACATTCATGCCGCACTCTTTCAAGTCAGCCTCGTAGAAGATCAGTTTGCCTTTCTCCAGCTGACGGAATGCCAGCTCTGCTAGCTTCAAAACAACATTGTTGCTTTCTATAGGGTAGTGCCCTTCTATCATCCGGTCTGTCTGGCAGAGTAGAAGATATGCGTACATCTCAGTCAGGGTGTTGGGCATGCCTCCTGTCACATTGTTGCGTAACATTTTCTTCATTACGGTGACTGTGATCCAGCAAAAAACTGGTATCTGACACATGATATAGAGGCTTCTTGAGGACTTCACATGGTTGATGACACTAATGGCAAGATTATCATCATGCAAACGCCTCTTAAAGTATTCCTCCCTCTGTTCATTAGCAAAGCCCCTCACCTCTGTCCACTGGTGGATGTGCTTTCGAGGGATCCGGCTAGCTGCTGCCGGCCTGGACGTGATCCAAATGAGGCCGTTGCTGAGTAGATCTCCTGTGATGAGGTTCGTGATCAGGACATCGAGTGAGGCCGGCTCCGTCTCATCTCTCAAGACCTTGTTGTGCTTGAAGTTCAAGGGGAGCAGGGTCTCATCCAGGCCGTCAAAGATGAAGAGGACTTTGCATCCTGTTCCCAGCGTCTCAAGGGGTTTCATCTCAGGGAAGAACTGATGGAGCAGCTGCATCAGACTGTAGTCCTTCTCGCCTATGTTGGGATTCAGTTCACGGAAAGGAAGTGGGAAGAGGAAAGTAATGTCCTGATTTTCCTCTCCTTCTGCCCAGCTCAGGGTAAACTTCTGTGCACAGACAGTTTTACCCACTCCAGGTATACCTTGAGTAAGCACAGTTCGGATTCGCTTCTCTTGGTTCGGCTTGGGTTTGAAAATGTCGCTAGCTTTAATGGAGGTTTCATCTGTCAATACATGGCTGGACCTCTGCTGTCTGACCTCATGCTCTTCATTGAAGCCTCCCCAGGCTCCTTCGATCACATGCAGCTCGGTGTAGATTTTGTTCAGGTAGATAGTATCTCCCTCATCTGCATTCCCCTCATAAATGTTTTGGTACTTTTCCTTCAGTGTGGATTTCAGTTTTTCTTGGATTGCATGGTGGTCAATTTCTGTTCAGAGAATGAATAGAAAAACCTTCATTCCATTTCCATTTTGTACAGTTCAACACTTAATCATGTGTCTGGTTTGAACTTGTCAACATGATTGTGTGTGAGTATCTTTTTATCTTCCTACCTTTGCCCACCTGATTGCTTAAACCTGATAATGAAACAAAGAGAAAAGTTAATTGTAAAATGGCCATCTTATTTTGTCTTACAAATGAAACAGTACACTTTTGTACTTTTTAAACATGTTTTACCTTCATCATACTTCTTCTTTAGTGTTTCAGCCCACAATTTGAGTTTCATCCTCATCAGTATATCCACAGTGACCGTGACAGCGTCGTCATAGCCGTAGGTGTGCACCAAAAGATCCACAGTGCCCAGCCTGTCCACCCCATCGACCCGCGACTTTGGAATATGAGGGACTCCCTCGAGGACTTTACTATAAAGGAACCACTGGAAAGTCCTCAGATCTTTATCAACCAGTTCTTCCAACGTGGCAAAGAGCAGCTCTGGGACACAAGCCATATTTGTTCTCCGAGCTGGTCATGCGATCAACCAGTCCTGTCATTCTGCGTGCATCCTCTGGCAGAAGCAAAGTTCAAATGAAGCAACAGTTTCAGTTTTGAGCTGATATAAACTTGCGTGGCTGCCGTCAAATCCCTCCTCAGTTCCTTCTGAGCTCACTGAAGATTTACTGGCATGCAGTTGGTATAAAGAGCACTGTCAGCACACACACTGAACTACCTCATTTTACAGTAAATGCACTGCTCCTGCCCCTCTTCTCAGCTTTTGATAAGCGTACATTTGTTTACATACCATACATGATGAAACCAGTTGAACCAGTCCAATCAAGTGGGTGATAGGTGGGTATAGGGGAAGTTATGAAAAACTAAATAGTGAGGTAAAACAACTGCGTGGTTGAGAGAAGAGACAACTATACAGTTCGCTATACAACATAGTTTCACTTCGTCTCACATCCGTAGACAAGTTCTTGTTTTGGTAACCTAATAAACCAATATACAGAGAATGGCCATTTCCTCCCACCATGTGATGCAGAAGTATGATACTGCAGGACCTTTTACAAATATTTTTAATGGGCTAGTATAGATATGCTGTAACAGGCTATTGTACAGTGTTTATAGTATATTGGCACAGCTCACTGTTTACAGTCAGCAGTGCAAAGTCAATAGATACCAATGCACATTTACTTCCTTCAAACTTCCTTGAAGTGGTTTCATAGATAAGAAGAATCATGAAAGAATAATAAAGGCAATAAATTGTCTACAATAAAAGTACATGATCAACGCAACACAGTGAACATTTCAATTCAAATAATCCACTCTATGTTCATATGTCAACTCGAGTGACATAATATTAAGTTCCAATGCATTAACAATTGTGACTGTTAGATAAGAACAGATCTCTCTGATGGATGATGATTTTATATTTCTCTACAACAGGGATCAGTGACTAGGTTCAGCCGTGGCCCAGTTTTTTTCAGTACTGTTCCTCGAGGGGGGTGGGGGCCACTGAATGAATTCAGTGGGTACTTGTTTAATTTCAGTGAAATGGTGTATACTGTTTGGTAGTGTTTGTCAGCAGGTAAATTCATTCAGCACTATGCACTGTTCATACACTCAGGACGATGTTACAAGGACATAGTTACTAAGATTTACATGAGAATTATCTTTTACTTAGTTATCTACAGTCGATTTGTGAAAAA
Source organism: Chaetodon auriga (assembly GCF_051107435.1). NCBI lineage: Eukaryota > Metazoa > Chordata > Actinopteri > Chaetodontiformes > Chaetodontidae > Chaetodon > Chaetodon auriga. The sequence goes on along the minus strand of NC_135095.1, from coordinate 5,282,700 downwards.
TCATGCAACAGTTTTGATGTTATGGAGATGCAAACTTTTGTCAGGAGCTAAATAGTTTTGCTGAAGGACCCAGTTCAGGCCATGGGCCACCATTTGCCTATACCACTGCTCTATAACATAAACTACTTAGGACAAAATAAGATAAAGACTGGAAAAAACATAGATTAACACTCAGCTTATCTGCTTCATCAGTGCAGCCACATGAACAAATGATCTTTTATTTCAAACTTTCAGAAACTATCAGAAACAAAATGCCAACGAACATTAAACATTATTAAAATTAATATCAGTGTGTTCCTGGTGTTTCAGACCCAGACAGGTCATTAGGTGACTGGTCATCTGAGCCATCATACTTCATCAGCATTTACTACTTGTATGTCCACAACAGCACAATTAGTTTATTTGTACTCAAGTTTTGACTATGATGCTATCACTGCAATAAAAGCTTTGTGATCACACAAACATTGATATCTGACCATACTGATGAACACTGGAACACGCTGGGTTTCATGACAACTTCCCTTCAGGAAGCAGGAGAGAAAGTGAGGTGGAAGTGGGGAGGAGCACCACTAGCAGTCATAACAATACCGGCTCCCTGAATCTAGTTTGCTCTGAAGCCAGGCCTATGTGCTCCCCCAGTGGTTACAGACCTCTCTGCTTCACTGTCTGGGACGCTCTATGAGGATCAGGTGATACAAATTGTTTGTGCCCAGGCAGGAGGTTTCCTGCCATAGAGGACAGTCACTTCATCAGCATTAGGTCCATCCAAAGGCTCCAGCCCAGTGGAATCCGAGTATGGTTTCTGCAGAACTTTGAGGACCCTGTTGACCTACAGGACAAGATATAGATAAGATGACTATTATTAATCTTTGAGGCAAAAAAAGAGATTTATATCATACAGAAACAAAAACAACAACACAGTTTACCAACATCTGTGCATCAGTACCACTGATGGCTGTTTGTCTCCACCTAGTGACTGACTGGGATTCATTGACTTACTGTATATTCACAACTTCCTTTCCTCTCTGACAGCAAATGATGACAAGAATGCAACAAAATGAAAAGTCAAATGTCAAATTATAGTGTTGTAGACGCTATAAAAACTGAGCATGATAAACTCACAGCTACTCTCAAAAACCAGTCTTTCCAAACATCCTGGAGGAAACCCTGTGATCAATACAGGAGCACCATGTTTGCCTTTTAGACCAGCTTTACTGGATCTAGATGGCCCAGTGGAGTTTCTGACAAAGACAGAAAAAACTGTTATAGCTCTGCTGACCTCAGAGAAGTCTCCCTTTTCTGCTGCCTGAATAGCATTCTGGGCGATGTAGTTTCTTAGGATGACACGGGGGTTGATGCTGTTCATCACTCTGAGCCTCTCCTCCTTGATGAGAGACAAGTCACTTGTGCCATCGCCCTCCCCGGCTAAACGCCTCCTGGTATTTTAGAGCATAGAAATTGTTTGAAAGAAACAGGAAATTTTGATTTGAAAATCTAACATACATTAATTTATGAAAATGTTATACATCTAATGTATGCACATATAACATATACAATGTGTATGTATGCATGCATGTATGTATGTGTCATATAAATATATATATATCTGAGAGGAACTGCAGAGTCCCACTTTTCCCTCACCTGTATCGACCAACCCAGCGTATCCAGTCATCACGCTGCTTTTTCTGAAGCTCATCCTGATCTGTCCCGAGCAGCTCCTTTAGCCGTCCCATCCGTTCCAGTTGCTGGGACACGCCTGGTGTGTTTGCCACCATCCCAAACATGACTGGGTTGGTTTGTGCCATGGACAGAATCATTGCCAACTCTCTGTAAATAAAGATAATGCTGGAGGTAAGTGAGGAAAATCCTTGATGCTGACCACAAATTCACTGTAGCTCTAGCCCTACGTGATGTTACATGTAAAGCTGTGCGACTGCTGCTGTCTCGACATAAATCTTACCAAATGCTACAAAACACACAATGACTTACATATTGTCTTGGAAAGCTTTTTCCCCAAAATGCTAGCATACAAAAGGAAAAACAAATTAGACGGCAAAGGAGATTTAGTCATTTGAAACCAGATCTCTGCTCAGCAAGGATGCAATGCACATTCATTAGGAGTATATGGTGGGGCAGCTGGAGACTTGGCTCTTACTATAGCTGCTCTGTGTAGAAACACATTGCCAAAAACCACCATACACTCCCTCACCGGTCCTCCATAGTTGGCTTATTAGCCACCTTTAGCTCCTCAATAGAGGCACACTGCTCCAGGATGAGGTCCACTACTGGCTCCACTGTGGCCCTCTCACTGTGGCCGTCTTCAGGCCATGGGACACCACTCAGCAGGCGGAAGGTGTTGGTGAAATCTGCACCTGGAAAGACATTATGTTACAGCAATATGACAAGACTGCAACATTAACATGAGAAATGTACCATTCACCACTCAAATCAAAGTTTTCTAACAACTTTCTTCCATAGTCCTCTGTACCAGTGTCGTGCATGAGGCGGAGCAGGTCTGATATGAGCTCGCTGTCCTCTGCCTCTTCTTTTCTCACAAGGCCCAGCTTTTTCCTCATGATAGACAGGTAGAAGGCTTCGTATGTGGGCGTGAATTCATCCAGGACAGCCCCTGCCTGAGCTGCATCCAGCTCAGAGCCCAACGCCTCTGCCAGGCGAGCCAGGTTCCAGCGGCACACAGATGGCTGGGCTTGGTAAGAGTAGCGTCCTCTTTTGTCCGAGGCGTTGCAAATGAAATCTGGATCAAATCTGACACACCGGTGGGAGAGTTTTCACACAGAATAAGATACATCATTTCATCTTTCTTCTACTGACAGATTGTGACACCAGCTTCCACTTTCAGGAGCCTACCTGTCCATGAAACCAAAGGGGCCATAATCCAGAGTAAGACCCAAGATGCTCATATTGTCTGTGTTCAGGACACCATGACAAAAGCCAACACACTGCCACTGGGCCACTAGCTTAGCGGTTCGCATCATCACCTGGGGACAAATAGCCAAATTTCATGATCAAAATGCAAAAAATCCAGCATGAAACGGATAAATCTAAACGGAGACCTTAACCATTTCTCATTATTAGTACTGAGCTTATGACTGTATGACACTTACCTCTCTGAAAAAAGCCATATTCCTGTCTTTCCGGTTGCTATAAGTCTGCTGGATGCAGGGATAAAAAGTCTCAATGACATAATCCAGCAGGTGAGCGCGAATGTCATGCCGCCCTGCACTGGGCCCCTGCAGGCCTGAGAAATCATCACGGCCCAGAAAGATCTCAAAAGATCCAAATCTAAAACAAAAGTGAAAGAGACTTCAGAGATAGCACACTGAGCAACATTTTGCCATGCTGATACAAGTCTGAGAACACTTCTGATATTTCCTGCCTAATGAAGGAAGGGGCGAGACGCAGGACGACTGAGCAGCGCTCGGAAACACGTGTGCCACTGTTGAGCGGATCTCTGCTGACATAGAGGTCAGAGGTCACGAGGGAGGCTGCACGGGTGCTGGGTATCCCCAAGGCAGCCATGGCCTCGCTGCACAGGAACTCTCTGATGCTGGAGCGAAGCACCTTCCTGCCATCGCCGTCTCTGAGGAAATTGCAAAGGTTTGATTTTCACCTCTGACTAACATGATGCAGCCACTTTCCTCTGATGGAAAATAGCTCTTTTTTTTAAATTAATTCATCAAACCTACACAAGGAGAGACATAACCTACCACACATTAGTACAGGCAAACTAAATAACAAAGACATATTATTTTTATCATGCTATTTGTTCTGATTTGGGCCATGTGATTTCACAACACTATTTCTTTGACATGTGGCCCCAAATCCACCAATGACTGTCCACTCCAAATTGGAGATTGTGCTTGTTATTGTGAAATGAATAGACTGGTGAGATATACTGCACCAAGCGTCTGAACTATTCATTCTATGATGTGTGTTTAACAGACCAAATCATCTGGTTCCACTGAGCACACAGTTGTTAAGCTCTTAAGCAGCTCTCCTTGGGTTACTGCATCCACATGCCTGGAAAGCAAGGCTTATGAAACAGTGGCTGTGTCACCTGCTGAATCACTCTTGTTCTCATCACAGGTCAGTAACTGGTCCGTGAGTGTGATGAACTGCTCCAAATCTGTCGTCCTAAAAAATTAGTATGGATGCTGAACTGTCAGCACACACAGGAAAAATTACCTTGAGTAAGGTGTGACTCCTGCGCCTTTCACCTGAATCTCCCATCGCCCGTGGGAGCCAGACTCAACTTCCCCCAAGTACATCGCCGCTCCATCTCCCAGCTGGCCCGCAAACAGGCCGAACTGGTGCCCGCAGTAACAGTGAGCCGCCGGCTCGGAGCCCGGCAGCTGCCTGGAGCCGCTCAAATACTCCGGGGCCAAGGGATTACACAGCACGTCCTGCACGGTCAGGTCGAGCAGGGCCAGCGCTGACTGGGACAGAGCCACGAAGATCGGGCGTACCAGAGGCTGGAGAGCCCGAATTCGTGAGAAACACGCAGCTGGGACCGTCCTGGAGCCGGGCTCATCAGAGTCATCCACCAGCAGCTTTTTCAGGGCGGTGTTGTTGAAAGGTAAGCGCTCCAGAGCCGTGGACGCGCACTGAGAGGACTCCATGAGGACTGAGGTTTAATACGGTCCAGTCCGTCATAATCAGGGCTGTGTGGTGGCGCTTTGTAATGCGTGCAGAGTGCAGGGACATGAAACAGTTCCAACAACAGCATCAACAAGTGGTAAAGTTGATGGGAATGAAATAGAGGAACACATATAGTCCATAAATCCAAAATCTTCCACCTGAATAATTTGAAAACGCGCGCGCACATACAAAACTACACCTCATGACTTTAAAACTTTAAAAAAAATAAATAAAAGACCATAAAACATAAATAACTTTATGGAACTCTTTAAAAAAGCAAGCCAAAATCCCAAAAGACGACATCAAACACAGCTGAAAAAGTACTTCTCTCGGTTTGAAGCAACTAATAATGTTGCAGTCTTTGGCGGTGCAGGACAAAGAATGTCCAGCAGGCGGCGGAAACAAGGAAAATGTCATCTGCTGGAAAATAAAAGGGCAAAATGGAGAAGAAGAAACCTCTGACAACAAATCAGTTCCAGCACGTAATATAACTGCTTGTTTTGGTTATTTGTACATTTAATTGAAGTCGTTCTCTTATTTAGAGGAGACTTGTATTAGTTTTAGTTGGACAGCTCCCCCGAGCCCCGTCTTTATCATCCTGTAACTATTGGTTAATGCTAGTTAACTGTGGCTGGGTTGCTAGTTATCTGGCTAACAGCAGTTAGCACACAGCTAATGAAATCCTCCGATGTGAGAAGATGGACTCGGGTGTCTTCACAGCCCTTTCCAACGGTTTGTTTGCTCTGAAAAGACGAATCATTATGATAGCATTTGTGGGAAAACTTCGAGTTAGCGACGGTCCAGCTAAAGTCGACTTTCATTAGTGCTTCTACAACCAAGTTAGCTTGGAAAGCTACCTTCTTTGCGTATTCTCTGATAGTGAAGTTACATGGACATATGTTATTATGAGTCGTTAATCATAGCTCACTGGGTTTGAGCAACGCTGTTGCTATTGAACATGCACTTAGTGTCTCTCGTAAGGTTGCATTCAAAACACATCGCTGTTCATCGCTGTTTTCACGTTGTGAATAAGTAACGCTATGCATCATTTTATTAGAACCAGAATACTTGGGTGGATTCTTAATTACCTTATTGTGTAATTGAAACAATTAAAAATAATAATTTCACCACACTAGTCCCAGAAAGTAACATCTTGTAGCTTGTCGTTAACATGACATGTTGTTTTGTCTTCTGTGTTCAGACAGCATATCAGACTAGTTGAATTAGTTTATAGTGCACAGATAGGTCGGCTGCATTCCTTTTCCGTCTGAGTACTCTTCTATTTTTCAGGTGACCCCTTACCGCTGGCATCGCTGCGCCTCCTTGTCCCACCTCTCCAGCTCATATCAGCCTCCATGTGGCAGGTTCTGAAACAAGGAGATGTCATGAACTACTGGAAAGTAGCAGAGTATGTCTCTCTGGTGATGGACATGGTCCCAGAGCTGCTAATGCACAAGCACGGGATGCAGCTTAACCTGGGATTAAGAGCCAGGGTGGGTACCAGTGGAGGACACTGGGCATTCAAAGCTAATGTAACATTTAGTTTTTTAAGATGGAAGCAACGATAGAAGGTCAAAGACATCTAATGATATGTGAGCTGAATTGTGAGTATTTTCATACAGTGTTTGGTCTTTCTCATCATCAGTATATTCTCGAGATGTGCCGAGTTGAACAGCTCCTGGAACCTGATCTCATCTTGTCTCATTTGGAGAAAATTAAACCGCGACACCCCAACCTGGTATGTGTAAGTGCCTTCAGAGTACATTAGTTGATTTTATTACCCACACCAGTTTGAAAATTCCAGTCATTTCCACAGCTTTTCTGCATCTCCCATCACTGTGTGTTTACTGTAACGCTTCGCTATTACCGGCTGGCCAACAAATTTACCATAACCACTCAGGCAGCTATCCAGTAATGTAATTTTTATGCCCACTTTGCAGATGAAAGAATCAGGAGAGGAAGTCGTGGTTCACTTTCTTGACTTGATCCACACTTTGCTCAAAGATCCCGAAGAGAGACGAGACTTTTTCTTGGTGAGGCAGTTTTGGCGACTCTTCCGTTTGAGTCAAATTCAACTTAAAATCTTACTTGTTACAGTTTCTGTCAAGCTCGGTTCTTTCAGTTGTGCACATTCAGTTGACTGTTGAACAAAGTGTTCGGAAACATGTTGCAAAAAGGCAAAGACAACATCGTAGTATTTTTAAGTAACTGCAAAAATAGCAGAGACCTGACTTTAGTTTTGTGTTTGTGATGCAGTGTTAGTTGAAAATAGTGTTGAAAATAGTTTTTTCAAAGTCGCTTTTTGTGTTTCACAGGAAGTCTTCCCTGCTGAGTATGGCCCTCAATATGACAGTGATTTGCAGATGCTGTTTTCAGAGTTCCTCTTTCGGCTGGCACAGCTGTTACCAGTACCTGACCTTGAGCAGGTGAGAGGTGTCATTTTATTCACATTTTGTTTCTCACCATGGAAGAATAACTCCTGTATTGTTTATATACCGTTGCAAATTAAATGCCATGTGCCATTACAGTGATGCTGCTGAATTCTATGAACAAGGGAAAAGCTTTGCATTACAACGAGACAACAACTGCGATTTGAAAAGGCCCTGATGGTTCAGGATGCCACTCTTGTTCGAGTGGTCATTCTTGTCATGTGCCATGTGCTGGTCAAACAGCAGCAAATAGCATATGATACTAAAACACGAGTGACACACACCATATGTGCCTCTAGCAAGAGTGGCTTACAATCGGCCGTTTGTATATCTCTGCCTTGCTCCAGCCACAGGCTTACTGTGGCATTACTAAAGACAGGCCAGCAAAGAGTGCATGTCGCACAGCCAAGTGAAAGGTTAATTATTCAGTGACAGCACAGTCTAAAACTTAGGCCTCAAACCTCTCTGCACAGTTTATACATGACATCAAACAGCACTGAATGCATCCTGTATAACCACACCAATAATCCCAGCAGTGGTTGATGACAGAACCACAGTATAACATAATGGCCTGTTGTTCAGTGACATTTGATATCAGCTCAGTGTTAATCAAATGCACATGTAACAGTTCATAAAGGGTCAGGAAGGACCAGGAAAGCAGCACTTTAAGAGCCATCCAATTGTAAAATTTTTGAAATAAACTGAAAAATACTAAAATTGGAGAGACCGGTACCTTCTGATCTAGCTCCTGTTCTATGTTAACATAGTTCATTGTCTATCTTTTTCGCAACTGTAATGTTGAGTTGGCGAAGACCTGCAGTGTGGAGATTTTATTTAGACAGGATTTTTTTTTAATTTATCCTCTCTTTAGTCAGGTAATTTGAATTGAAAACATGCAGTCTCATTCTCAAGAGAGACCTGATAAAACTTGGTGGCCACGGATTGTCGGGCCACGGTCAATGAACCCTGTTGCAAAATGCGGCCAGATGCAGGAGGACATCCTGGTATTTTTGCATACTCCATTTGACACACAATCTATTGGGACATACTAATACTTTTCTGATATAATATATAGTATGGGTATTGGAAAGCAGCACTAGTCTCAGTTTTGCCTTTGCTGTAATTCAAAGTAAAACAGGCATAATGTCATTGAACATTATTGCTTGTAATATGTCTTACAGGTGTTTAAAATGCAAATCCGATGTCTTAGTATCCTATTTGTTGAAGCTGAAATCTTTTGTGTTTTCATATATGTCCCACAGACTGTTTCCTGGCTTGGAGCTGAATGCTCAGTGTTGGAGGAATGTGTGCATTTAGTCTCTGAGCCTGCAGACCTGAAACATTTGCTCCAGCACCACAGACACCTTGGGCATTTAGAGCAGCATGGTAAGTCGTTTCCAATAACCACATCTGTTGCCTTCCATTGTTGAAGACAGAACTCTGTGACATGAACTTACATGTCATTCTTGTCTTCTTTGTGCAGTTCCACCTACAAGCATGGGCGACAGCATCCTCTCCTCCCTCTCTGCAGTTTCCCCTGGCAGAGTGACAAAACCTACAGAGCAACCCAACCAGTCAGATCTGCTGCCAGGCCTCAGTGACGACACACACACTGTATCATTTGTGGATGACGTGGCAGTTGAAATCATCACGGTGACGGATTACGCAGAGGTTGAATTAGGCACGACCGCTGACATCGAGGTGGTGACGGGAGAAAACTGCTTTGAAGGAACAGACACCAACACAGTGGCTGAAGATTCACTGATAGTGCTTCCCGATGAGACAGCCAGGGAAGGAGAAGTTGAACCAGGAGAAGAAGCAACACAAGAAAAAGATGCAAGTGCTCTGACAAACATCATCCTTCCAGAAGCTAACAAGGACGACGTAGCGTCCTCCCAACAGATAATCTCAGTGGGACGCCATGACTGTCCAGACTGTGCGAAGAAATTTAAGTTTGCTTCCTCACTAATCGCCCACAGAGTCATCCACACCGGCGAACGTCCCCACCGGTGCAATGACTGTGGTCGCTGCTTCTCTTTCAGGCAGTCCCTCGACAGGCACAGACACACACACAAAACCGGACGCAAATACAACTGCGCTGTCTGCGGGGAGACCTTTCACTCTTTGTCAGCCCGCACAGAGCACAAGCAAACACACATGGAAGATGGTGTTTACACGTGTCATCAGTGCAACAAGACTTTCAGCTGGGAGCTGGCACTTGCAAGGCACCTGAAAAGTCACACTGACGATCACAACGCAAACGAGCCTACAGAGAGCCGGGAAGACGGGCAGGAGGCGGTTGGAGGTGATGAAGGTGTCAGCGAGGCCACCACTGCACCTGCTGAACCTGACAGCCAGGTGCGGGCGGATGATAACGGTGATCTGGAGAATGCAGAGGTTCAGAGCAGTGAGCGTCCCACCGCTGAGCCTGAAGGCGCGGCGCCTGAACATGACAGCAGAGTCATTTCCCTGGTGAAGGTCCGCACGAGCGGGCGCAAACGCAAACCGACCATGAAGATCCAGGTGATAAATTTACAGAAGAGCATGAACACTAAAAGAAGGAAGGAGATCACTAAGATGAACCCTCCAGAGCTGAAGCCTCTGCCTTTCAATTGGTAAAGCTATCAGTCCTCATTAACAGAAATACATGTATATACAGTTGGATATATGGTGGCTGTGGTGAGACGTCAGGTGGATAAAGCGCCTCATGTTTATTTTTCCTTTCTCCCTAACAGTGCAGAGCACTCTTATGGGTCATCAATGGTGTCATCAAAGGACGGTGATGAGAGTGAGTGTTCATTTTCTTGCCACAATTACACAACGGGAGGGGCGTGAGAGCTTACAAGAGCACTAAATTACATTAAAGACACAGAAAGCAGATGGAATCTGGTAACCTGGCTGGAAATGAATTAACATTTTCCAAATTTGTCCATAACTAAAATTACATTATAAACAATTTGTTTGGAAAAAGTTGGACATTTTCCTTCAAAATAGAATTAATGTGAACAAAACAGAAAACGACTAGACTGTAAACGCGATTATTTCTGCTGTAAAGTTGGACATTTTGATACGGGCGTCTGGGGACAGCACATAGTTTGACAATTTCTTTGCACAATGTTGATTTCTTGCTCCACTCTCTAATGACTTTTGTTTTTCCATCAGGTTCTGTAACAGATGGCTCGTCGGCTGCTTTCTCCTGCCCTAAATGCTCCTTCCACCACTCCGAAGAAGCGCAGGTCCAGCAGCACATTAACAAAGTCCACTCTGTTGAGGCTGAGGATGACAAGCTGTCCCTTCAGCCCCTCGCAGATGAAGAGGGACGTTTTACTTGTCCAGAATGTGAGAAGAGCTTCAAGTTCCAATCCTTACTGAAAGCCCATCAGCGCATCCACACAGGTGAGCAGCCCTTCCTGTGTTCCCAGTGCGGACGGCGGTTCTCCTTCAAACAGTCACTGGAGAGGCACAAGCAGACACACAAGTCTGGCCGCAAGTACGAGTGCTTGATCTGCGGTGAGTTCTTCAAGTCTCTGGTGGCTCAGAGGGAGCACAAGAGCACCCACATGGAGAATGGGGAGTACCTGTGTTCGGAGTGCGGCCGGGCGTTTGCCTGGAAGTCGGCGCTGGTGAGACACTTAAAGACCCACGGTGAGGATTCGGACAAGGTGGAGCGTTCTTATAAATGCCCTCGATGTGACTTATGCTTCAGCTGTGCCAGCTACCTCAACAGGCACCTGCAGACTCATCAAGAAGAAAGAGTGCACACCTGCAACTGTGGAAAGAGCTTCGCCTACCGGGCAGCTCTCACCGCCCATCAGCGCATCCATCAAAAGGAACGGCCACATACATGTGCGCAGTGCGGGAAAGGATTCCTCTACAAGGGGGGTTTGCTGAGCCACATGAAGATCCACTCGGAGGAAATGCCCTTCATGTGCTCCTTCTGTGGAAAGAGCTTCAAGAGGGAGCGCAACATGAAGAAGCACGAGCGCTGCCACACCAGGGAAAACGTTTTCAGCTGCTCGCAGTGCGACAAGAGTTTCGTCTATAAGGCGACGCTGATCAGGCACGAGCTGACTCATTCAGGCGAGAGGCCGTACCTCTGCTCCGACTGCGGGAAGGGCTTCTTCTCCCACGCCGAGCTTCTGAAACACGAGCGTTTCCACACGGGCCATAAGCCCTTCCAGTGCCCCCACTGTGGAAAGAAATTCACTCAGTCTTGCTACCTGACCATCCACCTGCGCTACCACACCGGAGTCCGGCCGTACTCCTGCACCGAGTGTGACAAGAGCTTCCTCAGTGCCAACCGCCTGAAAAGACACCAGCGAACGCATTCGGGGGAAAAGCCCTATCTGTGTGTAGAATGTGGGAAGGGATTCAGGCAGTCATACAATCTGAAAATGCATCAACGAACGCATATCATGTAGTCAAGATGTACCAGGTTATAGATTAGACTGGAACTAAAGGTACAGTAGACTTTATTTCCTATGCAATGTTCATCTAGTATAGAAACTTCTAGCAAGAACTGGTCCACGTTGAATGTCCTACTGAATGCATTTGATGTACAGGTTGTGGTTCAATTAAAGCACACTGGGCCCCGAAAGGAATGTGTTTTTCAGATCTTGGTTCAATAGCTTCAAATAATCAACAACAGGTTTTACATAAAGTCGGTCTTTATTGTGAGCATCTTTTAGGACAGAAAATGGAACACTAGTTTGGAAAAGAGGCTTAACATTTTTGTGCTAGAACAAGTAGCTTTTTTTTTTTTTAATAACAGCAGTGGTTTTGTCTCAAACAGTAACACAAAAATATGACTGCAGGTTGTGTGGCATGAAGGCTTGTGTGTCAGCAGTAGTAGAGACAGGAGCCACATGGTGACACAGTTCTGCAGCCAGTCACGGGTCGTTGTTTAAAATCAGCTTAGACATCTTTGAATATTTAGTGTTGCTTCTTAACAGAATGTATGTGTACATCACTGGGTTAACATGAACGGGACAAGTGGGCGTTATGAATTCGATTGACTAGACAACTGAACTACTGCTGAACCTAGTGAAAGAGTGAGTTCGGGCAGCTCATCATCCCTGTGAAAGGTCATTGTGAGATTGCCCTGCCCAAGCAGGCAAAAGCCTCACTCTAACAGGACACGCGGGCGGACATGATAGTTTCAGCCAAGTTGGAACGGAAGTACTAAGAAAAGAGTGGAGGCCTTGCGAAGCCCTGCTGGCCGGGCTGAACTACACGGCTATGTGCAGAGTGATGGGGCAGTGGTCGCTTCCCATCACCTTGTTGCGGATCTTGCTGTCGCACAGGCCTGGCAGCAGACTGGACGACAGCAAGAAGTAATCCAGCCTCCAGCCCACGTTCTTTTCGCGGCAGTTCATCATGTAGGTCCAGAAGGAGTAGGCGTGGGTCTGCTTGGGGTAGAGCTCGCGGAAGCTGTCGATGAAACCCGCCTCCAGCAGCTGGCTGAGGCCCTCGCGCTCCTCGGGGGTGAAGCCTGCGCTTTTCTTGTTCCCCTTGGGGTTCTTCAGGTCGATCTCCTGATGCGCCACGTTCAGGTCGCCACACAGCACCACGGGCTTCTGCATGTCCAGCTCACTCAGGTATGACCGGAAGTCGACGTCCCAGGTTTTGCGGTAATCCAGGCGCACAAGGCCTCTGCTGGCGTTCGGCACATAGGCGGTCACCAGGAAGAAGCTGGGGAACTCGGCAGTGATGACGCGGCCCTCCTTGTCGTGTTCTTCTTTGCCTGGAGTGTTTGTAGAGGAAGTTCAGTTACATCAATTCAATATCTTTAACTATTCCTGCATCCACATTAAACGTGTAGATGTGTGTACTTCAATTTTAAACCCAGATGTTTAAATTTTAGCACGTTTTTGTGCAATTTCCAAACATTTGGACACTTACAATGATGCATTCGAAGCTGCACTTTGCAAACTTGGTTTATGAAATTGCATCCAAGAATCTTAACTTGTGATATGAACCCACCACTCACCAATGCCATAGGTGACTTTGAGGGGTTCAGTCTTGCAGAGCATGGCCACACCACTGTAACCCTCCTTCTCATCTGACCCGGCCCAGAACTTGTGAGGGTACTCGGGCATTGAGGTGATTTCAGAGGGGAGAGCTTTCTCTGAACACTTTGTCTCCTGCAGGCACAAAACATCCGGAGCCTCCTCACGCACCCACTGCAAGATGAACAGAAGTGTCAACTATTAAAACCACCCTCAAAACTGAACTTTGACAAATTTAAGTTGCTTCAGTTTCACTGCAAAACTCACATCCAGGCCCTTCTTTTTCACCCAGGCCCTCAGACCGTCCACGTTCCAGGAGGTGATCTTCATGTTGGCGTCACGTCCATCTTTGCTCGTCATTTTGTCAGGAGGGTCTTCGTACAGGATTGGGGCCTCTGGCTCCTTAGCCTTCTTTGCTTTCTTTGCAGAAGCTGTGAGGTGAAAGAAACATACGTCATGAAAGTTTCACCCGTTTTAATTTGGAATATGAACTCAGAAGTTGTTTAATATGTAGATAACAGTGTGTTTTTGACTGCAGGAGTGCGTGCTGCAGTACCAGAGCCTGTGTCGTTTTCCCCATCTGCGGCCGCCTCCTCTGTCTTCTTGCCTCTCTTCATGCTTGAACTTGCTCTGACTGGAAACACACCTCGCAGACACACAACACGCACACACCACAACACACGCGCCGCTGGAAGAGCAGAAGAGGAATCAATCAAATTTCAGTCACCTGTCACAGGAAGTGGACCATGGAGCATATGCTGTTTCTCATTTTATGTCATTGTAAATATGATTCGGTTTTTGCTTTGTACTGTTGGTCAGACAAAAGCAATGTGAAAATGTCACCTTTGGTTCAGGGAAATTATGACTTATTTTTACTATTTATATTCAGACTGAATATTTCAGACAATCCAAGAGCGATCAATCCGAGCAACAATCCTTACTTCACATAAACACATACAGTAACAGAGAGACACATATTAGGGACCTATTCAATTTAGTTACTGAAGACCTGTGATGTAGATATGGAAGGAGCCTTAAGACTACTATTAATAATACCGATACTTTATGTGTAGTAACCCAAATATCGGCAGATATATCGGTCTATTTTATTTGAACACTTGGTATTGGCAATGCTGTAATTTTCTCAAGTTTTATGTTCCAGTATGTTCAACAATACTAACTTGAATATCTTGCACCGACACAAACTTGTAGGATCACAGTGTTGCTTATCAGCGCTCCAATCAGCCAATCGAATATCGGCCGAGGGACGACAGTTCCCTCCTTCTAAGAAAAACAAGTGCAGCTCTGACTACCTGTGTGTCCCCATTTTACAAAATACCACCGTTTCAAGCGTAAATATGCATTTGAAGGCTGAAAAAAATTCTGTGACAAACAGGAAGCGACGCTAAGCGTTTCTGATCTGCATCGTCGCTGTGGAGGTGTATAACGGTACAGTGTGGCACACCACACGTAATTTAAGAATGTATTCGTGACCCACTGAATGCTAACTTAACATCATTCATGTAGGTGACAAAAGACCAACAACAGAACAAACTATTTGGTCATTTTTGCGTGTTATACAACAGGATTTATGGCAAGCTAGGCTAACGCTAGCTTTTCTCTGTAACAAAGAGCACGGAGCCAGCAGCAGACGGCCTGCACCGACAATGAATGGAGACTCACCAGCCAGCTACTAATTAGCTTTCCACAGAGCCGATTTGATTAATCAATAAATGCAAATGTTAAATAACGGTAGCGGCACTCAACCAGAAAGACAGTTCAAAGAAAGGAGATGCAAATTATCTTACTACTTTCACAGCAGGATGTGCAGATCACCCCGTGCTGGTTCAGTCACTCCCCCAAAACACACTCACACATAGAGAGCATAGCAAAGATTTCTGGGCACGTGCTCGCTGTACATGGCGACTGCCTCATTTTGTGCCTGATTAAAAAACAACTACAACAACTAAAAAAAACTCCGCATTTTTATTATTTATTTTGTAAAATGGTAGAAATGACCCACACTCGCTGTTTAACGCATATTACATTATTCTGACATGCTGCTGCAGTAAAAACATAATTTATACAAAAATTTTTGGTAAGGCCAACTGTACAGCAGTCAGTGTTTGGGACCCCGAGCTTCATGGAGCAGTTGGGCTGCAGAAGTTAGCTGAGGCGGAACAATTATTGGCTAAAAAGTTTCACTGGCACGAATTTGCATTAATGTTAACTACCTAAGGGAAGTAAAAGGGTACGTATAAATAGTTTGTTATTCAATAGAGCGTCAATTTAAGCAAATTGTACCTAAATAGCATGCCGTAGCTGCTATGCTAACAGCGACAGCATGCTATATTTTTGTTTTCTTATTTATCTGTTGTCTGTATGCGTTAATAATGTAGTGTCTCCTTACATGTCGCATTGTCCCTCTGTTTTAAATGTTAAAGTGCAGTTTACAAGTACATTTATTATTTTCAAATGCGACATACGTATCTCCAAAATCCCAATAAATCGACACGCCCATGCTCTCGCTCAGCTATGGAAGCCCATTTCTGCCCAAATGGTCAGAAGATATAAGTAGAATAGAAATGGGTATGCAATTAAGCACTATTCGTTTAAAATTATGATATGCTAAGATAAACTTTTGACTCACACAGTTGAAGGTGTTGTGTTAAAATGTTATAACTCAAGCCTTCATTCCACTTAATGCATGTCAACAACATCTTTCATTTGCCTGTGTTAGTCTACAAGCTGCACCTGAAATACCCTGGAAGACATCATCAGGGTAGTTTAAAAGACTTTGAAATGCTCCCTCCAGAGCTAAAGAAGACATTGCAGGTTTCTGGTTGGAATGAAAACCTGCATAAACTTGACTACAGACCTAGCTTCCATGCACAGACAGAAAGCATTAGTCTTCACTGCAGATTGCTTTTCTCTTTCCTAACAATGTGTTTTTCTTTCTTTCTTTCTTTTAGCTGCCATGACTGTAGTAATTGGATTTGAGGGCAGTGCCAATAAGATAGGCATAGGAATCATCAGGGATGGTGAAGTGCTTTCCAACCCCAGACGGACCTACATTACCCCTCCTGGTCAAGGTAAGCCACATTTCTCTAAAGCACTAATATCCCCTTCACTGGCAACATATTAAAGTTTAACAGTCTTGCATGTCAAGTTAACATGTTATTTTACCCATCAGGGTTCATGCCAAGCGACACTGCCAGGCACCACCGTGCTGTCATACTGACTGTCCTCAAGGAGGCGCTGGAGCAAGCAGGGCTGAAGCCTGCAGACATCGACTGTGTGGCATACACCAAAGGTAACATCCAAAAGATCCTGGCTTTTCACCTTGATTTACTAAGTGTAGATAAAATGAAGATGAGTGCCCCTAATACCCCCGATATTTGTGATAAAATGTGACCTCTCTCTAAAGTTTCTTCTTTCTATCTTTACTTCTTTTACATCTTTAGTTATAGTTCAGACATTTCTCTGTGGTTTGGCAGCATGACATATGCATATGTATTTGTTAACCACTGTACAGTTACATCACAATTTTTGATATCATATTATACTACACACATTCTTTAAATTCAAACTTCATATCTTGACCAGAACTTAAAAAACAGTTAGGAGTTTCAACAATACTTACCCTCATGACATTAGCTTGAAATGATGTACCCAGGCCATAAATTTTATTATCTCATGTCATTTTGTATTTTAAGTGGAAGTTTATTTGATACAGATGCAGCTTAGCAATCATGTGATTATCCATAAAACCACTTATATTCATCAGTGCCTTTAAGGCGAATGTTCTCTCTCAAACAACAGTATAATGTCTTTTTATCACTCCAATGTGATAAACAGTCTCTCTTTCTCTCTGGTTTTTCTTCTTCTACTCTTTCAGGTCCTGGTATGGGTGCTCCCCTGGTGACAGTGGCTCTGGTGGCTCGTACAGTCGCACAGCTTTGGGGGAAGCCGCTCCTCGGTGTCAACCACTGCATTGGACACATTGAGATGGGCCGACTCATCACAAAAGCCACCAACCCCACCGTGCTTTATGTCAGTGGAGGGAACACACAGGTTGGTGGCCTCAGTATTTCCTTTGGCGCAGAACTTCTGGACAGCACTTCCTGTTATCAGCTGTCTGTGAAACAGTGTTGACAGAGCTGTAACATACACTGAGGTATAAGCTGATATGGTACAAATGTAACAATTGGACTCTTGTCTTCCTGTGCAGGTTATCGCATACTCAGAGCGGCGGTATAGAATATTTGGGGAGACCATCGACATCGCGGTCGGCAACTGTTTGGACAGGTTTGCTCGAGTTCTAAAGGTGTGTGCCGTTATGCTCCTCATTAGAGCGACTGTTCGCCTTTCACTGGATGTGATCGATGTGTGTGAAAACTTGTGTGGATCTGTTTCTCCACTCAGATTTCCAATGACCCCAGTCCAGGCTACAACATTGAGCAGATGGCCAAAAAGTGAGTGGAAGCTTCACTGGACTGTTGTGGAACGTGTTGTGTACTTAATGTTTGTTTTAACACGACTGATATTTTGACACTGCTTTGCTCATGTCCGTGCTGTCAGAGGGAGTCAGTATGTGGAGCTGCCGTATACAGTTAAAGGAATGGACGTCTCATTTTCTGGGATTTTATCCTACATTGAGGTGAGTGGGACTCTTTATCTACAATAAGTGCTTTCATCTAAACAATGACTTCCTCCTCTCTGTTATCTGTTGACATGGTGCAGATGTTAATTAGGAAATGGCTAAAACTGACACTCAAGGCTGCAGTTTGATGTCTGTGACTTCATCACTCTCTTGAGTCATGAACCTAACAGTTCTTTTCTCTTTTTCTTCCACAGGAAGTCTCTCATAAGATGCTGAGCTCTGGTCAGTGTGCAGCAGAGGACCTGTGTTTCTCCCTGCAGGTACCAACACTATCAAGTCAGCTCATAGAGTCCTGCTGTACATGGTGGATCTGTGTAGCTCAGCTAGTTAAAATCAGTAAAAACAATGTTAATTTTAGAATAAATCCATTAATCGTTTGAAAAGGTGTAGATATTCAGTTTGCTGTCTTCTATGACAAAGAAGAGGATCAATCAACTTAATCAACCAGCTGTTGCAGATGTGATGATTATGTAATGTTGTCAGCATTGCCCAGCACTGACACCTCCCTCCTTGCAGGAGACCCTGTTCTCCATGCTGGTGGAAATCACAGAGAGGGCCATGGCTCACTGCGGCTCTCAAGAGGTCCTCATTGTCGGCGGCGTTGGCTGTAAGTACATAAGTATGAAGTGGAAACATTCTGTGGTGTTTTGTGCTTGTGGTTCATGTTGGTTTGTGTAGTTTTCATCATCCAGAGCCTAAATGTCCAGATAACTTCTGGTAGCTACAATAGTACAGTTACAGTGTCCCAGAAACTAGTCAACAGTAAATGTCCTGAAGTGTGAGAGCGAGGTTTTTTTTCCTAGTGCTGCCAGTTTACAAATTCATCCGTCATACAGGGACAAAGGGATTGTGTGCACGATTTCACTGCACTACCATACTCTGAGTTAGTCTATAGGCTGTTTCGTTTAAAGGACGAGGTTAAATATTTTTTGTTGTGTCAAAGAGCATGTGGGAGAAAATGTCCAAGAATTTACATTATTGTCCAAATGGGGAAAAGATCACTTAATGAAATAACAGACATTTCATAACATAGAAAAAATATGTATTTATATTTTACTTTTGGTGAAATGAAATGCTCCTGTTTGCCTGAACTGCTCTTGGTTCTTATTTTCCTTCTCATCATGAGACTAAAAAGCATCAGAGCCGCAATGAACCAGTGTTATTCTGCTGCTTGTTTGTGAATGAACTTCACTGTGTTGTGAAGCTCAGGAATGGCTGAAATGTGCCGTAAAGGCTCATCCTTTCATAACCAGACTGTGTGAACTAGTCTCTGTCAGGAATCATCAAACCAAAAAGAAGGCTTGTCTGAGTCCGTCCTGTAGAGAACATGACCTCATGTCTCCTCTGCAGGTAACCTGCGTCTGCAGGAGATGATGGGGGTGATGTGTGAGGAGAGAGGAGCCAAGCTGTTTGCCACAGATGAAAGGTAAACCAGTCACTCTCCACATACTTTCATTGACATTAAATGACAAGAGAGTCTGCTTCAGACTCAGAGCGCAAACATAAATCAATCAGGACAGTAACACCCACCCCACCCTACAATACACTTTCCTTAGGGTGGGTGTCCCATGATGGTGTAAATGAGAGACTTTTCCAGTTTGACAAGAGTAAAATTCTTTGTGGGAACACTTATTTCCATGCATGCTATGTTTTAGAAATTCACTATAATCAACAGCTTTTATTGTTGTGTCGTTGGATGCTAATGTGGCACTAAGAACATCACAGCATGCATTGTAAAACAGCAGGAATGTGTGAGTGAGCAGTAAATGGGCTGAACAGAAAAAAGTCAATTCACATGTGAGAAGCGTCAATAGAAACACTTGTATGATTATGTGAAAAGAGCAAACTGTCATCTTTTTCTTCATCACTGCTGAGTTCCTCAAACAGCCTGTCAGGAACGTTGTGTTCCAGGTTCAGATAACACTCTTCATTTTGTGCCACAGATTCTGCATAGACAATGGAGCAATGATCGCTCAAGCCGGCTGGGAGATGTTCAGGTCCGGTCAGGTGACGGAGCTGGAGGACTCGTGGATTACACAAAGGTACGTTCACGTTACTGTAAAGATTTTAATCTCAATCAGCAAACGTTGGGACCTTGGTATATAGAGATGTTCCCAGGATGTAGAAGTTGAATATGCTTCCGTGCTGTGCTGTCATAACTTGTTATGTGTGTGTTGACGTGAACATTTTCCTGTTGTAGGTACAGAACAGATGAGGTGGAGGTGACGTGGAGAGACTGACTGATGGACTGAGCAACATCTTGGTGCTACAGATGCTGCTGCAGCAGGTCTGTTATGGTAGCTGGTTTAAAACTTCTGAAGACCTCTGAATTGACTCTGGGAAAATGAAACATTTTGCCTTTTCCTGCTCAGAGTTTAAAGCTGCACAAGCAAACTTCAGTCTTTAGCCACTGAAAATGCAGTAGCAGTGAGAGGCATATTTAGATTTTCACATTTCAGAGAATTGTGCTACCTGCTGAGTGAACTATGGACTCCTACACAACAGCATCTGGTCAGTAGTGAAAAGAAAATTTGGACAAGCTAAACAATCACAGTGAGATCAGCTGTCTGGTTGAACCACTGCTGATACTGAGCAACTTTTGTTTTTCTCTGTTTCTACATTTAAGCTCTACTTAGTGCAGCGTTTCCCTCAGTTACAGTTTACTGGTGTCAGTTTCGAGAATTTGACCTGAAAATAAACAGGACTAAGATGGAACTTGTAGAGTTTATTCATTTTTATTAAGCAATACTGTTCACTTACATTCCTCCTCTTTCTCCAGTGTAAATTTTTTTTATTCAATAAATTTTCTTTTCAAAAATCAACATACTGAACACGGTGATATCCCTTACGGAGTAACATTCAACCAATTAGGGAACCAAATAAAACAAAAAAAAAAAAAGGGAACACAGCATTAAGATCTGACAGGGGTCATGGGTGAACTCTACTGTGCCTTTAACTACACCCCTCTGTAAACTGAAGACACAGATACACACGTCCTCTGCATACATTAACCATAAAACTCAAGCAGGAACAAGACAGACATTCTTCTGTTTCTAATGGAGACGGAGGAAATAAATCACTCTTGTGAAGAAAAGATTGGACACAACAGATTTTTTTTTTTAACAAAGTGCTTGATTGACCTCATCGATGAAGCAGCAGCCTCACGACTCAGAGGTTGACTTCTGAGGCTGAAAGGTACACTATGCAGGAATTGTTGGCTGTAAACAACGCTCAACTTGGCCCCTCATTGGCTAAACAGCGCCATAAGCTCACTGTAACCTCCTGCTGCTTGCAAACTCAGAACCAATCCTGTATTATCTGACAACAATTTAGCCTCTGGGGGCAACAGCCAGTGTTTCAGGGGTTACGGAGTAGCCAGCAGATATGCAGATAACATCAGGGCCACAGCTTCCTCTTCCGCGCCGGTCATTGTTTACAGTCCGACAAGCAACTTGACATTTTGGCAAATCTCCATAAACAGATAACCTCATATGAGCGCAGATACATTTGAGAAAAAGCTAAACCGTCATCAGACGAAAGCCAGTGGGTTCTGAGATTGCATTTCAGCCACTACAGTCTGCCTCTTTCCACATCTACTGTTCAGCGGAACGCAACCAAAGCTCAAGTGATTGGTCAATACGACCAAAATCTTATCTCTTGCCCACAGATTCTGCATTCGTATCCTTCTGGGTGAGTCTATACTTTTGAGGAAAATCCTGCATAGTATACCCTTAAGGTCAACATGGCAGCCTTCACCTCCGCCTCCTCCAGCCACTGAGGTGTCGGCCTCTTAAAGCACCTTATTAACATGCAGCGATGTGAGCCAACAAACCACAGGCTGCCCACTGAGTCATTCTGCTTGTGTTTTCTCTGTTTCAGTAATGATTGATCCTAATTTACAGAGGACACAAAAAAAGTTTGATAAAACTGCAGCTTTCAAAGGGGGGAAATTAAATTACAGCTCGTCAGAAGTTGTTAAAAAAGAAGGAAAGAAAAAAAAAAGACCAGCTCTACACATACAAGCTAAAAATGGTCATGAGAGGCGATGAAAACAGGTCTGATTAATTAAGGCAGGCTTTCTGTAAGGCGTTAAAAAAGTCCATTGCTGTAAGATCTCAAAGGAGTTAGTCCAAAGTGTCTCAGTGTGGCTTTGCGTGAAGACATCATCCTGAGTGCAGTGTGTGAACGGGACTCAAAAATGTGTCCATCTTTACTTTAATGTGCATGTAGGTGTGTGTTGTGTGTGTGTTTACATATGCTTTGGGTTTCTCACACTGCTAGGCTGGGTGCTCCTGGGTGTCTTTATACCAGACGACCTTTTTTGGAACTGCAAAACAAGAAAAGAACAAAAAACAGGGTCAAATATACAGAACAATACCTGTCAGAGATCAATAAACTGATCAGTATTGAACAACAACCTCAACTTAACCCGAAAGGACTCTCTGGAATCATTTTGAAAGAGCACAAGTCTTCATTACATAATGCAGACAGTGACAGTGCAATAAGTGGTTTCCAAAATAGACATAACCACAAAATATTGTCATAACATGTTGTTAACACTTCTCAGGAGCTGAAGCCTATTTCACAACATTCAGTACACCAGTCAGAGCTTGACAGCACCGACTGGTTTACTCTTTGAGTCAACCTACCTTTTTTCTGTTTGTTACAGATAGCATTCCATTCTGAGGAGAGAGAAAAAAGGAGACACGTTAGAGGCAATGTGCTGACATGACAATTTTCAAGAAAACAGAAACAATCAGGGCACACGGTCTGCAATGTTTCTCTTAGCCCTCACCTCTACTGTGATAGTTCAAAGCCTCCACTAGATGGCGACAACTGAGCAGCAGCTTCCCGTTGCTTTCGTCCACCTCTGGGCGTGTGGTGGGGGTGATGGAGGTAGCAACTGGAATAGGCGTTTCTTCTGGAAGCTGGACTGTGAGACCTGTGTCCAGCTGTGGGTCTGCTGGCTGTTCGGCGTCTGTGGGCTGAGGGGGGAGGGTGTTGGCAGTGGGGCGAGTGCCGGAGCCCTCTGTGACAGGCCTCGCCTCACTGATGAAACTGAGACCCCACTGGTTCTGTAGCAGCACACCGATGGCGGGGCGGTCCTCCTCCAGCGCTCCACTTGCTGCTCCCGCCTTCACCTTGGAGGCGTAGCTGACGGCGGGCTGCAGCTTCGCGGGGCTGTCCTGCACTGGGAAGGCAGGTGGGGGCTTGAGCAGCGACAGACTGTCCTCCACCCACCTCTCCTTTTGGTTAACCTTTTGTGGCCGCTCGCTTACTCGGCTGACCCCCTTCTGACTTTCCCTGCGGAGGCTGCGGCCTTTGTGCTGCTTGCGTTCTTTTTCCCTGCGGAAGCTGAAGGGATGCGTGTAACCGGGTCCAATCAGGTCGCCTTCAGGTGAAAGCTGTCGGGGCTGTTGGTCACCTCCAGAGATGCAGCCTCCACCCCCACCGCCTCCACAGTTGCCCGAGCCAGGAGACAGGCGGCGATTGCGAATGTGTGGCTCAGAGTTGGTGGCTGAAACGAGGACTGCTGGGTCACACAGGGTATCGGACTCACACACGGTGTTGTTGGCTTCCCATGTACCTGAAAGAGAGGTGTTGACATGTTGCTCAAATATCTGTTGTCAGATGCTGTTTGAATGTATTCATATCTATGCATCACATATCATATCAAACTGAATATAAACACCTGGGCTAAGCCTTAAGAATCCCTGTTTTACTCTAAAAATCACATCACCGTCCTGCTCTGATTTAATGATGATCTTGTGTTAGTATGTCTGTTAGTGATTGATGAGCGCACTGTGTGTCCAAAATAGGGATGCACACCGCCATTTGAAAACTGATGGTTATCATACCATGGACATTTACTTTTCTATAATAATAATGAATCCTAACATGTTAGTAGTAAAATATTTCAAGTCTATATAAAATTTCATGCCTGTCAGAATATAATATGAAATTTTAATTAAGTGTTGGTTAAACCCCCAAAACAAACAAAAAAGCCTTGTTTTCATTCATCTAAATGTCATTAAAATCAAAAATAAAAATTGTGGAACACCGTGACATTTTCTGAGACACTGGAGGCACACTACTGCCTTCTAACAGAAAGTTTTGATGTGTTTTTTCCAAGCAAGTGCATGTTACGTCACAAAAATCACGGTAAGCAACGAATTTCCATTTTGCATGAGGCAAATGAATGTGTTTGTAAAGAAAGCAAGGTTAGCTACATTAGAGAAGTTAATCGGACTGGATTTTGAACCTCAGCAACCTCCTTCTTGAACACGGGCTGGACAGATCAGTTTAGAAGGCAGAAATTCATTGCAGGTAAGTTAGTTCTTGATTTGGACATATGACAGAAATTCACTCTGGATCCAGCGGCAGGCTGCCCAGTTTCACCCAGTGCTGGCAATGAGAGCATGGTTAGCTCATCCCCAAGCCCAAGCTCTTAGCCACAGAGGTTTCAGCAGCACACCTATTTTACTAATGTGTAATCATTTTACTAAATATTTGAATAGAACATAATTGCCATGTGAGCCAGTAACTCCAATTGTATTACCACACTGGACACACCTATCTTTAACAAATAATCTACATTTTTCAGTAGCTTCCTTATCATGTGACCCACCTGTTGTTTCTGTTCACTGGTCACACTGGAAAGCTCTTTTCCTTCAACATTCTTATCCTCACTTTTGTCCTTTTCTTTTTCTGTTCTCAAATCGTTACGCAAAAAGTGATACCTGATTTTTTTTTTCCACGTAAACACACACATTCTAAAGGTGTACACCATACATGCTGCACACGTTCTCCAGCCTTTGCCTCCTTTGTCTCACAAATTCCAGGAAAAACCCTGATTGTTTCATAAAGGATCTTTGCACTTGGCTGTGCCGTATCAGCAAACATCAGGGGTGGATGACACATTTTCATCTGACTTTACTGTGCCAGTTGAGTTTAGGCAGAGTAACAGTTGCCTGTATTGCTGCCAAGTTGTGCAGAACAGAACAAGATGACTTGATGCTAAATTAAGAGAAGGGAACAGTTGGAGCAAAGCATCTCTGTTCTGCTGACAGAAGAAAAATGATAAAATACACCACAGAAATTGTCCAGTGAGTGTGTTAACTGTTATAACACCGAAAGAATTGGAAGAATAATCAATCAATCAACAGACAATTGCCACCATATCAACTTAATCAGTGTACTCATTCATTGAGCAAAAATGCCAAATCAGTATTAAGTTCAAGCTTTTCAAATGTGATAATCTGCTAATTTCTTCATATTTAAGTCATTGTAAATTTAATATATTTTGAATGTGTTTTGATCTGTTGATGACAAAATAGGAGACGTGAAAATTTCACCTTAGGCTCCCAAAACTTCTCACTGCTTGACTGTTCGACTGTCTTAGACAAACAATAGTAACATGTAAGTCTATATTTACCTTACAGTCATATGTACAGAAAATATATAATTACGGGACCAATTCATTAAGTCTTACTGGCTGTGACAGCTTTCACTACCCGTCACTATACATCTCACTGTTGCTAATCGTGTATCAATGTCATACAACAATCGGTGTGTCATTCAGTCACAGCTGATGCCTCATCGTGTCAAAAGAATTGTTGGCTAACTAAGTACTGGCGGGACAGTTAACTTACATTAGTTCTAGTTGAGCCATTTTTGTCCACATGGCACACGTCTGATGGATCTAGACATTACTGCTCATTGTCTTTAAAAAGGCATGTCTACTGGAAATACTTCCCTGGTGACAACAAGGATGAAACTCATAACAGGTGCTTTGTAGGCCTAACTTGACTGGTCGGGTCGGGTTGGGGTGAAACACCCCATATGATTGAGAAGAAATGCACATACCCGGCCTCAATGGCGTGCCCGCTCCTAAGCGCCACATTTAAAAAAAACTGATGAGGTAACGTTACTTTTCCAATCCAGGCAGCCCGTGTCGAGCACCGTGGCCGAAATTTCGAGAAACTAGCTAACTCTATAGACTCAGGCTATAAAGATTAACTTGGCTGCTTTAATGACGTCTCTTTGGACATAACAACAAGCTGTGATTCATGTATGCGGTGCTGGCAGCTAACAAGACAGCAAAAAAAGCTACGAGCCAGCACCGGTGTTAGCAAACTTTAATTAGCAGCGTCATGTTGCGGCGAATTAAACTCGACGGTTTTATCCATCTGCCGTTACAACATGGTCAATATAATTCAACAATGTGTCAAAAACAAAAGCTGTCGTAGAGGTAGTTGTTTATATTTTTAAACATATCCGAAATTAAGAGCTAACTAGCACGTTAGCCGAAGTCAAAGTTTCGTAATCCCCATTCAAAGCGGCGAGCAGGCTATCGATACCGCTAGCACAGTTGCTAACACCGTCGGCAAGACAACAAAATAACACCACTGAAAGTGAAGAATTTCGGTCCCATAAGTCAAAAAGTTGTACAAACTTACCTGTTTTGATATGCATGTCTTTTCGTTCAATGTGTCGCGGAAGCTAAACCGTTTAGTAACTTTTGTTTACAACGTTAAGATAACGACGGCTCGCTGGATGAGTCTTATGCAGCCACCCGGAAGCCCCACGAGAATGTGGGTGGAACAGGAAGTCCCTGTAGATATGGGGTCCGGCGGGAAACTTGGGGGGAAATTTTATTATTCAACCTTTAACTTTCGCGATAACCCACGTGATAGCCACAATATTAGAGATCTCTACGGGTGAATTTTTTTTTTTTTTTTCTGTAAAAGGCAGATCTATGCTAAAGAGTCAATTCCTGGTTTTGCAAAACGTAACACTATAAATACAACCATATTATTGTTACCATTAATGTAAAACAATTTCACAAACATCGAGACATTCGAACGATGTGGAAAGGGCAAAATGAGAGTACAAATATCTATATATAGGTACTGTACAACAAATATTGTACGTGTTCGTACACAGAGATGGGACAGCCTCATTAAAGGGCTTATATAAAATGTTACGTAACAATAAAAATGCAACAAATAAATTTGGGAATGCTTGTTTAGGGAAGTAATTAAAGCTCCTAAAAAAGGGGTTAGGGTTAAAAAATCTGTTTTCTATTTGAATTCAATGAATTAAAGTGGTTCCATGCCTGTGTCAGGACCCCAGGGGGGCGAGATAATGAACAGAATAGGCATAATGGCACATAAAATGTAATAAGAGGCCTCCACATAACATTTACAGGGAAGATTCAAAGCTTGGCACACTATGTGAACAAATGTGGTCCGTTTTGATCATTTTTGTTCATTATTGACTTCTAAAACATAAGTATATGCTGGAAAATATCACTCAAACTGCTCACTGCATCACCGTTTGTACTACATACTGTTTCTTTGTCCCACATTCACAAACAACTTATATGACAGACCCCACCAGCAACCATTAGATAATGCAATTTGATAATACAAAAGATCAGACTAGTCATCATGGACCAATAGAGATGATGTGTTCATATTCTATCAGTTTTGAGTGGATTACACACATCCTGCTCTTACACTCATTCCTCTCATTGTTTTCTTAAACGTAAGGTCTCACATGACAACCTCTAATCAGGTCACATAAAGGTCTGGAATCAGTCACACAATGGAGAGGAAGCATGGAAAGCATGACAAGTTATCCACTGATTAACGAGCTGCTAACAATCTCAATAAAAGATATAATAAAAGCCTACCTTAGGTATCTCCGCAGGTTGATCAGCAGCACCGTCTTTGGCCTTCTCTCCCTCTTTCACAGCTCTCTGTGACCACTCTCCGCTGTTCCTCTTCTGCATTTATTCACTCACCTCTTCATAGCTTGATCATTAGTATTTTCACTTGTGTGCCTCTTCCTGTGGTCGGACCCCCATCAGGTCGAAAATTAAGTCTGAGGTGAAGTTACAGACATTTTCCCATCAACTGGATAATTTTGGATCATTTTCATAATAATAATAATAATAATGCCTTCATGAAGGGTCACAAGTCAAAACGGCTGGGAAACTCTGACTAAGAGAACTTCATTACTTTGGTTGTAGAAAATGAATGGATAGATTAACATTTTCCATTACACACCTATTAGCTATAGAGGAAAATCCATCTTTGAAAAAACCCTCTGAGCACTTTCACAGTAGCACTGAACAGAACCTTAGTTTGTGCATGTGTGCATCTCTCCCAGTGACGTTTAGCTCTGGAGGTGAACACAATTACTGTACCTGACTTTAAACAAAAGCATCTGCTAAACAAATGTATTCCAATGTATCTGTTTGAGTCATATCTTAATTAAGCAGACACCTGAAACAGAAAAAAATTCAATTAATTAGAGAGATTTTTTAATTTTTAAATACATATCAATAATCATGATCTTATCCCTTCTTAGCTGTCAACTCAAAGACTAAATGATTCCACGACGACACTCTTGTCCACGTGTGTGCGCATGTGTCTCTTCAGCCTTGTCGACGTAGAGAAGCTCTTCTTACAGAACAGGCAGCTGTGTGGCTTCTCTCCGGTGTGCGTCCGGACGTGCATGTTGAGGTCGGAGGAGCACCTGAACCTCCTCTCGCAGTAGGAGCAGGGATAAGGCTTTTCTCCTGTGTGGATGCGTTTGTGGAGGAGGAGCTCACCAGAGGTGAGGAAGGTCTTCCCGCACTGTGAGCACTGGTGGGGCCGTTCCCCTGTGTGAGTCAGGTTATGCCGGACGAGCGAGGTCGACTTGGCAAACCTCTTCCCGCACCGGTTGCACGCAAATGGACGCTCTCCTGTGTGCGTATTGAGGTGCTCGCTCTGAGCTCGCTTGGTTTTAAAGCTCTTGGGGCACTGTGGGCAGCTGAACGGCCTGAAGTTACTGTGGCTGCGCTGATGTCTCACCAGCTCTCCGTGTGTGAGGAAGGTCTTCTCGCAGGTGGTGCAGAGGTACGGCCTCTCGCCTGTGTGGATTCGCTCGTGGCGTGTGAGGCTGGCCAGCTGAGTGAAGCTCTTCTCGCAGTAGGAGCACTGGAATGGCCGCTGGCCGTTGTGAGTCAGCAGGTGCCTGTTCAGGATCTGGAGCTGCGTGAAGCTCTTCCCACACTCTGCGCAGGGGTACGGACGCTCCCTGGTGTGGATCTGCCGGTGCTTATTCAGAAGCCACACGTGTGTGAAGTTTTTCCCACACTCGCATGCAAATGGCCGCTCACCGGTGTGTTTCATCTGGTGTCTCTTGAGGTCCGACGCTCGGCTGTAGATCTTCTCACACAGGGAGCATTTGTACTGACGCCTCACCACATGCCTCTGCCTGTGCCTCAGCCGCTCCAGGATGCTAGCAAAGCTCTCGCCACATTTCTGGCATTTGTACTGACCGCCCTCTTTCTCTGATGTATCCTCTGCTACTACAACCTCTGTCGTCAGGTCGAGGGGGGGGTTGCAAGTCTGGCCGCAGGTGGTCCGATCGAAATGCAGTTTGAGCAAGCCCATCTGTGTGAACCGTTTGCCGCACTGGGAGCAGAGGAAGGGTCGCTCTCCGGTGTGAATGCGCTGATGCCTGGTCAGATCCCAGGAGTTCTTGAAGCTCTTCTTACATTCCTCGCAGGTGTATGGGCGCTCACCCGTGTGCGTCCGCTGGTGACGAGTCACGTCTGAGGCACGTGTGAAAGTCTTGCCACACTCCTGGCACATGTGAGGATCGGGCCTATCGTGGATGGGGAAAGGCTTTGGGAACTCCGGACGCGGGGCCTTCTTCCTGGGGGCCTCAGCTGTCTCTGCGGCCTTCTGCAGCTTGCTGTACTGCTCAGGGTGACTGTGCTCGATGTGCTGCAGCAGGTAGGACTCTTGCATGTGGAAGAATGGACACTCAGAGCAGGCAAAGACCTGGGTGGACATCTCCACAGTGGTACCTATGTAAAACACAGAAAACACAATCAGCTGACGGGTTCAGATACCTTGTTGAGATTGTGATTTCAAGGCCTCCTATGTGCCTTCTTCTCCCATACGACCACAATAAGCAGGCTATGTTTGAAAACATGGCACTTTCATAAAGATCTCCATCCACACAGACACACAGACACAGACACACACACACACAGACACACACACACACACACAGACACACACATACATACATCCAAAAAAAAACACGAACTGTCTTCACTGAACACTCAATTGAACTCAACCAGACAGACACTGCTGACATGTCTTTGTCCACGCTGACACAGCTGCCAAGGTTTTGCAAACAGAAAACATAACTGATACAGATGGGAATGATCAGAATCCACAGGGCCAATCTCACAGCAGCCTGGTGATGAGGCTCTGCATTCTGAACATCTGACTTAAGCTCATTGTGACTGTCCCATCTGTCAATATGAGAACACACACACACATTTCCCGTCGAGTCTGTTCACATGAAATGACAGAGATGTTTGATAGGTTCGACAGGGGCAGCACATCTGGAAAACAGCGGTGAGTGAAAAGAACAAGTTCAATCAGAGCGTGGAGAGCAGCTTGTTGTTGCTGACATTGTATTCATACAGAAAACCTTCACAAAACTGCGACAATATTTGACAGAACACCTTTAAAATCTTCTTATGCTGTCTGACATGTAGCAAAGTTTATGCCCATGTGCCTTCTACAACTTCATATTTACTAACTGGTCTATTTTTACTGGTCTAATGATGTGGGCCCGATTAAAGTCGATGAGGGAAAGGGGCTGAAGTCATGACCGATGCATTCTGTTTACCTTGTTTTCCAAGGTGCTCGAGGCATTTATGGTGTTGCAGGAGAGACCTCAGGTCGTCAGGACTGGAGAGTGCTTGCAAGCAGTCCCTCAGTACAGAGGGGGCAGAGGTCAGCCAAGAAACAGCCTGTTTATGGACAAAAGCAAACATGTCAGCAAGAATGAGGCGCTTCTTATCCAAATTGATCACATGTTCAGTTCAGAGTTAAATGTGACAAAAACAAATCTTATTTCACATTTCTCACATAACATTTCATCCATCATTACCTATTCCTAAAAATCACTTTAACTTTTTACACTAAATACTTTGTAAACATGTTTCAAGTAGCAGCTGCTGTAATGGGATGTCATGTCCTACCTGACTGAGGTCTGGTACTGGCAGGAGTTTCTCCAGCTTAGAGAGAAACTCCCACACAAGCAGCTGCATGTCGGTGTCGTAGCTGAGACCATATTCTGTTGGGAAAACCT
This sequence comes from Chaetodon auriga, assembly GCF_051107435.1. NCBI lineage: Eukaryota > Metazoa > Chordata > Actinopteri > Chaetodontiformes > Chaetodontidae > Chaetodon > Chaetodon auriga. The sequence continues at coordinate 5,251,768 of NC_135095.1, read as the reverse complement.
CCTGAGAAGCACGACGGCAGCAGTTATTCAAAAATCCAATTATGAAGAATTACAATTAGATGCACAAAAAGGCCGTTTGGACTGTCAGTTGGGTTACATGAAGCTGCCTTGCCTGGTAAAAATGTTCCCTCTCTGCTGGGTCTTTCAGCAGCGTTTGGATGAGCTCAACAAAAATGGCCTCCTCTGCATCCACCTCTGCATCTCCACTCTGAAAGACACTATCACTGTTACTGGGACCATCTCCAAACAACAGAAGTATATCAATGCTCTGTCTGACTAGTAATTACAACACCAGACCTGATTTTTTGTTTGGAGGGGGGGACGATTGTAGGTAAATGTGAAAATATGACTCCCACTTACTCCTGTGTATCCTGGTGGGCGGATTCGTTCCAGGTGAGGCTGTATACACAAAGTGTTGGCTGTTTCCTCATTTCTGCACAACTCAAGAAGAATCTGAGGAGAAAGATGTAGAAAGAAGAGCGAGGCATGACATTATTGTACAACTATGAACATTTTTTTGGAACTTGACCTCATATGAACCCCCTGACTCACTTTCGCTCTCAGGCGAAGGAGCAGCTTGCCTCGTTGCTTCGGACTGAGCAGGTCTGGAACTGTTGCCGTCACCAGCGTCACAAACTCGTCGAGCTTTTCATACTCAAGGACTTCTCTCCGCTGAGCCACCTGCCACATCGCTGCAGAGAGCAGCCGCAGAGGAGGGATCAGCAGCCTCAACGACGACAGCGGCAGGAATATACCTGCAAACACGGACACACAAACAAGTGTCCTCTGGTTAAGCACTAGTGTACCACTGCAAATATATGATACAAGAAACATTTACTTGCAAGTTCTGGTGTGAATATTCATGTCAGCACTTTAGTTTAAACATGGTTTAAATACTAAAAAGGGCTAAAAGTGAATAATGCACAAATATTTGATGAACCTCCTGCATCAGGACCTCACAGTGCATGAGCTGGAGTGCTTATTAGGAAAATGTATTACAATCAAAACATACAAACAGCACAGATAAGGTGTTAGCTGAAAGTTGTTGTTATGCTAAAGATGCTAAAGCAGGTTCATGGCACAGCTCTCTAGCATGTATTATCTCAGGTTAAACACTTAAGATGTATTTTCTCACTTTAAATAGCAATGCTGCCATAATAGCTTTGCTTTATCTCGCAAGTTACAACAAGTGTTGAAAACTGTCGTGAAACTCCTACAAAACAGAACACCTTTTCTTTCTTATCATTTATCTCATCTGTCACTTGCATACTTTGCAAGTTTATTTTAGTTAGCTATTGTTAGCTACACAGGCATGCAGTAGGAAATTGGGCGTACAAGACACTGCTTTACAGCTCGTCACATTCACAAAATAAACTTAATCCTTTCATTTAGCCAAGAACAACGCTTAAGTCCTTATATACAGTCAATGCTGCCATAATTTCATGTTTTAATGTGTTTAAATGAGTTAGCTACAAGCACTGATGTTAGCTTGGGCTACGAGCTAACGACATTATGCAAGAAAGATAACGTTAGCTAGTTCGCTGTTAGCCGCGACAAAATAATTAAACACTGCAATAAAACGGACCCGTGTTTTCCACTTGGTAAGAACTGCCCGTCGTTTCCATGATTTAGACAATTAAAAGTCACTTTTAAGCCACTTAAACTACCATAATGTTGCAAGCTGCTTGTTGTTAGTTCCTCCAAAGCGGAAACACGTGTAGTACAATGTTTCAAAATAAAAGCTTATAATATATAGAATGCAAAGATTAGGTATTGGTTGGCAAAAGTCAAAAAGGATTTGCAAACTTTTTTCTTTCTTTCTTCTTTTGAAGTTTTATTGCGTAAAAATGTATTTAAGAAATAAATGTATGGCATTGGCTAATCCTACTGGACACCAACATAGAATGAGACATTCCTAAAGCATAGCCTTGCCATTCAGACTTGATCAGGTGAACAGTGTGTTAATGATTTCATAGAACTGGATGAAATGCTGAGCTGTAATTAAAAAACAGAACCCTCTCACAAGGGACTCAAGTGCAACACTGGATGGCTGCCTGCAGAGCAGGCACGGGATCACCATGGCTCATGAGACTTGCTATAATGCACATTTACCTTGAATAAAATGGCACATTTCTCTTGGCTGAACACTTGGAAATATTTGGGATAATGTAAGTACACAACTGGACAAAATATATAACATAGGTCTAATTATTTGGATACATTTTAATCTTACAATTATACCATTCATTAGGTTTTATAAAATAATATAGATCACCCTTTGGCAGACAGGAAAAAGTCTTTATTCACAGTAATTTCCATGTGCAAGCTTTCAAAAGTTTAGTGTGCTGGAAGGATACTGCTTATCACATTGTTCTTCATGCTGTGCAAGTAAAATCTTGTTTGTCTGCTGTCGTCACACCACGCCCATACAGGATCATCAGACGGCTTAATGGGACAAAACAATCCACTCTTCTCCTCAGGGCTTACTTTTTGAGCAGGATAACAAGTAGATTTCAGACATAAAACTAAACCACTTAAAGGTAAGAATGCTATTCAATTGATCTTTGTTATTTGTGGTTATTATATTCAAAACAATCAGCAGGTCTGCTCCACTCTGTAACATTTACATTGTTAACACTGGGAATGTTTTCTTAAAGGTTTTAAGGTTGGTACATTTTACAAGTCCTTATGACACCATGGCCACTTTTCATTAGAAATACTTGAAATTGATCTCTTGTTGATCTCTTGTCTGAAGTGAATCCATCCATGCAGACAGACAGGAGCTCGAGGGAAGGTGCTCTGTGGCTCAAATCTCCGACATTGAAGGGGGACGAAACATGTTCCAGGGTCCAAGCAGAGGAAACTTGGGATGCCATACCCAATGATGTGGTGTTAAATTCAGTCAAAGCCAGTTAGTGCTCCTGACGGCAGGTCAGGACCAGCGCTCCATGTCTTCATCCTCCAGAATCCAGGGGACCACCTTTTAACAAGAGTAACCACATTTAAGACAAACACTACATGAAGACAAAAGAAAAACAACCCGTAACAAAGTCACAAACAAGAGCCAATAAAGGTAAGTTTACTGGAAACTTTCCACGACACACTGAATTACAGTTTAGCTAAATGATTAGTAGATGACTTAATCAGGGGGCGGACTGATAAGACATTGCCAACTATCTCGTTAGTACATATAAATACATACCAATGTGAAATCAAAGTGGTTGTGTTTACACTGTAACTATCTCTATGGTGACCTCTGCTGTCACTTTTATCTAAAGCTAATATTTGAACAGTCAACCCCACAGAAAGAGCTACACAGGTTAGAGGTTAAGGAGAGTGCTGAAGGAATTTATGCTTTTGGGCTTCACCTGAGGTAAAATGTTGTTAACGACACACCTCCAAGTGACATTTCAACTGCGTTTCATTATCAATCACTTACGACGCCGGTTAACTCAGAAGTTTAGCAACTTCCGTAGCCGCCCTCTCAACGTTAGCTACAAAGTTTTGAAATTTTTTACCTTTTTACGGAACTATGAAATACATGACGAGGAAAAAAACGATGTCAAAGACCACGAACGCCCAAAAGTCAAACCAGTAGGAGTGTTTGGGTAAAGACGGCGAATCTCCTTTGAATTTATTCATTTTCAGGTCCTCCTCTGACTCCGTCACAGGAGTCGCTCCCGACCCCATCTTGGCATGAACTACAGCCGCGAGCTTCCCGGAAGAGAACAGGCAACACGTTGAGCTGTCCTTCAAAATAAAACCCATCCGTCTATCGGTTTCTGTAATGTTCGTATATCTTGTGATTGTACTTTCTTTCGTTAAAGGCAGGACTTTCAGTTCCAGTTCAATCAAGATTTCATTCCACCCAGTCGTACATTCTGTGAGAATAGAGAGGTCATTACCTTTTTAGATTCCTTTGTGTTTTAAACACTAGGTGTCACAAAGACATCACCAAAAGATTGTTTAGGCTCTGGCAATCATTGCCTCACTATCTAATGTTGCCTTATCTTACATCAGTTCGATGCAGTTGATGTCATTTATATGCAAGTAATTAAGTTTTCTTCACAAAAAATACTTAGCTCACATTACATGATTGCCTACACTTCACATTGCTTTGAAGATCATTGGGACATTCACGTTGAAATCTTTTGCCAACAGCTGCTTTGTTGTCTACTTAAGGTAATTATGACAAACTGTTGTTAGGCGCACTTTAATCTGATAATTTAATGCTGACAGCTCCATTATTTATCTGTTTGAACATCAGCTTCTTTCTAATAGGCCAAGTCCACGCTCATTGCTCTCAAGGTAAGGAATAAGTTTAAGCAAGAGAACTGAAATTCAGTCATTTCAGTGTCCTGTTTCCTTCACACCTTAGAAATCTTAAATGTTTGCTTATATATTCTGACTCAAGTTGCTGTTTTGATGACTACCTTTACATGGCTACTTGTTAGAAAGTAGTAGTATGCCTTTACCCTCCACACCACAAGGGACCAAAACACACCACACACACACACACACACAGATTTAAGACAAAAATGTGCATGCTGTTTGCTCGTGTGACACCAAATACCATTTATTAGGGCTTTACAAAGACTACAAAATCCTCCAGATGAGTTAAATCACTGTCTCTGTCTATTTACATGATATGTTACATACAAATGTACAAAATATAAAACATTTAAGGACAAATGTTTCACCCAAAAAGAAGAAAACTTTCTCTCAAACCAGAGTAAATGCTATGGTTTTCAACTGAGATGTAACTGCAAAGTGTTAAGTGGAAAAAAGAAATTACCAGCTGATCATCAAGACTATGGTGTACACTGTTAACGGTGTCAAAGCTCTGCTAGCTCGGGAACTAATGGCCTACAACGGGAGTGTAGAGGAGCTGAGAGGGTGGATTGTTGGAGATATAAGCTCAGGTTTGATACATGGGTGTAACTGTAGGTAAGGAGCAACCCGTTACAATGGCAACCACCCCCTTATCATGCAACTGCACATCCTTGTGGACACAAGGCTGACCGAGTTGGCCAGATGTGCGACCAATCAGAGGCTTGGCTGCAGAGACACCTGTGAAGCTGAACACAGGTAGGATTGTAGAGGATAGGATTGTCCTGAGGTTGTGACAACATGACTTCTTGGTCTCTGGTGGGCTTTGACTGACCAGTAGCACCTGTTGGTTGTTGGTAAATGTATACAGTACGGTGTCAGGTCAGCTTCGGTGCCTCGGACAGCTGGCAAGCCTAACGTGGCGGTAAGCTTGGGTTAAAGTGTCCAGAGAGGAAGTGCTTCTAAGGAACCACAGGCATTCCTAAGGACGGAGAGGATCCAGAGAATATTATGGCAGCACGGGGGAATACCAGAAAGTGCCTATTTTTTGTTCTCAGTCTGTGATTTTAGTGACTTAAAAAACAGTTTCTTACTGTACACCATATGCCTCCTGCATAGGCAAAACATCCAATCACCACAAGACACACACCTGTTTCTGACAGCGTGTTGAGTTTTTGCATTTCTTTTTTTTTTCTCTCTGTTTTCAAAGTACAATAATTTACTCAGCGGGTTAAGCATATTGTAACATCAACAGGGCAGAATGCATCTTTGATTCACTGTGCATGACTTAAGTATTTACAACCCACCCCCACCTCAAAGTGTGCAAAACCAACCCACTCGTTAAACAAAGAGAGGACAATCAGAATTCAAAATGGCTTCCGTCCAATACACGCATACATAATGATAAAGGTCTCTTCTCAATGCATCCCCTTTAAAAAGCTTCAAAACGCGCTCGTCAGGCTAGAAAACCCAAAACAGTTTGGTTGTGCTCCTGTCAGTTCAAGTGAGCCCAGCTCAACTGGGCAAAAAACTACAACTAAAAAATAGCCCACCCCTTTTTAAATGGTTTACAATATTGGTCAGCTTTAAATTCAAATACAGCATCAACTCTTTTATACATTAACTGTCAGAAACAAGAAAGGGCGGTTTGGAGGAAGAGGGACAAAAAACAAAAGAGGCTGTTTTTCCGACTACAAGCAGCTTCTCTGATGTAGCAGGAAGCAGATCATCATCATCTGCCATCGACATGTCTTCTTCTCACTATAGCCAATGGGAGCACAGGATGCCTCCCAAACTTTTGCACATTTAAGGCAGTGAGAAAGCACCAGTATCATTGTTCCCTTATTCAGCTTGTGGGCTGATCTGGTTAACTTGCATTTGAAAGTACTTTGGATTCTTTTTTGGTACCCCACGGATCCCACATGGGTGCAGATGCTGAACAAGACTATCAAATGTCGGCTTGCATCATTCAGTATTACTGATATTTTGTCGATTGATCAAACAGTGTCGTAGCTCTGGTTCTTATCTCTTGGAGTGAAGGCCTTCCTGTTACTTTCTGAATTTCCTTGTTGCAGGAAACCCCACCAGCTTGATTCTCCGTGCAGATTAACCCAAATGTCACAGGAATTCAGCTATTTCCAGCTAACCGTTAATGAATCCCTCCTCCTGTGCCTGTCAAGCTTTGCATTCTCACATCTGTTCAGTGGCAGTAACAGCATATCTACCACGCAGAATTCCTAGTCATTTTTGAACAAATAGGTACTTGATTTCAGACAGAGCTTAACAAATACAGGCCAATTTGTAGCTGATGGATGTCAGAATTATCAGATGAAATGACAACCTTTGCTCATGGATTTTATCAGCTGTAGCTACCTAGCTAATTAAGCTAACAGTTAGCTCCATAAGTTAGATGGAAATGCTGTCTCTGGTTTCCTGTTGCTTCATTTTTAATATGATAATCTTGTCAATGAGTCTTAAATATGTTGTTGATGGCTACATACATGATACAGTGCTGAAATACTGAGGCTAAAGCTGCATCACGCAGGCAAACAATCAGCACCCTCAACATGTGATGCTCCATATAAAAGAATAAAGAAAGAGCGCTGTTCTTGTATTGTAGTGTAGAACTTGTTAGTCCTAATGAAGCTAATGTTAGACATTATTTTACCTATTCCTGACACTTTTGCTCATGTTTTTGGTTTTGGAAAGGCTAAAGAAGCCATCGCCCTCAAAGCTCTTTAAATACTGAGTATCTCTTAAACTCTCTGCTTTCAGATGTGGAGACATCCAAAGCTTGACAGATGCGGTGAACCAAGTTAGAGTTACTAATGACTGGATAACCGCCGGAGGGGTTTAGAGAACGGTCAACTGATGCAGTTCTGTGATGACCCACAGAGGGCGCCTCCTGCTGTTCTCATGGTGCATTCTAAGCTAAGGAGTGACAACAGGCTGTGGAGTGTGGAAGGCCAAGAACAACTTAATCTAAGTTTACAACCATGGTCAGCTGTGGGTGTATGGTTGTGTATGAGTGTGTGTGTACATTTGGCAGTAAATCAAAGGGAAACGTTGGCACTTGTCCATTTTTTTTCTTCACAGTAGCAATGTGGCTGGATGACACACAGACAATGCGCTTTCGTTGTGCTTGTTGTTGGCATGCAGGGCAGCGAGGAGCGGCTTGGCAGTGCCTGACACTGAGGAGGCTCAGAGCAGGAGACCAGCACCACGGGGGCTCAACTGACGACTTAGGAGGAGGGTTGTGAGCCGTGTGTGTGTTATGAAAAGGTAATTCTTGTGATCCTAGTTGGGCTGTAGAGGCTTTGCAAATGTCTCTCATTTGGTGCCATCATGGAGGTGCAGAGTTGTCTTTATATTCAGAAAAGGCAAAGACACCCAAATAAGGTGATATAGTGGTAAACAATGAGACGAAAACGTGCCCCTTAGCCCAACGCTCTAACATAGGAACTAGTGAGGATCCAGTTCAGTTAAACAGCTGGTTGTGGACTTTGTACCAAAGCACAAAATCAACCCGATGGATCTGTGGTGAATCTGATTCGTGTGTTAAGAAAATCTGTTTACAGCCAGTTTTCTAAAAGCTGAGAGTCTCTATTTTGACCACCAGAGGGCGTTTCTTCACCTGAAAACACCACAGTATTTTCCTCTTACTTGCCTCCCTCAATAGGTGGGGTCAGAGATCCCAGCATGGTATAAATAGTGCCTTGCTCAAGGACACTTTGACAGGCTGGATTGTTGGTCACACGGGGGCTTGACCCAATTAAAGCCTCTGATTAAAGGTGTCCTCCTGCTGCCTGTGTTTAAGTGCATTTGCATGAGTGTCTTTGTGTGTGTGTGTGTGTGTTTGTGTGTGTGTGTGTGTCTGTGTGAGAAGCACCTCTGTAAACAAGGAAAGACATAAACAATAGAACCTTGCCACTAACTGTAAACATCTGAGGATATATCTGGGATTTAAAAAAAGAAAAATCCAGTTGTGTCATGTCAAACTCTTGGCTTTCTCTTTTTTCCGACACTTTGTGGGACTGACGCCCGTCGTTAAAATAACGCAGTGATCTGTGGCTCATCGTGGCTGAGCACAAATGTGATTTGCTCCTTGAAAATCATCTTCAGAGGAACTACTGTCCCTTGTCAGACACGTCCCACCTCCACATATATGAAAAGTTGTATTCTAAAATGTTATACATCCATTAAAAAAATGACTGGCTGACTTTACTATATAGTGTGTTTAAAATATAATCGATCCAACTTGTATGATTGTTTATCATTCTGACCGCTAAGGACCAAGTTGGCTACTGCTCTTTAAAACATACAATTTGATTTAATATTGCACCATTCTGATGTAAAAAATATGTGTTTTCTTTCAAATGGTGCGTATACCATTTTGGATAATAAAACTTTTCATATATCATACATCTGTGCATTATAGGGGTGTCTGCTAGCGGCCGAGGTTCAAAGGCTCCCAGGCGTTCTGAGGGTTTGGCGTCTCCCAGCGCAGCTCTTGGTCTCATAGCGCCGACTCCAGCGAAGAGTCCAGCTGGTCGTCATGGTGACTGGTGCTGTCGCTGTCGCAGCTCTGCGTGCTGGAGTAGTTAGCTGCCTCCTGCAGTCGTAGCAGCATGTTCATCTGGAAACGCGGCACACAAACACATTACTAACAGAGATTGTGGGTAGTAAACAGAAGACATGCAGTATAAACATCAGATAATAAATGTCCAGATGTACTTAAGCTGTTAAAGGTGTCACTGCATCTGTTACACACAATTTTGTTTGTTTTGTGTCACATTGTCCTCTAAAAATGAACTTGAGGTTTGTTGTCTCTGTCATCCCAAATGCTACTGAAATGCTTAATAGCAATTAGCTGCATTCTTTTGCGACACACTGGTCACATTTTGCACATTTGCATTTCCACCTCCCCGTTCGAGTTATGTGATTGTCACTCTGTGGACCCCTTGCTGCATAAAAAAGTTCCCCTAGCGGGACAATAAAGATGTCCTTGAGCATAGAAGTGTGTCATAATGAAAGATAAAAGCCAGAGATAAAACTGAGATGTAATATTAAAGGAAAAAATAAAATGGAGATAAAATAACTAAAAAATAAGCACAGGCAAGTTTTACAGGTGTCAGCAGTGTCCACAGATTTCCTGTAGTTCTAAGCCTGCAGCAAAGAGCAACCGACAAACCCTGACCAGGAGACCTCAGAGACCTGCTGGTGATATTGAGCACCAAGAGAGAAGGGCAGGAACATTACCAGCCTGCCATTTTTAACAGCATTCAGGCAGTTATGTAAAGTAGACTATTTAATATAGCATTCTTGAATGTCATCAGCACAGCAGTGATCAGATGTACTTTTAAACACAAAACAGCTCTGAATGCAATTACATCAATTAAGCATAATGTTTTTAACCTTTGGTGTGATTTCTCTTTTCTGGTGTAAAACTTTTGCTCAGCTTTCTGAGTGGAAAGAAGTGAACCTTTTCTCTCTTTACACACATAAACTCCATAAACCCTTGTGTTTTGCTGTTTCTCATAGCTCTCCCTCTGACCTTCCTGCCTGTTCATATAAGCGAAAAAACACACAGTGAGCAGATCAGCCACCGTATCTAAAGCACCGATAACGATCGTAAAAATATGTGTGTGTAATGACTCACAGACAGCGTCTTTATACTTAACGTGATAGAAAGCACTTTTAAAACCTTGTGGTAAATCACCACAATGAAACTGCAGAACTTTTCATCCCTGCAACAGAGCTAATGGTCTAAATAATGCAGAGGTGCTGCTGCATGTGGTGCATCGCTCCAAGTGTTTCGAAAATGTGGCTTGGCACACCTGCGCTCAAACTGGCCTCGCCTGGACGGACATGGACACGCACACACACATACATGCACGCACACACACACACTTGCTAAATCACGGCACTTGTTTTTGGATGACTACCCTTTAATTCCTGTTAGACTGCAATAACCCACCAAATGGAGAATTCTCTCTCTTCCCTTCCCTGTCTTTCTCCCCCACCCCTGAATAGTTCAACCTCCTCCGTGTGTGTGTGTGTCTGTGTGTGTGTGTGTGTGTGTGTGTGTGTGTGCGCAGCTGGTGTTTAGGAGCCAATACCACCTAACTACTTTACTAGCTTATCTTTTTATTGTATTTTTTACTCGAGAAACCACCAAGGTAACATTCACCCACGGTTTCTTTGGAAACGAGCATTCATGAATCAAACAGCTTTATGAATCTGCACCATGTACTGTGTATGGATGTATATCTGATTTATTGGATTAATACTTTGGATCACATTTCGCACGTGGAGGACAGCATCGCATTTCTTACAGTGGGGCTATTTTACTTAGCTTTTAAGTCCTTCCATATTTTGTCATGTTGTTACTTGTCTTAAATGCTGTCAACTAGAATTGTTGTGTGTATGTCTGCCTCACCAGTGGGTCACCCTCGGTGTCACTCTGAGACACCTGCTTGGACGAGGCTCCCTCCTTGGATGAGCTGTAGCCGTCGTATCCCACATCCTCCGGCCTCAGTTGGAGCAGTGACTGTCCGTCCTGCTGTAGAGCGGCGGCGTTCCACGGATACGTGTCGTTCACCCACTTGGATGGATCCTCCCACGCTGCTCTTTTGCCATATAGCTGCAGGTGCGTCAAAGAGGGAGAGGAGGTGTGAATGATGGGGAGGGACGGACACAATAACCATCAGTATGCAGTCCAAGATCATCTGCTACATACATATATAATATTAAATAAATTCATATATGTACGTGTTATGACATGCCAGATAACTAGATGAAGTGAAATAAAAATCAGTGTGGTGATTATCGTTATCTTCTCAGTTTCATTACTCGTCTCATATCATTTTAACAGCTGTGCCAGTCACAGTGCTGCATGGAGAAAATGGGCGACTGTAAAAGTAAAAGTACTCATTATATAGAATGATTCCTGTTAGTATTGTATTATATTATTGGTTCATTATCATTGATGCAGTAACGTGTAAGCAATATTGTGATGTTGTCAAGGTGGAGCTAATTTTTATCAGCATTACATACTTTTGGGTAGTTTAATCCGGAACCATGCATTATAATTTATGATGAGGAAAAGAAATGATCAAGTGATTTAAATTCAAAACCTTAACCCGAAAAGTAACTAGTAACTACAGCTGTAACATAAATGTAGTGGAGTAAAAAGAACAATATTTCTTTGTGAAATGTAGTGGAGTAGAAGTATGAAGCAGTATGTCAGGATGTACCTGAAGCCCTTCTCTGACAGCCTCCAGCAGGTAGGGCACCAGGGAGTAGTTCCACAGGTCGGTGAACCAAACCCGAGAGCCTTCTACATCCATGGGACAGGACAGGAAGAGACGGGGGCCTGAAAAGAGCCCAGATGATGAGTGTTTGTTGGATTGAAGATGGAGGACCAAAGACAGACAGAGACTCAACACGTGTTGCAAAAGAGCATCAAACAGGGTTCCCACACTCACTTCATTCACTGATAACAAAAGACTCGACAGACACCATACAGTCTTTGGTATGGGGTGTGTGTGTGTGTGTGTGTGTGTGTGTGTGTGTGTGTGTGTGTGAGACTGACCTATGGTGACATCAGAGGAGCTGTGTGCCTCCAGGAAGCCGTTGAGGTGCTGCCAGGTCTTGGGGATCCAGTCAATGATCTTAATCAGGTCATTGCTGCGCATGTTCTTATTGATCTCCGTCTCGATCAGCTTCCGCCGCAGGAAACGGCCCAGGAAACCTTTGACTGGCTCAGTGTGGTTGGTGCACAGCACCCACCTGCAAGAGGACACTTGGTCAATGGTGAAAGAGGAGCAGAGGAGCTAATAAATCAGCTTGACATTAAAACAGATTTCTCATCAGAGCAGCTCACATTAGAGCTGATGAGAGATTTTCAGTCATTTCTACCATCAGAATAATGAGTTTCGGGCTTATTTCACTTTAATAGATTCATATTAAATTAATGTCTGGCCCATGATGAGCTTTCCCTCATGGCTTTTTATTTGCCAAATCATCAGCTAGTCAAACATGCCAAGCAGAAACGATCCTCACTCAGAACATGCATTATAGTCAATTCATTTTCATTTAACGAGGCTAATTATCCAAGAGATGTAATTACAGCCCTCCCTGTGGAAGAATGCCTTTAGTTTACAATCTGTGAGAAATAACATGTTGACGCAGAATTCACATTAACACATTATCTGACAGGTGAGAGGATGCAAATCAAACCGGTCATTCATCTCTGGAACCAATAACATTTGTGCACAGACAAATATAATACCACAACATGAGTACTGTGCCCAACACTGCTGCATGTTCAGAGACATTTCTGTATAAGTTAAGGTTGTGGTTACAGTGTGTGTCACTGACCTGAAGTTGTGGTGTAGCTCGAGGTTCGGAGAGGAGGAGACTCCCTGGTTCATGGTCCCAATCACATAAGGGCTGGATGGGGACAAATACAACATCATGATTCACAGTCGCAACCGAGCTGCCGCACTAAAATGCCGATCTGCAAACTGCTGCATTGCTGCTGTGAGGCCAGTACGCCTTTTAAGATGCACCATTTTGAAAAAAGTGATATTTTGACACTATAGTTATTTCAGGTTGGATTTTATAGATTTTTAACACAGTGCATTCCTGACTCACCATTTGTGGTACTTGCAGTTGAGGAAGCCGTTGAATATGTCGCTGAGGGAGCCAATATGGTGGAGATTGTCCAGGATGACCACAGTGGGGAGCTCTGTGTCCGTCTCCTCAGAGTTACACTGCTCTGCCAGGTTGGACAGATACTGACGCAGGTCCTGGGGCAGAAGGCATGAGTGGGTTTTCATTTTGATGCAACATTCTGAATGTAAAGAGCCTGAGGTGGAGGTTTGATACAAATAGTTTACAGGAAGCAATATGATCTGAGTCCTTACTGCCTTTTTATTTAAGTTATGTGACTCTTATGTGGCTTTTCTCCCTGTGGACAAACCTGTATTATAGATAACTACATCTGGGTAAAATTACAATGCCTATGCCTGCTCTACGTGAAAAAACATCCACTGGTGACGCATGTCACATTCTGGAGCTCATTATTTAAATGCTGACATATTTTTCTGATGCTGAAGGATGGTGAAACACATCAGAGGGAAAAGTCAGGTTGTAGAATCCAAGAGATGCAACTTTGTCCCAGCTTTCAGTAATCACACAGGGAGAGATGCATGCATGGGAGAGGAGGCAGAGAGAGCAAATTGTACACACTCAGCAGCAGAACAGAGTATGAGGTAATGCAACCAGGTGTACATCTTTGAAGGTCTGCTAATATTTGCATGTGATACACAAAACTGTGTTTGGTAGATGTAATGAACCATTTGCACGATTCAAGAAAATAAATATTGACATCTTCTACATGCACACATCATGAGGTTCTCCTCTCACAGTCCCAAACTGCCATGTTTGAATCTCTCTTCCTACCTTGCTGGAATTCTGGTCAACGTTGAAGCTGGCCACGTTGTGCTCCGTCACCTCCTGCCCCATTTGGGAAATGATGTACTCCGCCAGCTTGGCGGCCAGGAAGGATTTGCCGGTGCCACTGGGTCCTGAGAGGATGATACGGCGATGCTCCATCAACAGATTGAGGTATCGCTGGATGATGGGCTTCGGAATCAGCGTGTCAAACACCAGGCTGTCGATACTGTTCTCCTTCACACCTGTGAAGAGGAAGGCGGGTGGATACAAGGAAGAAATGCATATAAATATATTTCACTCAAGTTAATATATATTTCTTCCCAGCCTGGATTCAACCTCAGCTGTAATCCTGAAATAGAAACTCCATGTTCCCTTGCTGCCATACCTTTGAGGTTGACCTTGATGACGTTGTTGTCGCCCACCAGGTAGCCGCAGGGCAGCAGCTCAGGCACTTCGGAGGCGTGCGAGCGAACCACCTCGCCCATCCTGTAGCAGACGATGCTGTCTGAGCTGAGACCCAGGCTGGTCAGAGGGTCCACCCGAAACACATACTCCTGCAGGGGGTCGGAGAGGACAGAGGAAAATGAGGAACTGCACTACTGCTGAAATAGAGGCTGTGGTTGTTGTTGTCCAACATATCTTCAAACTGAAAGTGGAGCTTGTTGTGTGTGTTTGTGAATCTTACACAATACTTCAGACGCAAGTGGTTCGATTTCATGTGAAATGTGAAAGTCCTTTCCACACAAAACCCAAACTAACTGATGGTGTAAACTTAAAGCAAACTCTGCTGTTTGACAGAGCCTAACTGACCTGATCCTATGAGCAATGGTCTGTTTACCTTGAAGAGGCGTCGGATAACTCCATCCAGGACATCCCACTTGGTTTTCCCACTCACACCTATAGACCCAATCAGGTACTCCTGGCTTTGTGTGCCCTGAAGTTGTCAGATAAGTTCATGAAAACAATAGTAGTCAGAATAAATAGTATTTCAGTGGTTTTAACCGGAAGCAAAGAGAAATAATGTGACAGCGTCATCCACTAACCTTGGTGGTATTTGGCCCACTGGTGATAGTGACCACTATTCTCACACTCCGGCCCTCCTTGCGCAGATTGCCCTCGTAGCTGTCATCAAGCAGAATATCTGAAAACACAACTTTCTGTTAGGAAACACAAGCAACTTTAATCTATCAGAGCTTCGATTCATTAAAAAACAAGCTCTCGCTTTGCCTGCTGGCAAATTATAGCTGGAAATGGACAAACAGACTCCAAAGTAAAAGATAGCTAATGGGTTTCTTTCATCTGATAATGACTTTTACATTTAATCAATGTTTTCCTAGTGAGTGCCCAGAATCATAATGAAGGACTGTGTCAGGAAATGAAATAGAAGTAAAATCTAGCGGAGAGAGACAAAGAATTTTCAGAAGAATAAGTCAAGATGGAAAATCATAAGAGACAGGGGTTGATTAGCTGAGACGCTGCTATCATGACATCAGTGGGACAAAAATCACAGAGAAACCAAGAGAAGAGCGTTATGATTGTTATCAACCTGACACTGACACTAATATCACCTGACAGCAGCATGAAACCATGTATTTAAACCACTGAGCACAAATCAGACACCCAAGGTTTTTCAATATGAGTGACAAGTGAAAATAGTTGTGCGATCAATTGTTAATATAAAAATATTGATTATAGCAGCTTCAGCTATTTGAGACAACTACGAGCACAGAGAGCAAAATAAGAAAACATTAAAAAGCGGCAGCAAACAGAGCTCAATCCAATTTGTCGGCAGCGGTTTGACTCAGTGTTCATTTCCTGCCACCTTTAACCTTTGACAACAACCACACCAGTGACAACTCCATCAAGTCTCTCCTCATTCTCTTTTTCCCAGATTCCATTTTGCAGAGGGAACGGGGTGCTCTGCATTCGGCTGGCTTCCCTTAGCTAAGGGCTCTGCTTTGGGGTGATAACGGCCCTTTGGCCCTCTCGTCTTCCCACGCGTCACTGCTCTCGGCTCATCCCTCCGTCAATTAACGAGGGCCCGGGCCCTCGGAGAGAGCTGCGCCTTCTATGTTAATTACAGGACAAGGGAGAGGGACAAAACTCTTTCACTTCTCAAATGGAGCAGGCCGGCGGAGATTTCCAGCATGCTCGTGTGTGTGTGTGTGTGTGTGTGTGTGTGTGTGTGTGTGTGTGTGTGTGTGTGTGTGTGTGTGTGTGTGTGTAGCAGGCTCCTGCTGTGTTGTGAGCCCCCGCAGCAGAGAGAGCAGCTATTTCATCATTTCAGGCGGCTCCTCTGGATCATTTCTCTCCACAAATACAATTCTCTCACATTCATTGAGGCAAGTATGAGAGAGCTAATCCAACTTGATGCCACAGGAAAAAAGAAAAAACCAAAAAAACTTGCTCTGAGAGTTGCTGCAGACCATAAAATGTGTCCTATGGCTTAACTAGACTTAAGAACATGGCATTTACAATGCCACTCTTGGAGGTTTAATTCTTATTAGATGAATGCACCTGCCAACGGTTTTGAAAGAAAAAAAGTTTGCCAGTGAAAGCATTCTGAGGTGTACAGTATATTTTTCGCTTTGCCAAGGCATAAAGTCCATTTCACTCACACACTGGACACTTCAGATCAACGCGCCGCAGACACCAGAGCTGACGCTCAACTGACCTGACATGATGGTGTCAGTGATGTTGAGGTTATTGAGCGACAGCCCCAAGGACTGACGCGAGGAGGACGAGGACGTGCTGGAGGTCTCGGAGGGTGGCCGGGCCGTCTTGATGGGCGTGGCCGTCGGTGTGGCGTTGCCGCTGGACTTGAGACGATCGTTCTCCGCTTTCAGCGTCTCAATCTCATTCTGTTTGTTGACAAAAGAATAAAATGAGACAAAATCTAACAGGAACTGCATCCAGGACAAAGTAATAATGTCCTCAAACAGCAGACAGTCATTTTCCTGCATTTAGGCTGGCCACTGTTGTGACTGTGAATTAGTGTTACTGGAATTATGGGCTGTAAGCGGCTTTTTGATCTTCAAGGCTCTCTTTGTATTGAAGGGTAAGTCTCAGATAAGGAGCCTTACATGATCCCCAGATC
This sequence comes from Chaetodon auriga, assembly GCF_051107435.1. Lineage (NCBI taxonomy): Eukaryota > Metazoa > Chordata > Actinopteri > Chaetodontiformes > Chaetodontidae > Chaetodon > Chaetodon auriga. The sequence continues at coordinate 5,234,880 of NC_135095.1, read as the reverse complement.
TGAGAGGAGACTATAGGCTTCTACAGACAAGGCAATCCACATCTACAAAGACCCACTTAACTGAGACATTCATGGTGACGTTCTTTGAATGCAGTCTTCTTTTAAGAACAAGAAATGACGCGGCACCTCTGAACATTAGACTTTAAACTGATGGGTGGCGTCTCGTTGCACTACATCAAGAGGAATTATATAAATAAAATCAAATTCATGTATTTGCAGAGAGGAAACTTCACTTTCTGTCTTTTTATTCAGCTTCATGGGCAAATAAACAATTTCATTCCACCTCCATTGATTTGAAAATGGAGAGACTCACAAGTCATTTATTCATTGCCAGCTTCACAGGTGATGCAGCTTGCTGGTTCACTGTGCTTTGTGATAGCTGGAAAGGTAGCTGGCACAGAATCCTATTTTCTTCTGTTTTTTTTGTCTTTTTTCCCCTTGTTTTACTCTTTCAAAAATGTAAGGAATAGTTTGACATCTTGGGAAATATGCTCACTACCTTTCTTGCTGACAGTTAGATGAGAAGACTGAAACTACTATCAAGTCTGAATGGTAAATTTGTTGCTGGAGTCAGCAGCTGGTTACCTTACTTTAGCATAAACACTGAAAAGAGGGGGAAACAGCCAGCCTGGCTTTGCACAAAGGCAACAAAATCTACCTACTCACTATTCAGTCTCACTAATTAACACCTTATATCTTAGCAGAAGTGAAAAAAACTACAGTTCAGGGGGTTGTGTGCTGGAGTTCCTCTGGCTCTTAGAGCGTATGGGTTGAAAAGTGGCTGTGAGATATTCTTCACCACCTGAAGAGAATGAACAGAAACAATATCATGAACTACAATTTAACAGCTAAACTGCAACAGTGTTGGGTGTAAACAGTATGAGAGGCTCTGTGTTAGTTTCAGCTAGTTTGCCTTCAGCCCTCCTGGTGCCCCCCAGTGCTGTGTCGGCCATCCACTAAATGCATTGTTACCTTCCTAACTGGTAGCTGTCATGCTCCAGTGCCTTCAGGGGAAAACACACCACCTTAGTCCAATTAAATTGGACAGACAGAGCAAAGTTGTGCCCGTCTGAAGCGCAACCAAAAGTGTGTCCTTCTCCACGAGACTGATGGCAAGATACAAATGAGTTCTTCACCACCATGCTCTCCTGACAAATGTGCAACTCTGCATGCTGCTCCAGTCTGACCTGCATGCAACATCAATAGATGCCCAAGTCTGAGAGTGTGGTCTCACCTGCATGCGGTTCATGGCCTCTCGGATCTGGTCCAGGTGGTGGGCAGAGCTAAGGGCCTCCAGGCGGATGTCGGTCAACTTGAGCTCCTTCTCCCTCAGCTCGTTCTTCAGCTGGAGGACGATTTCAGCCTCGGCTTCCGTGCATTCGCACAGCCTGCAACCGGGATTACACACAGGGAGGAGGAGGAGGAGGAGGAAGGGGGGGTCATCTCGAGGGTTATACCAAACACACACAATCTAGAGAGAAAAAACACACACTTGAAGGGAACAAGAGAGCTGAAGTTCAGTGGGAAGCTGGAGTCAGTGGTGAAAACTGCACAGGCAGTTATAACATGGAGGTGATTGGGGAAGTGGGACATTTGGGACAGCGAATCCTTCCCGTTCATAATTCTCCAACATTTTTGCTGCGGAGCAATCTGATGACATGTTCCAGTTATGGTTCCCACAATGCTTTGCTGGCACAGTGAACAACTAGTAGAACATCTACAGTATCAAAGTTGTAGTTATATTGAAAACCTCCTTCAGTGTGGAACATACAGTAAGTGCTATGGTTGCATTCATGATTCAGTTATTTTCGTAATAAACAGGCAGAGATCTAATACAACAACTAGAGTTAGATGCAATGCTACTTCGCTAATTCAAAGACACGACAAGAATCTCTCACACTTGTGAGGTTCACTGTGTGAAATTCAAAAACTGACACGTCCACATGCTCTGCCCCTTTATTTAGCCTCCTGCTGCTTTTCCTGAACTGGACACATCAGAGGTCCTGGTCCAGGTCGTGAACCAGAGAGATCATCACCTCCAACATGCCGAGGTGTTCGTAGCATTGAGATGCAGAGGAAAGTCACACCAACACACCCCACTGCACACACACTCCCTGGGAGCATGCCACACAGAGCCTGTTACCGAGATCTGTGCTTGTAGACCACATGACCGTTTTGCTTTTTCTTTGGCGTCCAAATGGGGGAGGACTTTCTATCGCAAACGCACTTGCTACAGCAGGTGGAGAGACGTTAAAGAGAAGGATGAGCAGAGAGGTCGGAAAAGAGGCAAAAGAACGGTGAGGTGAGGATTAAGAGACATTTGAGAAATCAAAACAAAAACATCACAGTGGAGAGAATTTAGACTGAGAGAGGAAAGAGGAGCCGCTGACTGTATCACCTGTGTATATATGGAGGTGTGTAAGAGTGGATGCACATGTGAAAACTCACTCTGTGGTGGAGGGAGAAGAGCGCAGCGTGGCGATGCTGCCTTGCCTGTTGTCGTGCTGCAGTTTTGGCGAGGACGGCAGCGAGTCGGTCATCTCCTCCATCTCGTCATGGGCCGACTGGGATTTAGTTTTCTTCTTGCTGAACGCCTGCTTGAAGGAGCTGCGTAACTGCAAGGCAGATAACACAAATGCACACAGGGCAGAAGCGTCAGTATGGCCACCCACCAGCCACGACAGTCACAACATGTCAGTTCCTAAGAGGTAAGTTCTGGTGACATCACATCCTGCCAGATCAGGAAGTCACGCTGTCCTGTTTCCAAGCAATGGTCACTGTCTGGTTTAGGGAAAGAGGGAGGCAAAAGGCAAGGCTGTAAGTAGAGATGGAAATGAAAGACAGAAAGGGGGGGGCAGGCTTTTTAATGACTAAAAATTAGGGCTGAACAAGCAATCAAAATGAAAAAAAAGGAGGGGGGGGGTTGCCGTATCCATGCCGACGTTTCCAGAAAAGGGGAAGAAGAGGTTGCTCTGAGAGGGGAAGAAGGAGCAATCATGAATAAGGGAGCGAAGGAGGGGAGGATGGGGAAAGACCACAGCACACACAGAAGACACTCTGGGAGCCACTGACCTGAGCCGGGATGGAATCAGCCACCTGAAGATGCAGAACACACCCAGCGTTAAGCGACACAACACACACACACACTCCTGCTCACTTGATGAGTGATTATAGCTAAATGCTGCTAATGTGTCTGATACAGTTATTGCTGTTGAACGGATGATGGTAATGAAGATTTCTGTTGTGATTAAGATCAGAACACCCTAATCATCGATTTATCTCCACTGATAGCGATCTTCACAGTCATGTTTAGCTCCAGATTACTGACACTCTAAGACACAGGTGAAAGGGAGACACATTATGAGTGGTTAAACGCTATGAGACGTCTAAAAGCTGCACTGATCAGTCTTACATGGCAGCTGTTCTGAAAGGCGGGTAAAAACTTTGAAAACCTGAGAATAAGTCCATTTGGTTTCAGTGTAAATCCTTTATAAATGACATATCCCTTCCTGAAATGACCCCTTCTATCATATGTGAATGTGACTTGTTTGGTTGTAGGTTTGGGTATTTTGCATAACAAGGGCAGGTTTATTAGTACTTCATATTACATAATTACCATTTGAAGATGATACTGTGTGAAGATAAAGTTATGACTGGGTTTAGTACATTTTTTTTTTTTTTTTTACAAGACCTACACCTATAAGTACAGTATGTGGAACCCACAGACACAGATGTAAGCATGTAGTAACAGGACTCCAAATATAATGAACAGAACATACAAACAGAGTGCACTCAAGTTCAAGTACATAAAGCATTTTACAATGCTGTCCAGTGCCTTCTGGGAAACACTCCAACCTTTCCATTTACCCCGAGCAGGCTAAGCAGCTATAGATAATGAACGTATGGATGGAGTTTAGAACATATATCATTCTGGCTGATTTGCACATACGTGACTAGCGTTGGTGCTAAAGGTTGAGCCTTCAATAGACAGTCCTCACAATGTTAGAAATATAACACTGCATGATGTTTCCTCAGGTTTGCAGTTATGAGTATATGCTGAATAATGCAACATCTTATAAGTCTCTGTGGGGCCATTTCTGCCACTTTCCACAGTCCATATCCTGCCCAGGCTGCTTTAGCAGGTCAGATGTTTGCTGGCACACAGCCCCAGCCTTATTGACACTCTGCCTATTCATTATTCCATCCTTCCGGTGACACTCCGTTATCATGATCTGCTGCTTTTCTGCTCACTCTTCACCTATTTATCAGTAACCTCAGTTCAGCTCTATCCGTGTCTCCACCCATGTGTTCACCAAGGCAGAATTTATGCAAATGAATAATTAATTGCTGCTTAAATAAGGGATTGATTTGTATTCATGAGTCTGACTTGACTTTTTTGGGGGGTCTCACTTAATGTAGCAGGCTAGGATGTCACTCTCTGTGGCGAACTTTTGGGCTGCACGCATTTCATTTCAAGGGCAGGCGTTTTGCATTGCAGCAGAGACTGAAAACTGGCTCTGGCTCCGCGCTCTTTGGCTGAGAAGGAACTTCTAATATGTCATCTGTCTGGCTCAGGGGGCTGCAGCAAATAACAGCTCTCTAGCCAGGGACACTGAGCTGCGATTGCAGAGTGAAGCAAAGAACAGTGAAATCAGAGAGAAGGGCAGAGGGAGAAGAGAGAGCTCTGCGGTTGTGTATTGCATTTTTAGATAATTTGGCTGTTTTGCCTTGATTTGTGGGTATTTGTGGACACAGTCCTTAGTAGAAAGGGAAATAAGAGATCTGTACTGCATAACGCAAATGTCCATGGCTTGACTGTAATCCCAGAGCAGGTGCGAGTACATCTTGGACACTTTAGCAAACTGGGTCATCAAAGAAACTGAGTTAGAATAAAAGAAGTTTCAATAAACTTGGCGGAATATTTGGAGAAATAAAGATGTATCCCATGTCTTTTTAGAGCTTCAAACTTGACCAAACCCAGCGGAGTAACCGAGGGATTAAAAGCACTTCTCAAAAGTACTTTGACAGCAGATGTTGATAGAAATGAGTGTTTCTCTTCTGCCCAGACTTTCCCACTTGACACAGAGATTCAACCACCACTTCTCTAACCTCTGGGCAGCTGATGCCCTGGTTTCAAGCTGAACGTCAGTATCCATGATGTTCGTGGATACTCTGCTGCTTTCCAACCTAATTTGCATGCTTTTGCGTGTGAAATTTAAAGTGCGCTTCCAACAATAATTGCAGGATTGTTGACTCCTCTTCTTGACCCTCTGTTCGCCCTTACCACTGGATGCTACCTCAGCCACTCAGCTGACACCGTCTCAGCACTGTAACTTAGCAACAGAGATATGATGGCAGGCTGTGATGCTGTTAAAGACATGAATGGGATTTTAGAATTTTGCTGACGACCTGTGGGAATCCCAACATGCTCTGCCTTCAACCTTGAAAGTGTCCAAACACAAAGACGCTTTTAAAGTAAGAAAGTAAGTGGTGACTTGATCACAAGCTGGTTTGAAATCGGACCAACCAATTATTCACAGGCTGAATCACTTAGACAGCCGCACAAACACCCACTTTAACACTAGTTTCACACAGGATGAGGGAAGGAAGAAGAATGGAAGCACAAGTGAGAGCAATAAAAACCAGTTCGCCATTTGAAGTAAAAATGATCCCACTTCTTTTGATTTGGAGTTACGATCACATAAAGAGTTGCTGCAGCCGAACTCAGCCCTCCTGAGCTCATGGTTAGGAGACGCTGTATGCAGGTGAGCACAGATTATTCAATGCGTTTACATTTTGGGCATTTAGCTGATTTTGAAGCCCTTTCAGTGGGTGCAAAAGCATAATAAGCTTTATTTCACAGATCCATGAAAATGCCGTCATTCATGTAAAGACGACATTTAATCTTTTAATGCAGGCATATGGAGTATATTTGAAGCCACTGAATAATTCATATGTTTCTGAATTAGTCAGAGTCTTTTGAATCCACCTCCTAAACAATGACAAGAAAACTAAGTGTAAAATATAAGGCTTCTGATGTCTGCTGCAACTGAATGGAAAGGTCTGAGATGAAGATACCCGAGCTGCATAATCTGCAGGAACACTTTGAAATTGTTCAGTTATTTACAGCGTTTTTGTATTTGTGGGAGGGATTTGCAGATTGCCTTTTAGAGTTTGTGGCATTTTGCGCAGAAGAACAGTTGAGCAGTTCACATTTGGGAGGTTTATTTTTGGTCCGTTTTTGGACTCAAACTTTCTTTGCAGCTTTTGTCTCACAGTGCTGGCAGTTTCTTTAGTTTTGCCACCTACCCAGCTCTTCTTCTTCTTCTTTTTGTCTTCAGCGTCCTTGCCAAGACTGCCCATGCTGGAGTGACTGGCTGCGCTGTTGATACTGGACATACTTTCTGACGAGTGCTGCCGCCTAATCCGCAGGTCTACAAATGACAGACAAAATGTTAGTGCGCTGATGAGAGATGAAATGTACCAAAATGGTTTGGCTGATATAATTTTATCTTTAAAGTTATAATCCAATGTTTCAGTGCCGAAGTTGAAGTTTAATGCTAGCAAACACTTGTTGAGTAGCTACAGTGTCAGAAATACAGTGCAGCCATGCAAACGTGCTAATAAAGAAGTAACCAAAAAACAACTGCAACCATGATCTGATTTCATGTTGCACACACACACAGTTTTCCACACACATTTTAGATGAATGAATGAACTATATGAACTGTACAGAGACATGATTACAGAATATAAATACATCAGAATGGCTTTTGCTGATTCAAAAGCCATTCTGATGCTGAATACATTTTAAAAACGAATACTTCAGTGACATTGGGGTCAGCTTGGCTTGAACAAGCTGCTATGATTAATCAGCCTTTCCAAAACTGACCCATACAATGCAAACACTTCAAGTATTAGGGATTCAATTCCCCCTGGGGCCAATCAGGCTAAAAATGGCCCCACTGTTTCCAACACATTTGAGGCCTCCTCAGAACATCAGATGATTTGAATTTGATCCAACATCCCCAGCTGGTCTCTTCATTACCTTTGTGCAGGTGGTCAGGGCCATTGAGTGCCACCTGGATGGCTGTCTGGGCGTCTGTGTTCTGGGTCTTCAGTGTTTCTATCGTCTCCCTCAACTCAACCAACTCAGACTCCTGGGGGGAGACATGGTTTTTAAACAAGGATGATGCACCAAAAAAAACTGCTCTTCCTTTGGCCAAACAGGCGGAATCAACACAAGAGCTGCGTCACTGGGAAGCAAATTGTTAAATTTGGCACTGGCATGGCTTTTAGTGGAAGGAGATCAGAGACAAAAACGAGGGAGGGTTTTTTTGAAGAAGAAGATAGGAGTCTCCCAGTGGGTTTGCCCCAACCCCAGCACCACCTGCTTAGAATAAAAAGCTCCACTCTGTTGAACCAACACAATCAGATAGAGGGAGTCTCCTATTCTGCCTTGCCCGAAAAACCACTGAGGGCTGCAGATAGGGTTTCTACTTTAATTAAAAGTTGGGACGGCCTTGTTTAACAGAGACATCCCACCAGATCCCAGTCTGCTTTAATTTATAGAGGATTAAAAATCTGCCAAGGCTTGTCAGCATTTTGTGCATGTGTGTGTGGATGTGCGAACAGAGGGAGGTATTCATAATTTGTGGCAGGGATATATCTTTGAACATATTGCTGCTGTGGTGTGATCAGTGCCTCAATACCATTCAAGCTGTTTTGAAACCTCCTCGGTAAAAAAAGTCGACTTCTAAGAAAATACAGGAAAAGAGACCTAAGAGCAGTTAAATGCTGGAGGATTTCTGAAGAATACTGTGGTTTGAAATGGGATTTTGGGCATAAGATCAATGGTATATGCTGAATCATTGCGTGCCCATGCAGGGCTGGGCAATTTTACCTGCCTGTGAAGTAAAAAGATTTGTCGTTTAAGCAAGTCATACAACTTTGGTTAAGGTTTGGAGTAAAGTTAGAGAAATATTCTGGCAACAACTAAAACCAATGAGAAAAACTATGTGTGAAAATGGAAACTTCACTAGAAAATCTTTCACGAGTCAAGAACTGGAATTTAAAGATAGAAAATACCCATTATAATCCGCAACTGCTGACCTCCACATTGTTACTTTCCACTGCGCTATTGCAGTGTCAAACTGCTGCCTGTTTCTAATCATTTCTCCTCCCTGTAATACCTTGGCCATGGAGCTCATATGCAGCATATTTCAAATCCAGGACTACGCTCTTGTACCTTTTGTTCAGCAGTCATGGTGAGGCTCTGCAGACGGCAGGTCATGTTACTCAGGCTCTTCTCGAACGCTGCCACCAGGTGAGCCTGCAGACGGACAGAGACACAAATATTGCTTTATTATCGTACAAATATGAAAACTAGAAAAACCCAACATCTCAAAACAGACTCCAAGATGAATTTGGACTTGCTCAATGAAGAATCAAAACAAAAATCAATATTCAGGTTGAATGTTTTGAAAAAAGGTCCTCTCTTGAAGAAAAGGCCTCTGCAAAGAATTAATGAGCCGGTCTGCTTGTTGGTGACGATAGCTTTGAAGTTTTCTCATGAGGCAAAGACGATTGAGGAGCAAACAAGGCTGTGGAAAGTTTGTTTGCCCGCAAGTCTGATGTCAAAGAAGCAACAAATTAACGAATAAGCTGTCAATTTCTGAAGAGGTTCCCCATACTCGATAAAGACATGCTGCTGGGATATCCAGCTTAAAATAATTAAATAGATTAAAAAAAAAATACAGACAGCCCTTCACTTCGAGTCACTCTCAGATTTCAAGGACAAGTTCACATCAAGCATGTTCGAAATGCTTTATCTGAACAGGGAATTTGTTAAAAGCGTTTCCTATTACTTCGCTGTCTCGTCTTTGCTGTGGATTCACCACCACACATTTGAGCGTGCTCCAAAAACGTCTTACTTGACTAACACCGCCATGAAAACACTCCGCGCTGAAAGAAAGAAGAGGATATCACAGTGGCACACAGATCAAGACGGGCCGCCCTCCCTGACTTCATCTGCCACCTGAGCACACGGAGGCGACACGCTGAAGGATGGCAAATGTTTGCCGACGTCACGCCATCTGCTCCGCTGAACCTGTATGTGCGTCTGGATGTGTGTCTGGATTTATTTGTGCATGTGTTTTTGAATGCATGTTTATGTCTGAATGTCTGGTGAAGCCTTATGCTCGTGGTTGTGTGTCCTTGTGCAAACCTGAATCGGTAAAATCTGTGTATGTGTGTGTGTGCTGCCAGCTCATCCTCCCCTTCTTAGCTAGAGACCCTGAGACACCTGTCAGGCCTGGTGTATCACAGAGAGGTGGGCAGCATGCCCAGACAGATCAGACAATCTCTGCTTAACATACAAACACACATTCACTCACACACAGACACAGACACACACATACACACACACACACACACTTGCATCACTATACTGTACTTTTGAGAACTTTCATTTACTAAATTTAACAGCATTTGTCCCCACATGTGCTATCTAAAATGAGAACACTCCTCATCTTTCTACCCTCTGAGGACTTTATAGGACCTCATAGATCTAGAAACACCCACCCACACACAGTAGCACCCTGTGATGCCTCTTCTACTCTGTGTCCCTGGCTGAATCAGCAAAGGTCTTGACCTTTAGAAATGCCAACTGTTCCAACTCATCTCTCCAGCTCCACATCTTTCCAACTCCACCTGTGAGCTCCGACTAAACACCCCTCTGCCCACCTGTCCGCCCTGTAGGAGGTGCTGATCAGACTCTAACACATCCCAAGGCTGACCCATCTGTCCTGCTGCTGGGTCCCGGCCCAGGCGGCCACGCTTAGCCCTCGAACCCCAGTTTTTCTGACCGTCGTCCCGATCCTGGGGTGCAGGGTAGAGGTTGACGGTGGGCCAAACCAGCGAACTGGACGAGAAGAAGTCATCTGAGTTCATGCTGTCAGAATCCACTGGTGAGAACATTGAAGAAAACTCAAAGGGCTTGTGTGCTGGTGGATGACGGACGACGCACAACCATGACTACAGTTGTGTAAGCCTGCACCTACTGCTGGGCTACATTGTTTAAATGCTCTAGGCGAAGGGGAGGGGACGGAATAAGGAAGGGAAGAGGATGGCAATGAGGAATATAGCCAAAATGAGGGAGGAGGAGAAGAATAAGAAGAATAGGGAGGGGTAGGGAGGGCTGAGCTGAAAGGGCGAGGCAGCAAGGTCAGCGTGACACAGTGAAGGGTGAGTAGAAAGAGGAGGGGGGCTGGGGGGGGCCTGTGTGAACTCTTAAACCCGATTTAATGTCAGTCCAGGCAGGATAATGTATCCCCTTCACAGGCTGGAAAAAAATAACACTGACTGCGACAATATTTCACCAGTTCGGCAGCATTTGTTCCCCTTAATGCCTTTGACAGGATGGTGGTTTTACTAATGCTAAAACCAACCCGAAAACAAACATGCGGCGAATCAAAATGACGTCCGGTGAGTGCATTTAATCCAACATGACAGAGCAGCAGCAAATACGTTTCTAACGTGACAGTCATTTTTCTGTGAGAGCATGCAGAGGGTGCTGAACATGTCTATAATACTTTAAGATCCAAATTCAATTGAAAAAGATAATAATAATTATGTATGCAGTGGCACAGCAAATGAGAGAGATCAAGATCAGATGACCTCAATCACTGAAGAATTTCCTCTGTGGCTCTGATGAAAATTCCGGAGATGAAATGGAAACGCATTCAGCCATCCTAAATTAAACACTTGGGACTATTCAGCACATCTTTCCCCCACAAAGCGCCCTCCCTCTCTAACCTTTAAATATACATCCTGACATCATCATGACTTCAACTTTGGTGAGTTTCATCGTTAACTTGAAGGATGCTGCTCTGTGGGTTGAGAGATTTTTTGACATTTGCACGCTTGAAACCTTTTCTAAAACCACAAGATAAGGTCAAAGATGCATTAAGTTGAATTTTTAGTACACACACCATTACATCCACGTATTAAAGAATAAATGGCAAAGAAATTAGTGTTACATAATATCTCATTAACAGAGAGGTCTTCAAACTACAGCTCTCTTCCTGAGGAGTTGACATTTTGAAAATACCAATTCTTCTCTCTGTGTTAACAGCCTCACTGTGTGTGTAAAAGACAGAGCATTTAGAAGTACTTATGCTTTCAAACTGTTTGTCCTGTGCATGTCTACATTCAATTGCATGGTTTAGCCAAACATCTACCAATGTGTAGGTTCCTGCACAGATGCTTGTATGTAGGTTGAAATGATGCAGAAATGTCACAGTGAATGTCTAGCTTTGGACCGTGGGTGGAGAACATATGACACACTCCCCACTGGGAGGATAACGAGAAGCTTGCAGCGCCAGCAACCCACCACGTATCATGCAGATACGGTGCAACGCAGCTCAAGTGCAACACGGCCAAAGACTTGTTATTCTTGTTTCTTATTTCCAAGCCTCCCCACTTCCTACCCACCGTCGACCCACTACTCACATGTGCTCTCCAGTTCCCCTGAGTGGGAGCTGGAAAGCACATACGGGTTTCTTCTGTGCACGTGTTTGCATATGGCTTGGCACAGTATGAGACTGGTAGCCTTTTCCACTGCTGTTTTGATGTTCAGTGACCCTGTTACAAGCCAGTTGATAACAATAAATATGGCGAGACACTGGTCTTCTGAGATTGTGTCTTCTAGTTCTTTTTAAGTGACCAAAAAAATAGCTACAAAAGCTACGACAGTTTAAGTTGTGAAACATAAAATGTGGGTGCGGATGACCCACTACAGCTGTGAGGCAGCTAACGGATTTAATGGAGGAATAACAGTTGACACCAGCAACTGTGGTTTGTGCCTCTTTTAGTTCAAGACTCTAAATTGAGTTTTTCAACACTAAATTAATTTCACAGTGCTGGTGTACCATACTGGGGGCTGGGGGGGGGGGGTGAGCTAAATTATAGAACTTAGCCATGAAATACGTTGTGGAATGTACTGATCATTGTAAGCACTCCACCAACCAAGATGATGGATGAATACTCCCAAACACCTGCAAACAGATTTTGATGAATAAAATTGAGGGAGTTGCCCTTTAAGAGTACTGAATGGAGAAATATTCCACCGAAACGATACTGGAAATGCGAAGCTCCATGTGAAACTCACCGTCAAGTAATTTCACGTGTCAGAAACAAACCAAGAGTCGTTTGACTGCCTACATAACTCTTCCACAAAGTCACGTCTTCATCTTCCACTCGTCAAGTTTTCCTGCAGTTTAGCCTTCACTTTCAGCTACGCACAACTTTGTGATCAAAGTGTTGGACCGAAGCAAAGACCCCGTCTGCCTCCACGCTCGATCAGGCACTTGGCATTGAGGGTAGGGAGGGCTGAGCCGAGTCACACGCTGGAGTTTGTCGATCTATCTGCATCTCAGCACAAAGACAGCTCCGTCTGCGGGTTGGAGGTCTCTGTATCTCACTCTGCTTCACCCACGCATGACGCACTTGAGTCTAGATTCACTTATCCTCATCTCCCTGATCCCTTTCTACACCCGTCTACCTCTATTTGATTCTCCCTGCTTGGTTGAATTCGGGAGAGGCCCCTGTTCTCGCTGAAACCCCACCGGCTGAGACAAAAGCAAAGAGACAATCCTCTCTGTACTGTAGACACACAAACACGCAGAAGAAAACATCCCATCGAAGGAAAAGCGCACAAAAACACACACGCCAATAAAATCAAACAAGCAAGAGCCTAAACACACGCACGGTGGCTTCAAACACAGTGAAAAGGAATTAGTGGGCGTCTCAAAGATTTTTCTTCCTTCCAGAGCTTCGATAGGCAACACTTCCCATAAAACCTCTCTGACAGCAGGTTATCATGCAAATGAGCCGGCTGTTTTTTTTTTTTTTTTGACGGTGTCATTTGAAGTAAACAAACTCACATTGGCAGCCAGCTGAGACGTCAGGGTCGCCACCTTCTCCTGAGAGGCGTCCAGCTCCCGACGCAGCTTTCTGATTTGCTGTTTGGGGGAGGAAAGTACAGAGGAGAGTTAACGCTCTGTAATAAACATAAAGAAAAATACTGCAAAGAGGCGTTGAACTTTCAACTCCCATGTTGATAACTTTGATGTAAAAACTATGTAGTTACATGGTACTACTGTGTAAAAAGACAGTGGGGTGAAGTGTGAACACAAAGTGTGGGGGATTACCGTGGAATTTTGGACTGTTTGGCCCTTGATTGAAAAGAGAAGAGTAAAAATTAACACTATGTTGCATGCCTCCATCAAACAGCATGTACTGATGTGGCTGGAGAGAAAGAGGTTATCACAAGCCACAGCACTGGTTTTCTCATGGTCAGACTTTGAGCAGCAGAGCCAGAGGTAGAGGTAAGTATTCCTCACCTGGGTCAAACAGTATCTGCAAATACCTGATAAGTACTAGATGTGTCGGTTTAACCAAGAGGAGAACACATGTACAAGAAAGTACGGCCAATCACGAGAAAGGATTTGGTTTCTTGCTTCGTTCCAACAGCAGAATGTTTTGGATGTATGTTAATGTCAGTTTTTGGATACAATCCATGTGACAAAAAGCACGTTTCCCTCTTGTTTTTAAGACTTTTCATTGACAGTTTTGACATTTTCTGGGATTTAGATTTTTACTGTTTAGAATTCCACTCAAATCCTATTCAGGATTTCATTCGATTGTTGTTTTTCATCATCCATGCCAACGCCGCTTAGGAAAGTTGCTGCTGCGCCAACATAACAACACATGTCTCAAGCAAATGATGACAAATTCAAGTCATGTATAGGTCACCTGTCTCAGGATCTGAAAGCAGAAAGCATCAAATATGAGTCAGTTTTGAAGGAAAAAAGAACCAGAATTGGGTCACTTGTGGTGCTGCACAGTGACTCTGGTCTGTGATTGTCAGTTTGCACTGTGTGAGCTGTCTCAAACTGCTAAACTCCACCCATCTGGCAGGGTTCAAACACCGCAGTGTATTTGCCATTACTGTCTGATCCAAGCTCGAGCTTAAACCACAAATAAACAAGGACAGAAAAAAGGGAAAAGGGAACAGAAATCAGAAAATCAAACGGCAAAACTGGTAAATCAAAGAAGAATCAGTGACAAACTGAACAGGATGGTTGAACGAAGGGCAGGGCATGCATTACATATTAGTATAAGTTTTAAGAAGGAGTAAATGACATAAGCTATGGTAGGTTGTGTGGTTATTTATGGTGAAGATGAAATAAATGCAAAAGATCTACTGATCTTAAAAAAGCAATGCAACATGGGGTTAATCTGCTTCATTGGAGAACTTTAGTTTTCCACCACTTTTTTGGAATTCAAGTGCATTTTTGGCTCAAACTGATCAATAATAGGGCAGATTTAGCTGAGTGAATATCACTGTTTGTGCTTTGATTGACAAAGACACACTCTCTGAGTATAGACACACAAACATAAAGACACACACACACAGAAAAACAGCCAGCAGTCACCTCAGGGGCAGCAAAGCATGCATGTGGCATGGAGGTTGTTGATGTGAATCCCAGAATAAAATCAGGTAACCCAAGCTAACTAACAAAGACACTTTTTTTTTCTTCCTCTCAGCTACTTTTGAGGTACTCGTGAGCAAGGCACTTAACATCAGTGACAGCGCAGCACTGCAGCTCCGCTGAGCAGCTTCAAGGTGTAAATGTCTCTAACTGTATGAATGTGAAGCAGGAAGGTGGTAAAGGGAAGCAGACATGCAGACAGATGGAATACAACCCGCTCTTACCTCCGAGTGAGCTTTCTCCTCCGTCTGTAAGGAAGAAGCATACATAATTAAAAAAAAAGAGCTACTGGCTCTGTGTGTGTCGTTTAGAAATGAAGTAGAATATACAGCATGGGAAGCATTTTAATGTCAAGGAAGAGAAGCAACGATTTGGCCCGCTCATCTACAAAGAGAATTAAACCAAGTTTTAATTAAAACGAGATTTAAGCGACAGGAAAATTTCACTGGCGCTGAAGTGGATAAAATCCACAGAAAAGAAAAATAAGAAATGGTTTTGATAATCACAAAACAAACAAATTCATTTGACCTGAGGGAAATCTTTGCAAACTATCTCCATCATTCCTCCGGAGCCTTTACTCTGCAACTTGTGAGTGCAATTGGAAACAGGTGGAAGTGGGTGGTAATCGATCTTTCTCCCTAAAACTAATCTACTGCCTCACTGAAGGTGAAGATTGGAGCGTCGCCTGTGCTATTAGAAACCCATCGCTCGTCCGGAGTCTTATCTGCCAAAGTTATGTAGGAATTATGCAGCGATGGAGAGTTATTTTCTGGTTCTGCGGAAACAGAAGGGACAAGGCAGATATATTGGAAGAGAGTGTGTGTGACATTTAATGTCACTCTGCATCACTGGGCAGAGCTGAAAGCTTTGATTTAACTCTGTGCTGTCTCATTAGAAAAATCTGCACGATTTCAGCCTTAAAATTACTCTTTTGCATGTTAGATTAGCAATTTAAAACGGGTTTCAAAGCATTCGGGGATGCTGTTTGGTGCTGTAACAAAATACGACATTGCAGCTTTAAACCTGCATTAATTGATTTCTTTGGCCACAATATTTATTTTCCTCACTTCCTTTCTTTTCACCAGATAGTCAGTTGCTTTGCTGTGCGTTGCTGTGCAGGGAATGTACAGTCTATCAGAGAGGTGAAAATAGATACCTGCTCTGTCTGGAAACAACACTTTATGTGACTGTGAGACTCAAACGAAACATTAAAGCTGCAGGTTGGAAAACCAAAACAATAAGCTGAAAAGGGTTGAACACTGCACAGAGATGACTGGAACAAGTTCTCTGTCTTTCGCATTACATGTAGTGATCTGATACATGTTTAAAAGAAGAATAATGACTGAAGCAGCTTTAATGACTTTGCACCATGATTTTTTTTCTCAAAATAAACAAAAAATGAAAACAAATTTGGAAGAAAGTGATAAATCCAGGAAGAAACGTTGACCAACTACTTACCGCAGAGTACAGGGAAGATGTGCTGGAGACCAGAGACAATGAAGAACCATGGACTGCAAGCAGATATAGAGAAGAATGAGGTTTAGAAAAATACTTCCATGTAAAAGCTTATGCTAGAGATAAAATGAATATATTTTCTAATGAATCCGGCCATGATCAAGTCATTTCAATTGCTTTCTTATTTACTCTTCATTACCCAGCTGACTGATTAGCGCTTGACAGCTGTGGTAGCTCATTCAGATGATATGAGCTGTGAACATTAAAAGAAGGGAGTGAAAAAAAAACAGGATTTGGCCATTAAAAAGATGACCTCTGTGTGGATGCAATCACTGTCTCTTACATCACCCTTGAAAAGATCAGAACGGAGCGAGCCATCAGCCAAGCTGCTCACAGTATGAACACGCAGTGAGAGCCCATTAAATCTGGTATGAAAGTACTTGATGAGTGTGGGACCGAAAATGACTTCAAATGGCTTCTTAGCAGGGAGGTCATTTTAGGAAGACAGTTCAACGAGTGTGTCTCTCAGTGTCTCCTACCTTCATCAGTGCTGTCCCTGAAGGAGCCCGAGCGGCTGATGGCACGTGGCCGGTCCTCCAGGGAGGTTGCGCTGCCACCCAGTGGGTGACCCTCTCCGTACAGGTCAAAGGAGTCCTGGGCAGGGATGCTGTTGGAGCGGCTCATGCTGCTGCTGCCTGGTGGCAAGTTATACTGGCTGATGTTAGTGGGGCTCACTGCGCAGAGGGAAAAAAAAACACCAAGGTCAGTGCTATCCAAAGCCAGGAAGAAGATAAAAACTGTGGAAAAAAGGTGATCGCTTCTTAATTATCATAACATCAGAAAGACAGCACAAGAACTACTTTAAAAAACACGCATATGTAATACGAATAATAAAAGAGTTACATATTAATATTCCCAGCAGAATTTTAATGGATAGTAAACATTAAAACAGCAAATTTGCCTTGTTGGATCAAACTGAAATTTTGCTGAACTCTGTTTTATTCTAAAATGCAAAATAGCTCATTTGTGAACACTGCACATGTGCAAGAAGTCACTAAAAAAGGTCTGTCAGGGCTGCAGATTTGGACCGTTTTAGGTTTGGTTTTAGTTCCCGTTGTATTCATCCCTAGTGGTTTCTTTACGTCAGTGATATTTGAATTCAGACTCTGAGAATAACTATACATATCAGAGATCTCAGAAGCATTCTGGACGATGTACATGTTGCTCATGGCTGATGGCCAGCTTTATCTAAGACTCTTGGCTGTGAAAAATGATATCATCTTAACACTGCCAAGTAAAATTACTGAAAGCAAATACAAACACTGGATATTCACAACCTATGTACATACTATAACTCAGCTATATATTCCAGATGTGCTATAATTAGAGTGTGTTCCTCCAGACTTACGCAGGTTGGAGTAGTGGTACTTTCCACTGGTGGTGCAGGAAGCTCCAGGGGGAGACAGTGGGGACTGGCTACCTGTGTCCTGAAGCCCCCCTGTTGAATGGGACCTCAACCACTCCTTCCCTTCCTCATGGGACGCCTGGCGGGAGGACGGAGGGTACCTGAACACCACGAAAACACAGTAAAACTCAGGGCAAAGAGAGACACATTTGGAAGTAGTGAAGTTCTGTGGTGATGAAATGAGTGCAGAGCTACTAATCCACCAATGTGAGCAAATGGTAAAAACCATGCAGCCCCTCCACACAGATGTTCACAAGCATGCATCTGCACACATACAGTCATATACTGCATACACGCACTGCTTTGGCTCAAAGCTGCCAAGCACACTGACACTGCCGTTCATCTCCTCTCTCCCCAGATCCAAAGTGGCTCAGCAACGGAAGGCCCCCTTATCGCAGGCATGACAATCGGCCATATTTAATCCTCTGAGGATGATAATTGAGTTTGCACTCATCCCTTTTCAGCGCCATCTTCCTTCTAACGCCCCCATTACTACGCTTGTCACATCTGACCCTGCTCTAGTCCCCCATGCCTGTGCTTCGTATTCTCTCCACCAGGCATTGGGTGTCTAAGAGCGTGTTGAATGGTGTGACACAGCAGCAGTCCTTCCCCACTAGAGCTGAAATGGAGCGGACTGAAAAAAATCCAAAGGGTCAGTGTTTGACTCAGTGTACTTAGTGCTTGCAAAATGCCTTTAAGCCGGACCAACATGCTTATTTACACGACTAAAGGGGGCAATTATTGGACTTGTAGGAAATCTAAAGATCAGGCAAAAATGCTGTCTGGTTTAAGATGTGAACAAACAGGCTGTAAAAAGTTGCTGTCAGAAGAAAACACTGTACCAAACTTCACATCCAACAGGCATAAAGTGTGGTATAAGATCAGATGCTTTAAAGCTCAACAAAGCATGAGCACCATATGCCAATGAAATGAAAGAATGGCTTGAAACCAGCATGCCCCCTCCAACCCCTCTGCAGCAGTACTGTATAATTGGCTGGAGAGGTTGTTCCCTGCAGAGGTTGTGCCACTGTGATGAATGGGTTCTGGTATTTTTGTCTCAGTCCCCTTAGTCCCAGCTAAATTCAAAGTATCCATTCTACTTCTCCCCTTCTGCTAACAGGGCATATGTTATGAGGTGGTTTAGTCCATTTTGGGAGCAGAGGAAGAACTGCTTTGTCATGGCGGCTGTGTTTGCCGCATTTCTAGCCGTGCTCGAGATGAGAATCTGATAAGGATGCACAAAGAGTAGCAGACATTCAGACGGACACATTCCTGCCTGACCATCTGAGGCATTTTCTGCATTTCAATTTTTTGCCTAATTTAAAGAGTCACAATCTAATCTGACTTCAGGACGTGTGGCTGAAAAACCTGAGGCACGAAGGAAGCCATCATCACTTCTGAGCCCCGGCATTTTGTGGAGGTAAAAAATTAAAAACCTGTGACTTCACCGGGGTTTGGGAAGACACCTCAGGTTAAGTCTTCTCTGTGTAATGTATTCTGCAAAACATTTTAATCCACAGATAGTCCAATTTGTGCAGATATTTGGTTATGCAGTATGAATGCAGCATGAGATACTCACAACATTTGACAATCTACAGATCAGTGGTTCCCACACCTGCAGACCTGTCGAACTCAAGGCCCCATTTATCAAACACTAAGCTAACAATTTTAGCTGTTTATACATTACATTGTTATATGTTGTGATAACTTATCCATTACTTTATGCTAAATAATTCAACCATTACCATTACTTTTTGCTATTCCTACCTTTATCATATCCATTACTTTTAGCTAACTATTTTAACTACTTTCGATTTTTTCCAAATTGGTCGTCACAATCTTTGCACACATCCTCAAGCAACTTGCAGAGGTACCCTTTGGGGTACGGGGACCCTTGGTTGGGAATCACTGGTGTAGATTGTGCCACACCATGCCACACATGCAACAACATGGAAAGTATACTTAATATCGGGTGAATTATTTCTGTGCGTATGTACGCTCATGATGTGTGTGAGTGAGTGGAATGAAAGCAGCTGAGAATGGGATCTGGCTGCAGATGTGCTGTACCTCAGTCCCTTTTTGGGAAGCGTGTTTCTGTCAAGAGGCATGCTGTTAAAACACAGAGGATGAGTGAATTAGATGACCGCCAGAAAACATTTGTTGTTGTGATACATGAGAAAAAGACTTTGGTCACATTTTACAAACTTGACTTTTGACATACACACACACACACAAAGACATACACAATGGAGAAAACGACGACATTACTAATGCATCGCAGTACAACAGACAACAAATACAAAACACAGGCAATATTTAAATCAATTGTTTCATTTTTGAGACATACAGCTGAACTAGTAAGGGGAAATAAACGGGTGCCCTGTTTACTCTATGTTCTGTGATGTATTGCATGCACAGTGTGTGGACAAAACAATGGAAACACCCTGATAAAGACGTCTCATGGGAATGAGTGTCTGAAATGATTTGAATTTATTGTGGTACTTTTTCTGGCATGACCCTGGACCCACAACTAATATTGTGTTAATGGTGATCCCAGAAACACTAAGACTGGTACAACGTCTACCTGTGGAAAGGTTCAAGGGTTTGACTGGAAAACTATTAGTTCTAAGCTATATGTGGTGATATAATATGAGGAAACTGCCATTATGACTGCTTCATGCAGGTCCTGACCAAAATGAACTACGTAAATTATTGAAGTATTGAATTTTTATTGCTTTTCCCAAGAAAAAGAAACCAAAACTGTGAGCTGTATGAGTGATATTTTTCTTATTATCATTATCATTCTTTTTCTTGGACTTCCTTTGCATTGTATTCTATATCTTGGGGTAGAGAGATATACTCTTTGTCTGTTCTCAAATGAAACAATGAATACGATTCAGCCCAATCGTATTCCCTGTTACTCACCCCTCAGACAGGGTGGACTTGACACTGCCGGTTCGTGTGACCTTGGGCCCGTGGTGGCCTAGCGGCAGATCAATGGACTCAGAGCTGGTGTGCAGACTGGTCATGCTTTGGCAGCTCAGTGTGTCCTTGCTGCCAGCTGACGAGCTACAGGCAGGCCAGGGCCGAGCGTTGGAGGGCAGGGAGAGGCCAGAGGCCGGGCTGGAGGCTGGGGAGTCAGTGCACAGGTCTGGGGTTTTACCGTACAGTGGGCTGCTGCCACCGCTCAGGCCGCCGGCGCTGCCCAGGCTCCCTGTGCCAGAGGAGGGCGAGTCCAGACTGGCCTGCCTCGCCAGCGTGCCGTGGGGGCTGCCCAGTATTGAGGGGCACTTGCCAGAGTCGGGCGTGCCCGGAGAGCTGGCCTTGCTGCTGGCTTTGGTGCCAAACAATCTGGGGGTAGAGAGGTGGGCGCAGTCATTTAGAAATGCTCAAATGAGCATCTGCAACCATACAGGAAAATGAAGGATTTTGGTAGACTTTGGGGTTGAGAAAGTGGATTACATTGAGGTTATCTGATGTATATTACATATGAAATTCTACTGCTGCATTGCTCACACGCATCAAGAAACTCAAGGATCAGTGCAGGAGAGTGAAAAGCAGTTACTAAAACATCCCCAATGTCTTTAGTGTAACACCAACTCTAAAACTACAGATAAAAGACTGAGCACACTTCCCAACACATTTATCCCTCGCAGCAAACTCCACCTCATTTCAGCTGTGAATCCTCAGTAATTTACATCGACACATCTGCTTTCACAGCTTTGCCCGTTTCAACCTTGTGACTTTAAATAACCTAATCCGTTAGGCCATTCAACTCTGTGTGCCTCCCACATATGCTCAGACAGCCTGCTACTCATATTGCGCCTGGCCCAGTCTGTCATCGCAACCACATAAAACATATAGGTGACACTCTCTTGAGGGAAAGAAAAAAAAAAAAGCTTGAGGACATGCAGATGAAATGCGTCGGCTTGACGGATCGGATGGGGCGGATGTTTGGACACGCCTGTCGAATGCATGCTTCTAATGAGTCGGGGATTGGCATGCCGAGAAACTCCTGTCTCCTGTCTGTTCTGATCAAGGCTGCTACGCTGGATTTGCCTGACCTGAATGAAAAGCCATCAGACCTTCATCTTGGGGGTAAAGATATGTCTCATCTGCAGTAACTTATCATCTACACCAGGGAACAATCTATGTAATGGCACCCCTCGGCTGTGCAGCTGAGTAAACTCACTCAATCAATTTTCCTATGAAGGCGCTGAAATATGATTTATTAAGTGTCTTATATTCATTTTGTGCATCCAAATATATCTAAAATTGATAGAGATGACAGGGTATTTTTTCTTGCCATGGTGAGACTTTACAACTACAGATGACATCTTCAACAAACGCCCCTATCTGTTACAGGAGTCTGGGGAACAGCCTACATCAGGAAAACATCACAGAGCAGCACAGACATCAGTTCATCATAATGAATGAAAACAACCTAAATTCAGAACAGATGTGTCCATGATATTGTCTGAAACTCCATGAAATAAGACCTAAACTTCAACTACACCTCAAGGCATGCTTGCTGTACTGTAAAAAAACTTCGGTTACTGCTATCGAGCAGCTGTAAAAGTATGCGATGAAATGCTTGATTTCACGTAGAAACACACATGGTGAAGGACAAAGACAGAGCAACAGCTGCGGGCATGTTTTGTGTGTCTGACCTGCGGAATGTTGGAGAAGCAATGTCAGGGTACTTGGAGCCCGGCTGCCTGAGGCCTGATTGGCCTGTTGAACTGGAGGTGGGGCTGGACTTGGGGGAGGTGGATAGTCCTGCTCCTGCATCCTGGTCTGACACCGCCACTTTCTCCTTGTCTGTCTGGTTAATGGTGATGGGGCTGGAGCGGTCTGAGGCCATTTTCCCATCCCTGCGTTTGGCACCGGCTTGCGTCGCCGCCCCTCCAGCTGACTTGCCACTGACGTTTGAGTCGATGCTGCTGGAGCTGGAGCGATGCCCGCTGCGCCCTGCTGCCACCCCACTGGAGGATTTGGCCGGTCTGGGTAGAGAGCGGTACTGTAGGGTCACTTTGGAGCCACTGCAGCTGAGTAGAATACCATCATCCTGGGGCTGTGAGCCATCCAGGCTGGTCTTACGCACACCACCGATGCCTGTGCCTTTGCCAAGGGCAGCTGAGGATTTGGGCGCCTTGCCAAGTGTGGCTGAGCCGCTGGTGAGCGTTGCACCACTGGAGGTGATTAGGGCACCGGTGGGACCAGGGATCTTCTTGTATCCAAAAGAACCAGTGGTTGGTGGGCGTGCAATGCCAGAGGGAGGTTTCTTACCTTCGTCTCCACTACTCTTCCCAGCATCTGAGGGTGAGCGCTGGATGCCAGCCGAACTCTTAGAAGGCACCTTGCCCTTCTCTGAGGCCTTAGCATCATCAGTTTTGCCTGTCAATTTGCATAAACACTTGTAAGCACGAATACAAAAACATTTCCCTCAGCAGATTCTTGGCCTAGCGCTTGTTTTTATCACCTGTGGAGCCACAGAGCAGGAAAAGCCAAATTAGTGTACATTTTGGCCGACAGCCAGCAGCACTGAAATCAATACTTATATACAACAAAGCTGCTGAACTTGCTGAGTGGACTAAAAATTCAAAAGCAAGTGTGAAGTCTCTAAGTACAGGTATCAGGGAAAAGAATAGTCAATACATCAGCTTTCAGGCTGCACCTCATATCTACAGTCTAAAACATGTTCTTCAAAAAAACTATTTTTGTTCTCCATCGTGGCTGTTCACAGAGCAGGTCAAATGCACTCTAATATACTATTTTAAATAGTCAATACTTTTTATGCATGAGAACATAAAGAGTTCACGCACATTTATCTAAAAGGAAGTTTTAGATAAAAGATTAAATTAAACACCTGGAGGTTTGGACATTAGGACAGAAAGCATAGTCTTTCATCACCATCGGTGACTGTAAAAGAAAACTGGATCTTTAGAAGTTTTGTTTTATCGTTAATCCAATTTTGATACACTTTCATTACAATGAAAGCACACATGAATGGTGTAATACTTAATTTATTAAAGCTCTCATACCATTAAAAACACCTTTTCTGTTTTGGTACCTTTTGACTTTGCATATTTTGTTTCACTACCTTTATCATAATGCCAGAAATATATGTTTAAAGTGCTTCTTCGCATATGTGTGCCTTTTTCCAACCTTCAGTGTGTCAACTCTTTTCCACTGATGGATCTTGTTTCGATCAGTTACATTTTGAGGGCAACCCAATCAACCCCTCATCACACTGAGTTCACTCCTGTATTTAATTTCAACCAATTATGTCTGTTTCAAGATTTAAAAAAATCTGTTGCATCTCCTACCTGGTGTTTTGAGGGCAGCAGAGGTACCCTTGGACCTGGGTGGTGTGATGCCCACCTGGGCCGTCATGCCCCTCCTCCAAGAGCCTGTCTGGGACATCTGGGCCAGCGCAGCGGCCTTCTGACCGGCCTCCTCGTACTGGCCCTGGGCTTGAGAAGAAGAGGATGATGAGGAAGGCTTCCAGCGGGAGGAGCCGCTGCTGGGGTCCATGCTTGCGTCCAGCTCCTCCTCAACCTTCTTCAGGTCCTCGGCTCCGGCCCAGCTGCTGCTCACCTCCTGCTCTGCATGCTTGGACCTGCTTCCTCTCTGGGACTGGAGGGCGGTGGTGGTGGTGTGTCAAAGAAAGCACGGAAAGATATTAATAGATGGTACAACAGTGACATCTGCATCTGTCTTATACATATGTGTCCTTGAACGCACTAGTGGGGGAATTTAAAAACTAGTTGTCATGTTGACAGTAAAAGAGAAATATTCATAGTCTGAAATATGCTAAACCTCCCATATGATCGTTTAAGAAACATTATTGAAATGCTCACAGCTGCCACAGAGATTTAAGTTCATGCACAAACAGAGCAGCGGGGTGTCTCTGCGTGTGTGAAGTCGTAGCTATCTTTGGAATCACCATGTCCAGAGATCCTCTTTTGGGATGCATACAAAGACACCCACACAAACACACACAAAGCAGTGCTAACTAGCCTACCTTGACAGATGGCCAGTCTCCCTAGCAACACCAGAGTCTCTGAAGAGCCCAGTCTGTTGAGTATTTCATGAGGGGCCAAGGATACTTGGCAGAATACAGCGAAAGCCTGTGAGATGAGCTGAGCAGTGGCCTTCAGTCTGCAGTTAATTCCCTCAGCTGTGATTTCGGAGCTCACATACAGACTGGCCTTGATTTCATGCTAAAACAACATGCTTGTAGCTTAGCATTTGAAAAATGCATTTAGTCAGATCAGGCAGTTAATCTTTTTTCCCCATCTTCAAGTGCACAGTTTCTTAGTGATCGGTTTCTGTACTTGCTTGTATTTTCACTTTCCTTTTCATGTTCTGTGGTAAAGTGTTCCTGTGTTGAACTTTAATGAAGCTGAGGGACTCACAAGAGAGAGATCAAAAAAGAAATCGGCTTTATTCCCTCGTATGGGTCAAAACACTACCTACATACATTTCCCATTGGGCAACTCAATAGCATCTTTCATTAATCCCTCCCTGCAATAAACCCATTTCTTGCTCGTAACGCAGGCCCAAGAGTCTCAAACCTGTACTGAGATGACTCTGTTGAGATCTTCATCAAACTTTAGAAAGCTCCCTCTTGAGCCAAACAAGACATTATACAAATATTTTCACAAGCAGAGCAAAGCTCCTCTCAGAGAGTAAACGCAACCTCATGTGTGAAATCAGCGGAGTGCCTTTGAATAAACTAAATATGATAGAAAATAAGTTCCAGCTTGGAAGGTAATCACTGTACAACTGGTACTGATTAACTCCACCTGCAAGCTGTTGTGGAGAAGCCAAAAATCCCAGCTGACCCCGGGGGTGTCATCAGATCCCAGGTGCTGAGGAAGCTACTAAAAGCTCGGTGTTTGAGTCCTTACCTGCGCTCCCTTGCTTTTGCGTGATGAGCTGACAGCAGAGTAGGCGGGCGTATTCAGATCATCAGTGCTGATGTTGTCTAATGTGTCGCTCAGGCCGCTGCTCACCGAGCTGCTGTCATCCCAACTAAACAAGGACAAGAAGAGAGAAGGAAGAATGGAGGTTGGAAAGGTCCACTTTTGATTTGTAGCTTTCTCTTCCGAGTAGTAAAAGTAGCAGTGGTAGTAATTCTAACAGGAACAGTAGCAGTATTCTTCTGACCTTACACAGCAGCGATCTGTGCTTTACTAACAAGCATCCTGTCTGCACCCCATCTGTCATCATCATCTTCGTACTCTAATTAAAACTTTATTCCACATGTCACTGAATGATTGCAGAGAAACTGAGCTGGAGTGACGCACATGTATAATTTTCTCCGTCTCCTATCACCAGCTCGGCTAGCAGACTTGCAGATCATTTGTAATTGCCAAATTTGTCTCTTCAAACAGCTGTGCTCCTTTTCAGGGCCCCAATTGACTTGTGGGTATTTGAGTTCTTTTTTTTTTGAGGAGGAAAAAAACCAAAAATAAAAAAAAAAAGGCACGGGCTCATTAATCGTTAAGCTTCTCATTAACTCTGTGTGCAGAGGAATAAAAGGATCTTCATTAGAACGCCATTATTTAGCTCTTGTGGAAGGCTGACAGACACCGAGAGCCCCCTAAAGGGGGAGCGTACGGATCGAACAGCGGTCATTTCCACACACACGCTGTTTAATTACAACAGAATTACAGCTCTGAAAACTCCTGCAATACGTTTCTGTAATCTGCAAACCCATTTTCAGCTATCAGACACAATAAATTACCTTCAACAGTAATATATTCGCTCTTCTCTTTCATTGTCCTTCCTCTCCCTCACACTCACACACACACACTCACACACACACACACACGCACGACATGACAGTGAGCCAGCACTGCAGCTGTGACAACTCATACAAATGTACAGTACATACACACACAGCGTGCTCACAGATAGTAATTGGTTTCCATGCCAACATGTCAAGTCTCATCTGTATGTCTTTGCCTTGTCGTCGGGTGTGTGTGTGCTTGCGTGTGTGTGAGAGCGAGAGAAAGGCTCCACCCTTAATTTGCATGACAAATCTGACCAAACATCAAGAGTTTCAATTAATTCAGGAAGGAAAAATGATGAGAGAGGTGACAATCAATGCTAACAAAGTGGCACAACCACACACTGTGATCGGCATCACACTGATGGATAACAAAGAGTTTTATGCAAACAGCCGACAGATCCTACAGGGCTTTGATGTGACGTTTCAGTCTGACTGATCCCAAACACACCCTGCATTTGAAATGATTCTTTAACATAAGAATCTGAAACAACTTCCAGAAGCTAATTACACTTTCTTTTCAGCAAGTCAATTCAGGCGCACCATCTATAATTCATGGCAGACAAGGATGAAACCCGAAGGCAGGCTGAAAATGAGAGAATAATGAGTCATTTTTTAAAAGGCTCACTAAGGAGGAAGGGAGGGAAATGTGGGCGAGCTGGAGATGAGCGGACGTGTACGGGAGCTGTCCGCGGAAGATAATGGCGTTATTGATTTTCTTAAGTTTGCTCAGAAAATCGATAACCATAAGAGTTGTTATGCTTTAAACATACATGCCATTCATAAGCTATGCTGCATCATCTTATTAAATGGAGTGTTAGCAGTCATGAATATGAAAAAAAAAACTAAACGTTTTAACATGAAACAAACTGTCTTAAGTGGTCCGTCTCTGTGGAGGTGTGAAGAGCTGCTGTGAGAGTCTACATGCAAAAGTTAAGAGATATTCACCTGACAACTGTAAAATGAATGTAGTGCAGAGTAGACACCTTGCAACCCAGTTATCCACTGGTGCAGTGCAAAATTGATTTGCTCTTTGACAGATTTAAAATGAGCAGCATTTATCTTCTTGGCCAAAATCGGACCGACTCAAACTGCAGGCTTTGTTTTAAGATAGCTGTGTATAATAGGTTCAAATAATGCTGAATTTTAGGCTGAGGAAATAAAAACATCCCATTTCTCAGAGAAAAAGTCTTTTGTGTGGCCACGTGGCTGGAAAGAGAAGAGAAAAGAGGAAGGGAAAAGAGTAAAAACCATGAAAAAGAAAAGAATGGGAAAGGAAGACAGGTAATGGGCCTCCATGTGATTGAACATCAAAAGTAGTCCCTCCTTAATCTGTCATTTCGAAATTTCATTTTCCTTCATTTCGAAGCCATCATTGGAAAAGCGCCCCAGAGATGGATGTTTGAAGCACGGAGTAGCTTGTCATACAAAAAATAAATGGCATCCTCCCTGTCAATCTGAGCTTTGCCATCATGTGTCTACAGCTTTACTGCAGTCCTTTAATAAGAAAAGAGGCTGCTGTTGAGCCCATTGAGTGGAGCTCTGATATCAAACAGTAGGCGAACAGAGTGTCTGAGGGAGTGTCTTTCTGTGCACACGAGGCTTTTGCAAACAAAGCCTGTGGAAATCGATGGCTTTGAAACATGTTTCCCTTCAATCATTTCCTCTCATCTGCGCTTAACACTTAACTCTGTCTTTGCTGAAACCGTGGCTTTGATTTGAGTTGCATCATCTGACAGCAGCTGACTGATCCTGACTCATTCTGAGAAGACAACAAGAAATTTGAGGAATACATCTGAGTGCCGAGGCTGAATGTACGCTTGGTGCTGGGCGGGGTCGTTCAGTTTTGGCGGTGACAGGTGCTGCCGGGTCACCTTGACAATGTGATTTAAAGTTAGCCCTCTGCTCAGCTTTACTTGCCTCTGAAGTGAAAGGGGAGTCGCAGTGCACTCTGCAGCTTCCTCTGAGACCAGCCCTCAGTGCATGACAGAAAACAGGGGCAGATGGAGCCAAATTCAATGCTCGCAACAAAATGAATGAGCCCAGAGTGACTTGGCCGCACTCAAAAACACAGGTTTTGCCCGCAAAACATCCAGAAAACCTAATGTAGAATGATATTTATTTGGTGCAAAAATATTGTTTCTAAGAGCCTGAAAGAGATGAAAAAGATTGAGACGAAGAGAGGAAATTTAGGAGAGATCAAAGACACAGATGGTCTTTTACGAGTGCTGATTGCTCCTTATGGCTAATTGCACATCTCAAATATCATTAAAGCGTCTTTTAAAGTGAGAAAAGCATCACTTTTTCCACATCACTATTAATTTCCTCCAAACTGAGACAAATTGGACTTGATAAGATGAAGTGCTGCACATTTACTTGGATAATACAAACTGGAGAACGGTGAAACAGCAGTGAGAGGATGGTTAGGCGTGGAGTCTATCATCATAATACGAGAAAGCAGAGGCAGATGGCTCTGAAGAAGCTCAGTGACTTCCAATTCTTATCTAAACATGAGCATAATCTTGTGCAGTTTCCAGTGACTGCGACATATCGCTCTTTCCTCCAAGGGTGGTCTCGCTAACACAATATTGAAAATCTTCTTTCTGGAGAATTAGTCTGAACTGTGGGTAATATGATTAAAACTATTCTTGGGTAATTCTCACTAAATTAACATAATGAGTCACAGTGAATAGCTCTTGGAGTCATAATTACAAAGTAAAGATGCCCTTTGGCTTTTGCATTCACTTCTGTGAATGTAAGTATTTAAGCAAAATCACACTGATAAACAAACTGTGTTAGTACGCAAACAAAGGACAGATTATCATGAAGATCGATTTTTTTTTTCTGCAATCGACATTTAATGTAGTTATTCATTGTAATTCCCTCTCCATTTACTAGGTCTCATTGTTAGCGGTGGGGTCTGCTGTAAACGTGCACAAGGGATTCACAGGAAACTATGCAGCATGTAATCCAACGTCACTGTTGGTAATTTTATCTCATATTCACTCTCCTGCAGCGCCATCTGATACTGCCAATACAAACCAAATGCTTCCGACTGATGTTAGTTCATATCAAACGGGTGGCTTTTATTGAAGCATTCACAGGAAATGCAACATATTTGACTGAGGTGTGCGCTGACCATGACTGTTCATTAAAAATGTGTCTGGAAAATAAGACAATGGTCATTTTGGGCAATTTTAAACAGTGGTTCAGTTTGAAATGTTTGGAGTTTACTGTGGCCTGCTGGAAAAAAAAAATGACAATCTGACTTCTCAACAAGTGTTTGCTGCCCTGAAAATTCTGGGGCCTGTAGTAGTAAACCACATCCCATCAGTAACCACAAGTATTGCAAAATCAACCAGGACTGAAAGATTAGGGATTATGATTTTAAGATGGGACAACAAATACTCCAAAAACATCTGTTTGGAACATTCCACAGGTAAACAGGTTCAGTGGTAACAGGTGATAGTATCATGGTTGGGTATGAAAGGGGCATCCTGGAAAGGCTCAGTCGATCACAAGGGGGTTCAACACCACCTTGGTTGTATAAAGGATGTTACTACATGGGCTCGGGAACACTTCATAAACCTGCTGTCTCTAAACCCAATTCATTTGTAAATGATGCTATGGTTTTTATTTATGTTTTACAGTGTTCCAACTTCATTGGATTTCCAAAGTACAGGGAGTGTCTTGAAACTCCAATTTCAAACTGGAGAGGGGTCAGAAAGTATTTGTAAAAGCCTCTACACATGGTGAGGTAATGGTTGAATCATTTATATTGATCAGCATCCCCAAAAACCCTGCAGATAAAGCAGCGAAAACCTCTATTATTGCACCTTCAGTGCTCCAAGAGGAGCTGCTCAGTGAACAGTAATAGACCATGTTTTGTCTGTATGAATGGGGAGCTGGGGATTGGACTACTGAGGAACAGCATCCGTGCTCTGTGGGTTTTCCTGGGATAAAGGGTTGATAAAACAAAAAGAAAACAAAAATACTGCGGCTGCATCTCCTGAGAGCCCACCTGACGGGCTGAATATTTCATCAGGCTGGATCGGCTCCGACCGGTCTGACAGAACAGAACTGTGGCTAACCAGGCTCCTCCCCTCAGACCTGCACACTCTTTCACATGCACGTCACCGCTTCTCCTGCTGGGGGGGCGGGGGGAGGAGGAGGAGGCCCGAATCCTTAAAAATGGCACAGCCGAACTCAATAACCCTACAGCAAGGGCGGGTGAGCCGGACTTTTGTGTCATAACTTCTTAAATTAACAATGAGCAACAATGTACAGAGCAGAATGCTCGAGAGGAGACTGCTGCGGAGGATATTGGCTTCTCTCCCATGTTTCATAAGCGAGGAAATGGGCAGATGGCGCGAGGCAAGTCATAGTCTCCCCCTCAAAATCCATCAGAAAACACACTGTATTTCCCTTGTGATGGATCTGTTCAGTGGACAAACACAACTGCGATGCCTCAGACTGAAATGCCCTACATAGTGCAACTGTTCATCAGTTAGCGTGTAGCAGGGGCAGCGTGGAATTGTATGATAAATAGTGCGATACAAAGGTATGACCTGTTTTTCAAAACCCTGGACCTGTTGGAGAAATCACTCCTCTTCTTTGTGGGATGCTGCCAAAGTGCCTTTAGCAAGGCATCCAAAAGGCAAGCAAAGCAAAAATAGAGCTGCTCCCTGGCCATAGGCAGCTACCATGTGGGAAGATACCCCTTCACTGCAGAAAAGAGCGAATTAAATGATCTATCCTTCCAAATGTGTTTTTTTTCATTGTGGAAATCCTTGATTTTTGCCTGCTGTGTTGCAGCATTTAGCTGCTCTCATGCTATGAATGCAATGCTGTGGCTTCAACCAACCATGCAAACGTTATCTCATGCAGTATTCAATACACTGGCTCTTGTTCCTTTCAGAGGAGAAAATGCCATTAGCAGCACGAACAAAGGATAACAGCGGTGATTACACTATATCATGGGGATAAACGAGCTTTTGATGAGTGGATTGATTAATATTTGGGGTAATTGAGTTGAAGTCAGTGAAGGTGGGATGAGAAAGGCAATGCAACACTTACTCAGAGGACCTCTTACATAACAAAACAGAGGAAAAAAAGCCTCATACTGAACGGCATTGGAATAGACTGGGACCGGTTTGGATTCATGAATGGGCTGTGTCTCACACTTAAACAAGAATATCTAGCATTATTCTGAATATCTTAACTCTAACTTTAGGAACCATTCACAAAACAGTTGGCTGCCTTATGAAGCCCATTAAAATCCACTGGTTAAATGCAAACTGTATTGGCAACAAGATCAAAATTCAGGAAAGACATAGCTCTCATCTGACAGCAAATTAAAGTAAAAAAAAACTCCTTGTGACTGAATTCCTCATCCTTTGATCCTCTACAGTTCAGTACTGATGTACAAATAAACAACTCTTTGTAGAATGAAGAGAGAGGCTTAGCTGCTGCCTGATTGACAGTCGATGGGAGGTTGAATGGTGGACAGAAATGTTAAAAGAACCTCTGAACTAAAGCCCACACCGGTCTAATGAAAGTCAACTCTAATACCTTCAATTTCACGGTATTATTTCTTTCCTAAAAGACGCTTTTATTTCTTTAGAAGTATTTCTTGACCTGTTCACTGGGCAGCATAGTACCTCCGTTCATTTTCTATGGCCCTTAATCAATCGTTGAGTCTACAATGACTTTACCACACACACAAATAACACCACAGATGGTCAGACAATGTCCAAAACTAAAGTAAAAGCTTGTAAGTTGGTCTAAAATACAAAAAGGCATCCAACAAATCACATAAAGGCCGAAAGTCCAAACTTTCATGATATGTCACTGTTCTATTTGTGTCTTCTGGATGCTTGCTTTAGGTGCCCAATAAATCACTAACTCATACTGACACACAGCGAGCTTAAGTGCTCAGAGAAGAAAACAGAAAAGGCACAACAAAGACGTCCTTTTCCAGACACCATGACGACTATCTGTCGCACACGAAACTTTGAAATGCACTGTTTTCTCTCTCCCACACTGTATATACACACACATATAGAGCAGGGCTCTGCAATGTAAATGGAAAGCACTCATCCTTATTTGTCTGTACCGTAATCCGAGTTAATGCCACTGAGCTTTTGCAATTACACATGAGAAAACACCAAGACATCCTCGCAAATGACTTTCCTCTTCTTCTCCTGCTTTTTTGTAGGCTGCCAGGGCTGGCACTGGGCTCGCTCTCTCCTTGACTCTGATGGAGAGCACAAAGAGACGACCTATCAGAACAAACTCGACAGTCTGACTCAACTCCAACACACGGCGCAAAGCAGCATCAATCAGCTGTTTACGGGTTCCACGCAGAAGTTGTGTGTGGAGAATAGTTTGTAGCGTAGCTGTCAACTCACCTCTTGTGGGATGGACGCTGCCTGTCGGGCTGTCACAGAAGTGTTTTGCTTTGGTCTGTTTCCCTACCACGCCTGCTACCACAGGAGGAAAAACCCCACCTGGCAGAGAAGCTAGTGCAGAAGCTGTGAGAGACGACTGGGAGTCCAGAGAGGAAATGGGACGAGAGACAAAGGAAGGGAAGACTACCTCACTCTTCCACTTTCACCCCCTGCTGCTGCTGCTGCCGCTGCTGCTGGCTCCCCCTCCTCTCTGTTTGCCTCCCCTCCCCTCCTTGCCAGGATGGGCCTGTCAGCCCTTGGAGAGGCAATCAGACATGCCGTCAGCAGCGGGCTACCAGGGGTTAATTAAAGGAGGATGACAATGCAGAATCGAGCCAAATCAAGGAGGAAGCTGGACGAGAGCCGACTGTGCCTTGTCTTTGCCGAACGCCTCTGACTGGAAGTGATCTCATGCATAATACGTGAGATGCTCAGAGAAGCCTGTCCATACACGCCTCGTGTTGGGACATTATTCATGACTCTCGAGCACTGCAGCAAGAAGTAAAAGGTTGGAGCTGTTGGAGTTGTTTTAATTATCTTTATTTCTCCAGGGAGACTGACTGGCTGTCCAGTATCACACCTTTGTTTCCTGAGGACAGTCAATGCCACACGGATATCCAGAAATCTCTTCAAAGAACAATAAACGCTGCTTCATCCTCTCCTTTCAATTATCTGTTTACTGCTCACGCGCTAACCACCCGATTCTTTTTATTCCAATCAAACTTTTGGCTCTGGAGTGACTGCGACTCAGGAGGTAGAGCGGGACATCCATTAAAACCAAGGTTGAAACCCAGCTTCTCCTGTCTGTGTTTCCAAGTGTCCTTGAGAAAGACAGTGAAGCCTGAGTTGCCTCACAGCGTGCCAGTGTGAATGAGAGGCCAACTGTAAAGCGCTTTACCCGTTAAGGTAAAAAAAAAACAAAACACCAAATGAATTAAATCTTTTTACCATTTGACACTGAACAATTTTCTCAGTGTAAACCCAAAATAAAGTAGATACAGGCTGAATCACTACTTTGGCATGAGACAGGGTGATAGAGAAGAGCAAAGCAGGCGTTTGCTGAAATAAAAAGAACTATTTCAAGGTGTTGTGTCACAGGAGGAGAAAACTCTTTTTTTGTGTGCTGAAGGAAAAAAGTAATCGGACTCGTCACTGACTGTGGAATCCAATTCAGCTCGGCACAACTCAATTAAAGAAAGGAACGGAGTGACCTTGGAGGGACGGGCTGCAAATGTGTCTGTTGCCAAGCACTGAGAGACGGCCGGATGTCAGCGCCGCCTGGCTGCGCTGCTAAAGACGTCCAGGCTCCCTACTGCAATGCAGTCGAAGACGACAACAAAGTCTTTAGCTGTTCGGCAGCGAGGGCTTTCCAGCAAGCTAATACAACCCGCCGGGGGTTTGTTGAAGTCTATGGCAAACTGCTGGTAAATGTGCAAACAAACAGCCCACATAAGTGCTCACAACCCACTGCCAGACCATCCGCCAACCTCCTTCTCCTCCTGTGGCCTGAAAGGAGACATCAGGACAAACAAATACACTGTACTGTACACAGCACGTCTGTATTTTCTTCAAAAAAATGAGGAACAGACAACACTTCTTCTCCACTTAATGTCGATCAAATCAAATTGTTAAAATACATGAGTTGGAGATAAGGCAATTGGAATTTTGAACAGCAATTAGAACAGCAAAAATGTACTGTTCCAGCTTCTCAAATGTGAATATCAAGGCTGTTTTCCTACTTTTCTCTTGTAAATTGAGCATCTCTGGCTGGACAAGACAAGCAATTTGAACACGTCATCTTGGATTGTTGGAAAATGAGGGAAAAAATGTGGGAAAACTGTCCAAACCTAACCGAGCAAAATCCACTGTTCTGGCACAGGACATCCTTTATCTTTCTAGGATCACGACATCACCACTTGATTGACAGCAGCAGCACAGTGGCAGCTCTCCCAAGCCCCTCAGCTGAAGTTTGAATCCCACCAGTGAGTCCAGAATCAATGAGCTCCCGTCATCCGTTTCTGTATATTTGTCCTGACACTTGACACCTAACACCTAAACAAAGGCTTTTACCTCTTTTATTGAATCTTTCAGGCATTAAAAATGACAATTTATTTGTTCAACAACTGGAACACAAATGAGGTTCTGAGGTTAGAAACAGATTTATGTGTGGAAATGGATTCTATTGACATCTTCCTGGGGCCATTACAGGTCTTTGTTTCCTGATCAACAAAGAGAAACACAAACAGTAATACTGTGCATGTTCTGTGCAGAATCATAAATGTTCAACTGCCTTAATTACACCATAACACTCGTCATTTAACAAGATTACGTTCTCATAATCCACAACAGAGTCAGCCTCCATGGCAGTAAAGTGAATTAGCAATGATAGGAGCTTTGTCGATTCTTATCTTCACAAACTCATTAGGCCTGTCAGATGATGAATGGAGTCGTAATCTCGGAAATATTCAACCCAATGAATTGATGTAGTCCCCCAAAGTCTATTTATCCTAAAATCTATCCTGCATCAGCACTGTATGCAGACACTGTTGAACGCATCCTGCTTCGATCTATCAGCAGAACTGGAGACAAATCTTTCATGAACACTCTTATCTGCAGTCACATTAGTACCCTAATACAAAACTGTAGTGTCCCCACACCAAAGACCAGCTCAAGGCACCTCTGCCGGGTGGAAATATTCCAAAAATATTCCATTAATAATTTCAAATGCTCCATTTGTTTTCCAAAGTTATGAACAGAATGAGAACAAGCTGCACTAACTAACATTAAAGGGATACAACAAGAGCGAAATATGCTTTCTTTTTTATCACAATGCAAAAAAAAAAAAAAACTATTCAGCCTTTTAAATGAATTCCCAATCCAAGCAAACTCTCAGGGGCACACGCTCTGCATCAACACTCAAATAAGCTGCAGCTTTCCCTCTGTAAACACTCGGCCTTTTAACTAGACAAACTTATTCGATTAAAAGTTTGGAATCGCTAGAATACCAAGATAGATTGGAACCAGGGCGGTTAATGGAGGGAATCGTTCTCAGTCGTTTCCAATTCAGCACTACATCACAGCACTGTGAAGATCTGTTCTGTTCTTGTTTGCCTCTGACATGACATCACATTACTTCTACGCAGTGTATCTTTGTGGTCCAACAGCTCGATGCATTAAGGGAGCACACAATAATCCTTACACTAAAGACACATAATGTCTTTAAATCTCATAGCAGCCTTACAGAGTCACCTTACTGTGAGTCACCATATACAACCCTTAAATCTTAAAGCAAGAATAAACATGACCGCCGTATGGCCCGGACATTAATTCACACAAGGTGTCGAACATTCTTCATGTGTGACCTATTCAGCACGTGCATTATGCACGAGGGAGGGATATAAACGTCTTATTCCCCTCTTATGTCACCTTTTGTGTCACTTCAGTATGAGTCATCATTGTGGCATCGCCGTTTCCCATAAATCACACACAGTCAGACCCGACTCCTCTGAATGGCCGGGCCAATTTGCATCAAGAAAAGATACATGCATGTGAGGGGTTTTTTTTTTTGCTTTTAAAGAAGCTGTAAATAGAGACAAGAAACATGGAGACAGAGAGGGAACAATATGCAATAAAGGCTCCTGACTGTACCCTGAACTTCTCTCTCTCTCTCTCTCAGTGCTGTCCATGGTTCTGAAAGAGAGGGCACGTCGGAAATATTATTATTGAAAGATAATCTGAACAAGTTTGCTCGAATATTGGTAGGGAGAATTCTATCCTCCCAGAATACTGGTAGGGACATGTCCTTACCATCCATATGCAAACCGTCCCTGCAGGACAGTCTTCAATTTTTCTCTCACTAAATTTCATGCTAACCATGTCTGTTGCCATGCACGTCAGGCCTCTGCGTCATCTGTTGTAATTCAGATTTATTTTTATTGGATCAAGAGAACGTTAATGTTTAAACTCCACTGCGTAACATGACATTTTTATGCTTTGCTTCCATCTGTTATTAATGGTAAAGCGAGTTGTACTGATTCTTTTATGTTATTTCAAGATATTCGGGGGAGGGTGTTGCAGTTGTATTTTAAGCCAAAGGGTGGGCCAAAGAGGATATTTATGACACTGGGGAGGACTGCTTTTTTTAAAATCAAAACATGAGCTTCAGCCACCCTCCCCAGCCTGGCAACTTGTGTGCAGTCCCTTAACTGCTGGTATTGAGGCTGAAATGACCCCCGGGAAGTGATGTAGAACTTGACCATATGGGACCTGTCATGAATCAGAGAGAAAGAAAGGCAGGTCTGACCTCACCCAGCATCACCCCTTGAGCCTCGTCACCCTTGGGTCCAACCTGATCAGTGCAGGTGGATAGATCATCTACTGGGACATCTCCAGTGTGCCTGCTGCCATCTGTATGTGCATGTGTGTGTCTGTCACTAAGTTTCTGCAGTGCGGTTCATTAGTCTCTTCTACAATGTTTCAACACATCAGTATTCTAATATACATGTGGATATTTATATGTTAGTATGGTGAATTTCAGTGTCAATAATTCAGCGGTTTGGGAAAGATGCTTTACTGTCTTGCAGAGATTTAGATGAGAAGATGGATACATGGACTGGAAACAGGGGCACACAGGTAGCCCGGCTCTGTGAGCAGACCAGAAAACTCTCCTAACAGCACCTCTGAAATGCACTAATGCATATGCACTAAATTGAAATGAGAAGAATTTCCACTGGACTCCATTGGAACTGGTACAGAAGCTCATTTCATTTCTGGATTACACCATAAGATATAATGAAGAGGCTTCTAGAGGCTAAGGATTTCTTAAATATGGTACAATTTACATGCAGCTGTTGTGATAATACCACAAAATGACCGTGGCTATAATCCTCCACTGACGCACTGAGGGCGACTGTCTTTCACCTCTCAGCCTCAGCAGATGAAGAACCTGCCCCTGACAGACAGAGCTGTGGTTCACAGTCAGAGGGGCATATGGCCCAAAGATCTTCATGCTGAGAGAGAGCTGAAAGGTGCCCGAACAGAATATAATAACAAAGCTCAAAACAGAAAGTTAATACAAAAAAAAAAAAAAAAAAAATCAGGCCAGAGTCACTAAGCTTGATGCACACGAACGTACAGTATGGAAGTTGAAATGTTGGTGAGTTTGTTAAAAAAAAAAGGCCTTTAGGGTAATAATCTGGAGCAATTTCAGTGTGCACAGACAAACCATAACAGGATATTTTTACAAAGCTGAATCGAAGGCTGTGTAAATATATCAGCCCATCCGCACCAATACATAAACAAAAAAACGGCAGCCCAGAGCCTGCCCATACGCAACCAGTGAAACAACACCTGTGGACATCTGAAAATCAAATTTTGTTCATTCGAGTGTAGACACCTTGAGCCGTGGGACAGGGTGCGTTCAAAACTCGAGCAGGATGTCTTCTTATTTCATCACTGCCCATTCTGTAACTACTTGACTTCACTTGTGAATTCAGCGAGTACAGTAATTAATGAGGCTATAAAGCTTCCCCTGGAGGAAATTAACAGAAATATTCAGATTAGTGATAAATAGAGAATAGCATCCAGAATGGAGGACACGGTTGAATCGGTGCCAGAGGATAAGAATGGAGGAAAACTCAGCTTCCACAAAAATGGAAACTTTTCCACGAGCTTCTTTGAATGAATAGAAATCTAATTAGTGCCTGTTTGTGTGGGCCACGCTTTTTTGAGAGGAAATCTATCTGCATGCAAGCACCTGCACAATTGAGGACACACACGTTTACGAGAACACACACACACACAAGAGCCAGACACAGCTGGGTACTCAAATCGACAATGAAACTTCCCCCCAATTACCATCACAGTTTGCTAAGTTTAGTCTGTGTGCCTGTGTGCCTCTTCATTAAGGTGGAGAGACAGAAAAAGACAAATGTCTGAGAGACAGAAAGACAGACGGATAAATGCCAGAAAACTTCAGAAAGCTAGAAAGCAGAAACGTTGAGGCGCTGCAGTTCCAGGTGCAACGTGAGAGAGGATATTTTCTTCCTAAGTGGTGCCCCTGGCAGAGACGAACTACACAGAAACTTATATAACGACTGACTTTGTCATTGATGGCAAAAACCTTCTCCTCCAAATCTCCTCGCTGCTTACGGCAGCACTGACGAGCCGTGCAGCTCCACCACGACTGTCACTGCTCTGCAGAGTGACAGCCGGGATCCTGCTGCTCGGAAACACACACACACACACACGCAGAAATCCACATACACGTGTGCACACACACTAACAAAATGTAGCCCTGGACAAGCACACAAACAGGCTCTCCTTTTGTCGAGCGTGGACCACAACACAACGCACGTTCACGCACTCAAACTCATCTCCAATCCCCCAAAGCTTCAGATAACAAAAAAACGCAGAGCCAGCTGCCATCGTCCAGCCCTCAGACAAGAGGGTGAGCGAGAGGGAGGGAGAGAGAGCGTTACCCACACACACACACACACACACACAAGACACCAGGATGCTAAAAGCGAGGTCCTGTTACTTATTCATGTCTCTGCTGAGAACGGGAAGCCTGTCGGTGTCAAAACACTCTCCTTCGGCGTCTTTTCTTGACAGTAAAGACACGAGCATGCACTCATCTATGTTGCATGACAGGAGGGTATTTTTAGAGAGGGTCTATTAGCCGAGGCTGAATTCACCATTGTTTTCAAAATGGGCTGATCAGAGGAGGGATCTGAGCTTTCGTTGTTCAGGTGCTCTGGGGCAGATGATCAGTTTCGGGAACTTCTTTTGTATTCTTAGCACAAAGAAGAAACACTGACACTGACACTACGTACTGTACTAAGCTTGTCACACTTACTTTCATCAACACTGGTGGTAAAAAGCATAGGCTCTGTCCCCGCAGTGATGATGAAGGTACTCACATCTATCTTGACTTCTCATCTTTGTCCCCTACCTTCCAAGCAGACCGCCTCCAGACACATAATGCATCACTTCCTGCACATCAGAACATTTTCCCAAGTTACCTGGACGCCCACGCGGCTGATCTGATCAAGAAATGGAGATTAGTGGTATCTAACACCACCTATAGTCACATCAAGTGCACATATCATGTAAGGTTTAGTGCAGCAAACATAAGCCCACACTGTTCTCGCCCCAGATGGTCTCAGTCACCTGCTGGGCACGAGTTCTCGATCTGATGAGTCATTTAGATGCATCTTCTCTGGGGCTCTGTTGGTTTGGGGTAAAGCTGCCATGGGTAGCAGCCAGGGGAGTTGTTACGGACAGAGAAAAGCGTGCAGCATAATGAGCCTCATGGGAGCTTAGTCTATGTACACAGAGCGGCTCCTGCTTTCTGCCTTCCAAGAATTCTCTCTACTGAAGCCACTGTGGTGGGAGAGGAGGGGGGAGGAGGGGTGTGTACTTTTGCTCGTGGGTCTTTATGCTTGACTGAGGTGGTGCATTGCAAAGTGTGTGTATGCCTGCATGTGTGTACTTTCCCAATTATTGCTCAGAAAATCCAAGAGGTGGATAAGAAGAGAAGGAAATAATTACCTTTACTGATAAACACTCCCCAATAATAACAAATAATTTGTTCCAAACTACACCTCATATCCACCCAATAAACAGTTGAAACCCGCTGCTCTGTTCTAACAATTTCACCCTCAATACACAGCTACACTATGTCCAGTTGCCAGAAGCAAAACAGCAAACTAAGACTTTCTGTGAACTTGAAAAACTTCTGTGACCACAACAATTATGAAAAGGATGCTATATACTAGGTATAAACAGTAACAGCCATTGTTTCTGTTTATGCACTCTTGCTGCAGCCGATAGAAAATGCTTCACTCGACATCAATGCCAAAAGTTTGATTGAGGTTTTTAAGAGATTCTTTTGGGATGTTTCTTAGAAGTTCAACAATCATACAGGCAAACATGTGGGAAACATACAGCGGTGAAGGCGTCATCAGTCGTGTTGTTCTTTTTTGACTGAGCACTGTGCCCCTCCACATTACGAAGCTGCGGCTTCAGGTCTGCACTGCACTGACATTTCACGCCGCAGAAGTTGGGAATTCTCTCTGT
This sequence comes from Chaetodon auriga, assembly GCF_051107435.1. Lineage (NCBI taxonomy): Eukaryota > Metazoa > Chordata > Actinopteri > Chaetodontiformes > Chaetodontidae > Chaetodon > Chaetodon auriga. Next base: position 5,194,077 of record NC_135095.1, on the reverse strand, counting down.
AAAATGTCCTTGTTTGCTGTTGAATTCTTCCATGGCGCGTAGCCAGGTTTGTGCTTTGTGGCTGAGGTTCACGTCATGCTTCTTCCTTGATTAAAAATGCCTGACTCAGGAAGGAAATTTACATTTAAATGAGGCATTTGATCATGAGTGCAAAAAAAATATTAACTGCAACTTTTATCAGAAAATTACAAATACCGCCAACCGAAGATACACTACACCAGCCTATTCAAGGGGGGGGGGGGGGGGGGGGGGGCTTTTGTCCTACTTAGTGCACTATCCCTTGTATTCCTTCTCTTGGATAAAGAAGCCAAAATAAAGCAGAAATTGAGCAGACACGCAAGAAAGAATATGACTATGATGCAACTTGCCAGTTCCAGAAGCAGCAGAAAGATGTGCTGAAAATGGCCACTACCTGTTCTGGTTAGTTTACAGTGACATGAAAGACATGGTTGACATCAGGGCAGGAGAAACTACACATTCTAGTTTTGACTTACTGACAATCTAAGAATAAAAAAAAAAAGAATGCTTGGCTGGTGTTTGTCTTTTCTTGAACGTCAGCATGTGCATTTGAGGAGATGAAAAGTTCTTCAAAGTCAGCGAACAGATTGTTTGAACTTGGGCAATATCCGCTATTCATTTCACTTAAAGCCAGGAGGGTTATGTGGAAAAGAAGACGAAGGCTTTGGGATGAAGAAGGAGCCAATCATGGAAGGCAGATCCTGTCCTACGGAGGGGGCTAAAGCCAGGCAGAGGTGTGAAGCCCGATGAGCAATCGCTTCGGAAATGAATTTCCCCCCTGAGCTTTGTTGTATGTCAGCGGGAAGTGACAGCTCGGCTTCTGACAATCACACATGTCAGAGGGAGGCAGGGGGAAGCATTAAAGTTACATGCACTTTTGTGTGTGTGTGTGTGTACATTCACATAGTTTTGAAAAGGGAAATGGAGGAAGGAAGGAAGGAAGGAGGGAATATAAGGTTCCAGAGTTCAGATTCTGATCCAATCGGGAGTAGTTTCTTGCCTGCAGGCATCTTAAGGGGAAGCAGCCATCAATATTTCCTCATCACCCCAGAGGCCCAAAGCGCTAACACAGACTTTATCTGAGAAAAGCTGCAATTTTCTGGATTTATGTCAAGGCAAGGTGAGAGACACTTTCGGCAAAATATTCAAATACGGAGATAAAACACATGCAGGGTGAAGCTAAGGCTCGGCAAATGGAAGAGGCAGTTCACAGGGTTCATATTTATTCTTATCCTATCCATGCCTTTGCCTCAGTGTCAAAATCTGACAGGCAGATCCGTGTGAGACTGACAGGGGCAGGTTAATCACCTGCTCTGAACCTCCGGTCAGGTCTAGCGTGATTTGACGCTCGGCCGATCACAGATATGATCGGACGCGCGCCCTGGCTGACTGGCTCGACTGACTGTTGTGACGCACGAGCTTTGAGAAGGAGCACGTAACCCAGACAAATCAGGATCGCTTGGGCTATGAAACAATTGGATTATACCTCTTAGACGGGGAGCGAAAACAAAGACGGTAAGCAAAACATCACCAGCACGTCTGCAAGTTATATTTTACCCTGTTTAAATTTGCACATTCAACCCACTTGCTTTTTTCTTGCACAGAGACCTTAAGCTGAAGTCCCACCACATGACAATCTTAAAATCTAACAACATAATGCGCCTTGATATTATTTCGAATTATAATTTGTCGAGTGCTGCTGGGTTGGCTTAGAGTGTCTTTAACAGCACTTCACTGATCTAAAGCACGATAACAAAAGCCAACTAATTCTAGAGAGCCGTATCTGATTGCTTTTCAAGCCTCCCACTCCTCTAAACACTCTCACTCATTAAAGTCTTGGCAGAAGTTGAAGTTGCGACACTGGGAAATGTCACTGCATCAGTTGATTCCCAGCAGCCTCTCTGAGGGCCTGTCATCACAATCTTAGCTTGACAGCTTTAAATCGATAGCACGCCTCTCCTTTCCACCTCAGTTAGTCTTGGATGTCCCTGCAGTGGGGGGGCTGCCCTCTGAAGGACATCAACTTATTTGCTACTTTTTACTTGAGGCTTTTTATTTCTTTTTTTTTACGAGCAAATCAAACATGTTGGTGTGTTGCAGATACTGTGTGTTCGCTCCATATCATCTCTTACAGGCTGAAAGCTACTTACAAATGCCACCTTTTCAGGACTGAATCATCTCCCCTCATAACCTTGTATCTTCAACTGGAAAAAAAAATACAACTCTGAATTCCTTTCTTATCTCTTATTTCTTCTTCTTACACCATGTGAATAAAGTCAAGCACTCTGGTGCTGACCCCAGTTCACCTTATGATTAGTTCTGTGCCAACATCAGTTGCATAAAGTCACTTTTACAGAGATAAGTGGATATTCACAAAATCCTCTACGCAAGTGTGGGGACAAAGTTTTCAGAGGGTGACAATATAACAGTGTGCATGTCCTTACTACTAAAAAACAGGATGTACAGGCGTTGATATATTTTTTTCCTAATTAGCATACAAAGTGTACCAGTTTGTTTAGAAGAATCACTAATGCTACTTGCCCTTGCTTGCATGCTACGAGCAGCTGTATCAACTCAATTCAACTAACCTGGAGAGGATCTGCCTGCGGTAGACTCAAAGTTGACACAACCTTTCTGCCATTTTCACCACAGCGCACCACTTTACTCACGCACACGCATCACCGGAGTGTCTGGTGGATTTGCCCTTGCAAGCATCCACCTGGCGTTCGCTAAATGCCCAATTTGGATATTTAACAATGTGCTTTCATGCATCCAGTATGCCCTTGCATGAATATCAAAACTGCAGAAGCTCAATGAGACGTGAGTATATTCCACACCCATATCAAACACATGTCAGTGAAGCAAGCAGCACTGTGTGATTGACAGACTCCATCCTTACCTGTCTATGTCGCCCTGCACTTCTTTGCTCCCTCTCTGGGATGTTTCTCGAGAAGAAGCCACGTCTGAGGCTCTGCCTGCATTCCGTGCATACAGATGGAGGCCGCCGTCTGTAAGGTATCTGTGAGAGGAGAATCAATTAGAGGTGGTAGTTCAGTTTGGCATGCAGTATGCAGCGTTGAATCCATCCCAGGCTGAAGTGTGTGGTCTCATGTTGTGAAACATATGAGTATGAAGTATGGAGACAAAATCATATGCATGCGTTACTTCTGAATTATTATAATTGTAACTTCAAGACTTCTCACCACTCCTGGCACTAAAGTTATGAACACTGCTTTCATCATTATGCTCAAACCATGTACATAGCTGTGACTGTTCTGCAAGAGACTGCATGGGCAAGTAGGATGCCACAGGTTAAGGAGTATAAGGAGATGATTGCGGCTGGAACGGACTGGCTGCATAAGAGGAAGCTATTATTCCTGGAAACTGGATGTGACACTGTTCTTGTGTGGTCTCTGTAGTAACATTTGCAGCTGATGCAGTGACTGGATGATGTAAAACATACAGCGTATGTAATGAGCTCTGTCTCAATAGTTGAGTAATACGCAACATTATAAGCAAACCACACTGAACTGACAATTATGTTCAAGCTGCTAATTGAATTAGGTGTCTGGATGTTGGTTGGGTGGCCAAGATTGCTGTAAGGGAAGCAGGATGGAACATGCCAAAACCCAAACCGGGGATGGCAGCAGCGAGTGATGGAGGTAATGTCAAGGGACAGCTACCAAACAATAAAATGCCTGGGTCACAATGACCTGAGGGCGATTAAGGGACAGGTGGTGTACAAAAGAGTGACAATGACACCATTGTGCTCTCTAAAACTGGAAACAGGTTTTGACATGTAAGTGGTCTTTTAGTAATACACAGAGCCTTCACCCACCACCCCGATCCTGATAAACAACCCCATCTGACAGGAGATCAAGTTTGTTGTTACTCGGTTTGCTGAAGGTCCTCAATCTCATTTGTGTTTTGTGAGTCTATGTTACTGTTTTGTTCTCATGGTGAGGTGGGTGGTGCCTCACAATACGTAATTTAATTGTAACAAACAGCCTTAAAATTTTTTCACAATTTTTGTGAACTCTCCAAAAAAGGTACATGTTTAAACAGGTTTGCAGATCTGTGTATGTGGCAGGGAGTAAGTGGTGAGATTTAAAGCCACTGCCAGAAAGCTATCAGACACGGCTGATAGGACATGGAGATCATTAGTGTTGAGCTAATTAAGCTCAGAATTCAGCTAATCACCTGTCCCTCCCGACATGTTGTTACATTTGCTGTTCTGACACGTCTTTAATCCTATGGATGCTTTCCTCCATCACTCCTCCCTCAACTTCCCCTCATAGGGTTCGCTTTGCCTCCAAAAACCCTTTTCGGGAAATCTTAAGTGCATCGAGGCCAAGTGGGAGTGTGTGCTCAAGTGTGTGTGTGTGTGTGTGTGTGTGTGTGTGTGTGTGTGTGTAGACGGTGTTTTGAACACGCCCTTGCTCAAGGCATTTACTGCTATTGAATGATTGAAGGTCAGACGCCCACACACACGTTGTCGTGACAGTATGTGGGAGACACTGTCTTATCTTTTTTCATTCAGGTCATCTGTCAGTGTATTGAGGTACCTTCAAGGTTAACGAAAATGTATCATTTGATCCTTCAAGACACGACAAACCTATGATAGCCTTGGTGGCATCAGCAAGCTATTTGTATTAATGAACACAGAAAAATGGGTAATGCCTTGGTGGCTGTGAATACACAGGGAGTTTTTGGACTAAACCCAGTGTGCATTGTGACACTGAAAGGAAATATGTCACTTGTATTCAAGATCCTTCAAAAAACAAATGACCTTTACAGTATTATTTGAAGTAATATAAATGATGTAGCAGGCCAATTATATTAAAGCTGATGTCTTCTGCTTCAGACAGTAAAGTTCACTAGTCTCGCAAAATGTCATGAACACAGCAGGTTTGAAAATGTGTGAGTAATGCATTCATCGTGTAAAAATAACTTACGTCTACAATCGACAATGAGATTTACAGCTTGCTATGATGATGCTAAATGTTTGTTTAGATTTACATTCTCTTCGATGCTATTCCTCTGAGCGGCAGTTGGTGGCAGTAATGCGCCAAGAAACGTAGCAATTTGACAACATAGAAGAAGAATGCTAGCAAGCAAATATGCATTTAAACAAGGCACAATTTAAAATTTGTTAGACCTCAAGAATACGCAAAATGCATTTTGGTGAGTAACAGTACATGTAAACAGAATCTTTGTTTATTTAAAAGTAAACTTCACAGACAACCTTTAACACGAGGTGAAACTTTTCTCAAGTATAATCAGCTGAGAAACACACTGCCTTGAGTTCTCGTCTAGTCAAACCCTTTGGATATGCCAGTAATCAATATGGTCAAATTATTGATTAAGACTTTAAACAGAAACTCTGTATTAGTCAGTGCATCAGAGGAAGCTAACATGCTTAGCGCAAGTAATCCTACCCGCTGAGGATCTCATCCATCCGGCTGTTCTTCCCTAGGATGTCCCCATCACTCATGTACCCTGCCACCTCCATCTGCTTCCCTCCTTCCAGCCCTGCTCCTCCCTTCTCCCCCTGCTCCGCCCCCCTCGCCCCTGCTGCTGCTGCTGCTCGCCTCAGGGGGGCGCTGTGCACAAACCTGGAGGGGTCCGAGTGCCCAGTGTAGCGCCCTGTGGTGGTGCCAGCGCTTGTCGTGCTCGCCCTGGGCGCAGCGTAGCTGCTGGGCATTGAGGGGGCGTCGCCTGCCTGAAGACGCGGGGTTTGTGATTGGCCCAGACGCCAGGCCATGGGGGAGGAACGTGTGGTGAGGGCTGGTAGGCTCCGCCCATTGACCTCAGTGGTTACTGTGGTGTCGAAGGTTGTTTCTAATGTACTGTGGAGACAGAGGCATAGAGAGAGAAACAAGCAAATTAATCCTGACTCCCTGATACAGTGAAAACTGATAATTATCAATGTAATACTTTCTGACAGTGGCTAACCCTTCTTAAAGACTAAGTGTAGAGGGTCTTGGGAAAAGTGCCTCTAATGGACAAAAGACATCGAATCCTGTGCACTCCTGTGCGAAGGGTAAATCATTCAGGTGAAAGGATCAACCATATTTTAAGTAGAGAGCTGTCTGCATGATTTGACCACCACTCCCCTCAAAATCACACACAGCATTGTTATGAGTGCGTCTGTGTTCGTGTGTGACCTTCCTAAAGTGCTTTTTCTTCCAACTAACTTGTGAAGACTCCCATGAGAATATATGTCAGACCATCCCAGTACGTCACATGGAGATGGAGATGGAGAGAGAGAGAGAGAGAGAGAGAGAGAGAGAGAGAGAGAGAGAGAGAGAGAGAGACTTTTGAAATGCCACAGAATGTAAAATCTATCATATCAAAGGCAGGTCTGACAATTGAATGAATGAATTCATTTCAATGGTTTTTCAAAGAAGTAATGCAAAGGCTACGCTGTGACTGATCAAGATTGCACAGTTTTTTGACTTAAGACTATGACAGATTTCCAAACAGGTTTTCTAAATTGTTACATCACCATAATAAACAGTAGGATGAAAATGCATCCAGAGAAAGAGAGATCTTTGTGTGAAAGAGAGAGAAACGTGTGAGTGTGAGAATAAGTGAAATGTTGGCAAATAAAAGCAGCCAAGACAAGGAATAAAACCTGACGGAGGGAGACAAAGAGGACTGACTCACTGTCCTGATGATCCTCCATTAGCCCTGCAACAGCCACCGCAGCCTGTTTTATTTCTCTAAAGCTGTCAATGATCTGAACATGTCAGCTACAGTACAACAACAAACTCTCACCTCTCGAAGGAGGCCTTGCTAGATTACTCTTTGCAAAACCTAATTGATTTTTTCAAATTAGCGACAGCATGATAGAGGTGTGAGTGAGTCAACAGGACACAAAGTAATATCCTCATGGCCACACACACACACCAAGCCTTCAACTCGCTGCATTTGAACACAGAGAGCAGCAGTGCTACCTAGCTTGAGCTCTCTCTGCTGGGAAAAAGAGTGCACTGCATTCACATGATGAGAGACGGAACAAACCTGCCATAGAACCACAAAGCTGCTCTGATCTGTTTCTTTAAGGATAAGTGCATTCTAGTCACAAATATCCCTGCGTAAACAAATAATACTGTGTTGCATTATATATTGCCATGAACACAAGACCAATACATATGGCAAAAGTGTTAACAGGATTAAGGCTTTACATGTGGCTGCTGGCACAGATAGTGACGCTATAATAAACTGGCTATCATGTGATTTTCACAATGTAAGGATATCATGTAAAGGCACTCTGTCACTGTCAGTGCTGCCGCTGCTACATTTGCAGATGCATTTAGTACAAAAAACACACAGTTTAGTTTATTCTGTTTAATTAAAACAATACTTTTAAGGGGATGATGCAGCTGAAGAGAGGGACAGCAGCTGGATAAATGGGGTGAGACACCCATTTGGTTGCCTGCCTCTGTATGCTGGCCTTTATTAGGTGACAAAAGCAATGACATCTTAAAGCAGCGTCTCTCACATAGCAGTGAGAGAGGTGTGAGATCAGCTGTGTGTTTGTGTGTGTGTGTGCGTGTGTGTGTGATGGGTGAGAAAGGGCAGAACGCTGCACCCCTGTGATTCCAAGTGCCAACATCAGAGGGGCAGTGACGCCAGCCATATTCACAACACATCTGTATCAACACCTCCTGAGATGATCACACACACACACACACACACACACACACACACACACACACACACACACAGACACACAGACGCCAAGTGCCAAGAAGCCAAATAAAACAAACAAATAAACAAACAAACAACCTCCCTCCCAGCTATTTATCTAACAAGCAATCACAGCCAAATATGGAAATACAGAAATCTATTTGCCACGGTATAGAAATCGAAATCATTTAACCGTTCGTACACAATGTAGCTCGCTAAATCAGCTTATCTTTATCTCCACGCAGCAGAGAGAAAAGACAGATAAACGGAGGGAGACTGCGTGTGTAGGTGTCGAGATAAATGAGCATACAGACCGAAGGATACGGCTGAGCAGCAAGTACAGGAAAGGTGCTCTGCCATAGGTCTAACCTACGCACAGGCTCGATTAAAAAACACGATATAACACATTCTGGAATGCACAGATCAATCTACGACAGGCTGCATTGAACATCAACATATTGCTGTCAAATTAACTGTGATCCCATATAATTATCCCAAATCATTGGTCGTCTCATAAGGGTCATTATTTCTCAAAATTACGAGCACATTTCCCACAAACCCGGCTGCTTCTTGAGGATCTTTGCTTCATCACACTATCTGCTATAAACAGAATGGAAACCAAAAGACATCCCAACAGAGGGAGACTATCTTGCGTTTAGCCAAGAGCTGAGCAGGAGAAGAATCCATGCTGACAGCAGGAGATTGGTTATTGCTGAGCAATGATAAATATAAATACACTGGAACTCTCTCTTGTTGTTGCTAATGAAGTCTGAGAGTTTTACAGCTGATTGTTATTTTTCGTGGAGGTTCATGCACCGATCTTGGTAAAGATTGAATTCAGCAGCACCACTTCAAAGGCTCTACACACTTAACTATTGCTGCTCAAGTCACCATCATCTCTTTATGGGATCTATATAACATACACTCGGTTATATATTCTATTTGAGCAGGAAGCTGAGATTTCAGGCACTGTAAGAACCATTATTCTGCATCATGACTGACAGGTGTAGTGTTGGATGACTGTAATTATCACATCTGCAGTGTTGACACATTGCATTGTGGGACTGTTTGCAGAAGTACATGCTACATACTACACAGTGCACTACATGTACTGTTCGCGATTAGAGGGTGATTTTTAGGTGTATTAGTTTATATATGAATAATATATAATAAATTAATTTTAATCAGTGAAAACTCAATTTTCTTTGTTTGGCTGAAGTCAACATTAACATCTATCATCTATCATTTTGTTAGATGGGATTTACAAATACGAAACGAGTTACGGGTTATCAGCTGTAGTTAGCAATCTGGTTTCATTTTTCACATTTTCACACACAATGTTTGCTGGGTTACACAGTTACTGCTCTCCAGTGTTTGATGGAGGAAAGTACTGGCGTGTGATCTAACATTGCCCTGAACTGTCACTACCTTGTTCTGTGTGCATGCGTCTATGTGCATCTGTGTGTATATGCTGTGCTCTGTGCATGCGTGTGTGAGTATGCAGCAGCGAGGCTGGCATTGGTACTGGCAGATGTTAAACCCCAGTAGGTTGAGAGCAATTCAGAGTAATTGCTCGCCGCCATCACAGCGCAGATCTTCAATCTGCACCCTGAGAAAGCGTCTCCGCCCCGCTGCCAGCGCAACCATCTTTCACACACACATGCACAAACACTCCACTCAGAACAGCCAAGTCACTTTCCATCTTCCATCAAAGGCTGAAAACTCAACTTGTCAAGAAGTGCCTCGTATTACCTTCCTCCAGCTGAATCATGTCACTCCTCCTCTCATTGTGACTGCTCTCACAAGAACATTGTCAGGGCCTGAAAAGCGTCTATGGCTTTGACCCTTCATTACTCTTAAGAACTTGTCATCTTGGCGCTTCTGGACCTTTGCTTTTTCACTCCTACTGTACGGTATTGAATTGTCAGTTAAATGAAATTTAAAAAAAAAAGAAAAGGCTTCTGTCTCGCTTCAAAATCCTGTACATGCACGCAAATAGGACCAACGGCTATCTCCACACTTTCAAAGCAATGAATAATTTAGCCGGCCCAATTCTCTCTGTGTTCCAAATGTAAACACAAAATAAACAAACTCGGCCGGGTGAAGCTATTATGTTCAAAATGTCATCTAGCGGTTGCTGAATCCCCAAGAGACTAGACAGGAATCCCTCAGGCCTGAGCAGACAGGGAGACAAGAGTGGGGGAGATTTTTCAGTTAGCTGTGGCAGGGTTTGTCCTTGAAGATCACAGCATTTCTTCACTCATGGACCTGTTTCTTTTCCCTTCAAATGTCAATCAATACAATTCTTCATTGTCTGGATAAAGAAAAAACAGAGGAGGGAAATTAAATGTTTCTGATCAATACAGATTGTGCATGGAGGGCCCAACACATCTGGATCTCTGAGGAATGTTGCGGATGTGAACTGAGCTGCCACGATGGCTGCAGCATCCGAGTAGCAAGGTCAGCTCAATGAGAAAGGGACACGGTTTCAGGGCCCCATGAAACCGTAGCTTAACCACACACATTTTCAACTGGGTCAGTAATCTTAGGTAACATTAGCTGCCACCAGCTTCCAGGAAAGCTGCACCTCGCTGTGGACCGCTCGCGATCTCTAGTCACTTTCGATCTAAATTTTCATGATGTGCATGGAATGTCTGTGCTTTTGTGAAAGCAGGGGAATGTAGCAGAGAGAGCCAACACATAATGATGCAAAACAAATGGCGGCAAGAGCAGATATTAGCAAGCTACATAATGACCGCAGTAGTATTTTATCTAACGAGGCAGCACGACTACAGGTGTGCTTTTATCCTGAACCAACAGATTGGGTTTTCTAACATGCATTAATGTCAAAAACCCAGATGTGTTACTATATTCAGAGTTGGTGTTAGGGGCTGTGTTTGCATGAAGCTGGCGTTCTGTACTTTGATACAATCATAAGACAGATGGGCAAAACATCTGTCTTGAATATATTCCTTTTCAGAAGATGCCAAAATGCATGAAATGGCAAAGTCACTCACGCATGTTGTTCTCACAGGTCATGTGATGAGTAAAACAGCATCCAAATGCGACAGATGTCCTACATTTAAGAAAAATGTAAATGAATTTCAATCTCGTCAATATTCCTGCACAGCTATTCGGCTTCATGAGTGCCAAAAGAACAAGCGCACCCTCGATTTGGGGTGAATATTTCCACTGGCACAAATGGGCTCAACACTAATGCTGTTGACATAATGACGACAAGTTGTTATTCTATATGACAAGTAAAAAAATTGAACACTTGCAGAAAGAGGAACACATGGTGGCTGTTGCTGCGCTAATGGACTGCTTTCTCACGTTTTGAGGGCTTGTGTTGGAAGTCTGAACACCCAGTCTGCATGAAAGGGCTATAAACAGGTACAGAAGGAGAATCCCAAAGAGAGAGCCCAGAGAAAGACCCAGTGATGAATATGACGGTCATGTCTGCTCGAGCGTAACAGTGATTAATTACTTAAGGTGCTTCAAAGCTTCATGGTGATTACAGCCATTTCTTAGCCAGGGGAGAGATTAGGACGGTCTGGCCGGGCTTTTGTCATGGACAGAATTAGTATGCATACTCTGAGGCTATCCTTACATTCAGAATACAAACATGTCCGACACAGGCGCACGCTCAGGGGCCAACTTCCCTTTCATTCCATTAAACCGAACGCTTGAAAACTGTGCAGTAGCCCATACGCTATTTCACTTGGCCTGCTGCCATTTTAGACCAGCAGTGACTGCTTCACTCCTCCAAATCACACACACATATGCACACCCACCCTATATGATGCAAATGTGGAGGTATATGATGATGCATTTTGCACACATTTCATGCTGTCTGATGCATGTGAATGAGTGCGGGACATGTGAAACACCTCGCACCCCAATGACGTGGGTCCCACTGGATTAAATGTGGTGGTAAGACAATGCCGCTTCTATCGATCGGGCCTCGGCTGAGACTCCTCTGAGGAAAAAAGAAGTGGGAAAACAAACACACACATGCGGGCACACAAGACTGCCATCTGTCATGGCTGTCGGCAGCCTGGCCACCATCTTCCTCTGCAAATGGGGCAAAACACACAAAATAATAGACTGAGGGAGAAGGAGAGAGACGAGGAGGGAGCCACTGCCTTGGGAGCTGACATAAACCAATAGCTATCATTTTGTCTTCGCCTGAGCCGCAGTCTCTACACTGTTACACTCTCCGAGTTGCCCGTGGCTCACAGATGGGACAGCGTTTTAAGGCACTGGTTGTCCATCAACTCCAGAATGTCATTACATGTGTGCCAGCTGCTGAGGAAGGTGACGCCTGTTTTTAATTAAATCCAGGAAATGTGGAGAAGATGGCATGGTAATAGAGGGAACATCATTAATAGCTGGAGACATATCTCTCAGTTGGATCAGTGATAAACTGTGTACGGTGAGTCAGAGATATCCAAATCAGAACTGCTTTTATTTTACAAGGACAAGGGACGGACAAGGGAAGTGACTTGAATAATTGCTGCAGAGACATGAAACTGATCATTTTTGGTTCTTTTCAGTGGTTTGGTCGTGACGTCTTCAAAGCGTGTCTCTTTTGTTTCGGCAATGACGCATTGTGAGGAAGTTAAACACGCCTCAGCTTCAGACTTGCCACACATTACCTCAATGTGAAAGTCTTTCAAAGCGGGTCTATATAGGCTGCAGGTCTGCGATGAGATGATAAAATTCTGGTTACATTTCCCATAATTGCTTGTTCCTGTCGAGGGTCACGGAAACAGCAGCATTTAAGCCAGCACGCAACATTGCCATATTTGTCTCTTAAAGCTGCTGCGGCCAATAATCTACAATGGATCAAATGTGTCTATGAGTAATGTGAAAGGGGTCACTTGTACAATCCTGCGGGGAATCATTACCAGACTTTCCCTCAGCTCTGTGGAGCGTTTCAACCTTTTGGTTGTCCAGCCTGCAACTTTATCGTTTTGGTTCGCTCTCAACATCATCAGTGTTGTTTCCAGATGCAGCAGGCAGCTGTTTTCAGCCAAAAAGCTCTAAAAACATAGTGGAGTATTTAGCAGCTAAAGAGCTACATGTGTCCCCGAGGAGTTTGTGGAAAGTGATACAGAGCTAAAAAGAAAGAGAAAATTGAACTTACATCCATCAGGACACAAACATGACTCTAAACACTATTATCTTTTGCTGTTTCCTAATAATACTTCCGGCATATCAGCTTTGTAAAGCGATACAATATGTCTGTGTTGTGCTGGTCCCATGTCGGCAAAAAAAAGACAATCACAACAACAAATTAAGGTTAACTAGCTGACACTAATCACGTCAAACAACATTTACATAGCTGGTCGGAGTCTGACTTACTTGTGACATTCGTTGACTTTAATTTACAGCCCTCATTTGTTTTTAATTGAACAAAGTGAAGCAAACAGGCCGAATACAGAAACCCAACTTTTCTTATCTTGTTGAGACAGAAAGCGAACTATAGCTGAGTCCCTTAAAACAGGTGTGGGTGTCTTAAAATACCACTGGCAGCCCAATTAGTTTTCTCTGCATTTGATTTGGGTTTAAAACAGTGTCTGAGTGAAGTCGCGCGATGCCTGCCGTGAGCCAGGTGGGGGGTTGAAATCTTTGAAGCCGACCGGGCGAAAATGTTGCTGGAGTGGTCAGACATAACACGCAGTGACAGTCATCTAATGCCAGTAAAAGTATAAATAATTAAGTAAATCACCAAAGACGCAGATGGGAGCATTTTTACATTTGGGCTGTGAGTTATAAATGATCCTATTTGAGGTGTTATACTGTGGTCTCAGTTATATAATATGGTGGTTTAAAGCCAGGCTGTGCAGAATAATTCACTTTAAGTCAATTGAAAGTGTTTTAAAACTTCATTCTGACTGGTGGAGCTCGCTGAAAACTCTCGAATCCATAAATAAAACGGCATTATGGAAGCAGACTGAACAAGAAAGTGGTAGCATCACACCATATTGTGAACGCGAGTGAATTACAGGGGCTGCTCATTTTTGCATGTGCTGTAGCTGACAGTTTAGTGAGCTCATGACTGCAGGGTTGATGGATTGAATCCAGGAATGTCTGGGACATGTAGACAAGGGATATGAATGGGAAATAATTGTCCTCTTGTATCTCAAGACAAGACTCGATCTCCCTTTCGTGATATGGGCCAACAAATTCACTGTCGGCACTGCCTATGACTTCATCAAAAGCCACACTAGAGTAATTTTCTATTACCTGTAAGTAACGAAGTAACGGGCAGTACCATGTGTGTGCCTACCTGTGGCTGATCTGTGTCCCCCGTAGACTGGACATGGTCTCTTCCAGGTTCTGCCGCAGGTCAGCGATGTTCTTCACCGTCCTCATGCGTCTTGTCTCAGGATCCTCTCCTGAAGACACACATTTGAAATGATTTACTGACATGTTTGGACCTGCACACACACACACACACACACACACACACACACACACACACACACACACACATACACACACACACACACATACGTGCACACAGAGCAGTCACCTCTATCCACAAAGGCTACACACGTACAAACACACAATATAAGAAATGAGGAGGACATGTGACATCCAGCATTTCATTGGATGTCACTGGATGTCTCGGTATGGAGACCGAATGATGAGCGACCACGCTGACAGCCAGCATGGGTGCATGTCCCTAAACCCCATGTTGACAATTTGGGAGCTATACAATAAAGCGGCCTGTCAGGCTGCACCACATGCAGTCCTTTAGTCGAAAAAGCGGATGCATTATCTTACGCAGTACTGACATTTTTCCTTGAGGCCAAAGCAGAAATGTCGTGCCATGACACCACGCGCTCTGTCAGTTAGTTCGGGACGCAGTCGTGCCTGCGAAAGCAAACTCTGTCAGAGCTCCTGTGCTTCTCTGTCTGGCACGTTGGAAAACGCTGCCACTTCAGTCCACCGTCTTTCTATACCGGGCCCTGCAGCTGCTTACGGCTCTGAAGGCTCGTCATATGTTTCGTGTTCTTCTTCGTGCTCTGTTGTCAGATGAAGTGCTTGATTCGGCCTCTTCTGAAAGAGTGCTGCTAATAAGCACAGGGTTGGTGACATTTCATATCTGCGAGCTGTGGGCGCGCCCCGAACTATCTGCTTGTCTGTTCCAATTAAGCCTCTCTTTTAGCTCATCAAGCTAGCCTATATCTGCGGGCAGGTACCACAGAATGGGTAATTAACAAGTGGCACGAGACACAGAATGGCTGCTGGTCACAGTGCTCTCCAGTTTTAAGGTGCTCTCAGAAGAAAACTGTCTCCACAGTGGACGTGAATGAGCCAGCAGATCTCGTACCACAAGGCAACAATGCAGCGTGAGCACGAGAAGCTGTGCTCCGTCACCATGTGCTGATTTCAGCGCTCTGAGCAGACATACTGACAGAAAGCTACTGTGATTACAGCGACTGGGGCAAATGGGAGCAGATGGGAGCAGTGGTAGGTTGGAGGTTTGAAAAGGCCCACAGCAACTCCTGCGGCGCAGCTCAGTGCCAGGAGGAGAAAAAGAGTTGAGGTGTTTATATGCTGGAAAATGAAGCAGGTTGGTTTGGAAAATAAGCAGAAAAGCTAAGCCAGTTTTCCCTGGATGACTATAGAAATCAATTTCTGAGTTGACCTCAAGGCATTTGGATAAACTCTCTAGCAAAACTGCACATTTCACTCAATGAGAAGCCACAGTAGGCAAAACTGGGCTCGGCATTATATCTTTGGCATTTCTACGCTTCCTGTCTATTTCCCCCTCACTGCAAACGATGATTTGATTTGAACAGACTAACACGACACTGCCAGTATGTAGCTGATCTTGCACACTGACACCAATCTTTCTGTTTTGGTGAATGCTGTGTGACAATGCGCATTGTTAGAGTCACTTTGCTCACCAGGTACAATAAATGTGCAGAAAATTGCCACTGGTGACGCTGACACACCAGTTAACATGGCTTAAATGACATAATCAATGTCAGCATTCAAAAAAATCTTTTTCAAAATTAAGTCAACATTTGACCTCATGTGCACTGTATCGTGCTGTGTGGTGACCTCACAGGGTAAAGAGCAGCTCAATATAATTGGGGTCATGTCTTGTCTTTGCAGAGCAAACAGATTGCAGGTTGTGTGATGTTATGGTGGTGTCACATGCCTCTGACCTCATATCAGATGCCCACTCCGTGGTCAGTAATTACAAATTGATGAGGCACATGTGATCTGCTCGAAACTGTGCTCACAGCCAATGAACAGAAGCTTCTGTACTCTGAATATATTGCTGTCAAGATGGAACATGTGAAACAAAACTGAGATGTAATTGGTGTCAAAATGTCATTTTTTCAGCAGGCGTCGGCTTCTTAAGGAAAGGAGATCCAGCCCAAGGAATTAATGGGAGATGGATCTCTGCTACCACAAACATAAAGCATCACTGCTGTCCGAGTTTCTCTTTTTCTGTGATTCTTCTTCCCATTCTCATGTCTTCTCTCTCCTCACCAGGGCCCCTTCAGAAAGATCCAATAACAACTCCATTATGAAGTGACATGAGGAGATCTGGCCCTGGATTCTCCATCATGAACGGATGCTTCATGCAACATTGAGAAGCAGCCCAAGGCGTGTGTGTGCGTTTATGATTTTATTGTGTGCGAGTGTGTGAGCAATTCACTGCGGTAGGAGAGGAGGTCTCACCTGCACAGTAGAGGAGGAGAGGCGAGCGGAATTTTCGGCAACAAAACAGCACCCCACAGGCAACACAACACTGTACACAGTCATGCACACACACACACACACACACACACACACACACACACACTGGAGCCTCGAATTAGAAAATGAATATTCATTTCAAAATGCAATGCCTATAAGCAATTTCCCAGCTCAGTACCCTCTAGCAGATCAAATAGAGGAGTGGACTTGTGTGTAGCTGAATTCATAACACCTTATATCCTAATGTGGTGGCTGCTTCTGTGCGTTTCTAGCTTTCGACTTCAGTATCCAACACCACAGAGAGGTGACAAGGCACAAAGCCTTCATTTGGATTCAAGCTGCTGACCAGCTTTTGGCCCGGTGAGGCTGTGAAGCAGCCAAACTGAGGACAGGTCAGAGAGAGTGTGTGTGTGTGTGTGTGTGTGTGTGTGTGTGTGTGTGTGTGTGTGTGTGTGTGTGGGTGTGTGTGTGTGGGTGTATGAAGGAGTTGGGTGGGGGCATGGAAGGAGGGAAGGTGCAAACACACACACACACACACACACACACACACAGTGGTGTAGAACAAACACCATTCGAGATAGAGTTGATGCAACAAAATGCAAATAACAGCCATTAGGGACTGACACACTTACACACACACACACACACACACACACACACACACACACACACAAACACACACACATACTGTACAAGAGGGTGCTTTAGTGCCAGTTCACTCTCTCTCCCCCTCTCTTTCAATAATGCATGTTCACTGGTACTGATGCCCCTCGCTCCAGCTGAATACTGTCAGAGAACCATCCCAGCCATCTAATTAGAACACACACACACACACACACACACACACACACACACACACACACACACACACACACACACACACATGCATGCCAACACACAAGCGTGCACAGGCAGACGCACAATGACACATAACTGTAAGCTAGCCTTGTTGCAGCATTTTGTCACAAATCAGTCTTAATGAAGCTTTGGCTGTCAGTCGATGGTGTGTCACTATGGCAGCTCACACACACACACACACACACACACACATACACACACACACACACAGATGAATCCGCACGCAATTCTATGGCCCTGTTGCTGAATGTGTTCCCTAACAGGCACTGCAGCACATTGAGAGCTTGTTAATACGTATCAACGACAACTACTCCCTGAGGCTAAAAGCGCAAACTGCCTTCACAGCAGCTGGATACTTTGGAAGCCAACTTTGAGGGGGTGAAAGAGTTCTTCAAAATGTAAATGGCTTCTCAACTACCTGGAAAGACCTCTAACACGCACGTAGAAACACACACACACACACACACACACACACACACACACACACTTGGAGGCATGCATGCAGAAGAAAAAAAAAAGCACCTGTATGCGCATGAGTGTGGACAAGCATCCACACACATGCACTCACGCATACACACACAATGAAAGGTGTAATAATAAGGTATTGATCACGTTGGCTGTGTGACTCACAGGCAGTGAGGGAGGTGCGAGTAATAAAAGCTGGGCTTTTTCAGTGGGTGAGGTGTTGGTTTTCCATCATCTATATCTCAAGGTATTTCTTCTTTATGCTGCATCATGCCTCAACCTGCTTAAAGGAAATCAGCAATAATCTGCTCCTTGCCTAAGCTCGCCCTGCTGTGCATCTCTGCTTTATCTGCAGAGTCACAATAATCATCTCCGCTGTCACAACTACCTAAAAAAACGGTCCATGTCATCGACTGATCCTTCCCCCTCACGTCCCTTTCCATCAAAGCCAGCTTTTACATGGGTGCTCATTCCAGAAGCACAAAGCATACTCCTATGACAACCTATAGGTTAGACTCCTTCATTCACACACAGCAGTGCTTCATGTGCAGACTGTGACAGTGTGCAGTAGCAAGTGACAAAAAGGACACACGTACATGTCAAAGAGATCTTTTTATCTGCCGGTGTCCATGAATTCAAACGACAGCTGCTTGTGTAAATCTTGTGGTGAGGATGTACTAACAGCTTCATGCACAAGGGAGGATGTGTGTGTGTGTGTGTGTGTGTGTGTGTGTGTGCTTTTAGACAAATTTCTTTTAAATAATGGCTTAAAATGCTAATAGCGTGCCCTGAGAAATAGGTTTCCTCATCGCGAGGATTAAGAAAATAACCAGCTTATTGAAGGCGTTCTCTGCTCTGACATTCTCACGTTCTGCTCAAGTTTGCTTTTTTCAACTTCACCACAACTTCACGCAAACATGGGTTCTTTTACTTCCTGGACAAAGCTTGCAATTTGTGGTGTTGTCATAGTAATCCCTTCATGTGGAAAGAATGTAATCCCCCCAAATACTTGTGTCTATAGTATGTAAAGCTGTCAACATTCATGCTCACTTCCTGGACTTTGCTGACTGCGTTGACTTACGTGGGCGTGGTTGTGTGTGCAGCACCTGCTCCAGGTCACCGAGCATGGTGAGGATCACCTCCTTATCCAGCTGAGCCGTTCCCTCACGTGGACCTCCCCCTGAGACCTCCTCCTCTGCCCAGTATCCTCCATCCTTTTCCTTGCCTCCGCGCTTCCCTCCACCCCTGCCTGCTGGCTCCTCGTCTGAACGCCCGCTGCTGCCCTCTTCATCCGTTCCCCCCTCCTCCCTGGATGGCCGCGCCGGCTCTGCCCGTGGGTGGCCGCTGTATGACGCCCGCTGTGGCCGCCCGCCTGCACCTGTGCATCGCCAGGGGACTGGGATGAGGGAGTGTTCCGACTGAGAGAGCACCTTGGTGAGGGAGAGTGATAGGGATCGAGCTCTGGTGCCCCGCACACCTCCGCCCCTTGGGAGCGCCTCCTTCCTTGGGCTTCCCTGCAGGCTGCCTCCTGCCCGCTGCGTGGAGGATGAGTACACCGAAGAGTTCTGAGGTTGTGAAAGATGAGGCGGTGGCTCGTCGAGCTCAAAGGAGTAAACCCGCTGCTCGCCATCGCTGAGCAGGGTCAGGTTTGTGAGCGAGCGCTGCTTGATCCGCAGGTTGAGGTTGTCGGGGAGAGGCTGGGGAGGCCGTCGAGCCGGGCTGCCCCCCTGATACACCGAGAACTCCGCTCCCCTCTTCATCTCTGCTCACTGCTCCCCTCCCTTTTCTCGGCTTACCTTTTCGGCTCTGGCGGCTCAGTGAGTGAAACTCTGCGTGCAAGTGGATTTACCTGTCTCCGTTTCACATCTTGGCTGCGCTGTCACTGAGAGAGCAGATGGAGGGAAGGAGGAACCGGAGGACGGAGGAGGCAGAGAGATGCGTCCCCACGTCCCACGCCTCCCGACTGAGGTCCAGGCTTCAGAGGGCTGGAGGGAAAGCAAGCGCAGGGTGAAGAGCGGAGAGAAAGCCTCCCTCTCAGGCATGTAGGTAGGGTCCAGATCCATCCTTGAGCCAGCCCATAGTCAGACGATGAGCAAGACACAAACACTGGTTTTCCACTCCTTCTCGTGTCCTCATGCTTTCTTTCTGTCTTCTTGGCTCCTTTTTCTTCCTCCACCACAGTCAGGGGTGTGGATGAATGAGTCGCTACATCTCCCTTCCCTCACCAACACGTTCTCTCTCTCTGCCTCCTGCGCTCTCACTCCCTTTATCTCTTCCCAGTGTCTTTTCATCCACTCTTATCTCTCTCCGTGCACCTTCTGTCTCTCCTTTAATTACCACCTCACTGCCACACTTCTCCTGCCTCCCCTCTGACTCTCTTACGGTCCCTCTCTCCTCACAGCGGAGGAGAATGAACGGCTGGTGAAGCCGGCGAACAGGCTCACGTAGCTCTCGGTCTGCTTGTTCATTCCAGCATGCAGCCCGCAGCACTCTCTCTCTCTCCCTCTCAGCCCTCCTTCTCTGTTTATCACCCTCTCTTATTCTTAATCCCTCTCATTCTCTCACTTTCTGTTCACTTCCCTCCTCTCCCTCGCCGTTATCGTTTCTCTCTCGTGCTATCCTCCCCTCTCTTTCTGCTTCTAGCTGTCCCTCACTGTGTGACAATGAGTTGTTTGGACAGTGCACCTGTAAGCTTGCAGCCTCTGCTGCACCAAGCTGGCCATCTGACTTAATTAAATGCTATCTTGAGGAGCTAAAATAGCGAGCCAACAGCTTATCATGGATCAACAATGAGACCACAGAACCAACATATCCCCATCAATCAATGCAGGCTTTATTAGCTCTGTTGCTGTTAGTCACAGCTGTCCTCCACACATTTTTAAAGCCTGTTACCAATAGCTAGATGAGACTGCAAGCAGTTGCCTCTGAAACCATAATCAAGGTTATCCATTTACACTGTGAGTGACCCTTCCACTATTACTCTGCAGTCTGATACTATTAGTCTTATACTTATTAATAAAAAAAAAATGAACAGATAAAAATCAATGGAAGTACTTCAGAGCTTCCCCTCAACTGTTTTTACTTTCTGTGTCTAAAACCAATTTCACAAAAGCTTAAATCATGAGAATAAAGATTTTATCTAGTCTTGCTGCTTTGATGTTTGCATATTGTCACTATTGACATTGGTTCAGCCTATATATGTAAAACAAGCAGCCTTGTCATGTGGTATTTGCGGTGTGCACACGCTTGAATTTCCATCTCGGAGATTCATTTCTACTGAAAAAACCAAGGATGTGAGATGACCATGAAACGTGTGACAACAAAGCGCAAGTGTTTGAAATGGACCCCAAACAAAGGGAACGGTCAGCACTGCAGTCTAATTTTATCCTTCAAATGATGGGCTTCAGAAAAGCCGAGACCGAAGCAAAATGTCTGGAATGTCACTGCCGACCTGACAAACCAAACCTGTAATCACGCGCTGTTGTTTGTGCACACTGCGCTTTGTAGGCGCTTTGAACTTGACGTCTTATTTTTCAATGAGTGAGCGGTTTGCTTGATTTATCATCCAAGTTGACCTCTATTATTTCTGTTATTATAAGGATGCAGTTTCAGTCCTGATGATATCCACAAGAGGGATTTTCTGCTTAAAAATGCACTCAGAAGGATCCTCAGTAACTGAAGTCGCTGACAAAAGAATCGTGCTTAAAAGAGATGACACAGTCCAGTAGATATCGACTGATGACTGTCAGGAAACTCACGCTGAGACACTGAAATCTTTATTTGCAACTGGAGAAATCCAACTGAAACAATGGAATTTCTCAGTCCTGGCGGTTTGTGTTTTGATGGTGTGTTGCCTGGTTTAACCTCTCATCCTGCTCCTTGTCAGGAATTTCAGTTTGTGGTTAGAAACTCCTTCAAACTGGTCAACTGTCCCTCGATCCTGACCTCTGCGCCGCGGAGGCTCGATCGCGCAGATGCCTGCTGACTGTAATTAAAGGACAATAAAGACGTTTGCAGTCTTCCCTCTTTGTAAACAAACAGTAGGATTTAACCTAAACCAGTACTTTTCGGTTGTATAGGTGTTATGACAGCAATAGTTGAAAAGGATCATAGACTGAAATATACAGGATGAACAAAATACAGCAGCACATGTTTCTGTTTCTCAGTGATTTCAGCCTCTTGTCCTCAACATCAACCCCTTTTACTAAATAAACCGCCTGTTGCTTCAAAGCTTAAAACTTCTCTTTTACCCAATTTTCATCCATCCATCCCTCCATCTGGATATGGCTCAAATGTCTGAACTAATCGGAGCTTTGGATAAAAATATCCATCAAATGTCAAGGAACGGCGTCAGAAAGCCGACGCTGAAAACAAAAACCCATGTGTTTGCAGTGACGATGACGCGTCATGTGACTTGTTGTGACGCAGCGCTGGGATTGTAACAGATGATGGCAACCCGCGGGGATGCAAACAAAGAGCCGCAGATGCTCCCTGTGTCCGGGTGTCAGCGCTGACCTTTTCCCTTCGCTATATGAAACCAGCACGAAACAGAGATCTCCCCAGTAAACACACGCTGGCACACACACACACACTCCCAGAAAACACATGAACTACACTAGACCAACACATTGTTCTATTCACAGCAGCAGCCTTCAGAAACTCTCTTGTCCTGCAGCTGCCCTTTAACTATCGTCCACCGCAACGGCGCCTGCAGCCTGCTTTTTCTCCGTCAGGTAGAGCAGCTAATCCATAATGTAATACAAAAGTCTTAATGCAAGCTACGCCAGTGCTTCTACTTTCTAGAGGTAAACGCCTCGTCTGAACAAGAGTTCTCACACGCAGAGCAGCACTGCAGCAGCAGTCAGGTCAACATTGGGGAAATACAGATGCAGGGCAGCAGGTGAAGGTTAAATTCCTATATGAGCAGTTTTACAAGAGACAAATATCGCATATGCAGAGCCCACAGCGTTTGTGTTAACCTGCTATACCTGATATCTCCTCCAGGCACTGTTTGGCTGTCTTGCTGTAGACCAGCTCTCCCTTGGTGGGGCTGAGGCAGGGGTCGGCTGGGGCCACCATGGTGCAGTCATTTTCTGAGAATGTCCTGGAGGCACAAAGAACAAACAATATACAGCAGTTATAAAGACAGGCTGCGATACTGGAGGAAGTCGAGCTGGACTACGGCCACTGCAGGCGTTTCAGGACAGCCGTGGGGGGAGAGTTTAGACTGAAATCAGTTAAAGCTGCTCCATTCATGTTCATTCATTCACTGTCGGGCAATGCTATGAATTGATGAAGCACAGAAATGGTTTTCTCTTACAATTCAAAATTCCAGAATGAATTTGAATCTACATCAGCTTTCAATTAATAAGTAAAGAAGTCCAGCAGTCAAGCCTACTCTGAAAGCTTAAAACAATAATCTGCTTTCTAAAGTGTGGCTGTTCTGGCTATAATGCGGATTGCTTGTATTGCAATACGCCTGTTAAACATATTTTTTGTGCCTGATCTATCTCAAGAGGACATAGTTTGCAAGGTTGATCCTCTGTCCTGTTGAATTGCCACCGTTTGGTTGTTGTTCGAAAGACCAGCTGAGAGATCTTAGTGTTTGATTTGGAGCAGCAGCCAGAATCTCCCCTCCTTTGTCTGTTGTTTGTGTTTCTGCGATGTGAAACAGGAGAAGAGTTTGAATTCTTGAGTCCCTTTTTGGTCTCAGTCAAATATTCAACAGATGGACACCTCCAAAGGGAGGAGGGGACGGTCTCAGACGAGATGTTTTCTGCAAGTGTGCGTGTGTGTGAGTGTGCGCATGAAATATGTTGTGTGCCTCTCTTCCTCATCCTTGTGCTGCATCACGCTCCACTGTTTGTTTGCTGATCTGAAGAAACAAGGATAGAGTCCAATGCACTTCATGAGATAACAGCCCTACACTCAGGAAACACTGAACCACGTATGGAAAAAAAAAACAGACTGACAGGGACATAGACAAACACTGAGTTAAACACAGTGACAGATACACAAATACAATGAAATGCATACTTACACTAGAACACACACACGATGAGAAGCACGTAAACTAACACTTTCCACCACATACACGTGGAAATCCTGAAATACACACAGTAAATCTTGCATACACAAACACAGAGACAGCTACTGTATAGCATTCATGCCCTCCCATATACACAACACACACTCCAGGGACCACCATCACCACCACCTGCAGAGCTGCAGATAAAAATTGGCTCCTGTTTGCGACAGCAGCATCAGCCTGTGACTTCAGCTCGTGTGAAAAAAAGCTTTTTTTTTTTTTTTTTCTTCCTGCAAGCTTCCCTCACCTCAGTGGATTTACAAACGCAGAGACGACCACAGCTGCACGCAACAGTCTGGGACCAAAATATGAAAGCAGATATGTGGGAAAAGGTTGCTGCTGCAGTAATAAAGGATTATTTACTCAAAATTCATTCTGATACTTTTAAAGGGAAAGGGAACTTCATGAATGAGATTCAGGCCCATGAGGTGAATGTCACAGTGCCACCCATGCTGGCTAACTGATGGGTAATCTTCAGGAAATGCAAAACACATCACTGTAGTAGCTCTATCATTCCTGATCTTGTGTCTGAACCTGGGTCAGCTCAGGCTACGATGAGCAGTGGAGGATAGAGCAATCAACATTGCAGAGTGTTTGGAGAGGGGAACATAAATCAATCCTGCACACTAACTGCAGCAAATCCCACAACCACACTGGTCTATTAAACTTGGCGGAGGCAACAACTTGAGGTGGGTGTAGACATAGAAAAGGAATAAGACAAAGATGCCTAATTGGGCTGAAAATGATGGTAAATTGCAGCACAGCAGGAGGCCTTTACACTTACTGTCTGCATGCTGACGGCTTTGGGTGAGGCCTGCTGGGAGGAAGAAATGATGAAAAAAAAAAAACCACGCAGATCATAGTAACCAATAGGAGGAGTGCTGGATCAAAGAAATATCGAGCTGTTGAAATGAGTAGATCCACACACAAAGTAGATCCCATTAGAACGGTTTTAATGCTGTGACTAACGGGAGCTTTTTGGCGTACGGATCTATGTGTTTCAGCTCTGCTGCTGAGGAAGAATATTTATAGTAAGAGAATGGGAGGTTGAAGATAGAGGCTACAGAAATAGGCTCACGAGGAAATATGTTGGCACAGAGGAAAAAGGTAGAGGGGAGGCATGAAACTGCACCATGCCTGAAAGACAAGAGCAAGGTGCAGACGCAACCAGGGGTTTCATACACTCTGCGGTTCAGTGTGCAGAGCAAGGCACTAACAATGATGACTGCTTTCAATGCATTATCATTTAATGTGTGGAAACAAGAGTCTGAAGGCCCAGTCACACCGGCCTGTCGGAGGGCACAATTTTGAGACTCGTGGTCTTGAGTAAGTGCCTTGTCTCTTAAAAGCTAACAGTGTTTTTGGTGATGATTTTGAAAGACATCAGTGAGGTACACTACGTTTGGAAGCAACAGTCATGGTCGTTGCTTGCTTTGGCCAAATTTGGAGTTTCTAGCCGTAATCACAGATACAAATGGCAGCGGGTAGTAAACTCAGTCCCAGGCTTCAAAACGTCCTTTCAGGAACCTGACATCACAGATGGCACACTCTACACACTCACTGTTTCTCGTTTACTTCTCGCTCATTGAGTGGGCTGTGTGTGCTTTTACAGTTTCACTTTTGGTTTCCTTCTTCATCACTGACTATCATTCACTATCTGCCCAGGACTGATAGCCGCAGTAGTTTCAACTTCCTAAATGTGTGGGATTAAAGTAATGCTAATGCTCGAAAGAAGCACCACTGAATGTGGCACAGCTGACTGTGCACAACGGAGGAGGAAGACGAGAGAGGGAGAGAAGGGTTGAAGGATTAAGTCTTGTTTAATGGGATTCCTAACTCTCTTTCTCTCCGAGCACAAAGGCATCCCAGAGACTTTGGCTGCTCCTCCATTTTTTTCTCCTGGATTACCTCTGCTGTTGTAAGAGAAAATCGGCCCTGCTGGGCAGATTTACCCACTTCCTGCACCTCTGATGGCTGTAACGTCAGGGAACCACGTGCCAGCTGCCTGCATCTAAACAACACCGGTTGAATGAAGAGGAGGGGAAAGGGTTCCTGAACGCTGCCAATGTCTGGATTCTCACATCAAAGATGAAACCCAGACAGTTAAATAATAGGCTTTGGCAAGCGGCAGGCAGTGGATGTTAATTTGTTCTCCACATGTTCTCCACATCTCTTCACAGTCATTACGACTGTGAAGAGATGTGGAGGCGAGGACAAGATGCACAGTGGGGAGCGCCAGCTGATCACTGGGAGTGCTCCAGGATTTTCGTGGGGTGTGTGTGAGTGGATATATATATTGCGTGTGTGTGTCTGAATGTATGCAGGTATGACTTTGAGAAAAGGGGTCAAATATTGACCTCTCTGTGGGAAAAGAATGTGTGGGAGAAATTAAAATAAACAGCTTTGCTTATTCAAATGTATTTTAAGCATTGTAGTGCAGCGCTAAAATGGAATGATTAACTTTATGGGGACATTAAGAATATGCATTTTGTCCCCATAAGGAAGGTTCCTATGATGTACATCTGTAAATGGATTTATTCCCCACAGCATGAGTAATGAACACACACCTGCAAACACACATGTCTCACCTGTACATGAAGGGCGCCACAGTGGCAGTATTGGGGTGGTTGTGCTGCTGCTGCTGAGGAAGTTGAACTACTCCATTCCCTCCAATTGCTGCTCCTCCTCCTCCCCCAACCCCTCCTCCTCCACCTCCCAGCATCCCATTGGACCCAGACAGGGCTGAGGTGCTGGTGGAGGAGGTCATGCTGGTCCTTTTGCCCTCTGGGCCCCCAATGGAGCGCTGTATATAGAAACTCCCACCCTGCCCTCCTTTGGTCAGCTTTGCCCTCTCCCCCTCTCCACCTCGCATGTTGCCGCTGCTGTTTAAGGCGGCCTGGCTTTGGCCCTGTGACTGACTCTGACTTTTGGACGTCGTGTTGGAGGGAGCTTTAAGTCCTGGCTTAGGGATGCCAGTGGAAGCCGAGGAGGTGCCGCCATCTTTCTTTCCAGATGATGGTTTCCCTCCTTTGGGGATGAGGCTGGCAATTTTGGAGGTCTTCTTGCTGGAGTCACCAAATGACTCACGGTCCTCTTTGGGTGGAGAGTTGTCCTTAGAAGATTTCCCAGACCTGCTTTTGTCCTCCTTGTCTTTGGACATGGACCTGCTGCCATTGGCAGATGCTTTTGAAAACGAAGAGGAGGGGGAGGAAGAAGAGGAAGTCTTGCTTGGTGCAGTGAGGGATGATGTGGGGTTCTTGGTAGGCATTTGCTTGGCCGTAGCGCTGCTACTGCCGCTGCTGCACACAGATCCCGTGGGTGTCAATCCATCCTCACCGTACTCCGACAGGTCATCCTCCTCCTGCAGAGCCATCTCTGCCACAGAGGGTGATGCTCGTGAAGCCGATCTAGGGTTGATCAGGCGAAACTTCTCCAGCATGGTTCTCTGGGATGCACCACCACCGGCCGACCCTACTTTTGATCCATCACTTCCGTGTGGAAGAAGTCCTTCAGAGGCCTGCGGTGAATGGGTGGGGGAGGGTGAGTGCGTGGGGCTTGCCAGCATAGACGAAGTGGCACTGTGCTTGAGGTTCATGGACTTGCTGCGCCAGGACTTGCCGGCAGTGGGTGAGGGGATGGCAGAGGCCAGCTGCTGCCCGCTGAGGCTGGTGGGGACTGTCCCACCCATACCGGTCCCGTTCATCCCGCCGGGCGCTGGGACACCCCTCACCGCTTCTGGACCAGAGAAGAAGAGAGACATAACAGGGTGATTATCAAAAGTGCTTATTTTCTTATTAATCAAACATATAATACAATACAAAAGGTTCAGTGCTATGATGGTGACATACTTTTTACAATGTGCCTTTCTGGACTATTCTGGGCATTCTGGCTTATTATTCATATCCATTAACTATATATCCACTTTAGAAACATTAATTAGTCAAGCATGGATCTCAAGCATGTGAACTGCATTATTTTGTCCACAAAGAATCACATGATTCTTAGAAGTTTGGTGCAATTTGCTTTAATTCTATTATTCATTCAAGTAAGACAGATGATGTCTAATTTTGGGGCATTTTCATAAAGCAGTAGTATTCACTGTAGTGACTCTGACACAGTAAGGACTTTCTAAGCAAACCAAAAACTTTGAACCAAACACTGACGTTCTGATTGAGGCAGACTTTCAGTTTCCTGGAATTAGTTCACGTGAGAAACAACAATTTCTGAATACCCTACAGTCTTCCTCTATGGTTATACACACATTCAGCTCAAAAGTCAAGCAAAAGTAGGAAGCTCAGAGGTTTTCAGTGTTGTCTCAAGTAAACGAGAGAGAGAGAGCGAGAGCTTATTCCCAGCTGGCAGCATATCAACAGCAGGTTGGGCTAAAAGAAAAGATGTCACTGTTATTATTGCACCGATGTCTCAAAGGAGTTTGCACTCAAGTGAGTTGTAACTTCCTGTTCAGACTTCCACCTCCTGATTTACACTTCTATACAGGCCTGTCACAGCGTGTTTGCAGGTGGATAACACTGGTTAAAAGGGACAGGTCACCATGTCGTTGCCATAACAACAAAAGAGATCACACCAGCTAAGTTAACATGGAAAACCCCGTCTTTGATGGTTAATATATTCTAGGAGACGGAGTTAATTTAGTGCTTTGGTGAAGAAGTTTCCCTGAACCTTCCAACATCTCTGCCTTTTCTGGAATTATTCTGGGATTGTATTGTGTGCTATACATGCAGATAGGGAGCGTAGTAGGAAGAAGAAAGCTTTTCCCACAAGTGTGCACAGCAACCTCGACTCCGAAAATGTCATCCATATTGAGGCTGCAGTGGGTGTAAAAATTGGTGTCTGCCTCTGATCCCTGGATTTCTCCCTGTATGATTGTTCGACAATGGAAAAAAATGGCAGCTCTAGAAGAAAGACCTAGCTCTTCGAGGGACTCACATCAAAATCATTAAAACACTTCCTGCTACAAACTGCTGCTGCAATATGTGGTCACCATGGCATCTACGTTTAGCCACTTACCTTTAAAAATAAGACCATTTACAAGGCACATTACATTTTAGGTTAGATTTGTCATCTAAAGGTACATTCACACATATTTAGTGCAAGAAAATGGATCAAAATAAGTCAGTGGCGGCAACACTCACTAACATACAGTATAATTACTGTATTACATGTAATGAATTTCAAAAACGATGAAATATTCACAAATAATCATATAATAACGTCACAAAATGTGATACAAACACTGTGCAAGTATTAATTAGGTAATCACTTCTTCAAAGTAATATTGTAGTGCTGGATATCTGTCTACATATAGTCTCGAGATGTTTGCACATTATCATTTTTTTTTTTAATTCAAACCATTTCTATTTTGGCCACTTATCACATTCGCTGGCATTTCTTCCATTATGGGCCTGAATGATGAGCTATGATGCATTACAAAGCTGTTTACTTCCACCAGATTTTCAGTCAAATGGTACTAGGAAAATATAAAATGCTGAGCCAAGCCACACACACACACACACACACACACACACACACACACAGAGCACATAAACATCCATCATGCGTGAAAAATAAATGTTTTCATATCCGCCACTACGCATTGACCTTTACACACACCCCACTTTTCCCGGCTGGTTGACACTCCGGCCATCAGCACTTCTTCTTTCCCTCCCTCCATGCCTCTCTTACACACACACATGATCCATTACCTGACAGATAAGTATTGCATTCAAGGGAGATGGACACAACAGAGGACAGGGAGGCACAGACAGACAGAAATGCATCTTCTGGATGTGAGTTATGAGAGGGAAAGAGAGGCAGAATTAGAGATGGGGCGGGAATAAAGTGAGGAAGGCGACAGAATGACAGCATGAAGTTATGCACCATTAGACTGAGTGTCTGTCTGGATGTCAGTCAGCACAGCGAGCAGGGTTCAGCTGGCTGTGAGTCACCTCCAGTCTGCAGCTTAAGGCCCCTTCAGGAAGGCGGGGGGAGGGGGTTCAGCTTCAGCTGTGGCCGGGGTCGAGAGACTTTAACCGGCTTACACTTCTGACAACATTCTCTAAAACCTTAAAACATGCCTGAAAATTCCTCAGTGCACTGTGTCAGATCCGGAGTGAAAAGTGCAATCTGTCAGGCTGTGGCAGAGACTTTTCTCTACATTGTGGTGTATAAAATGGAATCCAGCACCCAACTGTAAAATGTGTAGGAACAGCCAGGGAATTTTATTCACTTCCATATGTCTTCATTCAGGCGATTATTATGCATTATTTCCTTACAGTTAACACAGGACTCATTAGGCTTGCAAGAGAGAGCATTCATGGCTATTTCTGTTAAACTTGTGGTACTCAAATATTTTTAGGATTGCGTTTTATGTCCGTGGCCAATCGGCAGGTGCAAAACTACTGCTGCTAGAGCTGACGGTGTCATGGATATCTCGGGGAAATCATTTCAGGACACAATCCAACAAAACCAGCTAATAAAGCGTGCTGATAATATCAACTTTAACACACTCTACATATATGAATTTCTGCAGCTTTTAAGGTAAATCTCAAACAGTTGTCACATCAGCCGTCAGTTATTCTTAGTTATCTGGAAAGATTTTGAGACCTGATCTTTATTTCACATTCTTCTCTGTATTTAATTATTGAAGACGCCACAAGACATGTGCCATAAGAGTGTGTGCATGCATTACATTGGACAGATGGTGTTAATTTGGTGGCACATGCATGTGTGGACGTGGATATGTGTGTTTACATCTACGCTTGTAGATTTCTAACATTCAAACATGCACAAAAGTGTGCGCGTCCTCTCTGAATGTGCTGGTGAATGAGTTTTGTGAAAGTATGTTTGTACAACAGCAGAGCGTCTCCTTGCCTGTATCTGAACACCGTTTCTGCATTTTTAAAAGGGCAATGAACATCCAGTAGCTCTGCTGTTTTCCTGTAATGAGTGAGGAGTTTAGAAAGCTGAGACAAGTCAGAATAGAGAAGGTTCTGATCTCAGCCCAGCAGAGGAGACAGCAGAGGTTAGTCCAAACCAACAGATCCTCACCAGATAAATTCACAAATCAGCATGTATACGGAAATGAGTGTGCGTCTAGACAGCCATCTGATGCTGATATATGTGAGGATGACAGAGCATCCATTCGTGTGTTTATGTCTGTGTGTGTGTGTGTGTTCTTCATATCATCCCTCATCTTTAGAGTGCAATGACCCTTAAGGCAGTTTATGAATGTGTATGAAAGAGGTTACAAGCATTTGTGTGCTTCTGTGTGTGTGTTTGTGTGTCTAGTCAGTTAACCCCATAGAGCTCCCCTCCCTCCTGTCCACTTGTGCTTCCCCACCCCAGAGGCTGTTTCACAGCGCCACCACACTTTTCACCATGCAGTGACTTGTCGTTGCCATGGCAACAGACTTTTTTTTTTCTCCTTGTCTTTTTTTTTTTTTTGCCTCGGTGGACGAGGAATGAAATGTCACTTCTTCTGGGCGGTGGTGGACCCAACAAATATGCACATGCATGCCGTTTGTCACTCCACGACAGGCGATTCACAGAGAATGAAAGGCTGGATTGGAGTG
The DNA here is from genome assembly GCF_051107435.1 of Chaetodon auriga. Lineage (NCBI taxonomy): Eukaryota > Metazoa > Chordata > Actinopteri > Chaetodontiformes > Chaetodontidae > Chaetodon > Chaetodon auriga. Next base: position 5,162,631 of record NC_135095.1, on the reverse strand, counting down.
AGGGGTGCTCATGTTTGAAGTGACACACACTCACACGCATGCACACAGATGCATCGACATACACTTAGCTGGTCAGTAGCTAGTCGTGCAGTAGTGACCTTTTTTCCCTCATCCTGACTCTGCACTCAGCACTCAAAGTTGAACACTTTTCAACTTCAGCTGCTCCCCCCGTTACATCACTGTCAGACAGATAATACATTATTGCCTTGCTGGAGGAAGTCTGCAGCTTCTCCAGTTTCACCATTGCCTCCTCATCCTCATTCATAACAATAAGCAGAGCTATCACCAACTTCATTTCTCCCATTTTTACTTACAACGAAAAACCCTGCTCTTTGATGCTTCAATTTAGTTGGCTGAAGCTAATTAAATAGTCGCATGGCAACAAGACTGATGCAATGCTCTTAGTGCCCTTTGAGCTCGTGTTCTCTTTGGTCAGAGCTTCACTGTGTGTGAGCAGGGAAACAAAACGACACTCGGATGGGTTCATCCCCATGAGGCCTTACATGGCTTAACATAAGAAAAAGCTAAGGAAACAAACAAAAACATGACTTCCACCCACATGGAGGCCCCTTTACATCATTAGAGGTATAACACAAAGCTACAATCTGTACATATGGTTAGCTGCCAGAATACACAACATGATATCGTCACTGTGTATCTAATTGAATGGAGTAAATAAGCTTGATTTATTTGAACCCACCTTAAACAAAGTGTAAACTGAGCCTATGTGAACACTGTGTGAGGCAGAGTAGAAACTGAACAGGAGGTCAGAAGGACATTAGAATTGGATTGGGATACACTGCATTGTTTTCCTCTTAAAACTGGAGGTTCTTCTGTGAAGTTGCACAAAGATCCAGACTTTACTATCACATCATGTGGCAAAACCTGGATGTTTGACACCTGTCAAACTTTACTGTATGAAAGGAGGCTAAAGAAGAGAATGCATACCTTGACAGCAGCAAATGAAACTGTACGAGAGGAAATAAACTAAAGAAGACATGTAGAAAATGGCTTGTGGCAGACACTTCCTATATCCATTTCTGCTCTCTTTACTACCTGCTTTTGCCCAGAAGCTTCTGTCTGCATTGCTGACATTTCCCCACAATTGATTTTTCTTTTTTTCCCTTTCACTTTAGACCAAAACACTGTTTCATCTCTCCTGCAGTGAAACTCCAAAACCTGGTGTCTTATCTCTGCAAACTCAAGGGTTTGTTTTCTGCCAGGACTCAACTGCATTGCGTGAATGGTCTGAAAAAGGACGTGTGCTGGCCATATTCACCAAACAACAGAAAGAAACTGATCAATTGAATCCTTTTTAATGAGGTTTGCTGAAGGAACCCAAAACCAATGACTCATATTTTATATCAGCTTTGCCATAATCTTCCTCTTTGCTGTCTCTTTAGCTGATCACATGCTCCCTGTCCATGCGCCCTCTTACTCCCATGATCTGTCACCACGCCTTCCCTTTCCCTCTGGTTGATAAGTTTGAGGTTTCAGACAGAAATCGGAAGGCTGAATGCACATCTTGCATGAACATTTAGGATTGAAAGCGAGAGCGAAAGACAGACTCCAAAAAGGAGTTTGCTGGAGGCTTTTTTTTTTTTTTTTTTACTGCTGCCTGATGCCACTCACTGCATCTCTCCTCCACCTCCATCACCTCCTACTGATCCTCTCTCAACTCCACAGACTGAATCCTGCAGTGTTTTTCCTCAGTCACTGGGCAGTGTTTTAAGATTAAAAGCCAGATCTCAGTTGCTAGAAAACATTTTACGACTGCATACACTGTGAGCCAAAGCAAAAGGTTGTCATTATAATGTCATCAAGCTGTCGGAATGGTCTTAATGACTGTGCGCAATGGGACAGGTTTTAATTATTATCATTGTATGAGCCAATAAGTCATGATGGATCCTGTAAACGAGCCAAAGGGAAATCTTAAAGCTCTTACAAATAGCGAGTGAGCCAACAGCAAAGACATTAAGCAATTAAAACATTGTGAGCTGATACATTTACTCTTAACCACAGGAAGAGGCTGTTGAAACAACTATTTATTTGTGAATAATCAATTCTGTGCTAAATAAACTGCCATACGCTCCAAATCTCAGCTCCTGTCAGATCCTTCTCTCAAAAACAGAATCACCCTCATTAGCTTCATCATGCTTGACAGAGCAGCAGCCTGAATTTGCCCCTTCCATCATTTCTCAAATGGCTCTTGCCACGCTGTGAAAATTAGTCGTCGCCTCCGCTTAATGGCATCCATTACAACTCACTTGGAAGAAAGAACTGGGGATGATTCAGCAGACTGGTTAAGACTGGTAAAGTGAGGGACTGGGCTCTTCTGCAGCCCTCGGCTTGTCTGTCTGAGTCAGTGGTGCCATCAAGTGGTTGGGATGGAGAATGTAAAGTGGGTGCCCTTACCTGCCATCAACTCCTACCAACTCCATCTTTCAAACACAGTCTCAATCTTGGCTTCTGAAAGAGTCACAGTGTGTACTGTGGTACTAGAGACTGTAGCATGCCGTCCTTACCTCTGTCGTTGCCACTGGCATACTGAAGAGGCTTGCTCTTGTCAATGCTGTTGAAGCTCTGACTGCGACGGTTGAGGTTTGATGAGCCCGGGCTCCTGGAGGCCCCGCTGCCTGCAGCAGGTACTCTGGAGGGGCCTGGTAACCTGTAGGGGCAGATTGTGAAAGAGAGGGTTAGGATGTTGGAATTTTAGTTCTAGAGAAAAGGTAGCCTTCAGATAGAGCTCCCTTGGGAGCAGAAATATGTCTATAGCCAAGTTAAAGGTCAGTGGCAGAAAATCATTTGTGACCAGGACATCACGATACTACTTAGCTTAAAACACTGGAAATCTTTGTCTCCACCCTCCTGAGACTGAACTCATTTCTACTTTTAGAGCAGCTTTGCCTCAGACATGGTTGTGAATAAATAAAGGCATTTTTTCTGTTTTACAAAATCAATGCTGACAAACACCCATGCTTTAAATGACAGCTCCATAATTTACTCTCAAGCCCGTATGTACATTCATATGTTCATATGTGCATGATGTCTGCTGGGCGTTTGGTAGCGTGTGTGTCAATCAGCCTAATATTCTTTGTGAGCATTTATGACTGTATGCTCACGGCCTTCTCGAGGTTGCAGTGACTCACAATTTTTGAAAAACCCACTTATTGGGTTACAAGTGATCAACAACAACAGTTTGGAATTTGTTTCTGCTATGGACAACAGAGCAAATAGCTTTTCCAGGACTTGGCTAGACCAAAATCGAACAATACACATCAATAAACACAACCCAAACGTTTGGTCTCCTCTTGAACTGCAGCATCTGCAGATTAATTCCATACCCAATGTGTTATGATCCAATAAAGTAAGGCACAATAAAAGATGGATACATCCCTATTTTTGTTATCTTCACCACCATCTGAACTGTAAACCTCTCAATAAATATATTCTTAACTTCAGATGGTCTCTAAGATTTCCTCCTTGTTAATACAAAGGATACGTTAGGCCTTGAGTTGCGCTGTATAGACTCTCATTCAGTACAGACCAGTAGTTGCCCACTATAAGTTGAAAGAGTCCTTCCATTGTGACGGGACTACTGAACCTGGGCTCAGTACATGTCAGTGTGTAAGATGAACAGACATCAAGGGATAAGGGTAAGACAGTGTGTGTGTGTTCCCTTGGGGGTTGAGGAAGAAGGTTGAAAGAAGGCGGTGAACTTTGAGTTTTGGTGGAACTATGTGACAAAATATAAAAAGACATAAAAGTTTGCTTCATGACAGGCTGATTGAGCTCTGTCAGCACTGACTATTGCCTAGTAAATATATAAATGCAGTAGAAATACATGAAAACAGATGCTGGATGCCCTCTCCCTCATCCTCCTATATGTAAAGTCACAATTTACTTCTTTGCCTCGACTGACACTGTATAGAGAAACAAATGCTTACACACGTCTCCCAAGGAAGTTTGTGTCTCTCGACTCTTACACACATATACACACTTTTGCATAATCTTTTTTCTCGAGAGAGACAGAGAGTCAAAGCTGCCAGTGTCAAATGTTGATTTGCCATGCTGCAGCTGGAGGATTTGCACGACTCCCCTGAGAGCGCTAAAAGAATTATCTCATCAAAAACCTGTTGTTATTGTACAATAACTTTACATTTTTATGCACTTTGACAGATGCTCTCACCCATCTGTTTGCTGCTAAGTTATTTCAAACACAGATTTGGCATCTGGTTCAGGGATAATGACAAGATTTACGATAACTTAGATGTATTTCTACCATTAATCTTAACTGTTATGGTTTGATGTGGTTTTTATGAACTGATTCCAAAGACTGCCTTTTACTTCACAGTCTGTGGTCCATACCTGGCCTAACATACATGTTTTTCTTCTTCAGAGTGTCTTTGCATTGCTTGTCCGCATGTTGTGACTAGAAAGCTTCTAGGCTGAGTAGAATCCAACCAAAATGCATGCCTGATTAAGGGATAAAAAGCGAAAACAGCAGAAAACTTCCCAAAGTCAGATAGACTACAGGAAATTTAACAGAAAAACGTGGGGTTAACGGGAGGTAATAATGAAAAATTGGGCACTGAGTGAAGGCCTTGCTTGCATCAGAAGACCATGGGTGTTCCCATCCATAGCCTCATCCGTGTCACTATCAAGAAGGACAGAAAAAACCTGGCATACATTTTGACAACTTGATGTCTTTCTGTCTCCTGACCCGCAAACCGTTGTGATGTCCTTTAACAAAGATAATCGATTTGCTACGCTGAATACGTCACTCGCGTCTGTATCGCAGATGGAGCCGAGATGTCGGAGAGGAAAGTTTTTTAAAAGGATGGAATCCTGAAGTGGTCAAAACCCCCAATGGGAAAAAAGATTTCATATGTTCCATTTTGTCTTTAGGGCCTAAACAAACGGGAGGAGTGATCGACGTGCAGTATGGACAAACAGAACAGAAGTAGCTGTGATGAACTTCATCTGGAATAGTTCTCTGTCAATCAGTACGTCCTGCTTTTTCTTCTACGATCAAACATACCATTGGAACGAGTCGTTGCTAACGCTCCCAGTTCATCTTTTAGCATTACTTCTGCAGGTCAGGACTTGATTAGCAGGAGAAGGAAGCTCCACAAAGTGATATCAGTGAGGCAAATTATGCTGTAAGCTGCAGGGCTAATCAAAATCACCACCCGCTGCATTTTCTGATGCAACAAGAAACACAGACAGCATGCGAAAACAAAATTCAGCACTTTTACTATTGCAGCAGAGGGACTTGAATGGTACTGTGTATAGCTGCAAAAATTCAAGTTTACTTTGGGTGTCTCCCTTGAAAAATAGAACAAGGCTCAGCGATTAAGCAACCTGCACGGCATGTAGTCAGAGCAGAATAGCCTAATAAGTCAGTCCATGTGCTGAACCATGCAAACTGTGTTTTATAGAAACAATTGTGCAAAAAGAAAATGCAAAAGAACTGACGTCAAGAAGCAGTAAACGTACCAGTGCCTACACTCAGTTCCTTTGATTTCCTTTTTTAGATCCTAAAACACCCGACTGTACATCTACAGCAGCTACACCAACAGACTTCAGATCCAGGCCTGAGAGCAGAGACTTGATGCTCTGCCTGAGTGATCACACTGAGCTGTAGCCAGAGGTGGTCCTCAGCCCAGAGCTGAGGCTGCCACTCACTGGGCTGAAACAGATGCACACTAGTACAGAGGCAGCCAAATAATAGAGATAGAGAAAGAGAGAGAGAGCATAGAAGTGACAGGAAAAAAAGAGGCTGAATTTTTATGTTCAAATGAAATATCTCACCACAAAACAGAAGTAAAAGCACCTAAAAACACACGCACTTTCACTGATAACAGCCACTATTGGGCCTTCAGCTCCGCCAGGTACAATCAACAAGGAAAGGAACTGAGGAGACCATGCAATTAAAAGAAAAAAACTAGGTATGAAAAAGAACAAAGGAAAGAATAGAGAGAATGGGAGTGAAAGGGAAATAGACGCAGATAGATAGAATCTGAGAAAAAAATACAGTAGCTGCAAACCCAGACAAGAGAAAATGAGAGATAAACAGTGGGAAAATGAGGGTGAGATTGAGGCAATTCAGATGGAAATCAGAGGGAGTCCCTTTTATCATAAGATTCTTTCATCTTCCAAAATACATGTTTGATAATGCATCAGCAAAATGGGGCTAGAGAGGGAAATGCGATTGTTTTAGGACAGATTTGGGGAAGTGTATCTGACACAGAGAGGACCTCCAGCCTGATGGCGAGGTGTAGAAAACAGAGGCTGGACAAACACATTATTCAGCCTGTCACTCACCGGCTCTCCACACAAGTTCTTGCAGAGGAGAGAGTGGGATTGATGCTACCTTCAGGGCAAAGCCAGTGCCACCCCAGGCTCATTAAAATGGACGACAGGACCACAAGGTAGCAGGTGGCCAACAAGGTGTCAAACATCCCCCCCTGCTGCAAGCATGATGAACTTTAAGGGCCATATCAAATCTTCAGCCCATTCAGAACAATAAACAGATCTATTTTACATTGTAGCAAGAAACCTAAATGTATGTTCCATTTGAAGACAGTCCTTGTTTTGTATTCACTTCAGACTCTTGACTCTTGAATGCAGACTTGATGCTTACTGTGATAGATCACACAACTCACGTTACAGTACACAAAAGTGTACCAGCAGAGCATAGATGCTAAACACAGGTGACTCCGGGGGAAGTAAAGGCACCTAGACCCGGCAGTGTGTTCACACTAGGCCAGTTTATACAGACACATATTCAGATATTCTTGTTTTCAAAGAGAACCACAGAGTGGTTAATTAGGGATAAGAAAGAAATGAGTACCAACAAGAGGAAGCAAGTCATTATGAGGAGTGTAGAAATGCATAAAAAGCTCCATATCAGCACCCACTAACAGTTACTCATCCTTGGAAAACCAAGCATAAAAAACTGAGGGCAACCACTTGTCTTGGACCTAAGCTCTTCCTTTATGCATACTTAACTGGTATGAACACCAAGGAACATAAATAACATCAAAGAAAGCACCTCCCGAATTAGGAAGCATGAATCCAAACAGACCAGAGACAAAAATGCAACACAGTGGACGTGTTTCCACCCCTGTTAGGAACACTGGAAACCAGGGAAAAGTGCAGTTTTCGCTGTTGTGAAGTGGATCGTTCTTTTGGCTCTGGCTAATGAGCAGAATGTCTCATAAAGCGCATAAAAAATGGCAAAACTCCAGCACCTTGAGGGAAACGCTCTTCATTCAGCGCAGTATGTGAGAGAGACATCAATTGTTTTCCCATTTTAGAACTGCAAAAACTTTCTTGCTTCAGGGCTAGCAGAGGAGACAATTCATGGCGATTAAAAATAACTTCTCCGATGGCAAGAAAGCAATTAAACGTGATAATCAGGCTTGTGCGGCTGAGAATCAGAAGGCAACAGAGGGATGCTTACACTCACTGACCGCCAACACAGGTTTTTCAGTTTGTGTAAACGTGTGTGCCTTCATATGTGTGTATGAAATTGGGAGCTTCTTCTGCACAGCAGCAGCAGTGAGGTTTGTGGTCAGCGATGTGAGAGGGCAGATTACCACCCATAGGGTCGGAGCTGCTGGCTGCAGCATTTTTGCCATTGCTCAGTGGCGGCTGGAGAGGAATTATTTGCCAACACGCTGGTTCCCACTGCCTCGGAGGCAGAACAAATGCTGCAAGCGTCAGACAACTGGACTCTGGGGTGTGTACATACAGTACCAGATGTACATAACAGTATCTGGCTGTTTTCGCTTGTATCTACACGTTAAATGTGGACAGTAGGTGTACAGACCTGCACTCAAGCACATACCCATATGTAAAAATGAAAGCCTATGTTTATGTTTATGGCATGGTAGGTCAAGTTGCCCTATGTGGATATATGGGTTTGATATGTCTACCAGTTCACACATGACACCTCAAGAGTAGTTGAAGCCTGTGGTTCTCTGACTGCTAAGCTACAGTCTCGAGAACTTGGCAATACAAAGAGTGTCATTATAACACTTATGTAGCTTATTTAGCAGCAGCTTCGTTGCCAAGATGTGTAAAAGGGCTGTTCCCAAAGGACACATCACACAGAGCAGCGCATCACGAGGACAGAGATTAACAGAATTTAAGTGCAAAATAACTACTTGTTTGAAAACTTCACAGTGATCCTCAATATCCTGTTTTTTGGGACAAAGTACTGGCTGATATGTTCATGCACTGTAGTCTCCCTGCGGCCACTGGTCAGTCAAATCATGCGGCATGACGTCTTTTAGTCTTTAGTCTCTGAAAGCGGGTGTTTTTTCATTCATATATAAAGCCATGATGGCTGCATTTCATTCTAATTATCAACTGAATACTTGCTTCCTTGGGCAAAACTCAGACTAATGCAAATTATGGGCAGGCACATTTACAATGGCAGTCTATTCAACTCGCAGAAAAGATTTGTCACACTTTGGGTGTTGAAAACTGAAAGGGCACGTTTAATTAGGCTGAATCACTTGTGAAAATGTAGTAGGAAATACTATAATGAACATTTACTATCTGAGAGTCTGTGAGCCGCCATGAGGCACATCCTCAAGCAAGACAGTGAATCCCTATCAGCTACTCTCTAGCTGACCCTAACCTTTGACCTTCCTGAGGTGGCACCAGAGTAACACAAGAACCTTAAAACATTAAGTGAAAAGGTCAAACGTATGAAGGCACTGGGTCATGCAAAAAAAAGTAAGTGCTCAGCAGACAGAACGACATAGTCTGAGATTCAGATTAACCAGCAAACAAAGACGTACATATTTGCCATATTTACCTTGTGTTTTTCTTCTGTGGTGACCCTATTCCACTATGGCCCGGAGGACTTGCATATCGTGCTGTGAGACTGAGGAGAGAGCAGAGAAGATGACGGACAGGCTGTTAACACAGTTAGAAGAGGAATGAGACTAGCGTCTCGCTGGAATTTTCTAAATCCATGCCTTAATACAATAATGTGAGTGAGAGGAGGCATTCAGATAGAAGAGAGAGAAAGAAGCAGCACAGTTCATAGTGGAGCACGCCAGGGCACATTGCTTTGATTTTTCACATGATGGCTCACACATGTTTATTACCACACGCTTATGACTAAGCCAATAACATCTCTCAATCCATTTATAGGGCCGCTCAAATAAAACGCCCCGAAAAACTTTCACAATCAGTTTCGTGGTGGCATCGTTTGAAGAAAACCCCAAAACACACAACACACGAGGCGGAGGCGAAGGAAATGCCCACAGCACCAGTCACAGTTTACAACCCCACGCTCACTGTTAGTCACTCACAGAGACGGGAATTAACGCGGCCTGTTACATGCGGGCGCTCCATTCATGGCTGACAGGAAGTAGTTAAGCTACTTGTAGAGTGCTTTATGAACAAAGAGATGCCTTTAATCATCATACACACACCCTGTAAACAATGAAAAGTCGAAGGCCAGGTGGTGAGGTTGTTTATTCCTGTGTGTAAATGTTTTGAGTGTAATGTCCTGTGTGAACTGCATGACTCGCAACCATGTGAGCGTTTGTCACTTGTTGCCATAAACTGAATGAACAGAGCCTCTATTGAAAGTTAGCCCTCTATCATCTGGACATATTTTCTCTTTTAACTAGTTGCTCTAAATGCCTGGGGAAAATATTGTTTGTGGCTGACTTCAGTGCTAAACAAGCCCACTCAAAGCAACAGCAACATTTAAACTGCTGCCTATAAGGAGAGAGAGCATTCAGGCTAACTGTGCCTCAGCTAGCATAACGTTAGCATCAAAATATGAGACTTTTCTGCTATTTTTTTCACTCCTTAAAGAAAGAAAATTACATTTTTTCCCAGCAATTATAGACAAAACCATACACCACACACAAAGACAAAAAAAGGGTTGAAAATGTTAACCAAAATATATTGCAAATAGTATTGTGGCAGGCTCGGCTAATGGTTGCTGACATTAGCCAAGTTAGCTTTCTTAGAGGCACCTTAACAAAAAGCTGCTGTTATATACAGAAATATGAGCAATGTGTCCATTAAAGAAAACCGTGTAAACGATGACAGGAAAATGTTCGCTCACAAAGATCCTATTCCAAACAAAATGCTGACTGTACTTTCCACCTCATAACACAGCATCAAATAACTTAAATAACTGCAAGTCAGACGTGCTTATTATATGATTCTTTCTTTATGGTTAACACATCACAAATAAATGACTTTATAGCACAAAGAAGCTAACTGTAGACTTTTCTTCATACCTTCCACAGGCTGAGCAGAGATAGAAACTTTCCCATCAGTTCCTTTTGAGGTTGGAGACACAGAGTTGCAGCACTTCAACTGTAAAACTGTCTTAAAGCTGTCCTCTACAATGAGCAGAGCAGTTGAGCTTCAGCTGGAGGACAGACGAAGCAACAAACACCAGCGGTCTGTTTAGACCTCCTTCTTCCCCGTCAACGAGGAACAACTTGTTCTCTGTTTTGTGATTGTGGGCTGCTGGTTTGGCGTTGGTGAGTGAGTGGACAGAGACAATAAACTACCTATACTGGGTGGCTGAATGACGCACTGCAGTCAACACATCTTATTTTCTGCTCTGTCTGCTTTTAGCATGCAGTTCTCCACTTTGCATGGATGCAAACAAATGCCAAAAGGTTCAAAATCAGACTTTCACTTTTCAGTGTTTCATGCAAAGTGAATAAAAGTTCAGCAGAAATAGATTACAACAGAACTGACACTAACGACTCTATTTAAGAAATGACATGTTTCAGGTATTAGAAATTGGTTTTACAAGGAACAGGGTTCAGCACGAGTAGCCTACTGGCCGTGACTTTTATAAAAAATCTATTGCTGATGAATATTTTGGCAGCTTCTTATTCATGCATCATGTCGTCTTATAGACGAGTACAAAAAAAGGAGGACCGGTGCAGATTAGCAGTCAATATCTTGAATAAATTTCATCATCTTGTCGAATCAAACCGGCCGTCGCAGGACGACAGTGTGATATTTGAGGCTTTGTGCAGAGAGGTCGAACTGTGAACAACAAGGATCTTTTAAGGAGGTGAGCAAAATTTTAATTAGCTGTTGTACTCTATAAGAGTGTATCTTTAGGGTTCCAGTTCTCTCAAACACACACTATTTCTCATCTGCCTCTCACACACATACTGTAGATGCACAGCCTCACACACACACACACACACACACACACACACACACCCACACACACACACACACACACACACACACACACACACACACACACACACACACACACACAGTCTTTGTCTATTTACATCTCTCCCTCTGGACAGTTCAGCTCCCTTTAAAACCACCTGTGATGAAGTGCTGAGTCACTGTACATTTCTAATTGACCTTGCAGGTTTTCATGATGTGGTGTTATGCTAACGAGCTTCAGAGCAGACAGCAGAACGCAAGGGAAACAAGTTCAGAGCCGCCTCGAGCATAAGTCATAAATATCATGTCATTAATGAACTATATGATACATGATATATTGGTTAATGATGTCTGGCAACTAGTATGTTCTCTTTAGCTTCCCAAACGCCTCCACAACCCACACCACATTCCATCTCCCAGTAGTGTTTTGCGCTCTATTAAATAACCTAAATGGCACTTAGCACACGGAAAAGACAAGCTTAGACAGAGATTAATGGAGCCTGTCACACTCTAAAATGCCTTTTCAGCATTTCAATGGAAAAAAGCATCAATTTAGTGCATCACATTCCTCTAAAGGAAATAAGCTTTTGTCCTTTTGCTTTCCTTCTGTCTTGTCTCTCTTTTTTGTTCATATTCAGAGTGGGAGTGCAGTGCAAAGCTGTTAGCAAGGAGGAGGAACGAGGGTGATGTTTAAAGGCACCAAAGGCAGCTGAAGTCTGAGAGAAGGTAATGGAAGCGCAGCTCATGGAGCAGCAGCAGCCCACATTTGTATATGACAGTAAAAAAAAACAAAAAAAAAAACAGGGGTGCTGTGGTGCACAGTTTTCCACCACAAGACTCATCCTAGCTCCCTCCCCCCACCTCCACGTTTATAAAATGCAATGAAACATGAAGGCGATGGTATAGAGTCCCCAGCCTGGAGTGCGTATCCAACCCACAGCGTTTAAGATCTTTCCAATGTGGAAAAAGACACCAGAACACATGAGGGCAGCATCAGGAGTAAGGAGATGGGGTGGTGGTGGTGGTGGTGGTGAAGAGGAGAAGCAGAGGGGGCTAAAGTCTGTCACTTTTGATCCAATACAACATACATCAGCGGTACCTTCGTCTAATAGTCCACAACACTGCGGTGCACATGCAAGCGATATTGGATGCCATCGCTGTCCTATTAAATGTGAGTAATATCAGTTTCAACGCAATTGTAGCCGCAGCGCTGAGGGCAGACACAAACTGATGGGATTTAGATCCAAGATGGCGGGGGCGCTCAGGCACTGAAGCCACAGTGATGACAGCAGGTAATGAGATGTCACCCGACCTTCATGTTTGGGAGGGGGGGGGGGGGTCTGTCCAACATGGCCCTTTCAAAGCCCAATCAGCACTTGTGTTGCTATGCCACTTCTAGCTTTGTTGCTTGGACACACACATGAAGTCAGGTATCCATTTGAGCCTGTGACAGCTCAACAGCTTCTGTGTTGCACTGCAGGCACCTACAGGTGGAGGTGGTGGAAATTGGTGTTCCTGAATTTCTGCTGCATTAATGGTGTACATGGAAGAATCTGTAGTACAAGTTGAAGGTCTTGCCTTCATCTTGCACCTATTCTGTTGTCCCAATATATCAACAAGTCCTCCCAGCATAACAAAAATAGGTTATTTGGGGCCCCTGTAGCCAACAATGAACTATAACGTTCCTATTTTATGGGTTGGGTTAGGTGGTCTGACCAAGTTGGAGGGCAAACGTGTTTAAAGTTGTTCAGAATGGCCAGACTGGGATAGCCTGAAGGTGAATGTAGTGCTGTACACATGAAAAGTGATGCAAACAGCACTGTCTTTAGAGCTAAAAGGACATGATTTGTATGCTCAACCATCCACGTCGACCTCCTTCAACCCAACTTGAGGCTTTGAGGTGTGATAACAGCAATACGCTGCTACTGACTTGCTTCTCTGAGACATTATTTGCACAGCGATGTGGAAGAAGTCCCGGAACAACACAAAAAAAGATCCTTGTAGTGTTTTCCCATTAGGACAGTCTTCAGTATCCAGTACAAAATTAAACATGGCCACACAAACACATTTCTAAAATGTATCAGGCAGACTGTCATTGAACTAAACATACAAACACTTGCTCATGGTGATGAAGCAAACATAGATAATTAGTTCAAAACACATGCAGCATAAAATTGGCCTTTTAATATGTAGTACTCCACTTATCAAACAAGCTGTTTGCAAGACTAATTAATGACTTCAAGCACTACTTCTCACTGACAGTATCCCCTAACAGAGATCAAAAATGAATTATATCATATCTATGTATTAACAACCTAAAATAAAGACCGCAAAGTCGTTATGTATGACAGCCTAGATTTAGAAACAGGACAAGCAGAACCAAACCATTTACCAGTTCATGATGCCACTGACACTAATCCATCCTCCTCCTATCACCATGTACTCTCCAGAAAGATTCAGACTGTTGCCTTGATGTTACCACACACACTGCACAAGCTACAACTGTACCTAGGAGACGAGTCGGGCTTGGCCAGGCTGTTGGCTCTCCCGTAAGGCAAACGGCTCTTCCTGTCGCGAGACACGGCGGTAGGCAGGCGTGAGGAGCGCCAGACCAGGGGGTCAACTTGTTCGCCCCGGGACATGGTGAGTTAAAGAGGGAGGGTTTGCTATGCCCTGCCAGACCCAGACCCCCCTGCCTTCTAGAGCACTGAAAACCTCCCGTGGCTCCGTGCTGTCGTGATATGTCCAATGGGGAGTTTCCCTCAGACACACACACACTCTCACACGCACACTCTCAGACACGCACACATCTCATCCCTCGCCCCAGAGACACCAGCTAGGCCAGCAGGTGCTGTCTATAGAAAGCTCCCCATACCACTGTAGATGTGCAACAGAGCAAATGTGTGAGCGTGAGCGAGCGTGTGTGTCTGTGTTAATCTGTGAGACAGATAATTTGATAATTTAAAAAGCTTAACATTTTTAATTTAAAACATCCATTCTTCTGGCTTATCTTTTATTTTATGAAGTTACTCAGACATGCTAAATCTTCAGGGTCGGCTAGAGCTTGCAGAAATTCATCACTGTGGAAAATTAGATTCGGGAAAGATTTTTTTTTTTTTTTTTTTTTTTTTTATGAATACATTTAATTACATTTCAGCGTTCCCAAAGATGGGTGAAAGGGAAAAGCAGCCTGCATACCAGCCGGGCATGACGCCTCAAACAAAGAACATTACAAATCTTTAATATCGTTTCAAGTTGACATGCTGCAATATGAAAAGTGCAGAGAAAGCAAACTTACACAACTGACTATCATCACTTCGAGCAGTGGTTACAGGCCACTTTACATACAGTGGATTCCTCAAATAAACTCAAATCTACAGATTCTAGGTGGGACGGTAAATGCAGGCAGATTTCCCCTTTTCATTTGCTCTTCATCACTATAAGGTTGGAAAAAATCATCCTTCCTTCCACAATATCTGACAGTATCATATATATTCTGCATCAGCTTGCTCCAGCATCTCTTTAAAGCTATATAATCTTTACACTAAGTGAGCCAAAGCTGAGATCACATGTTTTTATCAGTCCATCAAACTGAAATATTCTAGATGTCTTGTGTGGCCTCTTAAGCACATTTCCCCAAGTATCAGCCTGACATGTTTTGATGGTCTCATTTGGAAACGCTGTGATGTCGGCGGGTTTAAATGATATTTGACTGCACAGTGTGAGTTCATAACAACTGACCTGTCAGCGAGTCGGCTGCATTGAGGAGGTAAATGCATTTCAGAATCAGAAGGTTTTAGGGTGAATTCTTCCTTTATAAATACAAGAAGTACAGCAGTATTAACTTCATTTAAAAAAAAGTTGTTTGATGTTGTTTTCCTCCATTCTGCTGGCAACACATGTTGAAGCATGGGATGCAACACTCAGCGGAATTTGGTTCAACTGCAACATGTAGTCGGAAATCATCCTCATCTGGCGTTGGACTCGCACACTCAGTTCATAACAAGTCACACTTTTCCCACTTCAAGTGATATATATAGACAATGGCTTATCATTGTCAACTACGCCAAATCACTCTATACCTCCAGATTGTTCTTCACACATAGAACATACGAGCAGCATTTTTTTTCCTCCTTTCCCTGAAATGATCAAATTCATTCTCCACACTTTTCCGGACTTCCTTGAGCCACAGAGAGAGGTTGAGTAGCCCGGACAGCCCCAATAACTCCCAGATTAATGGCTTACTTTATCACTGACAGACATGGTGCGATCCTCTGACCTCCACCGTGGCCTTCAGCATTCAGACGTGATTAACTTATCAGCCCAGGGGAGTGAGACATTAGTGGGGCCGTGGACAGTGAGGGCAGAGGGTCTATTTGGAAATTAACTGAGGCACTTCACAGAGATAGTTTCGCCTTCACCGTGAATTTAGATGTTCTCCTTCTTTTCGGTGAAGAAACCTCAAACATCTATCAACCAACTTGTCTTCACACACTTCTTTGTACTTCCTGATGGTGAAAAGTGCCACTTCTGGAATGGCTCTATTGGCTTTGTGTGTGTGTGTTGGTTTGGCACACTTGCCAGGCTGGACTGATGCAGCCGTGTGCTTCGAGCTTCATTGTTTGGTGTGTATGTGTATGAGAGCGTTCTCCACCTGTTGTGGAGGGAGGCAGGAGTGTGGGAATGGGAGGCAGCTGTGCCCCTAATAACCCCACCACACACACACACACACACACACACACACACACACACACGCACACACACACACACACGATACGCTGACCATATCGCTACCAACTCCTAATTCGTCCAAACAGAGTGACGCTAAAGCGCTCGGCAATATCATCTTACTTACATATCCTTCTCCTGAGTGCTGAGACTGACTGCTCTTTACGCACATACATTGCCACAGAATCACACACATACACACACACGCACAGCACTGCCAAACAGAGCAGCCGTGCAGTAACTTGATCTGGTCAGGGGGAATGCTGCTCATGTGTGGCATTTCAGGCCTTCCTTTAGATGCTCTTCTAAGGCCTGCTCTGTCTATTTACATCACACACATGCTTTTATTGCCTTTTACTGTTGAGCTGCCTGTACGCCAGCAGTTCTGCTGTATAATGCACGTCTTCATATTGTACAGCACTTTGTAAATAAACACAAACCTCTATATTGTAAACCTACAACTACTAAACAGACGGTTTAACAAAGGGATTCAAATCAATTGAGAACTAGAGATACAGTCTTTTTTTTTCTTTGTCAAAACCTAGCACCTAATGTGCATTACCCACAATGCAACTCAACTGCAGACAGTTCAGTTGGAGATAATGGGTGCGTTATGCTGGTAGCGACTAATGTGACCACAATCCATTAGCCTCAATCAGAGATGAGCAAAGAGCTACAGAGGTCTAGTAAGATAACTTCTTTTCAGACCTAACCGATGCTGACTCGAGTGACATCACTTGAGGCAATTAAGGCAATCAAGAGAGGGTGGTATCAGTCTTCTGTCTTGTCCCTCAAGCAGAAAGTGAAAAAGCATCTTTTCCACACAATTGAAGACTAAGACTCCATTAAAAATGTAAATCTAACGTAACTGCTCCCCTCTGTAGTCAGCCAGTTTGACTCTTCCCTGTCAAAACTTCCTTATGGAGCTGATGCAGCAAAAGCCCTAATGAGAAACATTTTCCGTGAAGGCTGTTATTCATTTTCAACACCACTGAGAGGCGGTCATATCCATCAAATTCCTGTTTACAAAAGCTCTAACTGGACCTAATTAAGCATCCAAAAGCAATAAATCAGCCGACCTCTATTCCAGCGCGGATCCTAAAAAAATAATTGGTCCGCTAATTCAAACCAGTGACATTAGCTTGCTTCTGTGACCTCGAGGCTACCTCCGCCACAAATGAAACCCAAACCAAAATCAAACTACTGAAATACAACGATGTGGTGTGCAACGTACCTGGACTGCATCTCTTGTGTCTTGAGGCTGCTGGCGGACGGTGTGGTGCTGCTGGTCTGCTGGCTGAGCTCCACCAGGGACTGATAATACTGCTGCTGTTGCTGCTGCTGCTGCTTGTAGCGGGACAGTATGAAAAAGAGGCCCAGGATGCTCTTTAGGTTGCCATTCCTGATCTCTGGAGGGACAAAACAGAAGGAAAATGTGATGCTGTGGTGCTATCCCACCATCATGTGAATTCAGGATGCATCCATATATTACTGCTGTGTATGATGAAATGTAGCTCCACCCTGGAGTTGAATGAATACATTTTCTGGGAATAAAGTCAGTTTTGCAAGCGAAAATAGTGCACTTTTATTTTTCATTTGTTTAGAACCACTGCAGTGCCCTGTGAGGATAAATCTGAATATTTTCCAGATCATTTATTGTATCTTTCAAACACTGTAAAGTGAACATATGGTGACTTAAAAAAACAAAAAAAAAAAACAAAAAAAACCCCACACTTGAGGATAGAATTCAAATGCAGCTGTTGTACAGCAAGCATAAGAGTTTAATAAGTGTAATTATACACTGGCTTTAACTGGAGTAGATATTGATATACAGTATATAATGTGCAGAGTCACAGCATTTCCCATTTAAGAGCCACTTAATTGTATTCAGCATGAAGTAACACTTACTCTGTATAGGAATAATATAGTCCTCCGCTCACAAGAAGAAGCAGTTGTCACAGATCCAGACTAAATCATCTGCTCACATACATGAGCTAACACACAGCTGCTTCATTTAGGAGTGAAGCTCAGCATGGGAACTTCTGGACTGGTGTTTAACTGGCAGAAGTCTGGTGTGAGGGTTAGTCTGAGGCCAAACAGCCAAAAATAATACAGGAACTTCAATTACAGTTCTGCTTTCGCCATGAAATGAGGAACTGATGGTGTATTTTCAGGTGCTGTTGGTACAGTTGTGGCGGAAGTGATACATTTCTGTGTATTGAACATGGTGAAATTATTTAAAGGGATCTGTACGAGAAATGTGTGGCAATCAAACAGATTCTATTCCTGCTTTGAGTATTAGATCTGCAAGAAACTGCAGCCCTGCAGATAAAGTTACCTTGCTGAGTTGGCAACAGCAGGACAGCTCCTAATCAATGAGTAACTTTGTCTGGAGTGCTAATCTCATCCTCAACAGTTTCTGAGTTCACCTCGGACAAAACTTAAACAAATGCATCTCTCACAGGCTCCTTTCACACACGGCCGAGAGGAGATTCTGCAGCCACAGAGGAGGAAGAATTGATCACTGTGGCTAACGCACCCATTTGTGAAATGGACTTTTCATATCAAACCCTCAGTGAGAGCTGGCACACAGACGCACAGAAAGGATGGCAGTGGCTGACGCAGGGCTTTTTACTCCATTTTTCAATCTGGTGAGGCTCAAACACTCTCCCCAGCCATCCATGGCTATGATGTTTGGAGACTGTGAAAGCTGGAGAAGATTAATCTCGTGGGGGTGTTTTCCATTTTCTAACACCCAGAGGTGGTAATTTATACTGGGCCTTAGAGAGAATCTGAACAGCAGCGTTTTCTGTGCTTTAGGGAGAAACAATGTTGCAGATTCAGCCAACCAAAGAGCGATTGTGCGCTCAAACTTGTGGCAACTGGTAAAAGTAATGGAACTGATAATGATGAGCACACGAGGAAGAATAAAACTTCATCAACAAGGTCAGGGGCAGCTATAGAAAGGCCCATTGGACTATTTTATGCCTTACTCAAGGAAACTTTACCAAGGTGTGGGCTTGCACCAAGGCTGCATTACCAGCTGGACAATTCGGCAACTGTCCATGAGCCAGAGATCCAGGATCACTGCTTTTTGCGGTGTCATTGTTGTTGTTCAACATTATGTCCCACAAAAGCCTTGTCTTGATAGCCCAACATCTAGTTTCTTCATGATTTCCATGTTGAGCTTGAATACTACAAAATTCAACAGGACCTTTATGTTTTTGAGTAAATTAGTGCACAGCGAATCTTGGGCTAGGGAGTGTTGTAGCATGGAAAAATTGGACGTACTGTACAAAGACTGGGAGAAACAGGGTGTTAATGAGGGCAAGTATGTCTTTTCCAGCCATGACTTGTACATGAAGGATCTTGAACTAAAGGTGCAGTGATTAGAGGATGGTCTCCTTCCTGGAACTTGGTTTAAAAATGATTATTATTCATGTACATGGTCTGTCTTTGATATTTCTTCAGTATTTAATTCAGTATGTATATTTATATCTTTGTCTTTTTTCACCAATACTTTCCTACACTGCAATGTCATTTTTTTAATCTTACTCTATGTTGTCTTGTTAGAAGTCTTTAGTGTAAAATGCACAGAATGAGACTGGAGACACCTAAGACCTGAGATCATATTCCATGCCCTAATATGTGGTTAGGCAACTGAGGCACATGGCTAAGGTTTGATAAAGATCATCTCTTTTAGGAGACAGGGCTGTTCTCAGCCAACTGCTGCAGTATCTTGTAAGAATTGTGCTGCTGTATGGAGTTTATAAAAGAATTGTCTGTGCTTGTAAAGTAGGATATATACATGCATGAAAAAGGACTGTCAGATGCTGCTACTGCCCAGCAAAAAGTGACTTTCTACCCAAACCTCAAGCACTGTTAGTGGCAACACTGACAAAGCATCTAACTGACTTTTAATGCCAAAACGATGTAGGAGAGATATGAGCACTTCGGATATTTTATGCTTGACCATCAATTGTCTGCAGAAATCTTATTGTAAAACTCTCGGAAGGCGTCAGCTTTTGCTCCCTTGTTGCACCATTTTCAAGTTACTGAGAGTTTTGGGAGAAGTTGTGAGAGAGACAAGGATTGCTGGAGGCAGCAATAGGACATTGGGAAAGCTCCCATTAGACATTCTGTTAGCAATACACTGCCTTCTAATCCACTGAAAGCAGAAGGCTCTTGCTGCTGTGGAGCGGTGTAGAGGCTTAGTGTTTGTGCTTGGCTCATGCTCAATGAAAATGTGCCTTTGCTTCTGGAGGCCTTTTAAGTGGTTGACATGGTTTCATTCTTTCTGTTTTTTTCTTTCTTTCTTATTTGGAGAGGTTAGTTCATGAGTCACAGAGGACTTTGGAGGAGGTGAAGGAGAGGTTCGAGTCAGGCTGGGTAATACACAGAAGAAGACAAATACTGTGTGAGCGTTTAAGGACAATATATTCTGTCTTTACCTACTTCATCAACCTTTCTTCAGTTTAATCCCCAGACAATACATGTCCAATGAGGGTCCCCTTTAAAACTCCACAGCTGGTTATGTCTTTGCTTCCACTGTTGCCCTCGGCTTCTTTGTGGAAGTTTGGTTTTAATTAATTCCATTCCCAATTAATTTTTCAAATAACTATTGTTCCACAGTTATGTTTTGTTTTCACACAGTCAGCCATTTTTATTGCAGCCAGAAAGGATAGGCAATACACTTAAACTTTAACTTAAAGTCTTACCCTCGCCCTAGGCCTCACCTTCTGGCCAGAGAACAAGGGTATACCCCTTGATGACCGAGCACAGACGAGTGTTAAAGTGGACTAATGAAATCAGACCTATTTTAAAAACATTGGCACCCACAGAGATCAAGCATGAGGGACTTTATTGCGGTGAGCAGGTCATACTGTAGGCTGCTCAGCTGCAGAGACCCTGCAGTGGAAGGAGGCTTTAATGACCTGTTGTATGGACCCCTCACTGTAAGCCATTATCAACTGCAGGAAATGTGTGTTTTGGAGCTTTACACCTATTTTTTAAAGCTGGGGCCGGTAGACAGACCTTCCTGTGGATAATTATCACATTTCAAGCAGTAAAACCTTTCTTGTTGTTGGACTCAATGGCATTTTTGTACTAAAGGGTCAAGTGTGAGTTTAAGTTTGAGTAGGTGGAGCTTTTTAGCACTAAGAGTCTACAACCATAGTAATGGCTCTTGTGCAGAGCAGTGCTTGGAGCTAAACACGCGTTCACATTGACAATACTAACATGTTGTTGGTGGCACTGGATGCAATGTTAAGGAAGGGATCACCGCAACATAACGGGAACATGTATGTCTGTGGCAAATTTTCGGTCAATTGATCCAGTAGATATTGAGGTATGTCCCTGGATAAGTGAAAACTTTGACCTTCTGGTATAGTGGTAGATGAAAAGTCAGCGGATCATTGAGGTCAATTGGAGTCATTGCAGTCCGTTGTACAGTTGTTGGGATGTATGGTTTAAAATATGGTAAAAAAAAAATATGGTTAAAAGTATATGACACCCTGCTTTTCACTCAAAGTCCAACATGTCCTCTGATCTGACAAGTAGCTCAACATTAGTTATTGAAGGTCAGTAGTTTCTTAATACAAGCCCTTTGGTACAAATGTGTCCAGTCCACTATCATATGTGTCTGCAGCATTATTTTCTTTTCTTGCATTGAAAAACATGCTTTGAGTTGAGTTTTCATTATGGCCTATAAATGTCTGAGGGGGAACCATAATTCCTCAACAAGATGAGTTTTTCCGGAACTTTGGTTTACAACCTCCCACCAGAGAGATGCGAGGGGACTGCTGGAGAGGTTATTACAATAAGTAGACTCTCTCAGGAAAAAAAAAGACCCTGCATCTGTGTGCGCATCAAACATTCCACTTTATTGTATTCCCACACCTTGTAAAAAGATAATAAAGACGACACATGTCAGCCAATAGAATCTGGAGATTCCTGGGCGGATTCAATTAGACATGAGAGGGTAGACATGGCCATCTAATTTGAACAAACACACAGCACATGCAGAGTAAGTCTTCAGAATAAGACTGACAAAGGCAGAGAGTGAAGTAGAGAGAGAGTTAGACTGAAGGAAGTGATGAAATGCAGCAGCAACAGTGATGGGCAGAGTAACCCAATAGCCCATATATTTACAGACCCACTTTGAAATTCCAGGCCCGGTGAGTCACTTTGCTGTTTTTAGTGCTGCAGTGGAGGGGGGCACAGAATTTAGAGCTGTCGGTCAGTGTGTCAGGCTGTCAGACTATTTCTGCTGCTGGAGAGGTCAAGGGCGCACTCACCTCTTTAATGTTTAAAGGGGAGCAGAAACAACATGGGGTCTGGGCAAACATGGGTCCTAAATAACAGCTGGAGACATTTTCTGCTGGAATAATTAAGACATGCCTGGAGGTATGGGACTCTATAGAAATACACAATATGTGTCAGAACATCCATGGCTGTTTTCTATGTAATCCTGCTGCACACTGGCAGCATCAAGAGATCTCTACTTCTCAGGGCTGACACATGGTAACATTCCAGAAATGCAACAGTTCTTTCACATTTTGCCTGTGTCCAATGAAAATAATGCATGTCCAACTTCAGTGAATTTTCCAGATTAACTGAGGGACTAAGTGAAAACTGTCCTATTTATTCTTACTTGTACTACTTCTAAGCTAAATAAACCATTTAAAACTGATTTGCGTGCATGGTTTTCACAGGACAGCGACCATTTGCTAGCCAGATTGACATGCTAGCTACTGTGCATAGAACACCTCTGAATGTATGGCATGTCAGGTGTGTGCCGCAGGTGTCATGTGGGTCACAGTAATGGGGTATATACACTACATATGGTGTTTCCTTAAGACTTCACAGAAGCTCAATGCATGCAGTGAAAAAAATGTGACTGCAGTTGAGGAAATATCAAATGTAAAACCTCAGATCATGAGACACAGGAACAGAACTGCAATTTCAGCCCCGGCCTTGTGAGACAATTTTAGCTTATCATTTAATTTGGCCAGCAGTCATTCAGCACAGAGCACTGCTGTAGTAATGCCTGTCATAGAAGCCATGTACTGTATGCCCTGATGGTCGGAGGGCGAATCCCCCTCTGGAGTTTTTATCCCCCCACAATCCCCTTTGATGCCCTAATGATTGCCTACACTGCCATAGTGAAAGCTTGAGATGGAGAAACTGCGCACACTGCCATGGTACCAATGTGGTAAATTCTATTACTGTGAAGTATAATAGCATGTCTTGGAAATAGGTTTTAACCAGTTTTTCTGAGGATATTTGGTGCTGTGAAGAAATGGAAAGCTACTCACAGAGGGCTGGGTGGTGCTGGAGCCAAATGAATTTTCCAGGTCTAGAGATTAGAAATACAACAGGGAGATCCCTCTTCTCCTGCTCCACTGACTCAATTAAGAGTTTAATCGGGTCTTGAACTGAGTATTGTTGATTCTTCTTACCTTCTGCTGAGAGCCCTTGTACATTCACTCCTCTGGCATCCAGGAAACTGAGGCAGGCGTCCACATTCTCGATCTGCGGAGAAGACGGCAGACATTCAGCACAAAGGACAGACGAAGCGCATGAATGTGACAATACTTAACATTCTATGAGCCTAAATGTCTCAGGCCAGAGGGCTCGGAGGACGAGGACGATCAGCGTTATTGGGCATAAAGCACATCATTGTGTGGTCATTATCCGACCCCCACTCGACCCTGGCACCCGTCTGCGTGACATACTGACCGCAGTGTATCTCCACCTACACAGCGTGGGGTGCAGCCTGCCTCAGCATGTCTCACACACGCCATATACATCCACATTGGCAGCAATGGCTACATGCAGACACCAGAGATAAATATACAGCGAATTCACATCCACACAGACAGAAACAAACACACGGGGGAAACAATGTACACACACGCACATTTGCACATAAACAGTGTGCGTGGGTCAGTGAGGCCCTTTCACAGCAGAGCAACAACTGTCACCCCTGCAAACTGGTATCAGTTTCACAAAGGCACACTGAGGTTGCAGTTATTAGGGGGATTTTTGCATTCCTTGACAGCGGCTAACGGGTGGCTGCATTAGCATGGTGGCTAGCCGCCAACGGCCCTCAGGAGGTCTGCTATGATGAAGTCAAAGGTCGGAGCGCTCTGATTCAGCGCAGTGTGCCAAGGCCACACAAAGGGCAGGCCGGGCAGTCAGTCTGACGTCCAGCAGGCAATGATGATTCATGAGCTGTGACTCCCTTCAGCTCTCTCAAGCCCCCCCCCCCCCTTTCTTTTTAATGCTCTCTCGCTCATTGTCCCTGTATCTCTTTATTAGCGAGAGGGAGACTTTGTAGAACAAGAATAATGAGTCATATCTGCACACAAGCCATTTGGCGCTTGCTGATTCTTCTCTTACTCCCACTGAGCTTAAATATATTGTCCTCCATGTCTTAATAATGTGTATTTCTGTGATATATTCAGCTGAGAGATTTAGCCCCCTCTTAATGTACAGAACACTGGAGAACATGGGCATTTACGTTGCATTTTTTTCTCCTCTTCTTGTAGTTGTAACAAGCTTCAATGTAACCGACTTTCTCATTGAAATCACAAACTATTTGTTTCACGTTTGCACTATATCAGGATACAAATCAATTAAAAGCAATTTTCACTTCACTATTTTACTATGATGACAAATAATTTGACACAATTTTCTCCTGTTCAACATGAGAAATGTGGGAGAAATGACATGCACGTCCTTTCAGTAAAAACGTCTGTTCAGTAGTTGATGTAGTTAACTCCCACGCGTGCCATCTCACCATGCAGACTGTCAAGATTTGAATAGCTGTTGCCTTGAGATTTCTACCACCCAGCAGCAATGATGTTTGGCTCTGACCTTGCTGGGACAATACAAACTCTCCTCCCAGGGAAAGGTTGAGTCAGAGCCTACAGGTGGATGCTGGGGTGGAGGCGGAGCTTTTGAAAAACAACGTCTGTTTACAGTAAAGCCAGACAGCGTGCTTACTTTTCTTATTCTGTTAATCATTGCCACCATGTTGCGTGTGTTTCAACCCAAACCATAATCTCTTTTGTGCCAAACCAAACCTGAACCAGAGCATCGTCACACTGTAAAACTACTTTATTTTTCATTTAACAGTTTTGAAAAGCACAAACAAATGATGCTGTCCTGCTGATGGTAGTGTCACATCACAGAAGGCTTCTCCTTCTGCAGGGCACCGACAAACGGCATATTTTGCAACGTAATTTGGAGAACTCGAGCAGGTGACAGCATAGCTTTCCAGTGCAGAAATGGCTGCTCGAGCGGCTCCCTTCATTGATAAGGACACTGACCGATGAGAATTTGAAGACAATTTAACTAGTTTTTCTAACCGATTTATGGGGAAGGATATCTGACTACACACGCTCCCTCTCAGCACCAGCAGTTGTTGAAGGAGAGCACTTCCTTCCCTGTCACTTTCTCTCCACAGACTGATATGTTTACACTGGCTGTATCAACAGGGAGTCCTGTGGGACAAGCAGTCACACACAGAGCTTCTCCATCTGCCTGATACAACTCACATCCTCCCACTTCCCATTGCACACACACATTCCTGCAGCGGGCGCCCTCACATGTGGGCTTCTACCTTTTCTTCAAGCATGCTGCACGCACACATGTCTGCCCGGTGCTGGGCTGTTTGATTATCCCACACAAACTCTCAGAAGTTTGTGTGTGGAGCGACATGTGCTGAGCAGCGTTTGGGAACGCTTACTCCTTTAGTCTTAATTGGACTGACCACAAGGACGATGTGGGATGTAGCGGTTCTCCAAAATAAACAGCCTATAGGAACGGATGATGCGTAATCAGCCATATTTGCATGATAACCGCCATTTTTTTCATCAAGGGACAACTCAGTTAGGCTCATTCAGTTTCAAGTATTTACAGCAAAAAGCTTGGGAGGCCTTGCATCTGCTCCACAGGCAGCGTGTGTGTGCTTGTGTGTGTGTTTGAAGGCTGGTTTAATAGCTGATAAAGACAAAAAGGAGTGAACTCATAAACACGCAGTAAATCTCTTTAGTTGGACAGATTTGAGCCTTTAAATGCTTTTTAAAGGACGGGCATCACAGACACAGACCCGTACCTTCTTCCTGTCTTCAAGTGACACTCCAGCCAGAATTTCTGAGGCTTTTCGCCCAAGCCGCTGTTTGTTTTTAGTCAGCCTTAACTCTAAAATGACGTAAACAAGCGGAATAATGATTGAAGGCGTTGATGACGGCTGGGGCACTAATGTTCCGCAGGGTTCTGGCGATGTTTAACTGCTAGTTTGGTGGGCGGTTTGGCTTTGTGGCATCCTGTAACAGCTTCTCAAGAAACCGACATCATTTATTTTTCCGACGCAGGCTGGCATCAGACAGAGCCGCATGAGCCATTAAAAGCAATTTGGAAAGGGGCATTTTGATGAGGCTCACTTCGCCCAATCATGGAGTACTTAGAGCAGGAAAAAGGGAGCGCGTTTTGAGGAGTGACAGGAGGGCACATGTGCAACACATACTGCGGGTAAGAAACTTGCCGCAAAAGCCTGGAAGAATAATGAGGGTGAGCTGTTAAGTTTCTGTGATAATCAGTTTCAATTAAGCTATGTTTCATTTACAGAGCCACAGTACAAATCAAAATATCACGTTCCAACTGACACAGGCAGCCGTGCAGAGAGGAGCTTTTACAATGGCTGGGTGACACGAGGCCTGCAGACGCGCTAATTCAACGCGTCTTCCACTTCCCGAAAATCAATGAGGAGATAGCAAGAGTGCTTTAAGCAAGGGGAAGGGAGAGTCGTCGAAAAGCTTCAGAAACACCACGTAAGAGGGTCGTGTGATGAGATTGCTGCGATTTCCAAGGTCAAGAATGAACCTTCTTTGGGTTAGCAGTGCCATAGCGGTGTTGTTGCAAGTTGTACCTGCTTCAGTTCTATTTTTGCCGACAAATATCAAATGCACGCTATGCAGATGTTGATTTTTGAATGTTTTTTCTTCTATTTCAAGTTTTCAATAATTACCAAACTAAAAACTATCTGAGTCTGTTCATTGAGTGATTGATTGATTTTTTTTTACCATGGAGAACTGAATAGAAGCCAATTTCTGCCTGAAACATAAGGAAAAATCTAAAATCAGACCATGATTTAAGTATATATGTTTTTACTGACATTTTAGTGGCTAAAAATGTAAAATCACTGGTGATCCTTCACCTTTCTTGTAGATGTATAGCTTTGTTAGCGTTTTAACAAGAAATCCCACATTTACCTGTAAGTTTGTTTTGTATCCCACTTTTTTGAGGAAATAACAACAGGAATACGTAAGAGGCTGAGCAGCTGTAAACTGGTTAGCTGTCGTTCTTTTAACATTTTCTGCTTTCCGTTTAAACCCTACTGTCCTTTTGTACTTTAAAACTGCATGGAAACACATCACATGTAATAGCGTTCTTTGGGAAAATGTGATTTTTCACTTTACTTGTGGGAAGATTTGGGTAAATCTCTACAGCAAAGTTACAGCACTTCTTCCGTGTATTATGATACTCTTTCCACAACTGGTAAAAAGTGAGACTTGGTGAGACACAAAATGAGACACTGGCTACATCTGCATGTTTGAAGCTTAATTTCCTCATGTGCCTCCTTGCCTGTGAAAAGTGTGCTGGGGCACTTTGGGCCTCTCAAAAGGCATCAAGTGACTGTTGTATGATGGCTGGAATAGGAAAGTGTTACTCCTTAGTTGCAACTGTCAAGTACAAATGGGCCAACACCTTAATTAGCACTTCCTACAGGACAGAAAACAACCTCCTTCAAGACAGGACTGGAAAACCAGGCGTTAGCGCTTTACAGCACACGAACGCAACTCAATAATTGAAGGGTTTTACCCCAAAATGCTACATATCCACTGGAAAATACATGCCACCTTAAATCCCTAAGTCGATATTTCAAAAACACAGATGACTCAAGCTTCACAAACAGAGCTATTTTGTGAGTAAGTCTTGGGCTGATGCAGATGACTGAGAGTTTTTCTTTCCAATTGCTTTTCTTTTCAGAGGAGTAATTGTTTTCTGAATGCTGTCCATGTTTATTAATATATTTTACACCCACACGCACACTGTGCTCAAACCTAGTCCTGGTGGTTGGAACCTGAATCACCAGCGGGGTCAAGGACAGTCATTCCAGGCCGCGGGTTATGTGTGTTCCCCAAGGAATCCAGACCAGCGAAGAGCTGACTGGCTTCGGTAGCATCTCTTTAGACTTCTTTTTTTTGCTTAAGGCAGAAATCAAAGTCCGGCGATGAGTCAGGGGAATCCAAATAAATCACATCAAAATCCTTTACATACGAACCACTGTGTCATCGTTTTAAGCCTCTCTCCCGGCAGATCAGAATCAATACCAGCTAAAGCTAACAAAAATGAGTTTTGCCTCACCAACTTTTTTTCCATTCAGTGCACATGGCAGAATGTTGAGCAGATAAATACACACTTCTTGCACCCATTAATTCCTCTTGGCGCTTGAAACCTAATGAAGCAGAGCTCATCACTCATGCCGAGGCAACACATATCTGGGATGTTTTTTATAGCCGGTATATACTGTACTATATTAATCATTGCCGTTGAGCTGAGCCGCTTTGAAAGCCAAACATCTACATGCAGACAAAGCCAAATCCCTCTGCTGTTGAGTTGCATCCCAAAGGTTTTGAAAACAGGAGAGAAGTATTTGTGTATCTCTTCCCATGAATAGCAAAGAGCAGAAGGACATGGCGGCTTAGAGTTGTTCACTACACTGTTAGAATCTGAAGCCAGCCACTCCTCTCGTTGTCTTTCACCTCTCCATCAACCCATTTCTTCAGACTGGGGGTCTGACACCGGTGCTTCCACTGGTCTCGTCAAAAACACTCCATTGATTCCTCTTCACCCTGCCCTATCACTCTCAGCGCGTCCAACGCAGACAGCTGCTGACAGACGATGAATCAAAACGGATCAAATGGGACAGAGCTTTAGAGCAGCTGATGGGCAGAGGGGAGGCTGGGTTAAAGGATCCTGTCTCATAATCCAGGGATCATCACTCATCATGTCAAAATCCAAAGTAAAGAAACTTTTTCTCGGCTGAAGAAATGTTTTATGCAGTATTGATCACGATGGCAGCCTCCATAATCCCTAGCCCTGACTGAAATCTTGGCTGATAGCTGAGGATACGTCTTTCCTAAAATCTTTGAAAAAGGTTATTGCTCATTTTCACAAGCACCCTCAGTTGCAAACCTCACACTGAACCTCCTGCATCCAGACTGAGCTGGCCAACTCAGGCTCACAAAGTCGGTGTTTGTATTCATAGCAGCCTAAATGTTATGAAACTGTAAACCATAAAACTTGCTCTAACACAAGAAAACCAAACTAAAATCACTCAATTCAAGTAGCTGAGGCTTCAGAGACCAAACAAGCTCCGAGCTGATTTTTATCACATCGTGCCTCATATTCATGTAAATAAAACAATCATTCTCCAGAAGAATTTCACTGGCTGTGACATTTCTAGTACCTTCGGAAACTGGTGCGCGAGCTCAGTCAGCATATAAACACGAATGTATCAGCAACAGGATCTGCGTGGCAACACAATCCTCTATCCATGGATGTGTCAATTATATATGGTGGTTCAATTTCAAATGTTTACAGCATCAAATAACTTGGAAGGCCTCCATGTGGCTTTGTGCATCTGCAGCACAGACAGAGCATGTGTGTGTGTGTGTGTGTGTGTGTGTGTGTGTGTGTGTGTGTGTGTCCACGTGTGTGGATGAGTTACAGAGAGAGAGAGACAAAGATGTTTCATGGCTGACAAAGACTAACAAGTCACCTCATTCATCTGTGGGTTAATCACTTAACATCCCTTTTCACGCTCGAGTCACATCTCGTTATCGCTTCTGTTGATGATGGCGTCTCAAAAAATAGCAAAATCCTACATTTCCCATCGTGCACACATTCATTATACCCTGCCAGCCTGGCAAGCGCCCAAGTCCTTCAAACTCGGCCACAGAAGACAGGATATAACTATTTTTACAGACCGTGTCGTCTTGTCCTGGTAAAATCGGTCCCTTTAAGGTAAAATATCACACAACGGGAAAACTTGGAAAAAGAGGCTGAGGTGCAGCGAGAACCTCGTCTCAGTTGGTGACTTTGCAAGGGGCGTTATTATCAATCTTTATCCCAGAGTAAATTAAAGAAAGCAGCAGAGGAGGATGAAAGGGCCACGATAAGCATTTCTTGATGGCTATTAAGCTCCAGCATGACTTGGCTGTCTTCTGCCTCTTGTCACGTATGCGCTGTTCCAGTCATGTTCTGCATGGGGAAACAGCCCTAACGTGATGGAGAGCGTTTCTGTTGACAGCCGACAAATTCGGCTGTCACTTCCCTGTGAGGCCGTTTCTCCCAAAAGGGTCAGAGAGGGTAAGCTGCTGACTCTTAAGGCATCTGTTTGCATAACCTGCTGACCAGCTCGGACCCAAGGTGCGAAATACCTCCACTTTTTGGTGCTACTAACCTCGATAAAAACAAAGCCTTCAACAGCATTTCTGTATGTGTTTGTATTGTATGTTAACGTACACATTAGGGCTTTGAAAAATGTTGTGCAGACTAATAATATCTGGTTTTCTGTTTCTGAACTTGGAATGCTGGTTGAAGAGGAGGCACTTTTGGAGGGCTACAATTGTGCATTCATCCCACAAGAGGGAGGCTGTGTGTGAGGAAACATTAGTGAAATGGCCTGATGTTGTCGGCTCAACAAAAAGCTGATGGAATGGGTTATGAGAAGTCGGGGTGGGAGATTTCTGGTAAAGCTTTTTGCAGCGCACACATAAAATGTTATATATTCGGCTTATTCAATGAGGATTATTGGCTGCTTCAATCATAACGTACTGACTGAATTTGCTCTGAGCCACTGGAAGTCAGGACAACGAAGCGGGGGTGCTGTAGGTAGAGTCATGTGATATATAACAGATTGTCACATTAATCCTTTGTCTGGTGTCTTACTGCTGAGCAGAGAGCGACTGTATTGTAACTTCTGCTGCATTAGTCTTCAGGCCACTGCAGTCACTGAGCATTTTCAGTGTCTCTGGCTGTGGTCTCTCACTCTCTGTGGGTGACCGGTAAAACAGTGCTGTAGATTTTACAGCAGCTTTTCCCAGATGTTAAATGTCAGATGCAGTTTCCTCTGCTGCGATGGTCAATCGGCAGTGATAAATCAGGTGCAGCAGCTGTTTGTATGAATTTTCATTCCCCTCTCCCGTATTTTGTGCCTCTGAATAGTATTGCCAGTAGCATGTAATGTGGCGCCATGGTTTCCTCCATTTTACCTGGACAAAACCTGTGTTATTTAAGTAAGGACAAACACAATTTGGCCATTTAGAACCTAAAAAAGCCTGTTCAATGCTTTTTGGGTCACGGTAAATCACATGAAAGCATGGAGGGTGCGATCCATTGTGCAGCCACTACACCAAAATCACTTCACACCCCAGCTCTGCTTCTGGCTGTTTCTCAGCCTGAGATGTCAAATATTCACCATATTCACCGACATCAGGTGCGCTCAGTTTCAGGAATTCCTCTGCTCACAGCAAGAGATGAATCAAAGCAGCTTTTACAAAGCAACGAGTTATGCCCAGGACACACTGCCTACCTGAACAGTGCGTGCGCATCGCTGAAACAGCTGCTTTTCATTTCATTTCCCATGTTAAGAGGTTAGAGGAGCCACACAGCCCTCATAAGCAGTGCGTCATCCAGAGATTTGTTGTGTCGCCTATTTTTTTCTGCTTGTGTGCAGTTCTCAAGAAAAACAGTCATACTGACGTCATAACAGTAACATGACACCGTTCACTACTGTTTGAGTGTCTATATGTGTAGATTACGTCTCAGATATTTAAAAAATCAGGGTAAGGACAGGATTTTTCTCGTGTGCTTACTCTCTCTCTGGACGAGGGTAAACAAAAATCACACCATCATCACCATTATTGATGGCCATTATCAAAGGTAAGCTCGGTGTAGAAAGACAGCAGCAAAACTGTGTGTGTGGACATCAGATGTGTCTGAGCTGCTGCAGCTCAGCGAGGTAGCTGTCATGCACAGGCGGAGGGAGCCGGTGTGTCCTGGGTGTTAGTGCTGTATCCAGACAAAGCTGGACTTCCAGGAGATCTTCTACCTCCTTTGTTCCTTTGGTTTAATGTAAAGCTGGGGTGATCAACAGGAGCCTTCTGTTTGTACTTCCTGGCTTCCTGGACTGAAGCTTTGACAGTTTTCAAAGGAGTCAACACCGCTCAGGAGTGTTAAGAATAAATCTAAACCAAAGTCATGAGCTTTGACTTTTTAAAAACACACAAACCACAGCTGTTGTCTTCACTTCATGAGGCATTGCAAACTACAAGCCTCTTTTTGTTCAGGCAGTGAGGAATCAGAGTGACGCTCCGTGACCGCCTGCCACCATGACACTTGGCATGTCACGCTGTGGGTGGCTGAGGAGGATGCCAAGCGGGTCGGGGTTACTGAGGGCATAGAGGCGGGAGAGGGAAGTTAATGGCACAAGCCGAGGTGGCCTGGTTGTGAATAACCTGCTGATGGGTTGCTATCATGAGTGGCAGGGGATGAAGAAGAAAGAGAATTCATTTTTCCTTGCATATGCCAAAGTCTTAGGTGCAAAGGACAGAGGTAATTTGTGAAAAGATTAATTAATTTATACTTTACACCCAAAACTGCAAGAGAAGGTTCAGAATAGCCCAGAGAGACTGCAGCTGGTGCGTCGCAGTTAAACAAACTGAGCTGGATCAAAGGTTACCAGTCCATCACTGCGCCCATTTTAACAAGCCAGCTCTTTGCGCTCTTAACAGAACATCTGCCGATGTCGTTCAGTTATAATGAGTGATTAAAAGCTTCCAATTGAGCTACAAGTGAGCCTGTAATGAGCCCCTGGGTGCTCTGTTCATGCTGCTCAACTGGCTAACATATGAGAGGGTCAACCTGTACACCAGAACACACACCTCTTGCAGTAAAAAAGACTGGCGCCTGCAGAGGAACAAAGAGAAAAGGAGATGGACCCCGAAGAAGCTTTGCAAGAGTCAGAGAACGAAGGGAGTGGTGTTCACACAGTGGGAGAGCAGCGAGGAGTTTTGGCACAACAGCTGCTGAGGCACTTGAGCAGCCATACATTCAAAACTGGATCACACGCTAAGTCCTGGCTCCTGGTTTTAGACATGCCAGTTTGGGCATCACACATTCATCATGTACCCCTTTCAACACCTATTGCACTAATAATGAAATGCCCTGACACCGGATACCTTGGACTGAATGCTGTGTTGAAAGCATGACAAACATCTGTTGGTTCAAATAACATGCAGCCATTGAAAATGTCCTTTCAGCATGTAATTGAAATATGAAGATGGAAAATCAAGCCAAAAAAATGCCAAAAAAAAATGTGCAGTCCAAGACCTCAAAATGCACAGAGGCCTCTGTAAAAGCTCCCAGTTATCTTATATTAATCCTACACAGAGTGCGATACAGGGTAGAATTCACACAAATTATGAAGTACAAGCTCCAGCATCTCTCAGCCAGCAAGCAAGCGTGCCATTCTCTTCAACGACTGGCTGTAAAAATGAGAACAGCTTATGTTACTTCTGGTGGTGACATCTAAATGAGAAAAACAAACAAACAAACAAACAAATCCAGGCGTCTCCTATTCACTTCTCCCGCCTTTTTTGCTATCTGTCCATATCATCAGTAAGTTCCAAGACCCAAAATGTCTGTCAAAATAGAGCTAATTACACAGCTTACATTTGTTGCTAGCATGGTTAGCTGTTTGCAACTGGCTTTTTAGCTAGTAAATGCTCCTCTATGTTCATCAGCTAGCTGCTAGCCTTCCCTGTTTGCCGTTAGGCACCGGGCATGTCGTGTGCAGTGTCAGAGCTCTTTTGCTGAAATCAGCTGCTGTGTGTGGATATGACACTTACTGTATTTCCTTTCCTTTTGCTAAATGAATGTTTTGGATAGTTTTCAAGGCTTAAAATCTGCTTTAAAAAGATTTTTTTGGTGCTGCCTCAGCCTTTGACAAAAAGGATATTTTTCACTCCCCTTTACTGTCAGATTTTCCATCTGATGAAGGATTTGAACTTAAAACCTTCTGGTCAGCTCACCTCTCTACCTTCAAAGCATTCAGACTTCAAAGAAGAAGTGAGAATGAATTACACCCCCTGTTAGCTATAGTTTCAGCAGTCGAAATTAGCCATCTGCCTCTGTCCTCTTTAAACCACTTGCTGCAGATTGCTGGGCATGCACAATGACATCAGGGATGTTTCAGAGGCCCAGAGTTCCCATCATCATTTGTCGGTGTAATTCCAGACCAACAGACTCTCATATTAGGTGAGTCGTCTGACAGCCAGGGCTGGTATACTCAAATTAACAACCTGAGGAACAGTGTCACACAGATGACAGTTGGTTTGCAGGAACCTGCGCCAGGGACTCAAATCAGGAACGCGATCAATTAGAAGCAGAGATAAATGTGCTGATGATGAAGCGTCAGCCTGGTGAAGATGATACTGCGGAGTGGCTCGTGTCATTTGTCCTCTTGTCTGGCTGGTGTGCAGGCTGCCAACAGATGGGGACCAGATGAAACTGGTGAGCTTTTATAGTCTCAAAGAAACCCTCAGCTCGATTAGGCCTCAAAGGCAGTCAGTCCAAATGTGTTTTGAAGGCTAAGATACTGAACATGTATGACTTTTGTAGCATAAGTGGAAATGATTAATCACTTTGCCGATTCAGATGGGTTTGTTAAGTTCAGTTAAGCTGAGAAATTCAAAGTCACTGACAATGTCGCCATGCCAGCAGTCGATCAGTCATTTCACAACCGGTCTGGTCCTGAATATCTCAACAGCTATTAGATGGACTGTCATGAAACTTGGTACAGACATTCATTTCTCCTTCAGGATGAATCCTGATGACTTTGGTGAACCTTTAACTCTTCATCAAGTGCCATTGCCTAATCTTCAACTCGACCGTTTTCCTGCTAACCTAATGGTAATGTCATGCTGCGTTCCTCCATCAACACAATGACACATAAACTGATTTATCCTGATTTATGCAGTGCACTACAAACAAAATTTGACAAACTCTATCACAAGTTCACACAAACGCTCACTCAATCAACATCCAAAGAAATTGCAGTGTCGAATCGGCTGCGAATAGCCGATCTAAATGTGATCCATGGCGCACTTTAAAATCCAATACCGCAAATGAAAAGCAGCAAGGAAGGGTTGACTTTAAAAGCGGTGGGTTGTTTGATGTAATCTCTCCTATCCTGACCTGCACAGACTTCTGCTGACAGATGTTGCATCTCTGCATCTTCGCATTCAGATTTTGACAAGTGTTTGTTTTTCCCTGAAAGCCTTTGCTGAGGTTGCTCGAAGCTAAACACACACACACACACGCACACACACACACACACACACAAACACACACACACAAACACACCCAGAAAGTGAAACTGCACAGTCATCCGTATTGCAGGGAAGAGCTCTGTGGTTTGCTAATGATGTCTGTCTATAATGAGGAGGATTAGTGTTGCGAGGCTTTAATATTTTCTGCTGAATGGGCCTCTTCTGCCGTCCTCCGCCTGCTGTTCCTGTGTTTGAGCGTGATATCTTCTGAGAAATGAAAAAAAAAAAAACGACTCCATTCAAAAACCTGGGTGAGCATCTAATTCCTTTGGATGTCTGCACAATTACGGGAAACTGCACTGTCAGAGGGCGTGAGGTTTTACATGGCAGAGGGATTGCCGTGAGGTGAGTGAGACGTTCGAAGGCTTCACTGTGTGAGATCCTTAATCCACAGAATGTACTTAAAGGTTTACATCACATGTGTTTAGCTGACGCTTTTATCCAAAATCCAAAAATACATTACGTAATCCAGAAAGGGTGAGAGATGTAGTATGTATGTAACACTCTTCCTCCTCTGATGAACCTAAACTTCTCTCCGTGACCCTGCCTCACATCACTGTCCAGTCTCTGAATCACATCCATGCTGCACATTTTCTTTCTCGACTCTTATCTGAAAAACAGTGAAAAGGGATGCATTCAGCCCAGTGGAAAAAGCAGAGGCAGGCTCAAATCAGTTGAAAGCCCTTCGTATCATGATCCTGTCATTCCTCGTTCTCATCATCTTCACCGGCCTGCTCAGTGGTTGCAGATGATTCCTTCCGGGACCGAATATGTGGTCGAGGGTACGCTTCTGCGGACAAGCCCCGCTCCCAATTTCAGGAACAAATTCCCAGCAATCATTAGTTCCTACACCAATAAATCCAACCAAAACTATTCCCCCAAAACACATCAACCGCAAGCTCTGCTGGGAAAAAAAACGGGCATCTTTGCAATTTCGACCAGTCTGACCACTGGGAACTCAAATGCGAGTATTCCCGTTTGCATTAACAATGCAGATGTTTCAAAGGCCAACAGGAAATGCAAAAGAAAAATACTATTGCACAGTACAAGAGTAGAGGTCTGACATTTTGTAGATTGCTGCACCTTTACTCGATCCTCAAGAGTAGTAGTAGGAAACTGGTCTGCAGTATTAAAAGTAGTAAGTCCAGGGATTTTGGGGATCTAAGAGAGGATCAACAAGCTGGAAGTGCAACTCTTTATTGCATTGATTTCAGTCCAAGTCAAAGGAAAGTCGAGGGACGGCATTTTAAAAGCTGTGACATTTAAATCTTCAGTTTCACATTTGCAATCAAGTGACCAAAGTTTGACCTTTTTGTATTAATAGATACCTGCACGCTATAAGTGCAGGATTTTATTATACACTGTAATGGTGTGGCGATCAAAGGTCAGACTCTTTTACATTTTGTTCTTGATGAGAGCAAATTAGAGCAAGTAGAGGAGGGAAAACTAGCAAAGGGTGGCTATTAATTCATAATTCAGCTGCTCTATGCCATGCTATCACTTGAGCTCCCTGAACAGTCAGGTGTGATGCCCTTTGGCCTCATAATTATAAAGGCGCCAGCTGAAGGCATGGAGTAGCTAGCTGGCTGAACAGGATATGTTGAGATTATGTGGTTTGACCCAATCAGGTATCGAAACTAATTGAATATGCTTTAAATGCTACCCTTCACTTCAGTGATGAATTTAAACGGGTGCATTTTTGTCCTCAAAGTAACTCTGGAAAAGACAAAAAGCAAATGAAAAGAATTGGCTTCTGGTGGCAGATGTTTGTGCAAAGCCACAGCACATTTTTGTCGGCCATTACTCTTACTGATGGTCCAAACATTGGCCAAGCTTCTCAGTTGGATTAGCTCTGCAGGAAATGATAGTTCTTCAACAGACTTGTGGATCTCTCGCACTGTGAACACGGCTTTAGACAAAAAGAGTGCATTATGGATGTAGATTAGCTGAAAAGCTTGCGGATGCTAGTGCTGTTCTGGTTTCTGCTCCTCAGCTCCCAGCAGCTGCTCAGTTGGCCTCTGTCCACTGACCAGACCGGCAGCGACCCACCACTTAGAGAAACAGGCTTGTGACTGCAAGATCACCATTTCAAGTCCCGAATGAGGGAAAATCTGTGCAGAGGAAGTAAATCAGACTCATCTGCCCCTCTACTGACAGCTGCTGCTACTGTGATGCCTCTAGCCAAGGCGTTTAAGCTCCAGGTGCTAGGTGGCCAGTGGCAGGGCTCCAAAATTCACAGCTCGTGTTGTCAAAAGCTAAAAAATGGCTCGGGTTTTAGTCAGGATGAGGGAAGAGTTGTCAGTAAATAACTAAAGTTTCAGATTGATATCAGTATTCAAACCCATGGGATAAACAAGCCAAACAAAATACTTCTGCACTTGGAGAGTCATTTGTTCATGTGTCATCGCCTCGATCTCTGAGGGTAGTTTGGTTCATTTGGTCCAGGCAAAGAAAAAAAAAAAAAGCTACATTATTGCCTTTTAGTTCTGCGCTGGTAAGACCTGTAAGCACTGAGTCACATGGACAGATACGTAATTCAGTGATTGGGAGGTTTTGGCAGCCGTCATCCTGCATCGTCAGTGCTACATGCTGGGGAGATCATGGTCTGGTGACAGCCAATCAGGCCACAGTTCACGATGCCTGATGTCTTGAACGCCATTTTAGGAATAATTCTAACCAAAAACACCCTTATGGAAGGAAGGATGAAGGAAAATCCCAGCATTTGCGTGCTAATGCATAAATGTGCTACCATGGTTACCAAATGACTTTCATTAACATACATACAGATCGCCTATTGATTTCTTGACAGTTCATTTGCTTTTGAACTTATGCTTAAATCAAATATTTATGCTTAAATACTCAGTTTGTCCATCATCATCATCATCATCACCTCAAGCAAAGCAAATTTAAACTACATGATACTTAAACCCTTATTCTTCCTCTCTAAACACAATACAACTCACTCAGAAATCAAACTTCCATTAAAAGGGTTTGTTTCTGTCCTGCACCAGTTTCAGTCTCCAGCTTTGTGCTGCTGACTACCCGCAAAGATTCTGATGCATCTCTGAGCAAATATGTCATCAGAGCTACTACTTCACTGTCCCTTCAACTTGTATAAACCTTGATTTTTTTTCAAACAGTGGTTGTGCAAGCTGGCTACATCTCTGTGGCAGTTATGTGTGCGTGTGTGTGTGTGTGTGTGTGTGTGTGAGATGTTTCCTTCCCTTTGCGCCCACACTATAAGCAACCGTACTTCCTCAGACTTCAGATTCCCAAGCTGGCCGGACCCTCTGTGGTCAGAGCAGGTGGTGGATCAATGGGCTTAGCAAGTGACTGAGACAAAGAGCTAGCTACACACACACACACACACACACACACACACACACACACACACACACACAGAGGTCGCTGGCATATCAAGCCACATGCTTGCAGTGCCGCTTGCAGCTCGCCCTTAGTGACCAGTGCGTCAGTCTGGACTCAGCTGTTTCTAGCCAGGATCAGTATCACTTTATGGACTTAATAAATAAATGCACAGGACTTCATCTTTCCAGAAGTGGCTTTGACACACTGAACTCATGCAGTGACACTAGGGTTTACCAGGATTTAATGACCTTAACGTTTTCTTCCTTCCTACTTCTCTAATGTTGTTTTTTTTACCAGAGTGCACAGTCTGCCTCCAATACAGCTGCACTCACCATGGAGGAGAAAATAAAACAGCTGAATACTGTGCTGAACGTGCTGAACAGTTGTAAAATACATTGTGCTGTGTTCCAGTGTTGATCCTTTCGAAAAGATTGTCTGATTTTCCTCAGATGTCCCCTGAGAGTTTAGCGAATCCACTGACTTCTCGACTAATTAGCAGAAATGACTGAACTACTGATTCATATTAGGACAATGTATATGTTGAATGCTTTACAATAAGCTAAACATATACAAAAAACACAGCCTAAGAAAAGGGCATAAAGACCTGACACACACTGTCAGGACCAAACACACTGCTCGCCCGCTGTGTCTTACTTAGAAAGTACGCTGAAGCAGCTAAGCTTTAGTCACTTTTAATGGCAGGAGGGCAGATGCCAGGGCAAACCAACACTGCATAAACACTTAGTCAACTCTAGTTAAAGTGAAGGGTAATTATCTCACAGTGACGACAATCAGCGGTTATACAGCCCGTCATCTCATTAACAGAGGGAAAAACGACACCGCCAGCATCACTCAGCCGCATGGCAGCCAGATACACAGATGATTGAAAACGGCACAGTAAGTCAAATATGTTCGGGTCTGCACGCCTCAGAGCTCTACCGTGTTTCTGGTCAAGTGGCCATGAGGTTGCTGCTGTCATCGCCATCTTTCTGAATAGGAAAGATGGTTATGGTTTGTGATCAGAGTCAAAACTTTGTCTTTGGGAGATGATTCATTTCAGCTGTGGAGTATGAAATGTGACTTTGCACAGATACTACAGGGTTCAGTCTTTGCCTGGTGCCAAATCGGGTCCCTGCTCGCCACCGCGCACCTTCCTTGACCATTCAAATGGAAATCAGTGGAAGGTGTTTGTGAAAGTGCTCCCATACTCCCAGGGTGCATGGCAGGTGGTGAACGAAGCAGCCAGATCCTTTACTTCACTAAAAGTAACAATACAACAATGTACAAATGTACTTAAAAGTACATCTGGGCCAGGTCAGTGATCTATTACATCACAGGATTGTTAATACAGATGCAGCAATGAATCTGCAGCATTTTAATGATGCAGCTGCTCGAGGTGTTCTGTAATGACATGACATCTCTGGGCCTGAAACAGTTAATAAAAAAAAACGTGGGAAGTCTGGGGGGGGAATGTCTCTTTGGTGGAACTGCTAACAGCTCATAGATCTGAAACATGAGACGGTGTCCCAGTCAGCCAAGCTAAAAGGTTGTTAGCCACTGGTTTAATGATACACTATACGCATTTTATTACCTAAATGTGAAAAGTAACTCGTCATGGCAGCTGTCAAACAAGTGTATAAACTGTAGTTTTAGCCTCATGTCTTGATCAGGTGAATCAAAAGAGATCATTTAGCACATTAGGCAGAAGCTCTGTGGATGAGAGCATCACCTGAATGCAGTAAAATGTGATGCGATCACTGCATTACTGTACTGGCTGCTTGTGATGAAGGACTTTAAGTTTGTTTTGCTATTGCTCTCTCTTATTTTCTCAACCACAAATTAAAAGCTTTATTATATCGTAACAGCGGAGCGGTTAAAAGTAAGCACTTACGATAAACATTCCTCATAAACATAATTCTCACTCATGCAGCAGCGCATTAAAGGATGGATGAAGATGGACATTAAATTTAGGCTGGAACACTCACCATTTGCGACTGGCTCCTGGGGCTGCCATTGATGTCCTCCACCTTCTCATTCGCTGCGTGAGAAAGGAAATGAAGACAGGAGATTTTTACTGCCGTCCGTGCTGAACTTTAACATCCTGACGTCCATTGACTTTTAAATTCAGGTGCACAAATCCAGCAGCAAACCTCTGCTGAGGTTCGCAGAGGAGAGTATGTGTGTATGAGCATGCATGAGTGAGTGTGTGCGTGTGTGTGTGTGCCTGTGTGTGTGTTGAGGTGCAGAGCGACGCAGGAAAGGTCTGGGAAGCAAAGCTGCCTAATTCGTCAGCTGCCGCCAGAGAATTACTGACAGGCCAGCTTGGCCTCATTGTCTGTTCGGGTGAGCAGGGAGGGTAAAGTTTCAACCCAGCAGAGAGAGAGAGAGAGAGAGAGAGAGAGAGAGAGAGAGAGAGAGAGAGAGAGAAGAGAGAGAGTTGGACAGAACAAGAGTGTTAGACAGGGGTTGAAAAAAATGTAAGAGATTTAGGGAGCATATGTAATAGAGAATAACGTGTGTGTGCGTGTGTGTGCATGTGAGTGAGTGAGTGAGAGAGAGAGAGAGAGGGAGAGAGAGAAGAGAGAGAGTTGGACAGAACAAGAGTGTTAGACAGGGGTTGAAAAAAATGTAAGAGATTTAGGGAGCATATGTAATAGAGAATAACGTGTGTGTGCGTGTGTGTGCATGTGAGTGAGTGAGTGAGAGAGAGAGAGAGAGGGAGAGAGAGACAGACAGAGAGGGAGAGGGAGTCCCAGAGAGAGAAAACTTCAGAACAGTGATGGAGACACAAAGCAAAAAAGAGAGAGAGTGAAAGAGAGAGAGAGAGCGCAAAGACCAAGATGTAAGAAGAAGAAAAAGAATGTGTGGGAGAAATGGGTCTGAAATGACACACAGACAAAATGGGTAAGAGCCAGTGCTGGAGAAGTCACAACAAAAATGTAATCAGTTACTCATTATTCATCACTGGGTTCAACAAGCAGTCAGTTAGGAGGCATTTACTGTCCCATCCTTGCAGTCGAGTTGCAGGATTCACTCTTTAACACTGAACCAAATCAAAGCCAGGTAGATCCTTAATCTGGGTTTATAACAACTCCTTTCACAATAAAACAGTTGGTTCTCATTGCCTTTCAAAACAACACATCTGCCTCCCTGTCTGCAGTGTCTACAATGCGTACGACTTACAAAAATGTTTGGAATTTGATTAAACAGCATTTGTTTACAGTTAAGGAAAGGATGCTGACAGGGTGGGAATGTAGCCCACTATCATAAATTTGCCTAAAGGGGGCACTGAAAAGGTGAGCCTGAAAGTCCCTTTCTCCACTGACCCATCCATACACTCTGTTCCTCCTTATCAGATCTTGCAGACTACTAATGTCATGCTACGTCCACCTTCTGAGGCTTCTGAGGCGCTACTGTCAGAATTTGCGTGGCCACAAGAGGTCCTCGTCAGGTAAAAGTAACCAAAGCCCAAATTACACTTTCCAAATCAGTGTGGCACTGAGAGTAAACATGGCATGCATTCTGTCAGCTGCCTGTCCCTGCCAGGGTCAGTTCACATGGACTGTACGAGTCAACAAATGTGCCATCCCATCCCAGGTGCTTCATATGTCTGTCTGAGCCCAACCCGTGTCCCAGAGATCAGTAACCGAGCTGACCAGAACCCCACAGGTGTTCTGCTTTTTATGTCCAAACCTGACCAATGCAGCTAATGTAGGCACTGAGCTAACCGGCCACGCAATTGTCATTACCATGGTAACATCTTGCCTGTCTACCCTGATTACACGTGTGTGGGCACCTTGTAAATGACCCTAAACAGGCTTTGCTTTATGTGGGCTATAGGTAGACTGTTTTTACACACATAACGCATAATGGCATCAACAGTCTTACCATTGACGAGTGGCCAGAGCAGCATCATTTCAAAATTTCTGTTGGAACCTGACCTCAGGCAGTCGCGGTATCTGGTCCCTAGATCCCATCATCGTATGCAGACACACAATGTTGAAAATAACAGCATGAATGATGTGCTGTTGTCTCTCTGCTAAGGACAGCCTTAGGCTTACAAGTCACTCGGCAGCCAGCGAAGAGGATGCAACATGTAAATAAAACCGCTTTGGAGTCACTGGGAGGAGGATTTTTCTACAGTTTGGGATTAGTTAGTGTAATGCAATTACTGCATTTTAATTGTAATCCCTTTCTCTTTGCTGAAAAGTGTAATCACATTACTGTAATGTGCCCAACGCTGGTACAAGCGTGTCCAAGACGGCAGAAAAAGAGACTGGAGAGAGAAATGAAAGACACAAGAGCTGAGAGAGACAAAGAGAGACCCAGAAAAACTGTGAGGGAGTGAGAGACGGAGAGACACGAAGGGAAGCGGAGCGCCAGGAAGGAAGACAGACATTGAGACATAAAAGGGGAGAGAGAGACGGGAGGAGAAAGAGAAGTAAACTCTGTCTGGGGTCCAATGGGAGACACAGGCCTCTGCACCCTGGGCGTCAGCGCCATAGATCTCTGCTGCTGCCGCCTGCCCAGCACCCAAAACAAGGGAGAGCTGCTGCGATTTGGCCCAAATACTGTATCAGACTGAGGAACAGCTTCCCTCCAACTCACCACAACAAAGACCAAACATAGAGCGTGTGTGTGTGTATGTGTGTGTGTGTGTGTGGGTGGTCGCTTCATCTACCAGACAGAATGAATTATAGACATACGCAGTGTTTCATTACTGCTGATAACACATGGATTTATTCGCCTTTGCTCTCTTAATATGTCTTTTAAACACTGAAAGTTATACCTGAAGTAAGACGTTATACTGATCTGGGAACAGAACAGTCATGTCACGATAATTATGCAGATTACAGCTGAATGGACTAAAGGGCTGAACTGGATTACTTGAACATAAAGAGAAACAGAGAGCTGCAGAAAGAAGAGGAGACGGATAATGGGCTACACAGCAGCAGATAAGAGAATAGATCGACACAGGAGTGTGTGTGTGTGTGTGTGCGTGTGTGTGTGTGGATGCCTACCTATGATCTGGATGATCTGTGCCAGCAGGACTCCATCGGTGACGTCCTGGCTCAGGTCCTTGATGAGGCGCTGACAGCCAGACTTGGCCAGGTAGTGATTGGCCCAGTCTGTGTAAATCTGCAACGACAGAACAAACATCCTGTAAGTGTGTGTGTGTGTGTGTGTGTGTGTGTGTGTACGTGTGTGTGAGACCAACTGTGA
This sequence comes from Chaetodon auriga, assembly GCF_051107435.1. Taxonomy (NCBI): domain Eukaryota; kingdom Metazoa; phylum Chordata; class Actinopteri; order Chaetodontiformes; family Chaetodontidae; genus Chaetodon; species Chaetodon auriga. The sequence goes on along the minus strand of NC_135095.1, from coordinate 5,118,655 downwards.
GGTTGTAGAGTTTTTACAGCTTTTGGTGCAGCAGGCTGGCCATCTAGTTCAACCTTTATCTTCAAGTGATGAGAATCTATACAGTATAGAAGAAAACAAAATGATCCGCAGCGGCGTTCGCAGCGGATCATTGACGACAGAGAGTCCTAAAATATTAGCAGCATTACTCAAAGTTGAATATTAGATACTTTAGCAAGTAAACACGGCTAATGATTTCATGATCTGACAGAATCCTGAGCCGTGTTCTACTCCCACTGGCAACCCATAATCTCCTCCTGTCATCTGACAAGATCTAAACGCGAGACGCAGAGATACACTTTTAATGGGACTGAGAGTTGTTTTTACTTATTTATTTCCATCTTTCTTACATCTCATTCTTACATCTCCTTCTTCTTGTACCGACAGCTGTTATTTCTATGCTTCTGTAACACACCCAACAGTGCTGACCCAGACTGGGGGTGTGAGGGTCAGGAGGAGGATGTTGGAGGGATGGAGAAGAGGTAGAATGGCAGGTAAAGCGTAAACAAAGGAAAGCTGACTTCTTGGCTCTTCCCTCGAACGCTTCTTTTAGCCTTACGGTCATATTCCGACCTCTGATCGCACAAAGCAAGCGCTGACTTCTTCTCCTTGCCGCCCGTCCCGGACAGCACACTGCTCTGCCTCTCAGTCTTCTCCGCGGTGAAGTGCTAAATGTCCTGCCAGGGAGCGCTGTCCAAACACTAAGCTCTCGAATGCTCAAACACAAATATTTCATCGAGCTCCGGCGCTCGGGATCACGCACAGACCTACACTGTTCATGGTATTCATGAATGACCTCAGCAAACACTTTCACATTAGATATTAGTTTGTGCGACGGCCAAGTTGGAGTATTTGACCACGAAGCAAACTTGACACAATCTTTTGACTTATAATGAATCTTAATTAAGATGTTTGCCGCAACAGGTGGATTCACTTCCTCAACTATGCATGTCGACCCAGAAGAGCAGCACGTCGGATAATCTTTTGTATTGTCACCTAAACCTCTTAGCAGCCGCTTCGTCTTTCATCAGAGCCCATAAGCTGACTAATAAGCAATGCTTTGTCCGTCAGGCGACAGACTGACCTCGACAGCTGCTGCGGTTTCTCTGGGCTCCGGAGACGAAAGATGTGAATCGCATTTGGCCTCCAAGAGCTTGGCCCCCGCGAATGCAGACATGTACTGAAACAATCAGCTTCTTTTGTGTACGAATGGGTCCGTTTTCCACACACAAACTTCGAGGATGGAAGAAGCTATGAGGGGGTGAGAGGATGCTGGTTCGAGCAGCCCAAGCTGCTTTATATATCATAAAACTTCACCCATGCAGTTTTTTCATCCAATCACCAAAACCTTTTAAGAGTTCATCCAGACTCTTGTCACTAAAAACCAGGCGGCACCTGAGAAATGACAACATGAACGAGAAGAGAGATCCCGTTCCTCCGACTGTGCAGAGGGTGCGTTTGATATAAATTTCCACAGACAGCCATGGAGGAACGTCTTTCTTCCTGCTAGGCTTGAACTGATATTCTGGGACCAAAACGGGGAAAAAAAAAAAAAAAACCTGTACCAGCCCATATAAAGACACTAACTGCTGCAGTGCTGCCTGAAACTTCTCTTGTTATCCCTGGATTTAAAAAAAAAAAAAAAAAAAATACAGGATTGAGCAGCATGAAGGACTTCGAATGATGAAAATCCCCTCAGAAATGTAAGATCTTCCATAAGGGTGGGGGGTTAACCACTTAAAAAGAGTCCCCTCATGTCAGAAAGGAGAGCCGACTCAGATGTAAAGTTCATATTAAAGTATTTAAGATGTATTTTTTCTTGTGGTTTCTGTGCTGTACGCCCTGTCAGTCAAACTGCGCTGTAGAACTTCACCATCTCTGTCTCTAGATTTTCTGCAGACGAACTTTCATTAACAAGACTTCTCAGCATCTCGAATGGTAGACATTTCCCAAGGAATTCCCTCATACAGCTTCTCATGATGAAATAATCCGGTTTTCCCCTCATTTACCTCACACACCGCTCTCAATTAAAAGCATTTCTCTCCCGCTCTTTTCTTTTTCTTGGAAGCCAAACATTTGCTCCTTTAAAGACGCCGCCTCTCAGAGGGTTGCATCTGTTGTGGTTTCCTTCCACGACTTTCTCCATGATGAGAAGTCGTAAAGCGCAAACTCGAAAAAATGAGAGCCAGTCATAGGGAAAACACACAGCCGCTAAAAACCTGCTTGCAAAAAGAGGCATACACACACAAACGAGCATAGGGCTCACTTACACAGACACACAGAGAAACACACACTGCAAATGCAAGCCACATCCCATCAGGGGGCAAGTAAACAAACAGGAGAGCAGGAGGATGGAGAAAGCGTGTGTGAAAGAGAGACATTAAGAGTGTGTGTGCTGCTCCTGCTGACAACTACAGTCATGTCAGGCTGCAGGAAATTCCAGCAAGGCAAGAACACAAGCTGCTGGACAGTTCTTCAGACACCTGGGATGAAGAGGAGGAGGAGGAGGAGAAGGAAGAGAATGAGGAGGAGGGCTTGATCTGTGGCATTGTTTTAGCAGCCACCTCCCACTGCCATACATATCTCCCTTTATCTCCCGTTTACCCTTAAAAGGGAGCAGGGCCAGAGGATTAACGCCTCTGCAGAGTAAAGTCTCAACTCTGCTGCAGGTTTCCAGGCACGTTTCAATCCAAATGAAGCTCAAATTTTAAGATGGTTTCCAGAGGAAAGCAAAAGGAAATGCAAATTAATGTGTGTTTCCATAGTGTAATGGAAACATTAGGAGTGGGGTGCATTGAGATGTACAGCTGGTGGTGCTAATTCTCCGGTCAGGTGCTGTTTAACTTTTGCAGAAGAAGAGGACGCAACGTGATAACTTTTTCCAATTTTCAGCATATCAACACAGGAAAAATGAAAATGCACACAAACGCAGCTGCCATTACAAAGTATGTGCAGTACTGTTACAACCAGGTGCAGTAGGACATTGTGGTATTTTTGGCATATTGCTTTTGACATAGTAAGTATTGGGACATCCTAAATCTTTTTTCTGGCATATTAAAAAGTGTGGCAGTATAGGTACTGGGACGTGGCACAGACACCTAGCGGAGAGTGCCATACCCAGCGGATAAATTCAATTTGCCGTGAATTTGTGGCTAAAATAGCCAGCTGCCTCTGCATCTGCTGCAGCTCCTGCAGGGATATAATTCCAACAAACACACATCTTCAGAGCTATACACTATCCAGCCTGGAGGTCAAACAGTATTTGCATTTGATCTGGACAGTCTTTTTCATGCTGCAGTGGATTAGCGGCGTTTACCACAGCGAGACAATTCAGCTTCACACATGCTGACAATCACAGGAAAGCAAACTGAAGCATCTTTAAAAGCCTGCTCTGTGCAAACACTCGTTTCTGTTTGCAAACACTTGGTGCAAAGCCTCCACATATGAATCTACAATGGATCAAATGAGCCACAGGAGGTGTTTAATAATTAAACTGGACTCTGGCTTGGACTTCAACAAGTCCCATCCTCTTTGAACGCATCAAACATCACTCTGTTAACGATTTCTGCCTTTTCTCCGTGATTTAGACAGAAGCTCCGGGATGCATTAAATGAGTTGAGTGAGCTGCAGTGAAATGGATTGCTAAGCAGTCTGGACATCTGATAAATCTGCGTAGGATGCCCCATCAAGGTAGAGCAGGTTTACTTTTCCACCAAAAAAATAGCTTCAACGCTTTCAAATCTGCCTCTATGACAGTTTCATTCAAGCCCACAAAAACAACAGTGTTGATAATAAACGATCAAACAAAAATGTTCCTTCCAGCTTTTCGAGAAACAGCCTATTTTTACTCTCTCTCGTGTTGCAAGTCATTCAATTCCTGTTCCCTCTTCCTGAAAAGCCATGGATGCTGGAGTGCCTTCATTTTGAAGAAGCCCGCATTTGTGTCGGCTCACAGTGATGCTGACTCACTTTCTATAGTCTGTTTTGGTCCAACGTGCCCACTTTGGAACAGCGTGTGCTCCAAAATTCTGTTTAAAACCGAAATATGTCAACTTGTGGAAGCAGAAGCCATCGTGCTGGCAAACACTGTTTTCGCACTTTGACAGGGACATAATTAAGTTTCTAGCCAAAACCCTTCTTTGGTTACTTTATGGCTGCATAAACTGAGTGTGCACGATTGATTCACATTTCTTTGTTTAACACAGAGATCAAACTGGACTAAAAATACTGCCAATAAAATCTGCCAAAATGTGTAAAGCAAGGAGGTACCATTGTAAAACTTTAACTGTGAAACAGCTGCAGGAAGTGTCACCCGCCCCAGAAAGCGCTGCTGTGTGTTGCTCAGTAAACCCAGTCTAGGTGTGGGCACTTTCATAACTCCCTTGCCAGCAGATCAGTTAGAAAAATTACAAGGAATTGACAACAAACCTTCCTATTTCTCATCCCAACTTCAAACTGAGTTAGGAAAAGGTAAAGCTGGCTTTGAAATGTGGGCGCCCTGGTGTCTCACCTGGTACAGCGCGCACCATGTCGTCCCTTAGCTGCATGATAAACTCTCAGAGACATGCTGAAGGGTGTAGCTGCAGTGTCCCAGGATCAAACCTGACCTGAGACCCCTGGTCCCCTCCTCTCTCCTCTCTGACAGAGCGCACACATCAAAGAGACGTGTTTTCAGAAGCCTGCCTCCTGTCTGTGCGTGAGCGCCGACTCACTTCAGGACTCCTCAGAGTTCAGTCTGCCAGCCCCCCTGCGCTCGTTAGCCTCTCCTCTCTGAATCCCAATTGCTTTGGGAAGCAGAGCCTGCGCTACGACAGAGGCAAAACATCAGCAATAACGCCACCTTCAGTGGTGCTGACTGAGACCACTGACATCATAGAGACAAGCATGCTGGATGAGACAGCAGCACACAAACACACACACACACAGACACACACACACACATGCACGGACAATCTACAAATTCCCCAGCCACTCATACACAAGCAAACACATATTGAATCCCCCTCCCCTTGCCCACCCTCCTTCCTCTTTCTTTCTTTCGGCAGCCAGCATCAGTCAGCAGAAGTCCAGTCTCTGTGATGATGTTATCCTTATTGATGTCACATGAAGTATCTTTCGTCTCCTGCCCCCTCTTCCTCTTCCTCTCTACCTGCTCCTGCAGATCTCTCCACTCGGCGCCAGGGATCCCAGACGCTGCCAGCAAACAGCCAGCTCTCACCCCAGAGCAGATAGACTGCCTTCAACAGTCCTGATCACAATGCAGTGACTACAGCTACGCAGGTATTATTGGCTGAGGCTGCAGTGGAGCTGCTCAGCCTCCGGGGGGAGCCAGTTAAAAGGAGAGAGATGCTGGAGTGAGAGGAGACGGGGCAGAGAGGAAGTCAAACTCTGCAGGACTCTCTGTAGCTCTCATGTCTTTATTAACGTGCTTCCACTGAATGACTGTTAATGCATGGGCTCTTTAATCAGGGCATCATTCCAACGCTGTCTGATAGGTTAAGAACTTAATTGCATTGAAGGGGTCTGAGCATCTATACAATCACTTGGAGGACATTCAGCTGTGTAATGCTGTTTGAAACAGGCGAGCCAGGAGAGACGTCTCCGCTGTGGCTGCACTGGCTCGAAAACCTCAACTTGGCACCAGTGCCGCTCCCGCATGGGTCCTAAATGTAATTAAACACAACATAAAGCTGCATTAACTAAACGAGCGATGAGCCAGTGGGATCGATGGAGCATCCTCCGTGTTCCTCTGCTTTGTATCCGTCTCTGGGTCATGAAAAAGCAGGAGTGATGGAGGGAAACAGGATTGGATGGCAGTAGATTATGGTAGAACAAAAAGATGCTGTTTTTCCTTATGAATGTGTCAAAGAACAATTATCCCTGCGTGCTATAAGAGGAAACTACAGGTCAGTATCTATGTGTATAATGGAAAATTGCAAAAGCTTTGCACATTTCCTTTGTAAAAAATGTTTAATAAGCTTATAACAATGTTGGGATGTCACAAAATCATGCGTGTATGTACACATGTTAAACTGAGATCTAAGGTGAGATACTTTCCTCTTCGGCAGATGAAAGTGAAAACAGCCTTCTCGGTTCAAACTCTGCACAGTGAAGGTCAACACTCCAATGACGCAACACATTTTGAGTGGAGTGGGGACTTGAAGTAATAAGGCTGAGGTTGAATTTACATGCTGGAAAGGTAGATCAGTGATACTGCAGCTCGAAGCCTTGTGGTAACTTGTGAACTGGAACTGAAGGAAGACTGTGGTAATAATAATAATGTCTTGATCAGGCTGCTGAGTTTAAATAAGTTTGACTTTTCTGGTAGTAAAGCGAGTGGAGCTGCGCAGCTGTGCAGTCAAATAGCAAATTCTGGAGGAAGCAAAAGCGTGGATCCATTTTTCCAGTGTCAGTAAAAGAGATGAACTGCACAATCCTGGAGACGTCCAACTGTGAGCATCTGCTGCTTTTCCCTGCAGTGTGTCCACTGAAGAGGAGGTCCAAATGAAAGATAACCGTGAGATTTGAACTATGAGAAATCCTTCGGGGGAAAGGCACAACTGTCAGTGTCCAACTACATTATCGAAGCACCTGGAAGTCGTTTCCACGATATAAACCTTTTTTGGTGTTTCCATGGATAAGTTTGATGCGTCTCTCCCTCTGAAACCATCATTATCTTGTCCTGGGAGTGGAACACAGAGGCCTCCTTCAAACCTACCTAATCCAGAGGTAATAGCTGCAGGCAGCTTTCCAACGTGGCTTCGCTCCAATCTCACAAACACCCAAGTGGGGGGGTTTACGCCGACAACATACAAATGGCAGACTCAAAGTTTCCTTGCGGCTTGGCGCAAGTGAGGAGGGATCAAAAATACTGGCTTAATTTACGTGACAGCTTACTCCACAACAGTTTTAACAGAGAGAAATGGGCCGCAATCTGGAGGATATGAATGGGATGAGCGGGGGCGGGGGGGAGGGGCACCTTTGTTGCTGTGCCAACGGTCAATCCTAACCCGAGTCTGAGCGTGTGCGGTTGGAGGATTCGGAGGTGAGAGGAGATCTGTCTGTTTACAAGAACGATAAAGCAGCTTTACACGGCAGCTTTAAAACGCTAATCAAATGCAACAACAGCTGTAAAATAGAAGAAAGAACGACGGCGAATAATCTATTTATGCACATGAGACTAAAAATGAGGCTTACGGAAACACGTCAATTCACTCTAATCCAAAAGAAAGCTCCTTTGACTCCACAGCCAAAGTCTTACTCAACATTTCCTGAGAGCCTGTTAGTGTGTTTGTTTGGCTTATTTTTTCCAAGGAAAACTGATGAAGCATGCATGCTGCTTTCAAGGTCCCGCTAAGTCACTGAGCAGCTCCATCCAAGACGCTGGACACACAGGTGCCTTGCTCATGGGTACTCGAGTAGCTAGAGCGTGAGACAAAGGTGAATTGTGAAATGACTTCACTCCGATCAGCAGATAACAGATCGGCATGATAAGCGCACACTGCTAGAAACAGAAACATTCAGTCATCGTCTTCTTATGCCACAATCCGCCAAGCCACTTTGTCGTTTCAGGGGAAATCCTGAGCAGAAAATGACATAATTGTATAGCTGGGAGAAGTTTGGACACACAATCCATGTTGGATGCGCTCGCACGCGTCAGTCAGGGCTGATCTCTCGCTGAGCAGCAGCGACCGAAGGCCAGCGAGAGAACGGAGGGAGACAGGACGAGAGGATGGTCAAGCAAACAAAAAAAAAAGAACAAAGGAACAGAAATGGAAAACAGCTCGAAGACAAATGAGCGCAACACAATTTGAAGGCAGACAGCAGCAGGCAGACAAGAAGAAAAGGCAGACAGATGTGTTTGTTGACCAATTTGATAAACTGTCAGTGGTTACAAGGGCCAATTACGGGAAATTATTCGCCAAAGCAGCAAAATTTTAAGGTAGCACACGAGGGAACTATTCCATGTAGTAGCTTTCCATTATTTTTTGCCAGGAAAAATGCTCAAATATCTCATATCATTCTGTTTCATAGCGCCAGCCTGGCACATGAAGGACACATCTAAATCATGGCTATCCACTAACTATAAAACACCAAGTACAATGTAACCCAATGACTGGGAATATCAGCATCAAACACATGAATTTCCTGCTGACCTCTAATCTGCACAGCGAAAATGGACGAAGCAGCTTTGCTGGACGAGAAAGTCTCTGCGCTGCACTAACAGCAAACCGAGACGAGTCCAGTTCAGCGGCTGATTCATGTTTATACGATGGAAATCCATCAGATGCTCCGAGGAAGTAAGAGGTCATTTCGTACAACCTCAAAACACACATCCTCAAACACAAACACCCTTCCTTCCTCTGCCAGCAGCCTCCACTCCAAACCTGAAGACAGAGGACTAGATTTACACTGTCTCCAGGTCTAACAGGTCATTTGCTTTGCGCGGCTATAAAACACAGAGGTGAAGTGCTGAAAACTAAATTTAAGTAGTAAAATATAAAAATAAGCCCGAGCAGAGAATCCTGCCATCCTGCAATTATGAAAACACTTAAAAGACGCTAATGGAACTTAGAGTATAGGTTTGCGAGAATGCACTGTAAAAGATGGAGGACAAAATACACAGCGCTTGATCTCTGGGTAAAAATACATTGAAATAGAAAAAGCAGAGCGGTCAGGAGAGACTCCAGTTCCTCCTGTTACTTCCTCCCAGTCTCCCTCCTTTCACCTCTCATCTTTGCATGCTTTCAAAGTCGATTCATACAGTTTCGGGTTAAGCGCAGACTTTATGTTGCTTCAAGCTAATTTTGTGTCTATTTTGTACGAAACGGTGTCACCTTTACACCCACACCTTTAGGACTCAGCAGTCTAAAGTTAAATCAAAAGGGGAACTTTTGTCCAGGCAGGCTTATGTAGATTTACTGCAGCTGCTTTGTCCTGGAAACAAACCTTCATGCAACTACAGTGAAGAAGAGTATCCCTCTGCTGGGGCACAGCAAGGAAATAATTAGGAGAGTAACTTGGAAGATATTTACTTAATTGATCTAATAACCAAATGAAACTCATATTAGCTTAAACTTTATTGGTTGCATTGCGGAGGGATCACTTCACAGCTAGTGTTGTCAGGAGAAATGATTACAGTGACCAAGAACTCCTTCATCATCCATATAGACATGCAGCATTGTATTATGAGACTTCAAGAATTATCTTTTAATGAAAAATACCAACATGTGTTGAGTAACAATGGCAGTAAAACGAAGGTACGTACGACAATAAGAAAAGCAATCACGCTAAAGCAGACTCTGATACTTTAACTGCCTTCAGTCTGAAACGTGCGACACAACCCAGCGGCTGATATAAAGTTCCGTAAACGACAGACGCTATCTTTAAAGGAAGAACTGGGAGATTCAGAAACTGTCTTGAGATGACGACTGCATTGGTAGCGCTTTGCAGTCATGACAGTAATCATTTTGTCAGTCTTTACATTGTAAACTATCAATCATGAGGTGATATTTACAAAGTTCAAGCATGACTCATGTAGGAGGATTGAAGGAATGTGGTAATGTGCTGTTTTCATCACACTCATGTTTTTAATCTTCAGTGTATTAAAGCGCTTCAGACATATTTTATCATATGTATAAACTTCAGTCATGTACTGTAGGTTTTTTGAATTATTTCATTTTATAACTGTTATTTAATGTCCTCCCCTCTACGGTATGTTTTATTACTGAGATAAAAATACTTGAAATCCCATAAATAACGTAAACCAAAGCACCGTGTTCAAGCTATCATCTCTGCCCTTAAAGTAGAGACATGTAGATCGCAGCAGACGTTGAAGTGGTCACTCACACGCACACACACGCACAATCCATCCTCACAGAAAGGTTTATGAGACTTTCGCACACTCAGACACAAGCAGTATCTCACCTTACCATGGTAACCACAGCATGTGAGGCAGCGTCTGGCTCGCTGGCGCTGTGGCGTACGAGCCAGACGCTGCCACCATCGTGTTGGCGAAGGATGCACACACGCACGCGTACTGACAGCCACACACATCACAAACACTGTGAGCCCTCTGAAGCTCTCGCATCCCTCTCACTAATGTTTTTTCCCAGGATGGCAACAGGAAGTCGCATTGTTCATCTGATCATAGCAAACAGTCTTGATGTCAAACCCCAGAAGGTTAGAGTTAGGGTTGCTCTTACTATGATTGGACGATTTCATTGCCATCCTAGGAAAAAAAAACCTGTCTCACACCCATTCTATGTGTCACAAAATATCATTCAAATCTAAAAACAAACAAACCAGTTATTACATGAGATCCACATCAGCTCTGGCCATTCAAGACAGTGTGTGAAAAAAAGCCATGGAGCAGATATTTGTGTGACGTTCGTCCTCACAGAGGAGCCTGTGGAGCGGCCCTGTGCTAATTAGCTGTTTCCTCTAGCTCACAAGATGAGCTCCTTCCACAGGCTTACATCACTGTACAGCACACTGCATCACCTCACTGTAGTGGTAACAGCTCTAATTGAAGGCCTGTGTTGAACGATAGGCAAAGTTTTCCTGCTTGGAGGCGGTGGATGGTGGCCTTAACAAGCGTCCTGGGGCTTCTGGCTGACACTCGTCTATTCCGGGATGCTGCAGGGCTCTGTAATCATTCCTTCAGACCTCTGCAGGCTCCACCCACTCCCAAAACACACGAATAAATCAGCAGAGGCAAACAGGCTACCGTGTCATTAACTGCCCCTGCTGCAGTGCAACGCGCTGCCAGAAATATACGGTTACAGATGCACACCATCAGATCCTTATCGTTCCCCCAGAGGGTTTGAATTATCCTCCGAACTCATTCCAACAAAAACCAAATCAGGAAGACACGATCTGTGCTGGTGTGACTCACCGCTGGCCTGAACAGATTAGTCACACTTCCTCACACATCTGACTGGCTTACTGTTCATTAACTCAAGATGAGTCAGCTGCTGAGTTTCACTAGTTTTGGTTGGGCGACAGTAAAGACTGGGCTCCAATTTCGCCTGATTTGGAAGCATTTTCACACACAGCAACTGTTGCTTTTGCACGATGAGCTGTGTCCTTCTCTGGACAACGATGTAATGATTTTATTTGCTGTAAAACAGTCTTTTTATGAAATGCAAAGACTGGGAAACTACAGAGACAAGAACACATGGGGATTGTAATCAGGTCAGAAGTTTATGGTAAGCACAGTGTGTTAAGCCCACAAAGCTATCAGCAGCTCACTGCTAAGATCTTGATCAGGTATCAGCCCCACTGGATGTATCTGGCCTTTGTTGTTTGTGTAAAAAGCCCATTTGTGAGCCCATTTATATGCCGTCCACAGCACATGTCTGTTTGCTTTCAATCGGGACTGCCATCTGCTTGTTGAGAAACAAATTAATGTAGATCACTAGATTAATGGGTTTTTGATTGGGTGCTGTCCAGACTGCCAGGAGCCTCGGCCGCTTTTTATTAACAATCCTCTCAGAGGACGAGAACAGGACAGAGACGCTGCGCCCAGCCACTCAGTGAAGCGGTCAGACTGCTTAACAGCTGATTGTTGTGCACGCTGTTGACTCTCCGAATATGAGCAAAGTCTTCTGCTTCAATAATAACTCATGATGGTGCTTGAATGTGGGTGGATGTCATTTGTTTTGTTTCAAGCGGTTGGTTTTACTATGGACAGAAGTTGTTTTGTGAAGACAGAGTGAAATCAATCATTCCATTTTCTTCATTTGTCATTTTAGACATTTCTTTCTTGCTCTATCAATTACCAGCAAGAACATTCTCTCTCTGGTGTTAAGTTATTCCACCTCTGTATAGTTGAGAAAGAGCATCTTTGTATCTTCTCTGGACTTGTCATTGGACGAGGGAAGGGAATCAAAGGAAGCAATGTCATAAACACAGAAGCTGAGAATATAAGAAAACTAAGGCAAATTCTTAACGGCCCCTGGCCACAGCACCATTTGATCACACAGAATTAAAATGTTATTCTACAAAAAAATGCAAAACTCAGATGAAAGACCCTGTTAAATCAACTCATTTTTCCATCCTTTAGATGCCAAACACATCTCAACATCATCACTTGTTGATCCACTCTGAGGGAAATGTTTTCCACACAGCGGCCAGCAGAGGGCTCCACCACACTAACCCTCAGCTTCTTCATCCAGCAGCAAGATGAACCGAATTTGCCTTTTGTGGAGTGGCCGGCTGCTGAAAAGCAGTCGGGGGTCGGTACAAATGAACTTAATGAGTCATTCAAGGATCATCTGTGAATCACTGTTTGAGAGTGAAAGCCAGAACGGCCGGCCACTTCAAACACAGAATGGCTTTGGCTCTTTGAGTAGTAATGAGGCATATTTCCCTGTGTTCTCTGCAGCCATAACCTATAAACCAGATTCCCCTTGTCCAGACCTCAAAGGAACAGATTAGTAAGTACTGACAGTCAGATCGCATGAAATGCCCCTTTAGAGTTCTTTCAATCTCTATTCAATGAATATACCATAGCAAGCAGGATACAAGAGATGTACATTAGATAAGGATAAGGTTTATTCATTAAATGTGTTTGGAACTTATGTAATTCCATCACTTTAACACATCGCTATCAGTTTACTAATCATAAGGTTATTCATACTGTGATTTTGAATGTCTCATCAGCTGTCAGGTCAGAAAAAACAACTCTGAAATGTCACCTGGGGGCATGAAGTCAGAAAGATGTGGGCATTTACCATCCAGGCAAGGTCTAACGAAGACACTGTAGTGAGCTGAATTATGGGAAATGTAAGGTCCAGCAGTTTTGACTCATACCAGGAACTAAAAATCAGGCTATCTTGGCCTGTGCTGAAACAATTGTCACTTCTTTTTTTTTTTTTTAATCTCTTAAAAGTATTCCAACTTTGTGGAAGTGCAGTACTAATCCCCTGGAGAAAAGCTTCATTATCATTTTTTCTCAAGTTATTAAATTCTTAGGTCTATGTGAATGGTGACAGCATGGGGCAGCAAAGGGTTAGGCAATTTTGCTCCACTGCAGCAAAACATGTGGCATTCCTTTCAAGCAACAATTGTTATGCATACTTAATGATGTTGGTAATCCATGCAAATGTAATTGCATTAAGAGCTTGCTTAAAAAGGCATTTTGTAACCACCATTATTTTTTGGGGAAAAAAGATTCTTAATCAACTCATGCTCACAGTTATTCTGAGTTTATGGCCACACCTGGTACATTACGGCCTGAAAGTAACCTAACAAGGCTGCAATCTCACAGACTTACATGTACTGCATTTGATTTTTTCCATCCGCTCTCCTTCACAGAGTCAGCTAACTCCCTCTATACCATTGACCATATAATTCACTTTGCTGAGAGAGTCATCTGCACCTCCTCACACCCATCTGCAGTCATTAATTAATTAATATGCTAACATACTGTAGTTGAACTTGGTGTAGCCAATAAGAGGTGCGTGTTGAGTATGAAAGAATCAAGGGGAGATTGGGGTCATGGCCTTCAGGGGTTGGGGACTCAATGAACCTCATTGACTGTTTAACAGTGCTGTCAACAGGGTCAAAGAGGTGGACTGCCTTCCCTTCACTGGAGCTCTTCTTTCAATGTCAGTAATGTTAACACCCAGAGGAAGAGCCAAATTAACACATGCCTTCAGAATGCCTTGTTAATCCAAGTGGCTTCAAATAGAAGTTTTACACATTAACTTGAAGCAAGGATGCAAAAACACACCAAAAGTATCCAGCAGAGATGGCATGTTGCCAGACTCCCACACAAAGCCACCACAACCTAAACAGTCACCCGATAGTAAATAAACCCTTTCCCACTCAAATGCCACCACATCATGGCTACCAGTCAGTGCTGGGTTGCCAGTTCTGTGCTGGCACCAGTAGAGGGACCTGCAGACCAGAAAAAATGGTCTTGATTATTAATTGTCTCATTCCATTGATCGTGCCATTTATCCCCCATTGTGTTTACTAAGGATCCGCCAGCTCAGTCAAACCTGAGCCCTCTCCGTTTTTGCAGTGAGTTATCCTTAAAACTATAAGTCTGATGTTACTGCGCGTGACAGCAATAGAATTAGCAGCTAATTGGAGGCTTACAACGAGCTAATACCTGGGGTATGAGCAGTATAAATGCTGGATCCCTATCTTCACTATATCCTCAGTCTATGGGCTGCCACACGGTTTCTGTGATGGGGATCATTCAGGTTCAATTAACCTTTCTTTGAACTGTAGGGGAATTGAAATTAAAGGAGATTTGGTGAGAAAGCAGCAACATAAAGACTCATTGAAACTGTCAAAAAAATAACGGTGCAAAACAAGTTACCGTGCAAAGAATATCCCTGCTTATGATTGCTTCGCTGCACGAGAGCATATGACAAATAAAGAAGCTGAAAGCTGAACTCGAAAACTGTTGGAAAGCGGAATTTTCCAAATCAACCATGCAAAGACAACACTCCTTACAGTAACTTCTCATCACCTATTAAAGGAAAATAACTCCAAAGAAAAAGGATGACAACCATTGACCCCAGACTTCAACTTCAGCTCCAGACGGGGAGTTCCAGTAACAGTCAGCTCATGCAACCAGCCATCAAAGAGTTACACCAACACACTGTAAAAACACGAGATAAATAATGGTGCGGTTAGCTTGGCTGCTTGTACCCATCAGCCCTGACATTTACTGTAAATGTAGTGTGGATGTGCTAAACATCTGGGGCCAGGGGTTTGTGACTCGGCCCTGAATCACAGGTGACTGCTGCTGAGTCACAGAGTCCACAGAGTCCACAGAGTGCGGTTTCACTCATCCTCTCCTTTCACTCGCGAACAGACTGCGAGTTGCTCATTCTTGCCTTGTGTGTCACTGTTGCCATCAGCCTTCTGTTTTCTTCTCCTGTCATTTCTCTCCTCGCTTTCTGTTGCTTGATTGCGCCGTGATATGGGTTGATTGTTGAAGAGATTTCCAATTGAAGCTATAAATCAACGTCTACTTCTGCCTCTGCTATGGCGACTGCTGTTGCTACTAGGGCTGCAACTAACAACTGTTTATATAAGAGATTAATCCTTTTATTATTATTATTATTACGAGTAATCAATTCAACTTTTGGTGCACAAAACATCCGAAAACAGTGAAAAAAGCAGGATCATTGCTTCATTATGTAATACAACTTCAGTTTTATCTTTTGCTTCTATTCCTATTTTTCCCTCCTGACTCTCTGAACAGGCTAATATGCAGCTGATACAACAGAGGTTACAGGTCATTCAGTCTGCGCTCTGTCAGGATTTCCTTCTTTTGCTTTTCTAAAAGAAGTGACCGGAGAAGCCACCTTAGCCAAGTGGGAAAAATAGCCTTGTCTTGACAGACACATGGAGACAGGACACAGCCAGAAACACGCTCTTACTGACATCGTGAACCCCATTGATGGCCGGTGACATGCAGCAACAGGAGGGTTCCCCCTCTGAAACTCACACACATTTGCACACATGGCCTTCGCCCTACACTCACTGAGTCACCACACACAGCTACAAAAACAAAGCACAGACACACACACTCTCTGTGTGTATTTGTGTGTATTCAAGAGGAAGAGAAAATGAGGAAAACAAAGACGGGCCTAAGAAGAGGGAAACAAGTGTGTGTGCAGAAATGCGTGTGTTTGTGCTTTTTGAATAGTCATAACAGTGGAAAAATATCATAATAAAATGTCTGTATGATATTTTGTATTTAAGCTTCATTAACTTCCCTGGAGTCAAGGTTATATTGTGTTATGCAGCAAAGTAACAGTAATAAGAAAAGTCTCCAGAGATCTGTGACTCGCGTGCTGCAGGCAAACACAAAGTAAAAGATGCTATTTTGAAAACATCTGTAGGAGCAGGATTGGGGACAAGCACCTGCTGTCAGACGGACTGCGGTGTCGTGCTGGGGAGATACCCAAATGGAGGAAAACAAAAGGAAGCAGAGGGAAGCGTGCTTCTCATGAGCGAACCTGCAGGACTTCCAGCCTCGGCGAAAAGAAAACACGAACAGCTATTTTTGACCCGAGTCAAGTTGACAAATGGCCCGGACTTTCCAATTCCCTGTGACTTTGTTCCTTACGCTCCTGAGTCTATTGTTTGGCACTGACATGGGACAGAAAAGAGAAAAAAAAAAAATACACACTGCCTTTGCTTCAGGACACTTGCTGCACACTGCAAGGTTGAGGAGAGCTCTGCCAATTTACTTGCATGCGACTTCAAATGCATTCAAAGGAACTCAGTGTGCGAGGAGCGGCTTTGTACCCTGGAAGATAAACGCTATTTGAAGAGAGACTTGTTAAGATCAGTGACAGGACGGAACCTTTTATCCTCTCCCTCCCCTTTAGCCTCGTCTTGTCGGGGGAGGAATTTGAGACGTTGTGTTGAAGGGGAGGCTGAAGGCTGTTAAGACAATATCATGTTTGAAAATCTCTGCGAGGCCTTCATCACAGCTCTTTTAAAAGCTCTTTTTAAACAGAGCATTAACAGCACCCCTCCCCTCTGCTGCTGCCCTGTTTAAGATGGGCGCCTATTAGCTTCCCTAATTACTACAGATCTTCCATTGGGGGGGGGGCGATCTGCAGATGGGAGCCAGGGGTGAGGGACGGTGTGATCAGGTTACACAAACCCAGCGGCTGACAACATTATTTATGACCCATTCCTAATGGATTCAGAGTGACAGCAGTTTTAGTCCACTGGCGGGGTCAAAGGCAGAGACAACAGAACGATAATGCCCATGAGGGTGACAGACAGCTTTGTAACTGACCCCTCTCTGGTTAGGGCTGGGTAGAGGGAGGGGAACATGAAGGAAGAAGGGTCAGGGAAACTTTCCTTCTCTCCGAGGAGCGAGAGTGATGGAGAGAGATGTGTCTGGGATGAGACAGCGAGCGTTTTTCCAGTCTATTTGCCCTGCGTCTAGACCCAGAGTCAATGGGACAGGCCCAATAAAAAGGCTGGATATTGCAGAGCAGAGACTAGGTTAGACAGAGTCCAAAAATACTGATGAAAGGATGCTCTGTGGAGTGGCCGAGGACACTGAACTCCAGTGATCGCCATCGAGAAAACTCCCCCGTCCTGAATCTCTCCAGCAGCACTGCATCTGATTCACTAGTGCTGCAGATAAAGTTGAATAGGCTTATTGTAAGGTCGGCCACTTTGTGCCAAAACCATTTTTGGTACCTTATCATAGCTGAAAAGATGGCAGGACTTCTAACATTTCTGCAGCAGCAACAGTTTCTGGCTTTGGAGGCTGACGTTTGCGACAGTAAACAATCTCCTTCTCTTCCATTAACTTCCATTAAATAGGGCAATTAGAAGTCTTCAGCAGCACAGAGAAGAAACTCCACAGTTTCCTAATTTCCTTTCCAAGGGATAAATACATAAATTAAGCATCAAGTTTGGGTGCTGAGGATCAAAGTCAACAATAAGAGTGTTTGATGTAGGCACGGATTGAAATGTGCATATTGAAAAGGAAGGGTAGTCTGTTTATTCTGAAGATGATTCACGTACATCAAGTTTTCGCCCGGCGTTTGATAACCAGGAGCCAATGATCAAAAGGACGGTGGGACTGTAGCTCCTGTTCACTCACTTCAACTCACTTTTTCGTGAAGAACGTGGACGAGCAAGGGTTAGAGGTTCAACTCCCACTGAGGCATGCACCCATTATGACATGAAGAAACAGAGAAAATAACCTCACAAGAGCCAAAGAACCACGCCAAAAGAGGGATTATATGTGTCCTTCCATGTCAAGATACTACTCCACCCTCTTATACTTAAAATCTTCCCATTGGTTGAACTACAGAAAAAAAAAGCATTGTCATCAAAGCTCTGAAAGGCGAACAGTGTAACGAAGAGAGAAATTACAAGCACACACCTGCCAGGTCGCCGCTCTTCTGACTCAGAGTCAGCACAGTTGTGCTAAACACTGATTGATTTGTTTTCCCTTATTTAGCTGGAAAGAAACCCCCAAGAGGCGCACAGCTCCGAACAGACACCGACTAAGCAATCTGGCGTCACGCTCCCAGAGTGCACTGCGGCACACACCAGCACACAGAACCTGGAGAGCCCAGGGGCTTTGGTGTTGTTGTAGATCGATTGTTTGCCTTGCAGAGAGAGCAAATTATAAAAAATGACTGCCTGTGTTTGCGTGATTGTAAAAATGGCGGCAGAGGTGTGGGTGGGAGAGCGTGTGGGCTGAATTTTCACTGCTTGATAGGGGTTTTTTTTTTTACTACTACAAACCTTCCTTCCATTGAAAAACAACTTAAAAGAGTGCAGAATTCACAATGTGCAGCAGCATCTTGTACTATATGCAGAATTCAACATCACCATGCAGCGTAAAAGCCTTAACAAACACAAGACCTTGGGGGAGAAACTAAATCCTTCCCAGAAAAGACGAGACCTTGAAAAGCATGTGGATAAAGTCAACTTTTCCAACAGCCTGCGCTGCAAGCAGAACCATTAGAAAAACCTTCTGCCCCGACACCTTTTCACTCCAAAACAACCTTTTCTGTTTGTCAGACGTGAGAGACCAGCTCAGCTTTGAAATGTGGGGGTGGCGGGAGGAGTTGAGAGATGAAGAGTCAAAAGTACAGCAGAGAAAGTCTTCGCTTTCTGCAGCTCTGTCGTTTGTGTCTTAGCTTATGGATGCACAGTGTTTCCTTACAAAATCTCCAAAGAAGAACAGGTGAATACACTGACCGATTCTGTTGCTACAGCCTTAATTAATCGGTACCAATGGTGGCTAATGTTTGCACACTTAAGTTAGTTATTACTGAGCCAGTTTCCCGACTTCAGGACTCTTTCCTAACTGTGCTACCGTGACACGTGTGGTGAAACATTTTACCATTGCCCTGCATTTCAAGCTGTGACTACAGTGACCATCACTCTGCAAAGTTAGATAGTATGACTGTGAAAACCTTATGACTTAGAGAATGTTTCATTTTGAAGTTTTGACCTGGTAAAGTCCTGGAACAATAGAAAAGACATAGGGCACAACAGCCAGGCTTTACACAGCCTTATATTTAAGAGACTTGAAAGCAACTCTGCTACCAACAGACACAAAGAGTACACTCAAGTTGTAAACATGCATGCTGACAGCAATATCAAAAATGAACAAAATGATATGATTTCACAGCAGCCCACAAAAGCAAAGCGAACAACAAAGGAAAATGAATGTGGAGGAAGGATGGATGGATGAAAGGGCAACAAATAAAAGTAGGATAGGGAAGCAATGAATCCTTTATCAACACTCTCATCTCCCTGGCCAGAGCAGAGGAGAGATGGTGATAAGCGAGTGTTAAGTATCTAGTCAAGTGCTGCTACCTGCGGAGAATAATAAGTGGGTGATCCAGCCGCATCTGCAGCCCGCTGGAAGAAGAGTAATGCTGAGGCAACCAATAAGTGGCTGTTCTGAAGTAATAACCTGTCTCTTTGAGAAGCCTGCGGTTGAGCAGATAAAGTGTGCTATTCAGAAGCGCTTCAGGAGTAAAAAAAAAAAAATCATTATCTCAAGTTCATTATTCAGTTAAGTGAGAAATTTCCAGCTGGTGCAAGTGATATCATTTTGTCTACTTTGAAGCAAAGTTGCTTACCGGTGTTTTAATCCAGGGGAAGCTTTCGAATAAGACGCAGTCTTGCAAAGACAGGAGTGAATTAGTTTATCAACAGAGCCTGCCACGTGGGAACATAATCTCCTCGCAGGGTGGCTTTGATTTGGGGGCTGACCTTTTCACTGGAGTCCCGACAGCAAAGCCACCACGTTCTGCTGTCAGCGGGGACACTCTTCAGTTTCTGCTTTCTTGGATCAGGGGCATCCTTGATTGGCACAGAACAAAATGACTTGCAGGAGACTGGATTAGCCTTTTGCTGCTCCTCATAGGGATGTTTGCGAGTGGGCCGCGCTTTTACTGTCATTGGTCTGCGATTTTCAGAACTGGTTTCTTAATGGGTTTTATTTTTTCAGATTCTTGCCAAATCTAGATTTTCTATTTTATATTCTTTGTACAACCTCCAGCCTAGTCTACTTTTGGGCTGGATATTCTCCGAGCCAGCATTCACACCATCTCCACCTCTGCCTGTTTTTCACTGATTGCTCCATCTTTCAGCTGTCAGGCTTGAAGACGCATTAGCAACCAGGAAAACTGGGCGACCGCCAAAGGGCCCCAGATCTTCAGCATGAAAGCCCCAAATTCAGTGTGTGTCAGTTGGTTTGTAGTCTGACTCAGGGAAAATTTGTCTTGCAGTAAGCACAACTAAATCAGAGTATGAACAGGAATGATGTGGGCCTAAAATGCCTGAGTATGCTTGAACCAACCGGCTCAAACAAAGTGTCGTCCAACCACGTCCAAGTGTTCAAAGCTGTTCCAAATGGCCACGCTCAAAGCCAAGGAACAAC
This sequence comes from Chaetodon auriga, assembly GCF_051107435.1. Taxonomy (NCBI): domain Eukaryota; kingdom Metazoa; phylum Chordata; class Actinopteri; order Chaetodontiformes; family Chaetodontidae; genus Chaetodon; species Chaetodon auriga. The sequence continues at coordinate 5,098,224 of NC_135095.1, read as the reverse complement.
AAATCAAACAAACAGGAGTAATCTGACAGTCTCTCCACAAAGCCATTCAGTGTTACACTCAGTCATAGACACACACACACACACACACACACACACACACAAGTGACTGATGATAGAAGTAGCTGTGTGAAGACTGAAAAAAAAAGCTTGAAAGAGAACTTGAAAACCTGCTTTCTCCCGTGTGCACGCCTGGCCAATCACTGTGCGAAGGGGGTGTAAGGCAGGTCGGGGTCAACCCACTTATGACCCCTAAGGCAGTGGATGGGCAATGAAGCCATGAGACAAAGAATACAGCACTGTCTACAAGAAATCAAACTTCAAGTCAGCAGTCAGTTCATCAGCCATGCATTTGATTGACAGGTGATCCCTGGGAAACGCATCGCACACAACAACAACAAGCTGAGCGCTAAAGATGGGAGAGAGAGCAAAGCAAAGTTTGGAGGGTAACCACCTTGAAAAAACATCATCAAATGAAACCTCAAAATGTTGGCAAACACAATTATTGTTATAGTTTGACAGCACGCGGTGGGAAATGATGTGAAAAATGTTCCTAAAATATACTTTAGCTTTATATCCATGCTTTTGCAAAATGCAGCAAAGCCCTCTTTGATCTTGTACCATTACTCCATCTCCCTTCGTCTCTGCTCTCAACATCCACTCTGGCTGTTAATATTCTACCTCTCTCCTCCCTTATCTCCTCCGTCTCCTTCTTCTTCTTCCTCCACCTCTCATCCCCTCTCTCATTTGCACCCTCGTCATCTTATCTTCTCAAACATTCATCTTTTGCCATTGCATCTTCCGCTGTCTTCACTTTAACCTCTCCTTTTCCTCACCTTTCCCTTTAAACGAGTGATCACAAAGCCATACGTGTGCCTGGTGGGAAATAGAGGGAGGAAGAGAAGTCTGGACTCGCGGATGAGACAGAGGGAGATGATGAGAGAATCAGGTGCTATGTCTGGATGACATAATGTGACTGAATAAGCAGTGGTTCACAGCCAGGTTCTGGTCTAAAAACTCAGCAATATGCAATTTTCTGCCTCTCTCTGCCCCTATTTCTGTGTGTCACTGTCTCTTCTTCCTTTTGCCACCCTCTCTCATTCTTTACCCCTTCCTTTTATGTCTCCATTCAGCTAATGCAAGCGAAGGACAAATCCTGATAGGGAGGTTTGGTTTCGATGGCTCGCGGAATAAGAACTCGACAAGAGGCAACAGGGTGCATTTCTGATTTACATTCCCAATATAATGTGGCCGCCCCCGAGGCCAGGCAGGCTACGCTTCTGGGAACAGATAGCAAGTCATTTCATTCATGTATGGATTGTCAATCGAGGCCCGAAGCCCACTCACTGCAGCTGTAGGTTTGACATAGAAATATACAGCATAACTTATGCCATTTCTTGGAGGCTATGATCCAAAGTGCTTTTCAGTGTGGAGGGTGGGGATCCAGAGGGAATCAAACCCCCAACCCTGTAAATCAGCAAGCAGTTTGGATTTCTCAAAATGAAAACCGCCTTTCCCATAAACCCCTGCTCAGTTTGCTTTAAGGAGATGTGTAAAGAGCAATGAGAAGCTGTCATAGCACTAAAAATAGGTTCTGATCAGGTCAGCTAATGTGGAAATGTAGATCAGATGCTGCTGGAGAAAGATAAACCATTTGTAGATATTGTTCTTTCTTTCTTTCAGTCATTGTCTGCCAACAGAACAATGGATTCATTTACGCTACAGATAAAGCAGCAGATTTACACAGCAGCTTGGTGGCTATTGCCTCTTTAATGCACATTTTACTGCTGTGTTTCAAGCCACGGTTCAGCATTAGACGAGTAGCGAGGATAGTGTCTGATGTGTCTGCCGAGGCCCCTCGCTGTCTTCACCGTGAACAGTGGCACAATGTGTCTGCGGCTTCGCAAATGTGGGTGGAAATGGGACAGCGTGTGCGAGCGTGTGTGTGTGCGCGAGACCCGAGTTCCTGCAATGTCTGGCTTCGCAGCAGTTAATCTTAACAGCCATGGTGTGTGTGCTGGTCACTTGCAATTTAAAGTAAGTGGCTTCATAGCGCTATAGTAGCAGGCCATACTAGCAAGCTGATACTAACCTTTCCAAAGTAAAAGTAATCGCTGTCTTGTTGGGATCACAGTAGTAGTCGTCCCAAATTAGAACTGGATTATTACATCCACCATGGCTTTGTTAACATTCCCCACGTATACGTAGACATACATTATAAATTAATATACATATCAATTTTCCACTTCTTTCCTCACTCCAAGCTAAATGACTTGACTTTTTAAGGCTGTTTGGTTTTCAAGATCATTTTTGTCCCTGTCCTTCTGTTCCTCCCTGTGCCTTTTCCATGCCATCCATCATCCACTGAGGTCACCACAACCTTTGGACTGAAATATTCTTGGCATTGCAAAATAAAATTAAAAAAAAAATAAATAAAGAAATCATTCATCAGGGCAAAAACTGAACTTGCTTTGATGGGAATATGAACGAAGGAAAAATCTGCTTTTGTGAAACTGTGATGATTTTTTCTTTTCTTTTTTTTTTTTAAGAGAGTGGGCAACCCCCTAATTATCGCTAAAACCCAGAATGTTCCACATGGCTTTGAGGCCACGTGACGTCAAGTCGTCTCTCTCTTCAAAATGAGACTAAATCATCAAAAAACAGTGAGTCATTTTCACCAATAAAAACTGCTATCCCAAGGAAGGCTTTGTAAACGATACGCTCTGCTCGAATGGAGGGTTTTAAATGTGTGGGCCCCTGAAACCTTAGACCCCGGGCCACTTGGTTTTTGTGGTGCGTGTCAGTAATTCATCCCCCCAACAGGGAGAAAGTGATATTTTGCAGCCACAGGGGAATTGCCTCCATCGCCACCAACCTCATCTTACTACCCTAATATCAGTGGTGGAAGAAGTATTCAGATCTTTAACTTGGGTAAAAGTATCACAACATGCATGTAAAAATACTCTATTACAAAGAAAAAGTCTTGACTTGAGTTTAACAGGGTATTGTATTAGTAGTAGTAACTAAAGCTGTCAAATACATGTAGTGGAGTAAAAAGTACAATCTTTCCCTCTGAAATAGTGGTGGGGAACTGTAGTACAGTACCATGAAATGGAAATGCCCAAGAAAAGTACAAATGTGTCAAGATTGTACTTAATTACAGTACTTGTAAACGTTACATTCTGCATCTACCTGATAAACAGAGGCTCTTCAAAGAATGGAGGGGTGAGGGGTGTAGAGAAAGAGAGAGATGAAAAGACAAATGAAGTGAGTTTAATCAAATGAAGCAACTTTCCTTCAAAAGGCATCTGCTAGCAGATCAGTGAGTGCGGCCAGCTGGTGCACGTGCACTCACACACTTAGCTCGGATTTTGAAATGTCTCCCTCCCCCCCTTGTTATTTTTCAGCAGGGTCAGTGGCTCTGATTGAAGTGGAATTGGATCCACGCTACTCTGTCTGGAGACCAGTGCCCCCACTGGAAGTGACATCTGGTAGGACTTGTTTTAACCTTGAATGCCCTTTGCCTTCCTGTGTCCCTACAGTCAGAAACTGGAAGCACTACAAATATTGCTAAAACTTCTACTGCTTCTGCTATTGCCAGCATGTCTACTGCTACTACCACTACTATTTCGACCACACTTCGCTCTTTACAGATACAAAAGTTCATCAGAAAGGTACCATCGGTCTGCTCTGACACTCAACTGTGCGAATGTTCCCCACTTCTAAGCATCTGCATATCTGTATAAGTGGATGAAAAATCTAATAAAAACGTAACCAAGAACCTTTAATTAAAAAAACCTCACAGCCAAACCAGCTCATACATTACCAAACAGCTCACAATCACACTGTAATTCTTCACATATGGGTCACAGCATCAGTGCAGTGAGTAGCAGCTTACACTCATGTCAACATGTCAGCATCAGCCTGCAACACATCAGTTACATCACACCCGTATGAGAAAACGCTTCAGCGCGTCTCATTGTACGCAATCCGCAGTGCAGGTAAACGTGTCCTCTGTCATTGTGCTGCATTTCTCAGCATGCCTCTTAGTGCTGACATTACCAGGAATGTGCGTCACCTCCAGTTCCTACAATACCTAACCAGTGATGGAGGCAGTTCCCACAGCCAGGGTGACCTCAGACGGGTCAGGAAAACACAGACTGACCTTCAGCAAACAGAGCCAGCTATTTGGTGATCGCAAGTCTTATCAGTACCATCCTTATCTCAAGAACCTGTCCCTTTGAAAACAAATGAACACACTCTTCTAATATTTAGAGTGCAAATGCATGATCACACTCCTTAAATTGCACCTGTAGCAGTAGGATTTAATCAATATGGGTTTTAGAACGCTATTACTGCGATAATAGTACTATAACCCTGATTCCAAAAAAGTTGGAACATGGTGTAAAATATAAACATGTGGGTAGGTGATAGTATCATGATTGGGTATGAAAGGGGCATCCTTGAAAAGCTCAGTCGTCCACAAGCGAGGATGGAGCGAGGTTCATCACTTTGAGGACCACATGATTGTATAAAGGATATTACTGCATGGGCTTAGGAACATTTAATAAAACCATTGTCGGTAAACACAGTTTGTTCACAAATGACTGCAGTCTGTTTTTATTTACCCTTTTACACAGTGTCTCAACTTCTTGGAATCGTGGTTGTAATACTTTTAAATTGAAGCTGATTGAATCCAGAGTCTTCCTGAAAAATGTGTTCTTAGAAAGTTAGGGAGGAAACTAAACCTGCATTAAGACCATCAACGTACACTAAAGCTCCCTATACTATACCAGTGTCACTCCTTGATTTGGGTAAGTGACATTTTTATTGGCTAAAATGAGAATGGCAAATAAAATGGTTTAAGAAAGAGAAGAAAAGCCACTCACTCACAACTATGAATCCTTTTATTCTATACTTTAGAGAGGGGCATATCCTGCCTTCTTATATAAACACTGGATTGGATGGTAATGGTATAACCATATTCACTTTTACCATGGAGGGAAATCCGACATATCAAAAATTCTGATGCTGTGTGGATAATAAGTTCGATTTTTCACTCCACTAAATAAAATCAGTCTTGCACAGATGTTGCACAATCCCAGTCATCTCTACCAGAAAATCAACTGTCCATTTCCAGTGGCTCAAGCTCACCGTCCATCACTCCGACACAGTGAAGCTGTCAGTCAGAGGTTGGAGAAAAGCGTTTCTGAAAGCTTCCTTGAGTTGAACCAGCATGCAGTCCTCAGGGGTTGACCTTCGCCCCCGACCATTTGTCAAACAAACTTGTAGTAGTGCATTTTTTTGGGACTGGAAAGGCACCTCACCTTGCCCTGAGCCCCAGAGGAATGTGGCAGCCAGCATGTTGGAAGGTTGTGCAACAGTGAAGCACATCAAACGCTGATATGGCCAATTACTCACATAAAGCCCTAAAGACAGAGGGGAGAAAGAGAGTGCTGGGCTTTGCAACTCGGGCTTGGTGGCATTTTAGAGGCTAACGTGAAAAGTGACTTCCAGACAATCAATGTCCCAGTTGAGTTTTATGATCACTGACTGCATCGATCACAAATAATGAGGAATGAGGGAGAAAGACAGAGAAAAATAGGTTTTTTTTAATACATTTCTCTCTAAATTGCTCGACTTCTTTAAGGTCTATTGTTTTGCATTTATTTTTCCTGCCTACTCTTTTCTCCTTGTTTGAGGAGCAATTTACTTGCCATGGAACAAAATGACCATAATATATCTGCAGGGAGCTAAAGGGACTGCTGATCGATACCAATGAATCTGTGATTTAAAAGCAAAGAAAGAGGCAGGAAGAGAGTGTTCTGTCTTTGAACACGCGGGCGTCACTTCAAATCCAGAGTGGGTCAAAGACGAAACCAGGTTTTCAGTGCACCAAAAAATAAAATTCGTGCACAACTATAATATTTGTCTTTTTTGGGTACCTTGGACTGTCTAGTTCTTAACTTTAATATTTTTTAAGAAGTGAATTGTGTACAACATGTGCTTTTACTCTGTTTTTTAAAGGGTGGCCCTTAAAATGTCATTCAGTGTAATAAAACTTTTTTTTCCAAAACAATATGTATGCAATCACAAAAATGAAATAAGTCAAACTACTTACTAAAGTACTATATGTAGAGTGATCATTAGAAGTATAATGATGCGATAGGTCCTAAGTCTCCATATTATGAGACAGTCATTAATCTTCCAACAAGTCACTTCAGCCCACTTCCTCACATAAAGTTGGGAAATGGAAAGGAAAATCTATTCAAAATCCATTGTAATTCACGTGTTGGTATGTGTAAGTGTGCATTATTCTAAACCAATACTTATGAGACATGTACTTCATTTTTTTATGCCAATATGGGCATTACACCAATGGACCACAATGGTTACACCAAATGACCAAATGACGTGTTTTTATCAGAAGCTATGTAAATTGATACAGATCACAGCAATGTTATTATTACTCTTAGTATACCACAATATGCACTCTCCTAAATACATGACAGAGACCAATTTTGAAAAGAAAATTGTATTTATTATTTTTAAGAGCATGTAAGTTAACAAAAATGCTGCAGGGTATAACAGTGTAAAAAAAATGTGAAAAAAAACCTTGAAATTGTAGACGGCGGCTACAACAATCTGAAGTCTACATTTATACAAATTAAATCTTCCACAATAATGGAATTTTCAAATGATATAGGTATGCCACAATTTATGGCTTAGCATTACTTACACACACTGTGTTGCTGCTGTAAACTTGTCCCAGTCTGATTTGACAAGTTTGGACTGCCTCATAGTTAAGGGCTCTGGCTCAGATATAACAGCCTTCACATCTGATCTGAAATAAAAAACTTTGTCTGCTCTTTCTGGCCACACAAAAGCATTCTTTCCTGTTGCACACTGATGCATGCAACTGACTTCCATCTCGTGACCTACGACCTGCACCACCTGCCCAATAAAGGGCTTGTCTTCATACATTACAATGACAAATTTGCCACTTATGTCCTCGATATCATCTGTTTTCTTGTAAGCAGCTTCTCTTTCAGAATTCTCTTCCAAGGGAGGAAGTTGGTTTAGGTCAACATGGGTTGGCTCCTCGCATGCACATTGGGTATTGTTCCTGTGGCAAAAGCAAGAGATTTCCCTGTGAATAATTTGTCCTACCCCTGTCGTTTCCACTTGGTGTAATCTGAAGGTGCCTTTCACTATTGGTAAATGGTCAGGCACTGCTTCATCATACCTTGTCACATCCTCTTCAGTCACCCAGAAAAACCGAACATTGGATGGCGTTGTCTGAAGGAATGTGAAGAGGTCTTGGGGTGTTTGAATGTCGCCTCCTTTCTTCACATGGCCATCAGCCATCCTTTTCACAGCACCCCCAACACCATCCGGAGCACCTTTTCCATGGCAGGCTTCTGAGAAGTTCCAGGTCACCTTCCTGAATCCATTCAGAAATGGCAAACTGCTTAGAAGATAAAAGTTGCCTTTATTGCGGTACTGGGTGACTGGGCCATCACTCATGCAATGAAGGGTGGTGATTGATGCATGCTTAGTCCTGATGTCATCCAAGACAGGTTTCAGATGTGCCCAGACTGCTTTTTCATCATGCCGTAGACAATCTGAAATGGTGGCATAGGACTGATAGCCACTGGCTGTATAAACAACACATGTGTGTATAGTGGCCTGCTGTCTATTTGGTTGATGGTCAGGATTTGCACCCAAGGCTGCAATTTTTCTCTTCTTATAGTTTTCTCTTCTTTTTGCAAGTAGTTTTTCCCGTTCTATTGGGTTTGCATTTATTCTTTGCCTGTGTTTTGCCACTGCCGCTTTGTTGGAAGGCATCTGTAAAAATATATAAATAATGTCATTAGAAATATATAATATCATCAATAATGACAGCATACATCATACATAAAAACAATATCAACATCGGTAATGGAAATGATGGCCATAATAAGCTTGTGCCCAGGTGTGGACAGTTAACAAGCCAGGAACAAACACTTTGTCTGCAGAAATGATGTTGGTGTTTTACAGCTATAACAGCACTGATTACACAGAATGACACTGTCCTTGCACTGAATGACATTATTATACATTTTACATCTTTTATGGGCAAATACATAGCCACCTACATTAAAAAGTGCATATGATCTACACAGTTCAGTGCAATTACTTCCAACACATACTGCAATACATTTGTTTCAATTAAATTTCAACTATAAAAGTGACTTTTGACATTTCACTGAATGACATTTCATTTTGTGTCCATTGGTACCACATCATAAAAACATGAATATATCACATATTTTAGAGAGGAGAACTCACCTTCTGCTACCACCTCCGAAGCCTTCAGGAGTCCTTCTAGCGATGGAACAGGTGTTCAGCTGACTATATATTAGATTGGTCGTTAAAAAAGGCCAGCTTTATCTCATTACACTGAATGATCTGTAATTAACTTAGAAGTGGGCACAAAAGTCCCCTAATGATTTCAATATCAAAACGAAGGAGTATTGCAAAGTGCTTTTAATATGATAAGACCAACACCTGTACAATTATGCCAGGGTAGTTACAATACAACTTTATTTATTTTTTCACATGAATATTTAAACATGTTTCATTGAAATTGTAGTTCGTACCATTACACTGAATGACAAATATGGACTTTATGAGCTTATTTCACATATGCAGATTCATTTTTTTTCATCAAAAGTTACTGACATTACAAAGTGGACCATGTACTTTCACCTGATGTATCCAAAATGTAATCCTCTCCTTCTCGGGGTACTTTTATGTGTCCGTACTCAAAAAAAAGGGCGTCTCGTCTTTGACCCGAGTGCAGTCAGATCCAACTCAATGTTCAGTCCTAAAGTACAGTCAGTCACAGAGGGTTCACACCTTGTTCTCTCCCTCATTTTGCTTTGATTGATTTGTTGCAGGGCATTATAGGAAACGAAAAACAAGGGAGAGGGAGGTTCAGGAGGAAGAAAGGAAAGCGTATTTCTAAAGAAAATACACAGGAGGATTTCGTTCAGGATCCTTTTGGCTGTGCAGAAAGTATTCATTACTGGTCAACAAGAGAGGCTGAAAAGGTTTGACCACAATCACACTCACTTTTTGTTCCCTGAGAATACTGAGTATATACAAATGTGTCTTGGTGTTGTGATGCAAGATGATGTGAAAGGTAATTTTGTAAATTAGACTTAAGCAATTACACATCACCTCAGAACATCACAAAACAACAGACCTGTCAACAGCTCCCTGGTTTGGCACCAAGACAAACTCTCAAATCTTTGGGTTGTTGACCCAGCATTTGCACTTGATGATGTAGTTTGATGAAAAGCATTCCGAACAGAAAAGCGCTCCTTGCCGCCGACAGCTCTTTTCCAGGGTTTGTCACGAGGATCAAACCGCCAGCTGGCCTGTGTGTGCGGTGACAGGAGGACGGAGCTGCCTCGGGAAAAGCCGAGCTCGTGTCTGCGTATGACTGACGGGAGCCAGCAAACAAGCCTCCATGACCGCTGGTAAACACAATTAGCATGCCATAAAAGATGAATGGCGTGTCTGTGTAATTGTCAAAAGGAATTATGCGCCAAGAACAAGCTGGAGGAATTTCATCTTTGCAGAGGCAACGCTGTCGAACAAATTATGGTTTAACAATATTCATTCTGTTTTCTTTCCCTTTCTCGCATATAGAACAAAGCAGAGGCAAGGGTAAGCATGTTTGTTACACATCATTAACCACTGTATCATGTTACATTGCCACTAATGCTCTGAGACTAATCTCCTTTCCTCCAATGTCACTGATAAGCACCCTGTATCTCTTATCTCTTATCTTGACTCCTAAACAGGATCAAACATATGCCTCCGATCCTCTCTCATTAGGATATCAAAGTCTTCATGAAGGCCATTTATCTCTTTCCAACCAGACCCAGCTAATTGAATCCATAGCTCGATAGCGATCTAGAAAGTGTGTCACTGGATTAGTAGGGCCTGTCACCACGGTAACCCAGGAGGAGGAGGGCTGAAGTCGCTTCCTTGGATTTGTTGCCTCTAAATGACTCTGCAGAGCATCCTCGCTCAATATCCGCCTGATAACGCTTCCTTCCTGAGGCGAGCGACTCCGCGCTGCAATCCCTCATCTCTCTCAATCTGCATCAAGCAGGAAATGAGACCAGATGTAAAACATGACAGTTCACTGACTTGAGACCTCCTTGTCGGCAGGCCATTGTGTATACGATGAAAACAAGAAACTTTTAATTTGATAAAAAAAAGACAACCCTTGGGTTTATCTGTTTCCTTGTGAAGCTTTCATATCCTCCCTTTTATTCTGTTTTGCTTCCTTTATGTGCCAATCTTGACTCCCTCTCCTTCTGTTTGTAAGTCTTCCATTGGTGTTTTCCTTCCTTTTATTTGCTCCTCTGTTTGAGATTGGTTGATGTTAAAGCAAAGCATCCGCCTCTCTGCGGCAGTTGCTGGCAGCCTCAGCTTCCCAACGACCTTGAAATGTGGGGAGAGTAACTCTGACACAAAGTCGTGTGGCCTGCTGAGATCAGGACCTCGAAAAAATCCGGCTGTTGCGGTGAGACGCAACACGACCGCTCTCGTACGTTTCTGATCCTGAGGCGGGGAGGCAGCCTTGTCTAGGGTGTTGGCCTTAACTGACCACGAGACCAATGTATGGTCAGAGACACTGTCAACATAAAGTGCCCCATGGTGAAAGAAATTACTTCATCCTTGTCCTCATTCTTCTTTGGTGGCAGTGTGTGAAAGAGTCTTTTTCCTCAGGCTTTTGGCTTTGAAGTTTCTGTTGGTGGTTCTAATTCATTCTGCAATCATCCCATAATTTCTTCTCTGTATTTCAAAGATATTAAACAGATGTCGGAAATGTAAAAGCCATAATTTCTTGTGCTCCACAGGATTGTTCATGGGATGTGCTACCAGACCCTGAGGATTCAGACGTCTTTCTTAAATCAGTCACATATTGGCTCATTGCTGTGTTGTAGCAAATTGATACCACATAGCAAAGAAGATGCACGTATGAGAATGTTGATTGATTGGGGGAAAGATATTTTGAAGTCTTTTTTCCTACTTGCACTATTCGTGGTTGGTTGACTCCGGAGTTGTGATTGTTCAGGCAAAGCCACGAATCACAGAGAATACCCTGCAAACCATTAAGGCTCTGATCTCTACCAGTCCTCTCTCTTACCAGTGTTTCCTTTCTCATGAACTCTGACAGTGTCAACTCCAGCTCCTCCCTGGGGCATCTTCCTCTCCATCCTCCTCCTCCTTTCTCTTGTGAGAAATGAGCTTTTGCACGCTCAGAGAACAGTTGCAACACAGGAACTCCTGCTGGCAGAGGCAATCCCTTCTGGATTTCATCTCGGTGCTGGTGAGAGTTTGTTGGTCGAAGTGCATCATCGGAGTGTACTTAACTGCTGAATTCGGAGCCCCGAGGGGGGTGCAAGATAAGGAGAATAAGTAAAAGGCTGATTTGTAATCTTTAGCTTAGAAAGACGTTTTAATGTAACACATGGAAAGCATGTTTCATAGATACCCAATTACTGCTTACTTCCTTTTTTCAAACATACATCAAACAACTGTTGTATTGCATATTCAGCCGAAGCAAGTGTGCGGCAAGTGCCCTCAGTGATTCATCTTTAAATACTATCTACGCTCAGCTGCCGCGTCGAGCCGCCAGGTGCAAAACCTGTCTTAACTGGGATAAGTACACAACAACAAGCCTGGTTTGCTCAGCGCTGAACTGGATACAAGCCTGTAAAATACATGAAAAGGCTACAGCGGGGAGGTGATTTGAAACGAGCCGGGCGGAGCTGGAGCGCTTCCAAACAGGTGCTACTGCGCTGCTGTCCCCACAGGAGGCTCTAGACAAGGCAAACAGTGCGTGCGTGTGTGTGTGTGTGTGTGTGTGTGTGTGTGTGTGTGTGTGTGTGTGTAGTGGGGGCTGGAGGAAGGTTTTTATGGTTATTGTATTATCTTATCCTCTTGGGAGCTAGTCCTGATCTTCTGCTTCCTGCTTAGGGGGAAGAAAATGGACAGAGTTGGAGAGATAAGTGTAGCCTAGTTAAAACAATTGTGTGTGCTTGTGTGTGTGAGGGCAAGGACAAGTATTCCTATTCAGAGTGAAATCGAGGGTTGCAGCTATGTTCACATCTGATGTGATCTGACCTGACACCTCTCCTTTTTTAATCTTTATTTTGGGGGAGTGAAAGCATGTATTGTTGAGTGGTATTATTACACGCTTTGTCCACAGAAGATCTATTTGAAACCAGATTTAAGGGGGAATCTGCTCAAGAAACACACTGCAGATACTTCAAAGCTAGGGGGCATTGAGGTGGTCTGAGGCGTCAGAAGTGGACTGACAGGTATGGATGAGTCAGTTACAAGGATTTTGCGTCGGGTGCACGGGTGGGATCCTGAGGAACCCAAGCCGACCACTGGAGGAGACTTCAGAGGACCAGGCTCTGACGAGAGCATCGACACCGACAGCCTCCCAGGAACACACACGGCAAGCGATAAGCACAAATGTTCCGCTTGCCTTTGAGGTTCAACAGGGTTTCTTTGCTGCCAGCACACTCACACACCAACAATAACTCCAAGTGTCGGGATTGTCTTGGAGGTGTATCTTATTTTGTCTGCTAGCACACACACAAGCACACAGGATAAATCCAAGTGACACGGCTGTCTTTGCGGAATATCTTATTTCACCTGTTAGCGCACACACACAGCTTCAACTGCTGCATTTGCTTTGTGGGGTATCTTATTTCGACTATGAGCTCACACACACACACACGCACATGCTCCAAGATGTCTTAGAGGTATATGATTGTGTTTCATCTGCAACACTACAGGCCTGCACACAAGCATGCGCGCACACACACCCACACACACATTCACTCCAAAGGCTACGGCTCTCTTTGAGATACACCTCCAGACTCTTCTCGGAAAAAGACAAAAAGTCTTTTTCTCAGTTCTGGGCTGAGAATGGCGGCCTGTAAACTCAGGTAGCATCACGGTGTCACTTCAAACAGAGACGTTAGACAGCTTTCTGTCTGTCAGAGCATGCAGTGTTCAGACTGCAGCTCCAGAGGAAAGACACTCAGTGACACCGCATCAGCACACACACACACACACACACACACACACACACACACACACACACACACACACACGCACAGACGACTGCAAATGATAGAGTTGTCTCCCTTAAGGGTTTCAGGCTTTCCTTTTTTCAGCTTCAAGACAACTCTGAGCGCTTCTCTCTTTCTGAATTGTGCAAAAATCTCAATACTGGTAGAGACTTTTTTTTCACATGTGTATTTGAATGTGTCTGCATTGGAGCAACAGCAGTTTACTTTTCTTTCCTCATCTGATAACAGAGCAAGTTAGAAGGTTATCTTTCAGCCAGATCTGACTTGGATGCAGATGAACATTGCTCACCTCTAACTGTTTCTGTGTTCTATGCGAGTTCAGACAGACGCTGGCTGGCCAGACAGGGTGCTCCCGACAGGCGAGCTACTCCTGTCGCTTCCTGCTGGGACGGGCCTCGACCTCGGAACATCAAAGCAGAGCCGAGCTTCTGTATCGCTGGGGCAAAGCCACTGAAGCGAATCCACCAGCTCCCAGACACACACACACACACACACACACACACACACACACATATATACAGACTGATACAGACACACACAACCAGCTATATTTTGCCAGCATATCTTCACTGTTCAGGGGTGCTGGTAGCAGATGAAGGCAGCGGGAGTCACGCTCCTTTTCACAAGATGACGGAGCAGCGCTATCAGCAGCAAAGACCTGAAAAGTTCTACTGTAGCGTTATGTGACTTTATTAAAGTACTAGTGCTCCTTCATGCAGAAGAAATCTTTGTGCTTAACTGGCTACTTTTCACTGCCTGCATGCTGTTTGCTTATCTGGAATAAGCAAATTCTATTCTCTCCCAACCGGACAAGGAAATAGTCTGATAAGCAATTAGAGGCAAATTGTATTACAAAGCACTATTGGGTCCATACATATGCAATCTCCAACTGCTGTTTGCATTTAAAAATCACAAAATAAATGCATGAAGACAAGTTTATGCAAGTGGTCGGACAGTAGTGCATGTTAAAAAAAAATGGTGTCCTCCATGATTACACAGTCTAAAGTAGTCTGTGCCAATGCATTAACGCAACTGAAAGCAAAGGTGAGAAATGCTTCTGTAATCAAAGAAAAGCCACAAGAAGTAGAACTGATCAAAGAACTTCATAAAAAAAAGTATTAAAAACAATGGAGAGGGAAGCAGAAAGTCCTTTTTCATTACCAGTGGTGGAAGATTTAAGTGACGAGTGCGCAATTTCACAGAAAGAAAAACATGAAAACACTATATTAAACAGGAGACTTCTCCAGCCACGCAGTAACTTAGAACAAAATAGGCTGCTATTACCATGATGAAATGCTGAGCTTGTGAATCCCATAAGCTTGTGCAAATATCAACCACCAAACAGCACAGATATGGAGATGGGGGAAAAACTAGCTTAATTATACATTTTCATTCCTCGCTGAGACAGTTTTAGGGAGTGTTTTGTTGCCACTGCAGCACTGACCAGAGAGGAGCTCAGGTCTTAGCGACTGTATCTCACCATCCAGCTAGTTATAAATGCCTTAAAATGACGAAGAATGCTAAAATGTGCAGAAAAAACTAGTTGCAACAGCTTACCTCGAAACGAATAGAGCAAAAAAGGAAATGCATAGAGGCCTTAACAAGCACTTATATGACCTGTGTCCAAATCAACCAGTTCAAGTTTTATTTTTCACTAACAGAGAATTATGCCTGTTTCTGTTTTCCCTGCTCTTTCTCCCGCTAACATTAGCCAGTTAGTTTCTCATGGGCAACGACGATTTCCTCTCCCTTCGGATAATACTGGTTTATTGCAACTTGGACCCTATTTTTGTTGCTTTGGATACCATTTCTATGAGTTGTAACACTATACCTGCCAAAGTGGATGCTGTGATCTGGGAACATGGAAATGGTACAACTTAGTGTGATGGGGCAAGAAAGATGAGCAGGAAGATGATTGGACAGGTTTCAAACATGCTGGCTGCAGAGCCACATTACATAAACTGTTGCATTTGAAGGTAAAAGTGGACCTGGACACACCTCAATACAGTAGTATACGTTGAACCAGGATGTCAGTCTATATACTTGAATGGATGTGTAATGGTCAGTTTGGGTAACAATGTTAATGTTCATCTTTGTGTTCAGTTCAAAATAAGTTAGACTGCCCTGGTGGTTTGTTTCTTGGTCTGACTGCTGCTGTTTCTTGCCCCGTCACAGATCTTTTTATCGCGCTGCCGTGTTCTTAGATCTCAGCCATTACCTCGGTGAGTACAATGTTAGTATTATAAGGAATCATAGTCGAAACTATAAAAGTTAGACCCAAGTTGTAATAAAGTAGAATTACACTTTAACATAATTGGGTAATTTTACGTTGAAAAAAAAGGCAAACATTGACCCCCCCACATGTTCTCCCACACTTTGGAGTGCAGTAACACCAATGCACGCACTCAACAGTTAAAGCATTTCCCTTGTTGAAGTTTGATAGCTTCATTTCCATCTAAATCACACAGCTTTGTATGTGTGTGTGTGTATTTATTGACTTAATATCATGGATGGGTGAGAAATGATTTATTGCACTATAACCAGCTATTAATTCTCCATCTGGCCTCATCAGCTCATGTTTGTAAGGCAGTTAGCAATTTGTTACATGTTTTTACAGTGCTTTTTATTGAATCATATCTGCAAACCAATGTTCCTCATTGAGAACTGAACTGAACTGTGAAGTGGATCAGACCTGGTCAGAAAGCCAAGTGAAAAGTTGATTTCTCTCCATGCAAAATATCTGCTAACTGGCAATCAAAGCCCTCTTACATTCCCACTATAAAAATCGACCACCGAAACAATTATGACCGCATCTAAATTAGCCCCACTGCACCCTCCCTAAAAACACAGTCCATCAAGAAATGTGAGGGAGAGCTGTGGTCTGCATTTCCTCACTGTTTAATGAAATGCCTGGATACAGTCTGAAACAGCTCCAGCTTCTCAGAGAGAAACTAGAAAAGGCTATCACCCAGAGGTCACATTGCTTTGCACAATCTCCCCACATCAGTGATGCTTCCTCACAGATGCCAAGATGTATTCCCCAAATATTCCAATTAAAAATACACAAATCAATGCCCTTGTCTCCATCTTACTGTACAATAGGCCAGTGAAGAACTCCCTCCGCATTCTTGGACGGTCTGCAAAGTCACAGAGTGTCTGAATACGTACCATATGCTTTATGACACAGACTCAAAAGTCATTCATCACTGTTGCTGTTTATTATGCTGCTATGAAACTGTTTCCAAGTAAGCACTGTGTGAAATGTGCCTCTGGCTGTGATGATAAAGTCCTTTGAGGTGCCGGATTTTCTTAGCTAACCTGAAAACTTGCACAACAAGGATGGAAGCAATGTCAGCAGAGATCATCCTCGCTGTAGCGTCCTTGGAAGTGACAGTGTTCAGGTTCAGGGGTTACACACAAATTTGTGACTGGAAAAGTGTGGAAAATACAAACTTAGGTATGAAAAAAGCAACTAAGAATCTACAGCCATGCTAGCAGCTCCATGAGACTGCACTTGCAGCTAAATGATCATTTTTGCAAGCTAGGGTTAACCAACAATGATAAGATGCTGTTGTTTAGCAGGTACCATGGTCTTATTTTGCATGCTAACATTTGCTAATAAGCACACAGCACCTTTGTTTACATTGACATTACATTGACATGAAATGTAATGTCAACCTGCAGGAGGCGCTACAAGAAGAGTCAGGGGATCAAAAGAGTCAGTAGGAATGTGACTGTCTCCACAACACTTAATGGCAATCCATCCAACAGCAACATGTGTTTTCATGTTGAAGAACAGGCATTCTCACAAAGTCTACACATTGAGCTTGTGTGTTTACAGCATGTATTGAGTGTAAGGCTCAACGCCAACCCTTAAGCAGACCACCCCTGCATCTGCCTCTCTCATTGTGATTGCCTCTCATGCTCGCTCACCCACTCTTTCGGCACTTCAGCCTTTCTGCTCCACGCTTACAGCTTAAATGCCATGTTCTGTTGACTGAATTGAGCATGGCCTTAAGGCTGCTAATGTTCCATATATCTGCCTTCCCAAACTCCCAGTGTCTTGTCTATGTGACTCAGTGTATTTCTTGCTGGAAATTCTGACTTCTTAAAATGAATAACACAATGGAGCAGCCCTCAAAGTGATGAGTCCAAGTAGGAAACTTTCTCCACCCCAACTTTCCTCAAATCTCACGTCAACACCTGTAAGGGCAAAACAGTGTTATTTATTACATGTTTATATTGCTAAAAGTAACTGTATTCCGCACTGAGCAGTACAGTAAAGCTAGCCAATGTTCCCAAGTATTACTGGCATAATATATTAGTGGTGGCGTCGGTTAAAGAAATTCTTACAGGCGTCTATGTTTCCCTGCTCGTATTTCTGAACTCGTCCAATAGAACATACAGAGGTTGCAATTACGAGCTAGTAGCTGATAATTTCCAGCTTCTGTCTCAAAATGGAAGGCAACAAGGCTTCTCTCACAACTGAGTCTCAGTCAGGATGAGGGAGCAGCAACTGCTGGTCAGTGTTGTGGACAGACAGCAGGACAGATAACTTCAAGGGGATGTGTGCAGTGTTTAAGACTCCACACAGGGGTCTGGGGCCGGTGTAAACAGTCCCTATCAGCTGACCCTGGCCTGTTAGTGCACAGAGCAGGCGACCACCTTTGAGTTCTTTATGATCCTCTGAGCACTCTGAAGTTCCAGACATTTGGAAAAGCCCAATGTTTTGTGCTTTTTTGTCTCTCTGGTGTGACAGATAAATTCAGACAACACTGCTGAAAGAGACAGGCTTTTGAATTTTTACAAGATTTACGACAAAAATATGTTGCAGCATAAAAAGCGCCTCTTGGGCCTTGATGTGTTTGCAGCGGGTTGTGAGGAAGACTGGACCTAAATCTGGATATTTGAAAATTTTTATTTATCCAGGGAAGGTTGACTTAGCATGCATGCAGCAGTTACTTCATACTCACAATGTTCCACACTTTCATGTCTGGGAAGCCTTCATCTGTTGGCTGATGAGTAGCTCCAGCTGAGGACTTAGAGGTCCAGTGCCTTGCTCAAGGGAACTTATGCAGACTTAAAAGCTTTTTCATTCAAATTCTCCATTCCATATTGAAACCACAGTGCTTCTGTGACCTCTGGACTGCCTTTTTCCCAAAGCTTCAGCGACTGAATGCGACTAGCTGTGGAAAGTGTGTGCATGTGTGTGATGATGGTTGTGTGGTGGAAACTGAAGGTGGAGTGGAGGACAAACAGAGAGAGAAGGAGAAAGACAGAAATCCGCTCTTTCACAGTAAAATCTCCAAGTTGAAAGCTACAGAGGAGGGTGTTGACCGGATGCCAGTGAGTACAAATGGAAGAAATGCCAACTCCTAACTGCCTCAGGGTGAGCGTGACTTATCGAAGACTGCGAAGAGTATTGATAGAGAAAAACTTGTGGACAGTCCGCTCTGCTGATGGAGACTTCATGTGATTTTTCCAGTGAGGACAGATGGAGGCTCGCCGCTAAAGAGAACTTACTGGGAAGCCTGTGCAGTCCTGACGCAAGAGGGGCATAATTCCACATGTCACAGAGCATCAATAAATATGTTAAAATATTTAAACAGATTTCCCCTAATTACACCCCTTCTGACCTCTGGATGTGATAGTGCCTCTGGGCCGACCACTTCAGGCTCGTGTTGAAACAACCGCAGATGTAATTCCTCACGTTGGGCGTCCAAGTTCACCCGGGAACGGTATTATACTGCGTACCACTTGACAAGGATGGCAGTGCTCACCGGCTCTGCTGCCACCTCCAAGGCAAACATACTTTTACCCAGTGCGGCTAATGCTCCAGCCCAAAACATTAGCTGAAGTGTCTTATGCTGAGGACAGACAGAGTGCAGCCACTAAGTAAACTGGCTGCTGTCTCAGCTCGGTGTTTGAGCTTGGCACAATTGAGGACAGCGGTGGAAAATGTAGCCATAATTCCCTCCTAATGTTCCCCCCACCTCTTGATACACCGACTGTCTGCTGACAAAATGACTCATTTAGGCTCAAGTGTCTCTCTTTCCTCTTACCACCTTGTCTCTTCATGATGGTGACAACTGCAACTAATTCTAACACTTAATAATGTTTAACATTGCTGTTATTGTTGAATCCATTAAGATGTATTTATCCTGATGTAATTATCTCCGATTGGATGTTGTATGAGTATGCAGAAAAAAAACACAGGTTGGAACAAGCCCTGCAAATGGTGAAACACTATTTTACATATCTACTTTTAACGCTTTGATGTTTGATTTCTTTGTCAAACTACACTGGAACACTACAATGATAACTAAATTTCACTTACTCACTACAACTTCACTACAAATTTTTAATAATGCATCTTTGATTGTCCAAGATTCTTCACACTAAGACAAAAAAGGACCAAGGCTGTGCAGTGGTTTGACTTCAGCAATACTGCTGTTGTAAACGCCATACTGAAATGCACACACATTCAAACTGATCAGTTTTTCCTCCTGTCACTGACTTGAGTCATGTTCCCATTGCTCCATTTGGAACCGTTACCCCTTCACAAGATGAAAAGCTTCAGGGTGCGTGCAATGCGAGGCCTCTTGCTGCAGCCAAATATTGAAAATGTCAACTTCCTGGCAAGCACTGATCACCTTTAATCATCATATTGTAACAGCAGTTTCCCCCTTCAGGCTTGTGCAGAATAACTGTAGTGTTAGAGAAGCCTTCATGGCTGTTAGCGGCGCCAATATTAATACAATTCATACAGTAAGACCTTCTGGGCACGCTGTCATGTGTTGCTCTCTAGATAAAGCAAGCAAATTCCCTGTGCAAGTCACTGCTAGGGTTTAGGGGTCTTGTTCTCACTGGGGCCACCCATGCTAACAATACAGTATGCTCCCATAGTGCTGCAAGGTGCTGCTTTGACATTTTCACAGGAACATCTGTGAAAATGTCAGATATTAAATGGGATAATCTCCAAATCCTCTGGAATGTTTGAGCCTAGCCTTTAGAAAGGTAACTGCGGTTCATGTTAAGACTCTGTGGGGTTGTTTGAAGCAGTTATATGTGGGATAATATACAGCAAGGTGGTCATTATACTGTGACCGCTTTCACATTGGGGTTTTGACTCAACCACTTGGGGCTTATTTTGCAATAATGACTGCCTTACTGGACATTAGCCTGCTGATACACAGCCACTGACTAAGGACACTGTTCATCTAATATGAAACTATTCTTTATTAACAGTTTTCTTACCTGATAAACTAAGTTACAATCTCCTCCCAAAACATAGCTTACCAGGGTAGCAACACATAGGGCTAGCACCCATAGGCTATACTGTACAAGAAATATAACATAGGCTTACATACACAGTATGTACACACTTTTAACAATCTGTTGAGTTTGCAGATTAAGCTAAGCGCTATGATCAAACATTTGGCCATCCTTGCTTTCCAAAGTTTGATTGCATAACCTGCAGTTATTATAAAAACACACACACACACACACACACTCGAACCATTGGGTCATAAAATTCTTTTAGCAAGATGGTGTTGAGCATGCTAAGTTGTAAAACTGTCTACATGCTGCTATGCCAAAGGCAGAGGAACCCTCCCAAAATGGGGGTGAAGTGGGTTGGTATAAAGGGTAAACAACTCTGCTATTAAAGTGTTACAGCCGGGGCTTTCAGTGCCAAGTGCTACTCTGGAGTGGAGACCTGGGAAAACAAGGCTAACACATACCCACACATTAAGGCAAACGCACATTCCTCTCTCTTTTTCACACACTCACAATCTACTCACAATTTACGCACATGTCGAATGCAAACAAAAAAGAGCTAATGCATGCTTTAATTTCACACAGATAATAACACAGAAACATGTATATATTCATGCTCATTAGTAGTGTGGCGTGTATAAATGGTAAAATTTGCAGTAGCCACAGAGTTCCTGTGTGTTTGAAATATGCAAATTATAAATATTCTAATATATAATAGTATAAAATTATCGTGTGCTGAAATCTTTACATCTGAAATCTATGAAAAG
The DNA here is from genome assembly GCF_051107435.1 of Chaetodon auriga. Classification (NCBI taxonomy): domain Eukaryota; kingdom Metazoa; phylum Chordata; class Actinopteri; order Chaetodontiformes; family Chaetodontidae; genus Chaetodon; species Chaetodon auriga. The sequence goes on along the minus strand of NC_135095.1, from coordinate 5,077,007 downwards.
TCAGTAACCAAACGTGAAATGTACAACACAAGGACTGGAAGTTTCTGCAGCGCAGGAAAATAATCAGTACTTGAACTTCACTCTCAGGGAGTCACCTTTGGTTTGGAGTGGCCCTCCAAAAACATGTCTACAATGAGAAGCAGTACAGTAAAGCAACTCTATGATGGGATTCCACTTATTTGAAAAAATGTCTGCTTGGAGGGAAAGTCAAGCAGTCAATGAATGGTGCAAAGATAGTGGGCCATCATGAGGTCAATCCGAAGGGGACGGCAAGAAATGCAATGCAGCTTTACAATCACACACCTCAGGCTTTCCACTTGATGCCTATCTTCCATTTTTGCCAGTAACAATTAACCAAGTCAATCCCGCTGAACACTTTACTGTACTCAATGTAATCCAGCAAATTTCATTCGCAGAGGAGAGAGGAAGTGACTGCTGGGTGGGAGTGTAGCAGCTGCTGGACTCACCCAGATATCAGTCATCGAGTGGAGGTTTGTTGGATGTGGGAGAGGACATTACCTTTCAACCAAAAGGCCCTATCTCCCTCTCACTCTCTCATGTTTGTACAGGGGAAACGATGTATGGGATTGACCAGCAGACAGCCAGAAGGGCCCCTGAGATCAGCCCTTCCTCCTCCTGCTCATTCAACACACATGGGGAGCAGCACAGCGATCACAAGAAGAACTGAACAGCACAGTCAGCAAAATAAACGGACCCTACAGCCTTGGGCTGCGTAGCTGGTCTGCCTCAGACTTGCTGGTACACAACATTGGGGTTGGCAATCCAGACGGCGGTATAAGACAGACATTTCATCAAACTACTTTGAACCATTTCCTCCAAAACCTCCAACTTTAAAATGTATATAGTTAGAATGTGAACTATGTGAGAGGAATGGAAAGAACAACATGTGCATTTCTGAAAGAAGCCATTGATAGCCCACGCATTTGCAAACAGAGCTACTCATATGATAAAGCAATGGTAATTCAGCAGCTGTTATTGGGTCATTACCAGGCAAAAAAAAAAAAAAACGTGTGAAAAGGCTCAGTTTGACTCCTATAAACAAGAGCACATGTTTGGGTGTTTTTTTTTTTTTTTTTTTTTTTACACTGACCGCAGGGTTATGGCACACAGATGCTTCTCTACTGCTGAAGTCATACAACAGATCCTGGACAAGAGCGATAGTGATTGTAAGTTATCCTCGGATAAAAGCAATGATGCTGCCATTTTGAGCTTCGACTCAATCCCGCTGAGGATGTTTGTGATAAGTAAGCAAATTATTTTCATTTGGCATCAAGTGTGTATATTCAGCACAATAACATACGTGGCTAACAGCAAATGTGAAATGTTCAAATTTAAAGCCACTGAATAGTTCTGCTACTCTAACGATGAATGACTGGGAGCAGGTCACATCTTACAGTGTCTGCCAGTATGCAAGGCCAGTCTGGCTGAGAAAGACATTTCATCTTTCCTACTCCTCTTATACTGTCTGTCCAATAGCTTCTCTCTCTCTGCCTCTACTCCTCGCTGTGGTCTGGGCTATTGTATAACACATATGGTATATTCTGTCGCCTGCACCAGAGGATCCCTAACCCCTAAACACTGTAACTCAAGCCTCCTCCCCAAGACTAATGGCCCCTGTCAGGCTCATGGAAATTAATATTAGCCAGCACAGATCCGACGACAGTAAGGAAAGAAGGGGCGGTGTTTGCTGGGTTAGGGTCTCCATACCTCCATAAATAAAACTTCCCACACTTATCAAGACACCTCTGTGTGATTCACTCTGCATGGACAGATGGATGGATTGACTGGTAGGGGGCAAAAAAGGAATAGCCTTCACATCAGGTCTCCTAAGATCCTTGTAACTTTCCAATATCCCAAGAAGGGTCACATAAAAATTTAAGTATCAATTTTGGCAGCTCATGTTGAGGCAATTGAATCCTCCCCACTGACACATAAGATGTGGACCTCATTGACAAAGCTTTCCTCAGCTTGGATTTTGTGGTCCAAAACATATTTCTGTTGGGTCGTCTTGACATGAAGCACCTGGCCAACAATGCACCCACCTCCCAATCCCCCAAGATCAAGCCTGGCATATGCTTTTAGACCTCCACCCTTGATCCACTTCCTCTCCTTCTTCTTCTGCTCTCACGCCCTTTCCCAACTTGAGTCAAATGGCTTGACTCCAACAGTAACCTACTGAGTAATATTTAGCCCCTTAAATCATGGTGGAAGGCAGTGTCCCTGACACAACCACCACTATTTCTTTTCTCTCTTCAGGCTCACACTTTCTCCCAATTTCCTTCCCACACATCTGAACCCCACCTCTTAGGTAGCTTACCTTCAGCTGTTCTCTCCACAAGGCCAAGAAGAGGGAGCCAGATACAGAGAGCGATTAAGGTTTTAAACCTGAATGATGTGCATCTGCTTCCAATCCAGAGGCAAGTTAACTCCTACCATCCACATCTTCTTTGAATGAATACTGTATAATAAAAGACACAGTGCTGCCACTTACTCTCCCTTCTCTGAGTGACCATTCCATGGACTGAACGCTTTCAACCCTTTTACTTCCTGGTTCATCAAGGATGGAAGAGTCACACACTAACTTGGGTCACAGGCTCCTTGTGAAGTACCTTGCATCAGCCTCTCTACATGAATCATATCCTCTCGACTCACTCTAATTACACTCAAATCATCTGTTCTGTCCCTTTCCTTGGCTGTACTCTCCTGTGCATTTTTTTCCAAGCACCTCCCTGCTCTTACTAATATAATTAGATTAAGAAAAGAAGCTGACCTGTTGATAGAGTTGGCCAATATCTATGAGGGAAGGGAATCTTGAATATTATCTTCCCTTTGCTTTGGACAGAAAGGCTTCAGGCTAAATTTTGTGCATCCCTTTGAGACATCTGCATTGGAAAGTAGAGTATAGGGCAACACAAAAGGCTCTTGTCTTTTATTTCTGAAGGCTTTGATGTTACGGCCCTGGCCGTATTGTGCTATGTGTTTGTTCCTGTGTGGTCCTGTGGCGTCTTTTTGTCCGGTTCATGTTTTTGTGTGTGAGTGTGTGCTCTTCTTTTTTTTTTTGAGCAGCTGTGCTGGTCCTGCCCTCCTCCGTAAGCCAAGTGGTGTCGCTCTCCGATTGGTCCCTGCTGCAGCATCCAGCTCTCTTAAACCAGGGATTTCTCATTCGCCGGGGGACTCGGCTTGACAGCAGTGGCTCCTATGTTTCTGGCGTTTTTGAACTAAAGAACTTTGTCCCCAGATCTCGGTTGTGTATTGTGGTAGAATTAGTTTTGGTAGTGTGGTTTGTGGTGGTGGGTTTTGGATCTTCTTCTGGTTTTGGTTGGTCGTTTGTAACACTGTATATAGTTAGCACTATTTTGTTTTGTTTTGGCTGTGGCCCTTTTTTTACCTGTACATCAGGTCTCTTTTTGTTGATACCAATAAATTGATTGTTTACTATTGAACCTGGGTTTGGAATATTTGTTGATTTGGAGACAAAGTTTGTTTTTTTGTCACTCTTTTATGTTGCGTCTTGGCTCCCCTAGACTGGGGCGTAACATTTGACTTTGGTTGGACAAGCTACTGGCAACTGGCCCACAAGAACGTGAACTCTAGTAGTTGCTACAAGGAACCTCTTGTCCTCTCATTAAGACGGCAGTAATGAGTCTCTTCAGCCCAAGATGGCCGACATGCCTTCCTCATCATTTAGGGATTATGAGGGAAAATGTTTGCTCATTTGCCCAAGCTTTCTGGACCACCACAAATGTCCCTTAAGGGCCAATGTATGACCTGAACCCTCAACCTATGAACCCATCACTGAAGCAATGACCTTCCAATGTTTACAGAGACAAAGATTCTCTGTGTAGGCAGTTCACCTTTCCTTTAACATGTGAGGTGGGCAATTACACCATTAAGAATATTATTCCAAGTTTTAAGAGGGCTATTCATCAATGGCAATAGAGAAGAAATTATTCCTTGTTTGGCAGGAGGAAAATATCCAGATTAACAGACTTCCATCAGGTGTAAGATTTGGCAGTACCACTGTCCAGTTGTAGATGCAATTCAACAAACAAATTGCTTGTTTAAGTGACAACAATCAAGGCACATGGTTTGGAAGAGGAAATGAGCAGAACTTCAAAAGGCCTCAGAGGATGCATCAACAGAAAACCCAGGGTAGTTAAAAGCAAGTATGAGCTGTCACATGGGAGCAACAACAACAGCAGCAGCAGCCAGTAAATAAAACCAAACTAAAATGTGTGTCAGGAGACTTACCCTGTGAGAAAACTTGCTCTGGCCCAAACAGCAGAGCTTTGTTGGCCATGTGGGGAGCCCAGCGGAGAGAGGAGGAGGAGGAAAGAGGGTGGAAGGGGAGGGTGGAATTAGACTTCAGCTCTCCATCTCTAGAGACACTGTCAAGGCCCGGTAGTTTATGTTTAACACTCATTAATGGCACTTAATGCACTTTATGGGCAAGCTTAATACAGTGCGATGGCAGAGGCAACAAGGTTGTGATGTTGAGGCGGAAATTACCTCTTTTAATGGAGAAGTGCTTTGTACTTTGGTGGAAAACAGGCCCACCTGCGGCCCAGAGGAAGAGCACTGTGAAGACAGCAGAAGGGCAATAGAATAACCCTGAGAATGGAGTACAGTCGGCCACTGTGGGATAGATGTAGATCATTAAGACCTCACATATGGTCAAATAATATAATGGGGTGTACTGAAAAATCATCACTCATTCATTTCCTTGATCTGCCTGTTCCCATTCCAGGTTGCGGTGGGTCTGTGTGTAACCCAGCATGCAGTAGATTGCCATTAAGTGTGATGTTTAATCATCCCTATGAGTGACTGAGTCTCTGCAACACACTTAAATGTCTATAAACTCGGAGAAGCAACACAAACGAACACGGTGTGAACACGTAGGGCTAGGAATTGACTCCAAGTTCTTGCTGTGAGACAGCAACGTTACAAACTCAACCACCAAGCCTCTTCCTGCTGAAAAACTGCTTTATAATTTATATTACTGTAAGAGACCTAATTTCATTTCATTTCATTTTTATTGACACAGACGCACAGACATAGACATGCACCCACAAGGCTCCAGTTGCTGCTCTGCAACATGCAGTTTCACACTCAATTTACTGTTACCAAAAGGCCATGGACACATCAAATGCTGCCACAATGCTCTACAAACAGGCCAGAGGCTGGAGGGGTCACGCACCACTGAGTGAGCCTATGACCTCATGACTACATTAGGATCACTGCGTCTGCCTCGATCTTTCCGCAACTGTAAACCTCTGTGAGCAGTCTCTCGGTGTGTCTGCAGCATCGCACCAACACTGCCAGGATCACACTGGAAAGGCCCGGTGACAGCTGTCTTGCATTTCAGAAATAAAATCTCAGGTTTCAAAACATGCCGCCATAAGCGTATTTTAAATTCAGCTGAGGAAATAGTTCTTAACTAATGCATTGTATTTTTTTCTTTCTAAGATCTGTGCCATCTTGTTTGCCTCTGACTTAATCTACCACCTGTAGCAGACGTCCTGATGAACTTTTCTAAGACAGTGCAAGGGTAAGGGGTTTGATCCAGTTGGGGCCACCAATGTTGCATATGGACGTGCAAGGCCATTTGAATAGAATTTCCATCAAATACACACAATAAAATGTCTCAGAGGGCATTGCTGCACAGATTAAACATACAGAAATATATGAGAAAGCGTAATGATTTCCATTTGGCATTTTATTGGCCCTTACATAAGCCGTGCACAGACAAAATACAGAAAATAAGAAAAACCGACATGTCTGGATTGCAAAAAAAAAAAAAGTGGAAAAATAATGAGAACATAGATGCTGGTTGTGGGTAATGATGAGTCTAAATGTGAGGGCTAACCGCTCCAAAAAAACATGTGTGCTCGCTCTGTTAAGCGCCCTGTAAAAGCCTGTGCCAAGGGAGGGTACAGCAACCACCACCACCCAGTATCCCACCAGAACGAGCTTTTCATCCAGCCAGCTGCGTCTGAGGGTTGGTTTGTGTTTTCTATTTATTTATCAAAAACATCCAACAGTCAAGCCTTAAATGCAACCCTTAGATGGTGGACTGATGCTGTTTTCAGCAGCTCTCTGTTTCACATTCAAATTGTTACAAACAGTCTCACCTGGGAACTACCAACTGCAGCCACAGATCTTTACTGAGGACCTTCACAGGAGCTACTGATGATAGAGCTGCCAGTCGCAAACCTAAGTCATCTCTCAGGTTTTCCCCCACGTGGCCTGGGCTTCGAACATGTCCAAGCTGCAGCCGTCCCAACAAAAACTCAGCTATTCTCCATTTCTCTCCAGACAGGGGAAGCTGGCGATATCACCATGGTGCTTATTATCAGAAGGCAGCGTAATTTTTACTTTGAGGGACTATGGTGCATAATCAGCAGCTAATTTGTGTTTTGACTCGCTTTTCCACTTCACTTTCTATAACCTGAAGCATATTCAGTGCTTCCCTTATCTACTCTAAATCCTGGCGAATAGTTTTTTCCAACAGCAGGAAATGCTACAAAGCATGGGGACATAAAATCTATGTGAAAAACAGTTCTGCTCCTTCCTGAAATCCTGAAAATCCTTTAGCTCATAGGTGCATTATTACTGTACTTTTAACTGCATTTGCAACTTACATATCCGACAGTTACTCCCAGGAGCACCCCTCTTCTTCCCAGGTGCCTCGAAAGTGCCAAGAAACAATGTAATCATGTTGCCAGTAAGTGACCTACTGCCGCTGCTGTGTAAGCCGTAAGTTAATACCGCAGAGACCTCTCACTTGACTCATAACATCAGCAATCATTCCCCCTGCATGCCTAAATAAAACACATATCCACAGAGTGATGGCCCTTGTTAGCATGTGTTATGGGATATGTGAGGATGTTTTGCTCCCTGTCCACGGCTGGTCGGGTACTTGTGACACTTTTGATGTGGCTTTCACAGATGTTTCCATGCAGCCGTCTAAGTCACGGTTAAACATGCTGCAGAGATAATGATGAAAAGGTGACTGACGAAGGAGAGGAGAAGGTAAGGAAGAAGAAAAGAGAAGAATGACCTATTCGTTCAGCAGAGGAAAGGCTATCTGTGACAGCTGGAGAGACAGAACTGGGCCAGGTGTGTGTTAACTCTCTCCTGCTGCTTTTCTCATTATGGCTATCACCGAGGAGAGGAAGACAGAGAGAGAGGAGAGAAAGAGGAAGAAAGGTGGAGGAAAAGATGATGGGGGGAAAAAAGAATATGACAAAGGGCGGGGGCGGGGGGTTGGGGGGTTGGGGGGTTAAGGTCAAAGTAAAATACCAGTAAGTGAGTTGGAGGGAGTGGAATACGAGAAAGGCTCGAGTCAGGAGAGACAGAAAAAGGGCCAGGGAAGGACTCAGAGAGGAATGCTGGGAATGGGAAAGAGGAGAAAGACAGTGACAGGAGACGGAGTGGAAAAAAGAAGTGCCGGGAAGATGTGAAAAGGAGGGATTGAGGGAGAATAAAGGAAAGAGAGAAGGGGACGCTAAGAAAACATAGCAGACAGAGAGAGTGCTGACAGACAGCTGAAGAGAGACAAATGAAGGAAATGTGAGGTGGAGGTAAGGATGATCTGCCACTGCCACACACTCAAAACATCCTCTGTCTCTCTCTGCTGACCCCATATCAACCTCCAACGAGCATCAGCGCCTTTCACAATGCTTGTTAAACTGACTTTTAATTGAACTGTTTTGGTTATTGACACGTCATACTGTAACTCAGCACAGAGTGGCTAAATATGATCACCTGTGAGTGGGGCCCAGGGAAAAAATCACCTGTGGGGCCCCCAAACTCTTTATGCAATGATGTATCTATGTACCATGTTACCTTTAAGAACCAATCTGGTACGTGCACATGGCAGACTACACACTGCAGCTTCATTGCATGACTACAAACAGCTCTAGGTTCACAAAGTTACCAGATCATTTCTTTCCACTTCCATCAGGAAGTGAGAGCAAAACATCTGAATAAAGATAGAAAGATTAAAGGTTCTGCAGTATTTGGGCAAGTATGCAGTCATGAGATGGGACGTCTGCAAAAGCATCAATCTAAATAGTTTTGCATCTAGTATGTGTGCATGCTTTTAAGTGTGTTGTCTTGGCATATTACCAACACTGTTTAGACAGACCGTCTTTTAGTTGACACCCTTCTCCATCTATAGTCAAATATCCTGCTAAAGTGTCTTCAACATACTGCAAATAGCAGGGTCAGAGAGACGTGCTTAACCTATAATATGTAAAAGTGCGTTTCTGTCTCTAATGCATGCTCCTTTCGCTTCGCCATGTTTGCCTTTCTTCTTTTTATGGCATTAACAAGCAAGCGAACCGTCCCTCTCTTGGATCATTTAGCAAGCCTACCTTTGAACTAGCAGAAAGCCTAGAGCAAGGGTGTGCATGCATGAGTGTGTGTGTGTGTGTGTGTGTGCATGCGCTTGTGCCATACCAGCCTCTGCATGAGAGCAGGGTTTAGTTTTTTTACACACATACACCCGCGTACACATTTTCCTGCATCCAATAAGTCCCGTGATGCCTCGCACACAAACAGAGTTAAAAGCACCGGACAGAAACCTCAGAATACGATGAGACAATAACAGGGCAGCGAGATGCTTTGCTCGCTTTAATCTCAGTTATATGTTGAATTATGGAACCTCAGGCCAGAGAGAGTGTGGAGACTTAAAAGCCAAGGCTGCTAAGGCTGCTTGCTGTCCATGAACACGGCACTGTATTACTAAGAGCTCTAACTTCATAGCTTAATATTCAATTCAAGGGAAATATGAGGTCAGAATGGGAAACAAAGAAACTCCCATTAAAAAAAGTGGCAATAATTGCTCATTCATACTTCTGATAAACAAGACTAACTCACTACTTGTTTTGTAGTCTTATTTTTCTTGGTGTTTTGGAGGGAGCACTGTGACTGTACTTCCAGGGGAGGGTATTTTTAACCGGTGTGGCTGTACTGTAAACACCAGCCACTCTGTGTGTTCTCACTCCAAGATTTAAACACGGCGGCCGACAGCAGACTCCCCGCGGCACGAAAGGCAATGAAATACTGTGTGCGAGACAAAAAGCACCGGAGGAAGGAGGGAGAAGGAGCACTGGGAAGCACAATACTGTCTCAGATATTTTCCCGATTTCGACCCAGGGGTCATTAAGGAATCTCAGCAGTGTGGGGGAATGTTGCAAAAGTGGACAGACTAATGCAAGAAATGTGAGTGAGTCACATTAGTGGTAGTCGTTCAGCTGCAACATATGTTAAGCTAATCTGATTTTTTACATTTCTCTGCTTAATTTGATAATCTTATGGTTCAAAATCATGTGTTAGACCAAAAATCACTGCCATGTTTCCAACTTGGATCAGGCCAAGCGAGCTGAGGTGGACTCCCCTGTTAACACATTATTTCTGATTGGCTGAACAGACCACAGACTGTTGACCTTCGTGCTGCAAATGCCACTAAAGTTGCAAGGGCAAACTATTGCAGTAACTATTGCAGTAACAAACTTGGCCTTCATCCTTTTGTTATGCATGTCAGAGGTTTCAGCCAAAGCAAGTTTCATGCCAACTCTCACGACATGCTACTCTGAAGCTGTGGTTTCCTTTTCAAGAATGCAATTTAGGATCAATGAGAGTCTAACAAGCGCTCCGGGCTCATCGCAGTGTGTTTTAAAGATCGCTGCATGAACCTCGATGGCTGGAAGAAGTGCAAACATAGCACCGCTGCTTCTTCCTGCTCGTTAGCGTTCACACCTCCCTCGCGACGACAACTTCTCTTCCAGATATGGTGTCCCTCACGCGGCGAGTCAGACCACCCATGACCAGAACACATTCAGACACCCCCTGACAACTCATCCTATCCAACCCCCCCCCCCCCTTTTCTCTTTCACTGGAACAAGTTGGCCCCCTCTCGCTCCCTGTGTTCCCTCTGTTGTTTCAGCAGTGTCGGAGCCATTCGAGGGGGCAAGAACGAGAGCCGAGCCAGAAAGAGCTTGGATCCACTGACGTGCTGGATAAAACCATGAATGCTTCGCTGCTAAAACTGCGGTCAACTACGGTTCAGATGACAAATATTCCACCAGTTTCCTATTGATAATCCTCCTTTGCAGCACTCCAAATGTCATAACAGATGCAGTGTCACTGCAAAGGAGCTAACCAATGGAAATGTTGATTATAAGTGACTGTGATGGCAGCGCTAAGTGCATATTTTTCTCATGTATACAAATATATGAAGTCTGTTTAGTGTTACATAAAAGTGAAGCAGTGAATTTGTAAATATTGCAGCACAATTCTGTATGGACGGCATGATCAAGGCCTGCAAACACGAGTCTATGTATGTTTATTTTCGTCGTTTCATTTCAATTTTGTCACAATTACATATCACATAACCTGGATTACAGGGGAGATACCACTTTAAAGCTTGTAAACGGCTTGATTGCTTGATGGAGTGTTTGCAGTAATTCAAAGATTGTGTGCATGCAAATGCAGCCACTGTAGCGTGAAAGCCTTGCATGCAGACATGGGCAGAAAAAACTGAAGAGAATGTGTGAAAGTGATAAAAAAAAAAGAAAAAAAGGGAGAGAAAGAGGACAAGTGAAACTCAGGCCCACCCAGAGAAAGAGAAAAAGGGAAGCGGAGGTTTGTTTACATTCTACTCACTCACTCAAACCCACTGGACCCTGACATTATTCCCTGGGGGAGTCCACCTCGCTTTCCTACTTTGAACCCACCCATGTCGTTGCCGAGAGCAGGCCAGAACAGGAGATGCATCAAACAAGAAAAATATACAACGACAGACCCTGATTATTCTCCAGTCCTCAGTGTCTACAACACACACACACACACACACAGAGAATCAACAGGATGTTTTTTGTCCTCTAAGTGGGTGAGTGTGTCTGGCACTTGTCCGCACTTCCGGCAAACATTTGTGTACTTATTCTGGAGGAGCTACATTCCGGGATGAGATTTCACTGACAACAGATGCCAGAAAAAACAGCAGCCTACAAATGGTCATGACTGGTGTATACAACGAGCTGCATTTCTGAGATAAAGACACATTCATGTCATCCAGCATGACTCACACCAGAGACAGGCATGTCACAGCAGACTGACAGCAGAGCAGGATCACTTCAGGATTCATCGTGTGTGCATTGATGCTGCATTCAGTTGCTTAAAGAACCTAACTGAAGGCCATGCAGTTGTGAAGTCATTTTATTTTAATACATCTGTCTAAAGAAATGTTACGAGACCTGTAACTAGGCACGACTTGACTTTCCCAAACATTTTTCTCTCGGGGACGGAGTAAGTAAGTGTGCAATAAAAACCAGGGACTTATGTGGTGACTCTAAACGCTAAACTCATTGGTGTTTGGAAGCTGACCTGACCGAGTCTTCATCACGCTGGTGAACTCCAGTTAATTGGCTGTATTCTCAGGGTCAAGACCAAAAAAGGCCTGGAGATTAGAGGAGCGAGCTCATCACTGGAATGTCATTGTTCTGAATGTGACATTTGTGAAGAAGGTTATTAAATGAATTTAACTCAAATCGCAGGCAGAGGTGTAAGACAGCATTTGCTGGGAAGCATCAAGGAGTGAATAGACGTATCTTTAGATCAGTCCCATAGACACACACACACACACACACACCTTTTTTCAAGGATGAGTAAAGCTGAATCCAATCAACTTCATTTGTTTTTCTTCCATACTGTAGATTGAATAAAAAGGTGTGACGCAAACTTCAAATTAGCCGCTGAACAAGTTCCTGCGCTGTGTGATTTGGACAGCTGACAAAACTCCTGATGCGCAAGATAATTCCCTATCAGCCATGGTGGCGCTGACACTTCATTAAAGCCCAGTCGACTCAGATAAGCGGTTCATTCCAGCTCGTCATCCCGCAGTGCCCGAGGCAGTGACTGATGTGAACTGTCAGCGGAGAGTACAACAGGAAGAGCGAAAGTCTCGCCTTGTTCTCATTTCTATCGCGGAGGGGAAATGCTCAGACGGGAACCCTCGGAAGAGTGCAGGTGTTGCACAACGCAACCGAAGACGCTGGCCACCTGCTTATGTTTGTGAGAGCTGTGTAACATGAACATCAGTCGTGTTAGTTAGCCGGGGACACACAGGCAGCAAGCACACAGGCACAACTTAAACAAAGCCAAGTGATTAGCTGAACCACACTCAGAATGATGTGATTGTGACGCCATCAGGAGGAGTTTTAGGGAAGTATTAGAATTCACAGGGTGTTGATTTCACATTACCAGATCTTATGGTAAAAACACACAAAGACTGCAATAATTCAAGACATGTTGTCACTTAGAGCATATGCAAGTAGCTAAATCCCTCAGGGTAACGGTTAGATTAAAGTTTAACTAGTCAATTTAAGCAAAGGCAAAAGTCGAGGCAGTGTGCCAATGGTGATGCTTCATTTTTGGTTGCAACGTCACCGTCACAATGTCCAAAACTCCAACAGCTGTGCTTCATGATCAGTGCAAACACGAAGCAGCTACAAACATGTAAGGTAACAAACACCTGTGCACGGAGAGGAAAAATGCAGACACAACTTGTGGACACTTGTATAATACTAGGCGCAGTCTATTGTGCAGCACTGCGGATCCACGAGGGATTATCTGTCACACAATACATACAGACAGTATTAATGCAGCTGCAATTAGCAGTAAGCAATTCTGAACGATGCCCGAAATTAACCTTGTCTGGGCATCTTAATTGTGCCCCTCACACACCACGAGACAGCCCGGTGGAACCCTGCATCGCTTTGTGCAGCATTCAGTGAGGCATGGTTACATCTGTTAAATGTGAAACCTCTCCACCCAAACACAGCGGAGGGCTCGCAGTGTCAGGCTGAACTGCAGATCGAATTTGTTTCAGCGGAGCTTAACGTTCGCTTGGACTTCCTCGTCGGGCCTGCTGTCTTCTGCAAACACCTTACCAAAGAAAGAACAAATCCCTTCTTTCTCTCCGCTAGTTCTTAACCCTTTTGTTTATTTTTCTTGTACTTGTGTCACGATCATTCTGCATGTACTGGAATATTATCGGGGTACAGTGATGCTGATTCTTGCATTTCTGCCTGCTCAAGGAGTTTCAGTCTTAATTCACTGTTATGCTGACTTCATGTTCAGCACGACTGGCAAAAGAAAATAACACAAGCTTCATTATAAATAGGTCATGGGTCAAAAACTCCTTTGATTAACTTCCTTATTGATCAAAGAGGTGTGATTTTCCATCACTGCCAACTAACTGAAATCTGAAAATTAAAAAAACAACAACAATTGTTTTAACTTCAGCAAACATCACCCAGGTTAGGATATGTTTAACCTCAGGCAAACAAGTCCGTACATGCTGGCACTAATGTACATAGGGGGGGGATTGCATGTGCGCTAACAAGCATGCAGTCACGGTCATGCACTGCACATGTGCACACAATCCTTCACTTGATCCCGCTTGATAATAGGACTCGAAACCAAACAAGGAGTGTTGGTTAATGTGAAGGAGTAATGACAGCGTTTATTCCACCTTCTCTCCCTTTTTTCCTCTGAAAGCCTCGAGAGTAAAGCTCTTAAGGGACTACACAACACAATTAGACAGACTAATTACCCCCTCCATACCTCCAATTCCTCACCCACACCGACAGGCTGGGGCAGGCAGGAGAGTTCTGCCTGCCTACAAGCTTCCCAAGGACAGTGACTAAAGTAATGAAGCACTGGTTGTACATTTTTCCACGCAATTTAGGGGGGGTGCTCCATCCATAGGAGCAGCAGAACAAGGCTCAAATCTTGCAAACCACCAACAATAAGAAATTAAAGAGTCAGATAAGTGTCAGAGCTATAGCACACTTGCAGCAAGAGCTTGGAGATGATAGCAAATGAAGTCACAAAAGTTGAGGAGGTAGGTGTGGGAAGCCTGCATGAAGGGTTTCAGTTTCAGAATATGATGTGAGATGGATGCTGACACAAGTCAGATCAGCCTTCAGCTTCGTCTTCCTCAAACTCTGCTAAAAAAAAAAAAAACTCTAAGAGGAACCCAGTTGTGTTAACAAGCTGAAAGTCAAGCTGAAGTTGTCAGTTAAGCAGCAGGTTAATGATGTCCAACCCCCACACTCACACACACACCCACCCTCGTAGTCACCCTGCAGGCGATTTGGAATCAGCCACGGACACGCTGGGAGGATTTAGAAACAGGGGAGCGCTGACCCGCACTTTGATGTTTCCTGCCCACGTTTCCTCCAGGTCACGAGGAAAAACCGGCAGCTTTGTTCAGTATCAAAAGTCTGAGAGCCAGAAAAAGAATCGGGGTCAGGGAGTCTTTTCATTTTTTTGTGTCTCTGTTGGGAAGTCCTGTAACGGCAGAAAGAGGCAGCGTGGGGCAGAGGGGAGGTGGAGAAATCAACCAGCCAAACAGGAAAGTTTCAGTTTGCTCAGTCTGACAGTTCTGGATGTGGGATGGGCTGAGGCGCTGCTGAAACTATTTGGCGGGGAGTTTTGAAAACCTCCTTCCTCCTCAGGACGGAGCAACCCCGCCTTCTCTGTTGCAGCCTGAGAAAGTGAGCCAAACGTCTCTGCAAAAAGGAAAGGACTTGGCACAGCCTGAGTTTGGTATGGTGAACCACTTAATGCTCGTCTATTAAAGCATCCGCAACATTTTGATGCTCTTGGGGGTATTAGGAATATGCTCTGGGAATGAGGGGGCACGCCGGTAATCTATCTGAAATATTACCCTGCATGGGAGACAGAATGGGGAGACAACCAGGGGAAAAGAGTCTATTCATGTTCACTTAACCTTTGGGGCTTCTCCGGTAGCACTCATTACCCATGTATTAGCTTTCCTTCCCATAGAAGAGCAGACCTGGTTCACTTCCCAGGTAAAGGTCCTAATAGTCTAGACTAAATACTTCAAAACACACGAACCCCTAAACTCTCCCGTCTGGCCACTAACACACACACGCACACGCACACACACACAGTGATTAGTAAATTATGCACAAACCGAGCGGGCAGTTGGATGAGGTAATACACTGACAGTGATACATTACTCATCTAGTTCCCCTCTTAGTTGATGATAAAAAACACAGCGACGTCATCCCCCCGTAGCACGCATGACTCATCACCGTGTGCTCAAAGTCTGTTTCAGACAGACACCTGCTAACACCACGACGGGGAAAGCGAGCATGGCAGACAGAGAGAGAGAGAGAGAGAGAGAGAGAGAGAGAGGGAGCCTGACAAGGCTGACACTGTTGGCTGTCTCATGCCTGACACCTGTGGAGTGTCACTGCCTGCTCTGTATACAGATCCACTAAACAGATACACAGCAAGAGTCTGTCCATCTCCACTAACCTTGCAGATCTTGCTCTCCTCTGTCTCAGCTCTGGACTTCCCTTCAGGCGTCCTCTCCTGCTGGTACTCAGACTTGATTGATAGCTGGCACGAGAGCCCCGGGGCGCCCTCACCTGCCCTGAGCTCCTGCTGCCGGGCCATGTAGCCCTGCGAGGTGGCCGCTCTGACTGCACTGGGGATGGGGAGAGCAGTATGCACTGGCTTGTTGCCCACCGCGGAGGGTTGCCTGAGCTTGGAGGCTACGCCAACCACCGGCATGGTACTTCCCAAGCACAAAAATAATAACACAGGAGTGTGAGAGGAGGTCCAAAAAGTACCGTGAGGAAAGGGAAAGAAATCTGCAGTGACTCCTAGTGATGTCTGGCACAGGAAAGGAAGGGAAAAACAAAACAAAACAAAACAAAAAAAAAGAAAAGAAAAAGAAAAAAACAGCAGTTGCCTCTCAGACTGAGAGGAAAGCAACTGCCCTCATTCTGTAGCCTACAGCAAGCAGGACTCACAGAAACTGAGAGAGCTTCTCCTTCCTCCCTTTCACTCCCTCCTCCTTCTCCTCCCACAAGCAACACTCCTCCCTCCCGCTCCCTCTCTCCCTCTCTCTCTCTCTCTCCCTCTCCCTCTCCCTCAGAAGTGTACCACAAAGTCAGCCTGAACAGTTCAAGGGGGGGTGAACTCCTCTGGAAGGTATAACCAGCACTCTGCAAAACCGTGATTACCGAGACCTGGCTGAGTGTGTACGTGCCTCTGTGTGTGTGTGTGTGTGTGTGTGTGTGTGTGTGTTCAGCGCTCTCCAACACAACTGTCAAAACAGCTCTCTTTCTCTCTCCCTCTCTCCTCACGCTAAGACTGAAGACTAGAAATAGACGCTCTCTCTCCGTCTACATCTGGAGCTGCCCCTCCCTTTGATGAGAGAAATAGTAAAAACGTGAGAGGGGAAAAAAGCCTGAAGAGTTCCACATAATAAGGAAATCTAAAAAAGACTATTTGAGCATTGAAACACAACCCTTATTCCAAGAAAGTTGGAACACTGTTAAAGACATAAATAAAAGCAGAATTCAGTCATTTGCAAACAGACTGTGTTTACTGACAACAGTGTTCCTCATGTGTTCACAAAGTGGTGAACCTCGCCCCGTCCTCGCCTTTCCAGGATGCCCCTTTCATACCCAATCATGACACTATCACCTGTTACCAATCAACCCGTTTAACTGTGGAATGTTCCAAACAGGTGTTTTTGGAGCATTCCACAACTTTCCCAGTCTTTAGTTGCTCCTGTCCCAACTTGGTTGAAACGCTGGGCTGCATTAAATTCAGAATAAGCAGATATTTATAGATATCAATCAAGTTGATGAGGTCAAACATTGAATATAATGTCTTTGCACTGTTTTTTATTAAGTATAATGTCAAAAAGGATTAGCAAATGATCACACGCTGCTCACAGTGTCCCAACTTTTTTTTTGGAATTGGGGTCATAATAAAAACAGAATTTCAGCATGAACAGCTCTTGGAGCTGTCTTTGTGAGAAAAACACCCTTTTTTTTTTTTTTTTTTTTTTTTTTTTGTAACGTACTTTCAATCAGGTGCCAGAAAGCAAGTTTTGCTGTTGCTCAACTGGTTTCTACTGCAGATCTTAGTGTTGCAGTTGCTCTTGGCCTTGGATTGGAGTGTCTCACAGCAACTCATTCTTGGCCACACTCACTCGTTTCTTTTCTCTTTACTCTTCTTGAATGGAAACAAAACATTTTAAAAACAGCCTCATTGACTGTAAATATATAGAAAAACACAGTCAAAATGTCTACGTAATGACTAATTATGATATGCATGCACCCATTCTTCAGTATTTCAAAGTATGAATCTCTCCCACTTCAGCAGGTTATTTAACAGGAATATGGCAGCGGTGGCTCCATCCAATACACACTAATGAATCCTGGAACCTTTGGAAATGGACAAGCCTCAATATGCTTCAAGCAAAGTGCTGGTTGGATCGTCTGCGAGCGTTTCAAACAACTTTCTCCCTTCAGATCTGCTTTTCATTCTTACCACAGTTATTTGTGTCACTTTTCATGTGTACAGCTGACTATAGCACCGTGAATGCCTTTAAGCAGAGGCTGTTTAACAGTGTGTCCTGTTATGCCCCAAACATTCATTCCATGTTGCCCCTCCCTATGATTCTGCCATCTGTGTGTGTTTGTGTATGGCTGTTTGGAATAGGTATAACAGCTTTTAAGACAGAGTCAGTGACCTACCTTACTGACTTCTTGGCTTAGTAGATTTCTTTGTACAGGATTTAATCCATTGTTTGAGCATTTAGAAAGCCATGATTGGTGTATATTATCCCTTATGTAACTTCTTATATCTCTACATGTTGTTGAAAGATGGGAGATGCCGACTAGTACTAAGCTTTCTTCATGGATTACAAATAGGACAGAACATGTTAAATATGGTTGTACACAACTCCAGGAGTACTGCTGCTATGGATAATGTCTTCTATTCGATGTTTGGTTGCTTGGTGAGACAGATGAGCCGTACTGTATTTGGACTGCATTAAGCAGACACAATATGACATGTGGCTACTTTTCTTCCTTGTCTAACTTGTCTATGTGAGACATAAAAGGGAGTGAAAGTTTTATATGGAAAGGCTCCATCTGGTTCAGTTTAGAGCGGCGAGGAGATGTGCTAGAATCAGAGGAGCAGTGTCACGGCCGCCAAACTGAAACTTTTTAACGCGGCAGTGTCCAGTAAAAAGTGCAGGGGAAGGAGGAAGACCAAACACAGGGCTCCTTAAAACGCCTCTCCTCCTTCAGGCCTACAGTCTCCTAGTACCCCCTTGATGCTTTGGAGCTGAGGCTGAACTCCGACTTCTAAGGTGAGATGTCAAAATCCTTGAAGAAATCAGTTAAGTATGACATGATTATTTTACACACCGCTGCTTCCTCTTCTACTCACTTTCATACTGCCTCAATGCCTTGGACAGTCAGTTGCCTTAATATGGACCCTGCTTCCCCCAGCCCAGAATAGCACCGGCTTCTCCAACATGTTTTCAATCAGGCACCAGGGGCTATCATGACAAGCCTAAAACAACAGGATACCACGTGAATGAATGGAGCAAGTCCAACGTCGACTTCTGCTGCCTGCTGAGCTGCACGAATTGGAGCACACTTGGCGGGCATCCAACTTCCGAGGACCGTCTGGAACTGTCCGGAAACCCGTCTCTGACGAGGTCCCATCCTGGAGGTGCTGAGTTGAAACAAGCTTACACCAAACCTCAGAGAGATCTTAAGAAAACCTCTCACTCTCCCCCATTTTTGGTTGGTTTCGAGAGATAATCACCTTACTCTGCAAAATAATTGCCCAGTGGGAATGAGCGTGTCTGTGCTATGTGAAGGTAAAAAGCCCAACGCTGTAATACAGCGCTGAAAGTTCCTCGAGCAACAACAGTGAAACCCTCCAAAGTCAACATCGGCTAAGCGGATTTCAGGTTCACTTCCGTCCACACAAATCAATTTGGGCAGGTCAGCACCCTCGTGTTTGGCCACCATGGCTGACCACCTCTCTAAAAATAGTCTAACGGCCAACTGTGTCATGGTTGAAATGTGTATAGGACAGGGTGAAGTGCGGAATGGAATGAATATCAATGGGTGGAAGATATTGACAAAGGGAGATTAAGTGGTCAGAGCGTATGCTGAATTCAGAGTAATATTGGGTAATATTTCAAAATCTGTAGGCGTCAGACAGAAAAGCAATCAGGAGGGCTGTAGTTGAGACCACCTCGGTTAAGTCCAGGTCCATTTCAAGACCGAGTCCAATCGAATTTCAAAACAGAGTCTGAATAATTAGTCACAGCTAAGACAAGGAAAAGATCAAATCATTCAGTAATCCCTACAGCAAGTGGAACAAGACTGAAACAGGAAAAAGAAAATATACGTCTGTTAAAAAGTAAAATGAATTACTGTGAGCAAAGATAATACAACCAATCCCTTCAACTTCACAACTGGACTCATGAATCTGTACGAGCAATGAGGCCCGAAAGTGATAAAAAGCAGAAGCAGCTTCATAAACCTAAATGCTTCTTGAACATTCTTACTCTTCTTCTCTGTATAGGAAAATAATTGCCTGTGCCTTCTGTGTGTTGAATGACATTATTCACACATGGTCTTTGCTAAGTTTGCTGCTTTATCTTTCAAATGTTTTTACTTTCCCGCTGCCTGGCACAAGCTGATGATGTAAAGCAGAGCCTGAGACCAAACTGCAGCAGCCATACAGCCATATTCATCTTTTTCACAAGAACTGCAGACAACCTGTTGTTAAAAAGCCTTATTTTGGCACAGACATGAAAAAAGGCTTCACTGCACTTCAATTTAAGCTCCTGTGACTATTCCTGCAGAGGCTGCTCTACAAAGCGTCCCTATTCTAGGTTTCCGACAAAACCACCACTAAATATCTGGTGGAGAGGGAACACATTCCAGTCAGGGGAGGCGGAAGGTGGAGGTGGCGGTCAAGGAGGCAGCGATCAAAGTCAGGAGGATGACTGTCCCGACCGTCTGCACACACCGCGAGCTGCAGCTGAAAGCAGCGTCGTGTTCTTCACCCAAACTTGCTAAGTGCTGCTCCCCACAGGCAGCTTCTGACACAATAATTCAGCACAGTGTGGAATTGGGTCCTCCTTCAAAAATAATACTCTTATCTGTGCTTTAACCTACAGCTTCAGTTGTCTGACTGCAGGCTAAAATATGTGTCTCGCGAAATGTATTCCTCCTCATTGAGTTTCAGGCCAATTCAGTGATGTTCGTGTCAATGTTCTGTGGTTTGGTTGCTGTTGAAAAACAAAACGAATCTAATAGCAGTTCAGTCTCATAGAATAACAGACATTTCTGGGTCATGGAATCAATAATGTCATGTGTTTATTATCTATTCCATGCAGTGGGTGGATGGTAACCTGTACTGGTTGATGTGTGTGGTTTATATGGAAGATAGCGCCCTGGGTCACATGACGTCAGCGCTGAGGTTGTGCTGTGGCTGTGAAAACAAACACGCCGGGGTATTAGAGATAAGAGGGGTCAAACGCCTTCCACCCTCCCAGCATGTACACACACACACACACACACACACACACACACACGATCACACGCGGAGTCTAAACACATCCCCCAGGGAGGCTGGCTAGATAGTCACGCACCTGGCCCTGTCAGCACTGTGAATGCTATCAGTCAACCGCATGTCAGACTACATGGAAAACAAAACAAACACATGCTTACGCTGGCACATGCACAACAAAGAGATGGCTGAGCGTACGGAGGCATGTACAGCGGATCAGTGAACACAGGCATGTGCCATTAACACACATCAAGCGTGACCAGGGAGGACGTAAACACACACTCGCTTTCATCCTCTGCTTCAGGAATCACAGATAGATTCCTGCTCCTCAGTCAGCCTTTCTCCGTCGTCAATGACCCATGCAAAACAAAAATGTACCTTGGTTTTGCATTACAAGTCCAGCATTCAGAAAATTCACTTAAAAGTACAGCATCAGTTGTAAAATGTACATGTCATATTTGCCAACTCTATCATCACATCACTCACTCACTTATGCACTTCCTCAATCACTCAGTCAACAACCTGCACGCTTCCTCTTGCGTTCCCGTCCTAACTTAATTCTCTCACCCTTTCACAGAGATATTTTCTCTCTCTGCTGCTCCACCTCTTAAGCAATGATATTAAAGTCCCATAGCTCATGTTGCAAGTCAAGTGATCCACCACCTCTGGGGTCAGAGCCTGGATCCAGAATTATAGCAAGAACATTCAGGGATGTCAAGAGAGCTGTTGACACGGCTTTTAATATCCATCGCATCGTGTTGGAGGAGTGAAACGAAAACACATCGTTTCTGCACTCTGACACAAGGATGAAAGGATGGTACAAAGGGGGATAACAGAGGAGATGGTGATGACAATACATCATTTTAATGCAGCCTCTCCTACATGCTTACAACTACTCTTAAGTGCTCTCCACTTTTTCAACGACAGGGTTCTATTATGGTGAGAAATTCTAAGAAAGCAATTTTGGATGACACTTTAGGCAGGAAAGTACCACTCAAAGTTAGCTCTTACACATTATGACAACTGCTATGCGTCCTGTTAAACACGACCATGCAGCTCACCCTTCCATCACAAAACCATCGCTTTAGAGTCTCCACTGTCAAAAGTTTCCTCACTTCCCCTCAGTAAAAAACAGTGCACTTTTACGCTTGGCAAATTGAAAGGCCAATGACTTCCAGTCCTCGCGGCCGAGTCGGCGTAAATCAATCCCATTTATGACCATCACATTCCTTTCCCTTGCGATTGGCTACGGTCTTCCCCACATCCACCCCGCATCTCCATGTTTCCCTTCTTGTGAAAGACTTGTGTCCAAGGCGAATCTTGGATTTCACAGCTGGAGTTGATAAAGTCCTGAAGTGCTGAATGGGACTCTTCCCTGAAAAACAACAAGCAGGAGAGGGGATGTAGAGTTGTCCCAAAGCTGTGCTGAAGTGCTGCAGGAAGAGGCTGCTGTCCAATAGAGGGTGCTACCAAACACAGACTTCTGGAAAAGAACAAACTTCTCCAATAAAAACTCGACTTGATGAAATAATTAAGTCATATTTTTGCCTAATATTCACTTTGCAGTTACTGCATCTTGTCATGCTATATCAGAGCAGCCGTAATGGAACAAATGACTGGAAGTGTAACTCCACACTGCTGCACAGCTTAAAGAAGTGGCAGTCAGAAATGAACACCAATAACTAATTAAAATACAATCCAATTTTGTGTGAATGGAAAAGGAATGGCAAGAGAAAATTCAGCCAAATGACTGAGACAGCGTGGCACCATCCTCCGCTCCTTCAGTGTCATCCCAAGCCAAACACAACACCGAACTGATGCGCAGGAATGTTCGAGCACTTATTACTATTGTTAGTGAATTACATTTTTGCATGACAGGTCGAGCGCAGCAGTTATCACATAAGGGTTGAAATTGTAGGAGGATGTTTATGTCCAGCGTGGCTACAGGCAGAGATCCCAACAACAACAGTGAAGTGAGTCACAAGTGTCTTTTACGATGAGTAATGATGACGAGGCGTATCTTTGGATATCGTTCTCCCCTTGTGAACAAAAAGAACTGCAAGACTGACACCAAACCAGAGTCCAAATTTTCAGTTTCACAGTGGTTTTGGTCCAGTTGTGACACTTACATGGAACATAGAGAAACCTGATTATTAAGCCTGTTGATACTTGATTCTAACAGTATCCAGGTGTCTGTAAGACTCTGCAGTATCTCAGCTACTACAATTTCTGTACCAACTGACTCACTGTTTCATCCATAATCACAGCGGGGGTCTTTCGTAAGCTGCATTCAATGTTTTCTATATGTGGTTTTTCTTTTTAAGGTGGCTTATTCCAAAATACATTATCCACTGCTCGTGATCATTATCTACAGTATATCTCAACGTGTTTTCAGAAGTCTGCAGGGAGATGCAGATGAAAATGTGGACTGATTGTACAGACAGCTGGAAAAGCACATTCATCTGTGACAATATACACCAGCTCTGTCTAAAATGTTGGTTCCCAATAGAACATGACTCATGAATCAATCACCACAAACAACTACTCATCCTGTGGGAAACACGACTAACACCTGGTTATTATTCCAGACTTTCAGTCTACAAGCTCCCCATCAGGGCATCGAGCTCAACCTGCCCCCAAGTGTTTCTGCACACATGCATTGTGACATGCTGCAATCTCCAACAAAGAACCAATCGAAAGCTGATGCTGAAATGCTTCCTTAAAGTCAAGTCCACTTGAGAATCAGCCATCGCATGGAGACAAGATGAAGACAAACTCAGCTCAAGGGTCATGGCCATTCAGCTCTCCAGGAGACAGACTGCAGGAAACTCTGCATCAACTGACAGGAGGCTCATCTCAGCAGTCCTCTCACCACCTCTCCATCTTGACTCCACCGGGGACACATTGATCATGCTGTATTCATAGAGTGATGTTTTATTGCAAGTGCAAGTTTTATTGTGAAGGTCTAACAATGAAAACTATGCAAATAGTCGAGTCAGTTCAATGCAGAACTTTGCTCCCGTGATGAGAGAAAATGACTCTCAAGAATTCTTATTACATTCAACACCTTCATAATATCGACAAAGAGGGCCTGTTTGAACCTCATAAGCTCTATTCAAACAACAGACAAGTGTTCTTTATCCCCTGAGTAACTTGATTAAGCCTCATTACTTTCAAATGTGTGCTAAGACACACACACAGCTTTTAACCTCCATCCCCTGGGCTGTAAATAGGGAAAGCTTGTTGTTTGCTCATCTGATAAACACATACTGGTGTCATCTGTGGCTGGCCTGGGGTTGCTTTGACTCTCCCTCATTAGCAGTGAGGCTCGCATAACGTCCGCTTCAACGCCGTCTGAGAGCGCCGTCTGATTAAAGAAGAGGGTTAATAGCTGCCCGACTGCCTTCAGCCGTACCTCTCGAAGCTTGTCAACAGGTCCAGATGTGAGCGTGCATCTATGCGTTCTCATGTAATACAGAACATACAGAAATGTGTCCGCTTACATGAAAAGACAACCACACTGACATTGCATGATAACGCACACACATGCACAACAAACAAGCAGACTGAACCAGCCTGTGTTCACTGTACAACGTCTCATTATGTTTAATGTCTACTCAACAGCACTAGCTTGTTAAAGCTGCCTTTAAACACAGCCTCCGGCACTGTACTGTACACGCTCACTGTCTTGTAAACTACACACAGCCGTTACATAAGTTATAGGAAAAAGCAGCTGGTGGGCGCCTCTGCTCTCTTGTGATTTATGATGCGATGAGGAGGGGGAGAGGAGAGCGAGGACAGTCGTCTAATTGGTACACTCTGACCCACTGTGCAACAATTCACAGGTTTTCTGAGAGATCCAGATCCACCTCCACAGCTGAGCCGGCATGAGCAGGAAGTGTGTCTACCTATGAGTGTATATGTGCGTGACAAGACAGTGGGAGTTCCTCTCCTCTGACACAGATGTGTCGGCTGTACATCCTGTTGACTGGGACGATGTTGAAGCAGACGGGGCCCCCTGCTCCTTAAATTGCAAAATAATGATTTCGTGAAAAGATTCTTCATTCCCCAAACACGGGATATGCAAAGTTAATATGATAACTATGGGGTTTTATTTGGGGTTTTTTGGTCTAAATGCTGTTTCGGAGAATCAAATTCTGCTGGAAACCAAATATTTATATAATATGAGAATTTTAGTGGTGATGTTTTGACGTTTTGGGGTTTATATGCAGTGTTTCCTCTAGGATTTTGTTCTAACTGCTGAAATGAATGAGTTTTGTTTTGTACCACCAGAAGACGTGTAGCAAATCCGCTCACACGAGAAGGGCTTCAGACACATATTTGCACACAGCTGTAGGTGTCAGGCTAAGTTTAATAAAACGCTTCAAGCCCATCCCAGAGAGCCTATGTCCATTGGTTAGTCTTGCCTGTCCTGATCGCTCTCCTGTCCTTCTACTCTGCCTCTTTCCTCTGTCTCCTCTTGTCTAATAATGGAATGCATGAAGTAAAGTACTTGATCAAGCAACTGACAAGAATGAAATGAAACAACTACTGGCCATTTTCACATTTCACATACAACAACACACCCATCTTCCCTCCTTAGCTTAATCCAGCTAAAGATCCGCAAAGATCACGATAGTTCAAATGTGTGCAGTGTGTTTGTGTACAAAAAGCCGTTCATGTTAAATGTATGAGTGCGTTGCTGATGCAAACGAGCGAGTCTCTAAATCTCTGCTGCTCCTCTTTGCTGCTGATCTTCCTTCCCCTGCTGTCTCCATCAATCAGTAAGATGCTACCAAAGCCTTGGAGGCAATACAGTGTAATGTCTGTGTGTGTGTGTGCATCTCACAGAGAGAGACACACACGCACACACCCACACACCCACACACACACACACACACACACACACACACACACACACACACACACTTCTGAGAGCAAATAACTGAGAGAAAGAATGAGGATCAGAAAAAAGCAAGAGGCTGTTTGTCTGTGCATTTGTGTGTGTGTTTGTATAAGTAGTAGTAAAAGAGAAGCCAGCATCCATTATTCAGTGTGTGTGTGTTAGTGTGTGTGTCTGTGTGCACATGTGCATGCGTGTGTTTGTGTGTGTGTGTGTGTGTGTGAGAGAGAGAGAGACACACACAGAGATAATGACAGACACAGACAGAACAAGTGAGTAGCTTCAATGTGAACAGAAAATGAGGGGTAAAAAAAAAAGAGATAGTGGTCTGTAAAGAGTGTTTACTCCTGTGAATGTGTGTGAGGGTGTGTGTGTGTGTGTGACTAAGGGTGGTCCAGCGTGTGTGTTTACGCTCCTCTCTGTGTTTTTAGTGTGTCTGATGACAGCGGCTGAAAGCTTAATGGTGCTCTGTCTTGCATGGACCCTAGTTATTACAGGATTCTCTTACAGTTAAACAGCAACAGACACACACACACACACACACACACACACACACACACACACACACACACACACACACCTCTGGACCAGGTTAACCGATAAAAAGTGTGTGAGCGACCAGTATGCAAAGTAGAGATTACATTGGACTGGATTATATGTTTAGAAATCCTGCTGGAGCTAGAGTTCGTTAAATTGATCTAGTGAAGAAGCAAGTAGCAACAACATGATAATTAACAAAGTCAAGAAGGTTACTGATGATTATACACAGGGACAGATTAAAAAATTCAGCCTGTGACATAAATCCACTTTTTAAAATGCAGTTATTTAGAGTTTTATGATATTGCAAGTTTTGTGTACAGCAGCAAATTGCCTAAATATTGGTAGTCGCATGTCAAATATAACAGTCCAGAAGAGGGTTATGGTTAATGATCTTTCAGTCTGTGGTCTAAAAATGAGCAAAGAAAATGTCGAACTATGAATATAAGGAGGAGGAAGTCTTTGCAAATGCACGGAGAGTTGAAATAAAGGCTACGTGTGTCGACCATTGGCGTGAATACGGTCTGAGGAGTTCAGAAATCGTGACCTACAGCAAGCAGTGTGAGCCAAACCTTCAGATTAGTCATTCTGAAGATGGTATATTTGGCGGTGTGCAGCAATCTGAGACAAGTATGGACTGGACACAAATGAGCTGACCTGAAAGGCCACAAAAGGTGGAAGAGGTGAGGGTTTGACTGGAAGACGGGGTCTACTTGGGAAAGTTTTTGATTGGATGGGGAGAGTAACTGACCAAAAGTAGTTGTTTTATATCCTCTGTTCAAGGGACTCAAAGTGTCTGGTGCAATGACAAAAAAGCCATTCTGTGTGTATTCTTTCTGTTATAGTATAGAATAGTTTGTCATTTGTGGAAAACAATACAAAATTGTTGTAATGTAATGTTTTATCCTGCTTTTTAACTTCATTGTATGTGATGCAGTGAAGCCATAAATGCACTGTACATCAGCTGGTTCCAGGCATCATCTGCATACTCATAATTCTTTATGAGTGTTGGTTGCGGTGTTAACAGGAAGCTGTTGACAAGCTATAAGACTTAATGTCAGCTGTCAGGTTTCTGTTGCCCAGGCAACAGGCGGGAGATGCTAATTTCAATCGTCAGTCTAGTCTCTACAGATTAATTTGTTTCTTTTTCGGAGCAAAATCACACAGCCAGGCACATGCACGCACATGTAATCACAGGCGTTAGAGGTCTCAAGGTTACAGAAGCAGAAGGTTTGGATAATGCAGGGAAGACTGAGGGGGAAAATGAAGAAGGAAGTATTTTAACGTCCCTTATTAAACACAGTTAGAGGAACAATAGATGTTAGTTCTTTACCATTTTCCCTTGAGACTGTGTGTAACTGAGTGTTAAACAGGAATTGCTGGAAATGAGCATTCTTGCTCAACTTACACTGGATTAGAAATGGACAACAATGTCATTTAAAGGGTATTTTTCGTCTACTTTATTGACTAATTTATTACTAATGACCTCATGAGATGAAGCAAAGTCTGGATCAGGTAGTGTTAGTATCACCATTGCAACTTTATAACATTATATACTTTATAACAGAAAGATGGATCTTCTTGTCCAACTTTGACTTCCTTACAGAAGACCACTGTGCTGTTTTCCATCTGTCATCTACTAGCCTGTCCTCTAAATATTTCAATATTTAAAAGAATTTCCCCAATTATCTAATTTCTCCTTTATTAAGCCTTAAAGTGCTGCTTACTGACCCACACATAGCAGGTCCTCACAAAGTATTGCATTTTGGCTTGAGTTCGGGCCATTTCTGGGCCATTTTTGGGCTTGGCTGTGATTCAGATTTGGTTACTTTCAAATATAATTTCCATCTCTGACTGTGCCAATCGTAGATACACAATGCCCAGTGAGAAGAGGGAAAGAGACTGACTGTGGCCACTGCGTTGCATTAGCCTGGTGAACCATCAGTCGGTAAGAAATGAAATAAAAGAAAAATATAGCTTCAGGTCTTGGATCAGGTTTGGGTTTCAAATTTGGCAGGACCAGTCAGGTTGGGTGGTAAATACTCTGGTACGAGTCGGGTTTGTGTCTCAGTTTACTCTACATCAACTCAACTGAGCCCCTATTAATTTCAGGACCTGGTGTGTTGACACAGGTTTTGTAGCTCAAAAGACAGAGCATAAAACCAAAAGCTCGATGGATTGACATAACATTAAGTCATCCATGGTTAGAGCGTTGGTTCATATCTGGGCCAATGGTGCTACAAAGTCAAAAGTTCATAGTATTTATTTTTATTCCTTCTTCTGCCTCAATGATGGGCACAACTTGTTCTCAGACTACTTCCTGTATTCTTTATGTCGTGTCACAATAAGGACAAAGCTTCTGCAGAAGCTCCATCTACGTGACAGGGAAGCATATTATGGTAACAACGCCTTACAGTCACAGGTAATATACATCTGTCATGTAATAGGCTAACTTTTCTACCTAGTGATGCACAGTGAAAACACAAAAGCACGAGAGCACTGAGCCACCTATAACTGGTGTGGCTACGTCTGCAAAGCATAGGTCCGAATGTGTCATTGACCAGATGTTAATGAGCTCTTGTTGCATAACCAAAATGACACCGATTCTCTCGAATTTGCATGAGGATGCCAGTAATTAGTCATACGCAACCAAGTCTGAGGATCATGAAATCGTTCTCTAAACTCTGTGGTGGGGTAGCTGTGGAGCAGTAGCAGTGGAGAAGCAATTTAGTCAAAGTGATATAGCAGTGGGGAACTCATGATTTAGCAGTGGAGTAGCAGCTGGCGCTACAATGTCCCAACACTCACGTCCTGAACGCTACTGTGGATAACCATTGGCAAGAGGCAGCACCGACACTTTTCCTTTACACAGATCCGGCAGCCACTTACATGTAAAAGTCATTTGCAGTACAGTTACTGGTACCATGATGTGATTAAAGGGCTAAATTGACTTTGAAATCATACCCCAGAGTAACACAGACTTTATTTTTGTCTTGTAGCAGTGGAAGTAAATCAAATCGAGGAGGAAAGAGCAAGTTGCAGAGCTGCCAAAAACTTCTAATTCCTTCCTACTTCCCTTCATTGGCTCCTTGCCTCCAGACAAACAGTCGAAACAGAAATCGCCATGTGCAGATCTGTCGGTCTGGCTCCGACGGAGTTTAGACGTTGATTACCCTCGGAGTTAAGCGATTCTTTTCAGGGAGGACGTATCTGAGGGTGTACTCAGCTGGCTCACATCCAATCTCAGGTTGTGATTGGCAAGAATATACCAGTGCAATTAAATGAACACAAACAGACTTTGGTCAGTTTCCAGTCATCAATACATAAACACAAGAAAAAACTTGTTATCACATTTCACTGTAAGCTAAGTTGGCTCAACCATTGTCGGTTCTTAACCGCTTTTAGTTAGATCTTAATTCAAAATCTTGCTTTAGGTCCGACAAAGAGAAGATGAAAGGAAGATGGATTTGCTCAAACAAACCTCAGCTTCTCAGAGGTGACAGTGGTCACTCGTATACCACCACCACATGTTATGTTGTAGCTTCCAACATTTTTTGATTATCCAACTGACAGCAGCAGTAATTCACTGATATCTTTACCTCACCTTGACCCTTAGCGGATGTGACCAGCATTTTCCCTCTCTTATCTAAACTTTTGAGGATTTGGAGATAGAAGTCAAAGAGCCTACACACACTAGCATACTCACAAATCACTTTAACTGGTCACTATGCTCGTTCAGTACAGTGAGGATGAAGCTTTGGCCTCTCTGTGGCTGCATTCAGACTTTATTACAGAGCTGAACATGTGGCTAAGTGCTGAGAGCCTCTAGCATGAAACCCATTTCTCCTGCTCAAATCGCTCTGATGAAAACCAAACAGGGCCTGAGAGAGGCCAACGGCCAGCCGTCCAACCGTCCAGTCAGTCAGTAAACCCCCCTCAACCCCTGCTACCCACCCCTCACCACCACATGCACATTGTCCAATTAAGGTCTTCTACTCTCTGCTCTGTGCCCAGTCAGACTGCCACAGGCTGCCAAGCCTCAAACAGTCTGGTCAGGGGAGTAAATCTCGCTCTCTGGGCCTGACAGGCCATGGTGGGTGATGCTGCCCGCTCTGACACTTCATCATCAGTGGGTGGGCACTGGCGCGTGGGCACAAGGCTATAAAAGGCCTGGAGGAGTCAGATCTATGGCCCTCTTACCCCTCCTACCACTGTGTTTGGACCAACTGCCAGTTTGACGAGAGTGTGTGGATGTGTTTGAGTGTGTGTGTCCTGAGGCAGGGTGGCTAGACTTTACACTTGCTGCAGGATTGTGAGCAGTATTATAACATATTGCAGACACTGCCAGTGAACCATAACACTGAGCCGTAACTTCACTTTAAATGAAATGTCGCTCTGCTGTGAAAATGGCAACACCTAATAGGCTAGTAAATTTGTTGCTGCATAATATAACTGGGAGAGGGCTGGTCTTGAACTTTTTGCTGAGTTCCATGTGTAAAGCAATGCTGCAAAGAGAGGCAAGAAACAGCACAACCCTACAACGCATGTTGACGAAAGTTTATTTCTAGGTAACTGGTGGACGAGGTGGGGAATAGTACAAGCTTGACATTTTGAGAAATATGCACTTGCTGTCTTGCCAAAAATTAGATGTGAGATTGATGCCACTCGCATATCTGTCAATTGAATATGAAGCTGCAGTCAGCAAGAATAAAAGAATAATGCAGCTGTTTGCCAACAGATTTTTTTTCACATTATTATGTATTATTCTTCACCTTTAGATGCAGTTGTCTCAACACTAACAGCTGACTGTTCCATGTGTTATTTGTGTTTTTATGCTATATTGCAGCGCCAATAACGTCCATGCTGACAGCAGTGAAAACAGCACTAGAAAAAGTGTTGCTCACTTGCAGAGTGATTGATACCGCTGTTGGGCTGACCTGAGGGAAGAAATCACTCTTCCATTCTTTCAACAGACCTAATACACATGCTATCTCAGCATCAGTGGACCAGGGCCCAGTCAAAGTGCACGATTTGCAAATCACTTTGCAGCCATATAGAAAATTAGCCTGTCTGAAGAGGGAGACGATGATGATTGAGTGACCTGATGAGGTCAGGTTAGCCTGCAGAGCATTGCACACACTGATGAACAACTTTGCTCTTTTGAACCAGGAGTATATCTCAAGTTGATTTTGTAGCCAAATATGAAAAGATCTGGTCAAGTTTATACAGGTTGAGTCAAAAAGACACAAGTTTTGTAAGTTTTATGCCCTGACCTGCGTAGGATTGAACACATTCTAAAGCTTTGGTTTGACCACAACATTGGCTCCAGATAATGAGCGTTCAATGAGACCAAAAGAAGTCAGTCTGAAGCCTGACACACACTCAGCACCACTCTGCGTTATCTCATCCTGTCGCTGTAAATTTCTGAGATGCTGTCAGATACAGCATTGATCTCCATCTGCCTTTTCTGGTTTGTAGAGTTTCCTAAAACCCTCTGAGAAACCAGAAACGAGCTAGAGCTGCCAAGTCCGGCCTGGAGCAGAAACACAGGATGAAAGCCAGCCACAGGCTTGCTCCTCTAACTTCTCGGCTACCGCTGTCTTTTTGTATTCATCAAGGGAAACAGCGGTGCACAGCAGGAAAGAGTTTTCCAGAAGTGACAGTGGTTACTGGTAAGTCACAGTCGGGTGCTACAGTTTCCTGCAGTCACTGCAATTAGATCAACAACAGAGATGACAAGTATTCACGTGTATGGATGCACACAGAGATATTAAGATCAGATTATTTTCCATCAATAACATTCGTGCCCTAACCTTAACTACAGGCTTGGGTTCCACATGGCCCGAGGATGTCATTACTGGGCTGCTGGCTGTCCCTAGCCAAAGCCTGGTGGTGATTTTATCTTTAATAAGCAGGGACATGGTGGAACAGGTTCTTCTCTCAGGTTTTTCTTGAAATGTCAAAGTTAAGAGAGGGCAGTGGTGAAAGTGCAGGCTGTGGGGAGGAGTCTTTGTCGAGAGGAAGCAGTGGAACGAACTGGCGGTCGAGCCCAGTGGCTGCTCTGCTCCGGTGCTGAGCTCCATTTTTCCACCCAAACAAATAACGTCACAACACCTGTCAGAACAAATAGCACAGAGCTGAGAGAGAGCAGTGTGGCTTAATATAGTACATACACTCTAGGCATCTACTCTGCACACTTAATAAAGGAGAAATGGAGCAAGTCAGTGGGGCATAAACAGTGTAGGTCCTCTAGAAAAGGAAAGAAAATAAGATGCAAATCAGGTACGGTTCAAAATGGGGTGAGACGACTTGTACCTGTTTATTCTGTGAAGGGCCAAATGGGCCGTCCAATTCACACATCTAGTACAGATCACAGGGCTGACACATAGACCATTTACACTTTTAAGGTCTCAAAGGCACCTAAGCCAGAGTCAGCCAGTGGGTTCTAGCAGAGCTAACCATGCTAACACTACTATCAGAAACCACATTCTTCTACTGTCAAGCAGAGTCCATCATACCTTCACAAAGACAGACAAATGTATTTGATACAACTGATAGGTCTTTTCTACTGTGGGAATTCAACAACCTGCAACTTGCAGCTTCCAATAACCTCAACTTTCTAGAGCCTGTGGGGCTTTGCTTCTTTTTCCGTGGATTTCCACTGTGTTTTACTAACCAGACTGTTTTGGAAATATGTCATTACAAAAGGTGGCAGCAGGAAGAAATGATTGTCATGTGCTGATGGGTGAGAACAGTTGTAGGACCTGAAAAAATGTGGCGAACATTGATTTTCTGTCACTTTTACGCTAAAGTATTTTCAAATGTTATTGTGATCTAATTAATGGAAGGGCTCCACTGACAGCGGGAGGTCGATAGAATAGATCATACAGTTAAGAAAACTGGTACTGAGCCAGCTCCCTTCCTGCTGCCCAGCTCTCGAGTGCCGAAAGGCCAGCTGCCAGTCCCACTCTGCTCAGCTTGGTGCTTGATTCTGACCTGTACCAAAGACACAGGTGAAGGATCTGGCTACATCTTAATGAATGTATGTATGCCGTGCTAAGTTCCAGAAGAACATTGCCTATACAGTGAAAAGAAAGCTACTTTGACATTTGGGGAAGATTTTACATGCAACATTGTATAAAATGCAAATTATTGTTAATTTGTTGGAAAACTGAACTGGCAGTGCCCTAATGATCCTTTATTCTCCCACAGCATTCTGCTGCTTCATGTGAATGGGAACCTTATTTAATTGTGCTTTTGCCAGGACATGTGAAATACTTGAAATTCAAGCAATGGAAATGCAGCTAGTGAGCCTGGCAGACTGTGAGGAGATAAAGTGAAGCCCAGGCTGAGCGTTGGTACGGAGAGTCTGAGTTGGTGATGAGCAGCTCTGTAGATTATTGAGTTCTCTGGAGTGGAATAAAGTGCTTCACATGGTAGTTTATGAAATTGAACATCCTCAGGGCTGAGTCATGGTTAGGCCTGACTGACTGTTCAATGGCTTGTAAAGAAAGTTTGTGAGTGACTGTGAGGATTTCTGAGGAGAGATTTCGTGAGTCTCTATTTGTATGGAGGTTCACATGTATTTATGTCTATATTTGTGCGAGTATAAGGACTTTTTTGTCTCGTGTGGGGGCACTTACCAGTCCATAACCTTTCATGGCTTTATGATGGACTCTGCACTGCCACGGAAAGGAAAACTGGAGCTAAATCCAAGCGGTGGTGGAGAAAGAGAGTCACATCCTCCCATAATTCACAAAGAAAGATCTGCAGTATTACCCACTTTGAGACCCAGGATAAACATTCATCACCAGACTTTTGTCAAATTTAATATAATCTGTCTTCAGCATAAAGAGCAGAGTTTTACCTCTGCAAATATTTCTCTGAGCCAGAGCTGCTGTTGGAGCGGATGGTTGGGTGTAGCCTGGAGCACAACAGGAGATTGAGTTTACTCTGTCCCCTCTCTCATTAGATATAAGCAACTTAATGAGCTCACCCTCTCGTGATTATCTAAAAAAAGGGCCAAAGGATGGCATAACATTCCACTATGGAAAGTAAGCATAGGCCACAGCATCCTGCCCGCCCAGCTGGAGAGCGCTCCCACAACTACTGGACTGTGAAATTACCACAAACATGACAAGAGAAAAAACAGAGAAACGCATATTTCACTGCCTCTATATTAAGGGCCAGGAATGTCAATTTCACAAACAACCCCCATGCCCAACCCCCCCGCCCAGATTCTGCAGTGCAGAGATTGGAGCATTAGCTTTTCTGTGGTTTCTGCACAGGGAGAGAAAACAAATAAACTCCCTGCCCTTGAAAATTGAGTTAGAGAGGCCAATTAGAAAACACAACTCAAGCTTGATGGAGATACCAGGAGCAGAAAAGTGAGGCAGGAAGGTGTGAGGGAATATCTGGCAGAGTCAGAAGCTGTCAATCAGAATTAAAAAAAAAACAGAGGGCGATGAATAAATTCACCGGCTCGATAATGCAGTTTGTCATTAAGCAGAGCTTTGTGGAATAAACTGTGGACAACTGCGAGTTGAAAACTTACACGCCAGCTGTAATTACATGCACATAAGGATTTTTATTCCCTCTTCTGGGGGTTTTTAAATGTTGTTGTTTTTTCTTCGTGCTCCAAGACATATTCTTTGCACGCCCACTTGAGTGTGAGGTCACGCGGTGAGAGAGGCCAGGTTTGGCTGAGCGTTCGCTGTGGGGATGGTGGGAAACCATCTCTCTCCTCATGGCTAATACCCACTGGAGCCACTGTGCACAGCCACTGTGAAATGGGCCTAACAGCCCAGATGAGGGCGGAGAGGGGGGCATGTGGATAAGAGGAGTGAATGCTATTGGCCTGAAGCAGCAGGCGATAGGCTTCTGAATATTTGCAATAATGGGTTTGGAGCACACCTACTCATTACGGTAATAGCCAGCTCTTAAAGGCTGACGTATGGACAAATGGCTGTGGTGAACAGCGCCGGGACGGGTGAAGGTCACAGAGTACGCGCGCGAGATCAAGGAATGTTCTGCGTGTCCCGGTACGACCTCTTTATTCAGTAGCAGGCTTTCTGGTTTCCTTCTGTTCGCCTATTTCATTCGTCCCATAGAACAATTTCACAAATCACCTACTTTACAGGGATTATGTTGCCACTAATTTTATTTACCTGAGCGGGTTGAGTCTGGCAGCATGTCTGCAGTCATAAATAGGGATGAAATCAGCTTCCTTTCGTCTTGTCTTCCATCTCACTCACCATTGCTGTGATACCACAGAGGGTGATCTTTACAAAGATGATGGATATAACAATGGTGCAGCTAAGCCAAGGCACAGCACAGCTGAGTACTCAAATCCTCAAAAACACGGTTAAGAATGCACATGTTGATGTCTTTCATAAGTGCTGTATATACATAGACATAAGGATTTAAAAAAAGAACAAAACAAGGCTCTAATTAGCTTCCTGGTTTCACCACAAATCAACATGGAAACCTATTCAGCACAGTTGTAATTAGGACTATAAACAATGATTATTCCTATCACGAATTCATCTGCTCCACGATTCCATAACAATACTCTAGATCTGACCTCATCACTTATCTTGTTGTGTCTGACCAATGATCCAAAACACCAAAACATTCAATTTACTGTCACGAACTGTCAAATCTTTGGCATTTTTTGTTTGAAAAATGGTGTGAATGATGAATCAATTAATGAAAAAAGCTGCAGATTAATTTTTTTGTTGATCAGCTGAAGGATTATTGAACGAGGCTTTGCAGCTCTAGACTTGTGATTAATCACTTATCAGAATTTTCATCAATTACTTTCTGTCAACAGCTTATGAATGAACAGTTTAAGAATGAGTTGTGATGCGTCTTGAATGAGTCGGTGTCTGGCTGAAATAACCTTTTCCCAAATCTTTATAAGACAAAAACAATCCTTTAAAGTTTGAAGTTCATTAGTAAAACTTTAAGGCTGAAGCAAGAAAAGTGAGAAAACAAACATAAAGTAGAAGGAAGGCGATCAATCATTCGGCTCATGGTCTCATGTGCTTAATGTGGTAATAATAGTGAAAAATGCTCCACCTAGACCTGCTCTATGTGGTAGCAGGGGACAGAAGCAGAAACTTTCGCACACAAGTTCAAAATCTGCAACAAAAAAATGACAAGTGGAGCGCAAGCTCAGCAGAGTTGAAATAACTGTCAGTGCTGCAGCGCTTTGGGCTGCATGGAAAAACACAGCTCTCTCGGGTCCACGTTAGCGGCTCTCAGTGGCCTGCCGAGGTGTCGCGGAAAAGTGAGAGCTGCTGCTCGGGGGCTCGAAGCCAGGGGCCGCCCAGTGGGACCCGCAGTGAAGTCACACATCAAAGCAGTGCTGCCGTAAGCTGCTTTTTTTAAGTCACTGTATGCATAGACCGTCCTTCTTCTCCCTGAACTGTGTGGTTTCTGTTCTACTGCCTTTCTTCTTCTCTCACTTCTTTTCCCTCGCTTTCTCCGTGACCCAAAGAGAGGAGAACGTAAGGTCAGACAAAAGACGCTTCAGCAGAGCACGGCAGCACATTAGTGAAGTGCTGTTTTGAGTGTGCGTCTGTGCATGTGTCCATCTTTGGTCTTAACAAGCCAAGAGGCCTTTTGGGGTGTTCTGACATTAACTTTGCTTGGATAGGGCTAAAGTCAATATGGTGGATCATCATTCAGACAATCGTTGGACATTACAACTCATTCAAACTGGACAAAGGAAACTCTTTCTAAGCCAAAGGTTGAGGTCAAATTAGTTTTTAGTGTAGCAAAATTTAGACCAGCAAGACCAGTAACTATGTAAGTAAGTATGAATTCGCCAAAAAGACCACAGAGAAGGACAGGAAGTTCAGCTGAGGTCTATTCTAAACCTACTTATTCATAAGAAGAATGATTCTATATGTTTAAACTGGAGTCAGATTCCTTGTATGTGCACATATACGTGGCCACTAATGATAAATCTGACTCTAAAAAAAGAAGAAAAAAAAATCACAAAATTAAAGGAAAATGACAGAAAAAAAAATGAAAAACTGTACTAACTGATATTTCCCATTACATCCCAGAAGGGGGCAGGGGTTGCAGACAGACTCAGCTTTGGTGATGAGGAGGGAGTAAAAGGATTAGCCTCAACTGGATGCTTTTGGATCAGCATGGAATTCATTATCATGGAAGCTTTTCTCATGAAGCAAAAAAAAAGACATCATATATGTCATTTATCCTACAGCATGTCTAACAGTGATTATAGCCCATGTTGTGGTTCACTGGTTAGGCAACTTATTTCTAATCTAGTCGTATGCATGTGTGTGTGTGTGTGTGTGTGTGTGTGTGTGTGTGTGTGTCAGCAAGAATCAACAGTAATGAGGCAAAAACAAATTAGGGAGTAATTTTGATGCCTTGCTGCACTCTCCTCCTTTCCTCCTTAATTTACATTTCTATCACATACAAAGAAAAATATGTTTTTTTTTCCCGCACCCTCCAAGCAGAGTAATTACCATTGACTGGGAGGGGATGAGGTGCATGACCTTTTCTGCAGTGGTGCAGAGTGGGGCAGCATTTCACCGTCTCTGTCTGTCTGTCAGGCAGCTGATGTGTGTTCTGTTATCTCAGTGTGGATGGTTAAAGGACAACGTGGCCACATTTTAAATGCATAAATCACTCAGCCATAAAACTCATTACTGCATGCACAAGGAGAGTGTGTTGGTGTGTGTGTGTGTGTGTGTGTGTGTGTGTGTGTGTGTGTGTGTGTGTGAATGCGAGCTTACTGTAAAAGCGTGTGTTGTGGTGGTTTGGCCCCTGACTCTGGATTCTTCCCTAAGATTGGAATATGTTCTTTGACAGGAAAATTATCAGCCTGAGTTAATTGATGGAAATAATTTGGAGATTCAAATCTACATTGCGTCAATGGTGGATTGATTCTGTCATTCCCAGAGGGGCGATAAACATGTAAGTTAAACTCTGACTGATAAGCTCCAAGTCAAACAGTCCTGTGTGGACACAGACGCATGCATATATAGTGGAATGGCTACAAAACAGACAATTCATACAACAGAATGACTAAATTAGTTTGCAGTTGCTCCTCCTGCATGCTGAAAATGCTGCCACCTCTGTCTCAATTTTTAAATTCAGGGGTCACGGGCAGGGTTCACGTTTGACATCAACAAAAATACACCCATAAATGCTTTTAAATGATAGACAGTTCATTTTTTCTCCTCAGCAAATCTGTCAGAGCAGGAGACAAAGCTTTAAGTGATTTTTCTTGTTCTTTGGCTCCGTCTAGGACGCTCTGCTCTGAGTATCTTATAATGACCAGTTGGCCAACTTGTATATGATTCTGATTATGGTGCTTGGACGCCGCTCTGTGTTTTGCTGTTTATCCCAGCCAAACCTGTGTGTGCCAGCTCAAATAATGTCCATTCTGGTTGAATAACACAGCATGAGAAAGTCCAGCATTTCAGCTTGGTAATGACTGATGTGTCTCCTGTGGCTCTTTTTTTTCCCCTCTTCCTTTGGCTCTCGTCCTTCTTAAATGTACATTTTTACATTTTGAGTTTTCAGCTGACAGGCTTCCTCAGAGCGCCTTGCAATAATTAGATGCTACTGAATTAAAGGAGAATCGCGGTTTATTACAACGTGCGTCTTAGTTTTGTATTTTTGTCAACCTTTTCCATAAATTTAGTCCGCCAATTCATGCGGAGTAGATTAACTATAATTTATCTATATAATATATGTCAACATACAGTATATAGCAAAGGCTTATAACATGTAAAATATATAATACCCAAAGGTTTAATCTCGTCACTCTGTGAAATGAAACACCTCGCTCAGGACAGCAGAGAGGGGACAAGTAATTATTTTTTCAAAATGTTACATCAAAAAAATTCCTGCGTGGTGACATCACTATGGGTGGAGGTTGGGCTTTTGAGATGCTATATATTCAGCAGCACTGGTAGCAGCAGCAAGTGACAGACTAGCTTTCAGGTGAGCAGTGTGGCAGCAGGCATGTGACCAAAGAGTGAGCAGAGCGCTGACGGTTAAGTGCATTGTCATAATTAAAAGCGTGCATTTGCTATTTGTTGCAGCAGACTGGACTTTTAAAGGTCAAATCAAAAGAGCACATCTTAAAGATCAGCAATAATCCCATAATGCAAAAAAACTGCATGTGCTACAGCCTTACTGTTCCAATGGCCCGCCTGCGATATGGGAGAATTTATTGTAGGTATTGATACAAATGCTACATCCATGCTTATACTCATATTACATGCCATTAGAAAGCTAAGATTCTTATAAATTGATTAATGCAAAATAGTTTATACAGCCACATCAGGAGGCGCAATAAATACAAACAACTGACAAACAACCATTTTTAAAATTGATGCAACATTAAGGCAACTCGCTGATTATGTTTCTCAGTGATCCACAGATCGATAATGATCCACTGTAGTAACAGTATTTAGTCCAAAACGTGATAATAATGCACAGAAAGATGTTTTCTCCTTTCAAATTAGCAGGCGATGTGCTCGTCTTCTGCTTGTCTTCTGAGTTTTCCCTCGTTACAACTTCTGGAATCATATACATCGGGCGCCATCTTGTCTCAAGTTACTCTGTTCTTATGTGAATTTCCCTTGGGGATGAATAAAGTATCTATCTATCTATCTATCTATCTATGATGAAGTGATAAATAAAAGAAATGGCCTCAACATAAAGTATATAGCCAAAATCTAGGTATAGATATCTTAAACACGAATATAGATGGCCAATATTTTGATTTCAGGAATATAAATATTGATATTAATGTAGATAAATAGAATTTTTCAAGTTTGCCTAGATACACCTTAGAGAAAACATATGAAAATCAGTTTCTGTGGTTTTGCTATCAGTCCTTTTTTTTTTTTTTTTACTGGAGGCTTCATGCTGCGGTCCAATTGTGTTTTCAAGCCAGTAAGTCCCAGATGCAGTCATCTGCAAGCATCTATTTGCAAGAAATACTCAGAAGGATAAAAAAAAACCTTCAACGTCTACTCAAAGGAGATCAAACCATGGATGTTCTCCAAATGGTTCAAGAACAGCTTTCAATTTACGCTGTGTATGCCTGGTGTTTTAGGCAAACTTTTACTGGACAGGTAAAGGTGAAAACTGTCTGACTGCTCATGATTCTTGCCAATCCAGGCTTCTTTTCAACAATGTCCTCACTTTCCCAAATCTCAGCAATTAACTTGGTGAGTGCAATACAATCATTACTACCAGAGTTGATGGCCAAAACTATGAAAATTAGGCTGGTTGTAAAAAAAAAAAAAAAAAAAAAAAAAGAACAGATTTATCCATTAAGATCAGAGCTAATTTGAATAAATAACCTCACTAAATCGCCAGCATATTTCAAAGCAGCCAGGTAAATAGGGGTAAAATGACTCACTTCAGCTCTTCGAGACCAATGTGGAAAAAATGAGAGTTAACGGAGAGGTAGAAAGTTTTTCAAGGTAAGGAGCAAATTAAGGCAAGCACAGGAGGAGAATGTGGAGGGGAGAGATATGATTCAGCAGTGAGAGGGTGATGTGAGAAGCTGCATAAAGTTTTCAGCCGTTTCCTCGCACACAAACGCACACACATGCACACACACACACACACGCACACCAAAGCTGGTCTACCAATCAAGCAAGGTTGGGAGATACCGCACACATGCAGCTCTCTCACGGGCTTCCAGCATCATATTAACACATGAGTGAGGCTTTCTTTTTTTTTTCAGCAATCCCAAAAATAACACATTGCATAACACTTTCTCTCCTTCCCGCTCTTTTTCTCTAATATTTTGCTTGCAGTCTCCCTCACTCTGGCTCTTTATCCACTTCTCTCTGATACAGAGACTGTAGGTGGGATGTGCCGTTTCCTGCCTTTAGGTGAAATTTGGAAGCGCTACTTCTTTGTGTTGGGCCAAGCTGGAGAGGACGGGTTACGGAGGACAGAGTGTTGGCTAGACTGGATGTGATGACGTGAAGGAGAAAGAAAGGCCAGTGGATATATACTGGAAACAGTAAACTTCAGTTGTACTTAGCAGTAAAAACACAGTGCTGAAGATTATCTGAGCATATCCACTGACCAGAAACTCAGAAAGACACTGAAAAAATAAAAACAGAGTTACTACAACATGGCCATTGGGACTGATGGAGACGAACCTGGCAATCATGATAAGACAGACTGTCAGTTTTGCCAACAAAAGGTGGACAGAACGAGTCCTGCTACACTGCAACCAGAAGAATGAAGTTCTTTCCTACTGAAACTCAATGCCAAGAATTCCCCAATTCCACATATTTTCACGCCAAGCAAAATTAAACATGTTCTTGGAGAGAATCTGACATACCCTGATAGCAGCAAAGTATGACCTTCCTTGTCACAGCCGGAGGACTGCACACAAAACCTGGACATCACTTTTTAAAGTTGATATTCCAAAATCAGTTCTCAAATAGCTGCTTCTTTACACATCCAGCAGACACAAAGCAACATCATCATGTAGTATCTGGAGTTGTGTTTCCACTCTCCTTTTAGCTTTGTATTGGTCTCCATCCACTGCTGAGAATACGCTGTTTAGCTGCTAAATGCTAACTTTGTTTAGCATTTGTGTTTGGGCAATGGAACCAAAGTGCTTGGTTGATCAGAGTTTTGTTTTTTTTTTGCCGATAGCATGTGCCTGTTGCTCATGAACATGAGACTGCTGAGAGCTATGAGACTCAACCAAAGCAGCTAAGTTGTGGGCCTAAAACCAAAACAGTGAGCTGGAAGATGCTCAAATGCTCCGTAGAGCTGAGAGGAAATTAGGTGAGTTGGGTAATAATTATCTGTGGGTTCATCTCTGCAAGCAACCCCTGTCACATTACACATAGTCATTTGATGAATTGTGACTATGGAAATATTGATGAGTGCAGCTTTAATTATTTGTTTCTAAAATATAGTGTCTATTGTACATTGAACATGAAGTAATATAGAGCATAAATAGCAAATCAGTTATTTTTTTCTATATTCCAAAATAATTATACTTACATTTAAACTTTCAGCAAGCTGCTTTGGCATTGCTGCACTCAATTATGGTGATGCTGCATTGTTTAGAGATGCTTCTATAATGTCTTCAGGGCCAAAGAGGAAAGAGTGTGTATGTGTTCTGCTTGTGAGTATTGATGTGAGTGTGTACTGATTGCCTCCATGCTTGTTTTAGGCAAACAGTGCAAGTGTGTGGCTTTAAAGTAAGTGTGTTCAAAGTGATTAGCACAGAGGACTTCAGACTGATATATACAAGAGAGGTGAAAATTAAAAATGAAAGTGATAATAAATAGAGAGAGAAAGAGAGGTTAATGGACAAGTCAATGGGGCTTCACAGTGCCAGTACAGTCACTTCAGCAAGAGAGAGAGAGTCAATGGGGATTTATCAGTGTAACACTTGAGGGAGAGTGAGAAGAACTGAGAGAG
The DNA here is from genome assembly GCF_051107435.1 of Chaetodon auriga. Taxonomy (NCBI): domain Eukaryota; kingdom Metazoa; phylum Chordata; class Actinopteri; order Chaetodontiformes; family Chaetodontidae; genus Chaetodon; species Chaetodon auriga. The sequence continues at coordinate 5,034,637 of NC_135095.1, read as the reverse complement.
AGGCTGATATAGTAAGACTGACAGTCTTTAGCATTATAGCACAGTGAGAGTGAGCATGAGTCATATCCAGAGAGAGAGAGGGCCAGGATGTACAGCAGGATAAGCCCAGCTAAACTTAGCTGAGCCTCCTGTCTGTCAGAGTGTGGTACTTTTTTGGGGGGGGGAAATAAACCTTGATGTTACATTTACTGAAAGAAAAGGAAAAAACAAGTGAAGGAAGGGAGAAGAGGGGAACTGAGACAGCAGATGGGGTGATGGTGTGCAGAAGCAGCTACACTCAATGACGTGAAGAAGACAGAAGGCCGGAGAGACAGAGCCAGAGGGTGGACACCTCTGGCACCCGCAGAAATAATGAATACAAAATTGAATGCAAGAGGTGAACACGTGCCACTCAACAACACCTCACAGACACAAAATAAACTGGAACAATCATCCCACTCGCAACCATTGGGAGGTGTTAGCGTATTGATCTGACAGGCCTAAGGAGAGGGCTGAGAAGAGGATTAGGCAAAGGTGGGTGTATGACTGGGAAATGCTGAACGCTCTAAGTGATTCATGGCGCATTTCACCACTGATAAAACACAAGCTGCTCTCTCTCACCAGCACACAGCTGTTGGGGACTTACATCCCTCCTTATCTGTCAGTGGCCTGATAAGGAAATCAAAGGGGCGACTCAAGGTTGAACCGTTGTTTCCTCTCTTCACCCCTCACCAGCTCCCTTCACCTAAACCCTGTTTCTCTTTCCCCCTCCACCCCACGACAAGATGACTGTTTCAGTGGGGTTTAATTTTTAACCACAAAATAGCTTTACCCTTTTGCCTGGTGGGTGGTTTTCATTTGTTTCCATCTGTTTTATGTGGCTTTCATTGAAATTACAAAGATCCCCCAGAAATCACATTCCTCTCTTTGAGCCAGCAGAAGTCCTGCACTCTCTATACTCTGTTTTTCATTTATTGATTTCAGTTTTCACGTTGTTTTCTTTTCCATTCACTTCTGTGAATGTTTCCAAGGTGCTGACTCGGGCTCTTTGACTCCTATCATAACCGCTAATGTCAGTGATCGTATATACGGCCCCGCTGCACTCATTGTAAATTCATCCGGAGAGAAGCTGAGCAGCTAAAATGTGAAGAGAAAATGTTTCTACCTGGCACTCTCTCTTCATCTCCTCGGCTTGTTCTATCTGTCACCGACTGCGGCTGTTTGAGAAAAGACACAACATCGAAAGCCGACTCGCTGGCTCTCAGCAATTTCTTAAGGCTGGATGATTGGGGCACAACCCGCTCATCAATCACCGAGCCTCGGTCGGAGACATTCCTGCTGTAAATATTAGGTGATTCAATATTACGCTGCCCTCATTATCTGCTATTAGGCTGGGGAAGGAACACACAAACTCTGACTCTGTGGCCCCCAAATCCTGCTCTAGATGAGGAACTAATCACTCCACTATATCGTCTGAACATTTTCAACACAAGTGAGGGCAGCTAACCACCAAAGCCGCCCCGGAATGAAAAGGAACAAGTAATGGGCAAAGCCATTTGACTTTGATAGTTGCTTTCAGCTGTTCTTATGCCTTTGTACCATCCAGAGGCAGTGGAATCATTATGGATGAGTAGACACGTTCTCTCCATATTTCAAATAACTACATTTGTATGAGAAGCGATTCATTGCAGTTTGCCCTCAGTTCCCTTTGTGCTCAACTCTCCGAGCGTAAGGATCTGCTGGCTATCATATCTACACCTTTAAATACACAAACGCTTGCTCTTTGCACTTTCGCCTGTAGTTCTTTTTCTACTCTCTCAACAAACTGCAGCACTTTTCTCTTTGAAGGCTTATATTTACAGATATCTCAGGTCATTTGGCACCACTTGAGAACAAAAAGGCATCAGTCTAACATGGACAAATTGCAACAAATTAAAGGTGTGAACGCTACAGATGTGCTTGGTATGAAACGCACTCCCACGCTGCAAACATCTTTCAGTCGAGATGAGTTCAGATTAGGTTTTATCAAATGGAGAGAGGAGGGGCAGAAGCAGCTGTGAGATAGAATACAGAGAAACAAATTGCAAATGTCAGCGATACAGATGATACAAATGCAAATAAACAAACCACAGAGTCGTACTTGGGTGCTGGTCTAGTAGTAATGACTTGCAATATACTTGAGTTTGAAAGACTTATGCAACGTGATGCAGCCTGCAGCCACCACCACACACACACACACACACGCACACACACACCGAAGAGGACATGTTTAGGGGTCATTCGTGGCAGTGTAATGACTTTGCTGGCCCCCCAGTGCTTTCTGAATGGAGCAATCCTCACTCATTAATATTCATGACAAATTCTGGCTGATCGCACCCCCCACTGTGCACGTATGTGTGTCTGTGTGTGTGTATGCACCGGAAAGAGGGCTAAATGTTCCCACACATGTAGAAATGATTTCTTGCTGCACTGCTGCTGAACCGCTGCTCCACCTCTGAGAGGAACTTGAAGGATACAATATTCAACATTTCATTTGAGTGCCAGTGAGGCAGAAGCAGGCATCTGGGGCTTGCAGTGATGTTGTAGGATGGTTGCAGGATCCGTGCTGCACGGGGTCAGGGTGAGGGATTAATACGACTAGTGTGGTTTCACACACAAACACAAACACGCATGACCTATTACTCTCCAAACTTGCTGCATGCTTCCTCTCCAACAATATATCAGATTTATGAGTAGACCTTGAGAACATGGAGCTGATTGTATTTTTATTATGTTTGGACTTAGGAGACTTGCTACAGGAAGGAGTGTATAGCTATTTCCATACAATAGCACAGTGGAGCACTGAATCAGACTCACTGTAAGCAAAGGGAAGCGGGAGATCCAAGCAAAATAAACACAATCTCATTCATGGCTTCTTGCATGCATTCCTGGACAGTGATCTTGTACAGGTTGCATACACACATGAGCGGACTGTCTCGTCTATACACCGCAGCACTCATTTTCATCGCATTAAAATCCAAGCGCAATTAGACAGATCATAACAATAAAAAATAAAATAGAACAATCAAGGCAATCCAGGAAAGGCGTAAAATGCATAAAAACAGCATTCAGCTGACTGATTGGGAAACCCTCAAGCAAGCAGATAAGCTCAGACAGTGAAGCTGCAGTAGAAACCGCCACAATCGACACACGTCATCAGTTTTTAACCATCATCTTAAGCATTCTGTTTCTCAGGTCAAGCATCATGTGATCCAGCCTACCTGCTTGGCGTGCAGATCTGCCTTGGAGGGCATGTTAGGGCTGGCAGCAGGGGTCACGGGGGCACTACGGCTGCCCCCGGTCAACACCGAGCGCACAGATGCCAGCCACTTCATGATGGTGAGGCAGGGGAGGGATTTCACTCTGACATGCCCCAGAAAAAGTGTCCAGAAGGGGATACAAGAGTCAAACGGAGCCTGGAGGTGGATGGAGAGAACTTTGTGGAAAGACGTACGTCCAAGCGTGTACTTCAGGGTTCTTGCTCACCAGCGGGTTTCTGTCTGTGATGCTTCAGAGAGGCTTGCGCGAGGGGTGTGACCAGTCTGCTGCCACCTCATCGCAGTCCATTCAGTCCCACTGATCACCCTGACGCACACACATTTGCACACATACATACTGTTAAACAGTGACACAGATCCAACAGGCAAGCGTGCACGCTCCCACATACAAACACACACTAATCCTACAAGGATACATACACACGCCACCCCCCGCCCACACACTACCCTAGTGACACACAATCCTTCCCCCATCACTCCATCACCATCTGTCACTTTCCTCGTTTCTCCCTGCTCTCTAGCCACATTACTTTAGCCCTGACTTCATTCTATTCCCCCACCAACACACACACACACACACACACACACACACACACACACACACACACACTTCCTGCTGTGTCCCATGGCCACCAGACACAGCAGAGATGGATGGCTGGCATTAGTCCTTCATTAGTGCTTCATATGAGATGTACATCCCTTTGTGGTGGAATGAGTGATGGACAGATGGAGGGACTGATGGATGCACAAAGAATTACTGCTGATCAATTTATGGTTGGATGGAAGGATTTACAAGAAGGATTTTTTATGATGTTTTGTTACCTTTAACTGCATAGCTCTGGCTTTCTTTACGTGTTTATCCTTCAGAATGTTCTGATCCCAAATTGAGGTGTAACTTGTGTTATGCCGCTGATGCTTCAGTGGCATATGTTGATTCTGATGGAATGTCACTGCTCTGGATTGGTATGCGGCTGCCTTTTTGCTTCAAAAAGGTCACTCTGCTCCACTGACAAATACAAGCTTCTATCAGATACCTGCAGATAGCGATTTCCATTCCTCAGGGAAGGCCAGGAAAGTCAGAAACGCTCTAACACATTGGCTTTTCAGCCAACTGAAAAGTCACAAACATGATTTGATCGATAATAATATACAATATAAGGAGAACATTTTATCTTTTACAAACACACTTTATCAGGCACCACAAAGCTGGAAATTCTACCCATAGTTGCTTTAAGATTCTCTTGGATTACAATGCTCTCTGTGAAAACACTTTGTATGCCTTTCGGGGCAAATGCAACATTTTTTGGTGTGTAACCCCAGCTAACTGTCAATCAGTCCATTAACAATAATAATAACAATAAAAAAAACATATTTGTGTAGCACCTTTCACGCAGGAATTGCAGCTTAAAGTGCTTTACAGCAAAGAAATCACATGCACACAGTGCTTCACATAGAAAAGAAGTAGAATGGACACAAAAACTGGGATAAAAATTTATGTAAAAATGAAGACTAAAATCCACTCTTCAATGCTTGTGAGGGTACTTCTGCTTCCTTGGATGCATGCTAGTAGAGAGCAAGCTACAAACAAAACAAGCAAAGATACACTGAGCAAAACATTGCATCATAAATTCACTGTGGTCAGAGCCTCCAAACAGTACCTTTAACCTCACACCACACTGGCAAAATGCCAAAGATCAGCATCCATACAACTAAACTGGTGAAGCTACTTTTTTGGCCATACTCACACATGCCACTGAGGATATGAATCAAGACACTAATTTGTCCCATTACAGCAGTAACACCAGAGGACTTGTTTCTCATGACACTGGGGATGGCTGCATCAGTGATGTGGCTCTATCAAAGTAACCACAGTAATGTTTAAAAATGTTCTTAAAGGTTTCATACAACACTTAAAAATGCATGTCTACAGTACACGCTGATCTCTTGCCAAGCAGCACAGAAACAGGAGAAAATAAGAAAAATCGCTGTCTGGTTTACATAAGATTTAGTGTTGGAAGCAATGAGAATAATCAGAACAAATGGAATGCATGTATGACCGATTGCATGGAATTAACTACGCGCTTATTGAAGCCCATATGAGTGGGCTTTTATGAAAACCACACTCTGATCCCACAAGACAGCACTTTGTGTTTTTGAAGTGACAATCAGAATAGCAGCACATGGTAACAAATATCAGCGATGTACTTTTTGAAAGAAGATAATCCCCCACGGGGCTTTACAAGGAGCTGGGCAGCATTATTGCTGGCTTGAGGACACCCCTCCAGACGAAATATTGAGGGGGGAAATTGTGTGACTGTGTGCAACCGATTGTACTTGTGTGTTAATGTGCATCCAGCTCGGCCTCATGTCCTGGCTGCAAGGGACATGGCCATATGTGGAGGCCAGGCGTCCGTCTCTGCTGGTGTCTGTGTGATACCGGCAAGGATATGGCCAAAGCTTCGACTTAATTCATCTCTTAATCCTCCGTCTCAGTGTGGCGTCGCATATGGCACGGTGTGGCTGGGGTGTGATGGAAAAGTTGCGATTGACCGCACCTTCAGTCTCAAGATAAAGGCTTGTGAAACAGGAAGGAGAAGTAATACATCGAGGCTGATCCGGAGATCTGAAGTGACAAGCATAGCCTACTTTTGATGACTGGTGAAACTGACTGAGTGTGTGTATGTGCATCTTTGTGTGTGTGTGTGCATGTGTCTATCTCCAAACAAGGAACTCTGCCTTCGGGGAGACAGCCACTCTGTCTAATCTCCGAGTGCGAGACATTTCCAGTAACAGACACTGAATCATGCAAAACGTGTCACTGAGCTTGGCTGAGCTCTGCTTTCATGCCTTGATTCATAATGAAACTAACCTGTTGCTGTAATGAGTCCAATATTAAACTGGGAAGGATACAATTAAACTTCAGATGAAGCAAAACCCAACAATGGCTCTGACATAAGTACAGCCAGAGGCAGAGCAAGCACAACAAGTGGTGTGTCTGCTTCAGTGGGCGGTGGAACGGGGAGTTTAAGCGGTGTCAGTTGTGGCTTGTGAATGAAAATGTTTTAATAATAATAGACTAAAAAGTGCACATATTGATCATTCATAAGATTAAGTCACAGGTTCTTCAACACCAACAACGAAAGAACGAGTTGAGTTGTAATTATGATTGCTTCTGAAAAACATGCAGAGCATTCTGTGCCTGCAGTTTTAGGGCAGCTTGTATGTAGCCTGAGACTCAAAACATAGGGCAGAAACTAACTAAACTAAATAAACTAAAGAGCGCTATTTTTTGCCGAATTTTCTATTATTTCAAATTATTTTTATGGAATTATTATTATTGTAATATTTGTCAAGTGCAAATCACTAGAGAAATCATTTTTTCCCCAAGAATCATTCAGAGGATGGTCACGGTCAGATGGTCAGATGAAAGTCAGGGCCAAAGAAGTCCAATCTCTTCTTTCAAAGCTTATTTCTGTAATAAGGGACTCGATTAATATTCTTATCAACTCAGAGCTTCTCTTATCTGGATTATGACAGCTGGACATTTAAGAGGACATTTTTAAGAGAGAAAACCAATTGAAAACTGGGGTTGGGGTCTGCAAATACAGGATTTAGAAAAGTGAAGAGGACATTATGTCCTTGACAGAGTCAGTGGGAAGAACAGCTCTGCAGCGTCGCTGCAATTCAAAACGGAAATCAAAGCTCCACTTGGACTTATCTTAAGAGGTGATTGTATGCTCCTTTCAAATGGAAGGAGCTTTAGCGCAGCCTGCAGCTAAATTCTGTCTACAACAGACTGAAAGCTCCATTTCATCTTTTACAAAAACACTTTATCAACCACCACAAAGCCGGACTACAGAACAGAGAGCAACAACTTTGTTCCAAGCTTCCAGACATCAAGCTTCAGTGTAAACCACAGTCCCTGCCACAACGGGGGGTGAGGAGGATGATGGAGGGGGAAAAGATACTGAGGTAAAGACAGGCGCGAGCACACACGCAAGCAACAAATGGGTTTGAAAATCAATCTTTTATCTGGATGTTTTGGCAATAACAGCCTTTCATGTCAAGCCAATAAAGCAAATCTGACTGAAACTGAGACAGAACGATGCAGGGAAAGTGGAGGGAGGGACAAAAGGCGGAGTTACCACCATTTGAACGGCGAGCTTTGGAACTCCTCCACATTCCTTCCTGCTCCCACATCCCTCCCGTTTTCAGCGCTCACTCCATGCTGAAATGCCCCAGTGGAGACGGCTGCTTTCATCCAGCTCCAAGCGGCCCGGGAGAAAATCAAGAGGGCTGTAAATGTCTCGGCGTGAGAGGGGCATTAAAACTAATTCCCTGAAGACAGAAAAGGGCTTTTCCAAAGCAGGCGGGACAGCACTCTGAACTCCACCCTCGGACACAGCAAAAAGAGACGGATGAACCGCATCTCTTGCTACAGCTGTGGTTCAAAGGCCTTCGGCTGATCCAAAACATTGCTTTTTTGGAACAGAAGTGAATTTAACGTTTAGGGAATCTTCATTGCTCAACAGCCATGATTTTGCAGAATTTTGAAAGAAACCTGACACACTGCAGATGTGGACACTGTGTTTTAGGACTTGTAGTCACAGCCTAAAATATGTATATATCCCAGGACTGGGAGCTATATTCCTCCCAGATGACACGAGTAAAGTGGCCATGGCAGAAAAATGTACCCTTGATGCAGACTATTGCCATTAGTGTCTGTCAGGCTGAGATGCAGCCACATTGCTGCACTGTGGAGCCCAGAAGAAGCAAAAAGAACAAAGTCAGGAAATCCCACAGGGTGCTGGGATGTAGAGCGCAGTTAGTCTGCCTCAGAGCCCAGTTTCCCCTCTTGGGAGGTCTCTCTGCTTGCTTCCTTTGTTGATGCTACTTTCACTCTCAATGTAATTTGGTAAGGTTACTCTCGTGGTGGTGGTGTGATACATTGAAATCTATTCCATGGCACTGTGAATGTTGAAAACCAAAATTAGACTGCACAGTCAAAAGTAAGGTCAAATGTTACTGGTGCTGTTTTTCACTGCACCTGATATTTTCCTGAAATGAGCACACTCGTGTGTGTTTCCAGAAACATTCATCACCTGTGTACCATAGTTTGCATTGCAAGAGAAAACAGCATCTCGCTCTAACAGGGCTCATTTCCCAGTCCGTTTAATGGCCAATAAATCAAGCATGTCACCTGAAGTAAAACGCAACCGGTCACATCCTCCACATGTTCCAACAAACACACCTTCTGTATATTTATGGCTGAAGAGGAGTGATAAACAAGCCTCGGCTTCCCGAGCGCTGTGACTGCTTGAAAGTAAGGCAGCACAGGTGGGACAAATTGGAGGATGACGTACAGCGGGGGTCAGGACAGGCCAGTGTTTTACTGCACATGAATAAAGATAAGCTGAAGTCGAAGGCTCCAGCAGAATTTTCAAAAATAAAGTCGTGACTTTGATGAGACGACTTCATTTTGAGCAAGAGGGCTGGTGTTGGTGCAGTGCAGCTTGGCTGGAGTTTGGATGGCCTTTCTTATCCTCTGCCAAAGGATCCAGGGGCCAGCGGGGGACTTGAGATGCTTTTGGAGGGCTTTTTTTGTCCCAGCAACAGCTTTTTTGGAATGATGCAGATGTAAACAATTACGGAGCAAAACACTCATGATGGGGAGGAAACAGAGGGGGATTAGCTGGGTTTCATCTCCCGAGTTTTGGCATTAATTGACACATAAGCAAAAGCAGAGATGCTTTTTAAAAAAAAAATAAGAGGCAAGGAGCCCCTTCACATCCCCTCTTCAACATCACAGCCCACAGAATCTGGCTCGGTCAGAACAGCACTGCTGCGCTGAGAGACCCCCCAACGAAAACAGCCAGAATCAGCGGTTTCTCTTCACATGGGGGATTTTGTCAATCAAAAGGAAAAAGAACTAAGGACTTCAGTTGAGAATGTCACACATGGAAAATTTTGCATTCATGGAAAAACACAGTGGTTCCAGTAGCACAGGTCTGATGATTTCCCAGCTTGATCCAACAGTAAATCCTTCTTCTGCCTTTTAACTTGATGAGAGGGACTGAAAGAAAGTCCCGCACTAAGGGAAAATGGAGAAGTGAAAAAGAAAGTAGTGTAAAACCAGAGGAAAGGAGGAAAGGAAAGAAGGAAAGGTAAGAAAGAAGGGGGAACTTTAAGGACAGATGGAAATTTAACCTCCGGTGGTACAAGAGCAACTCAAAATATCCAGAAATCAGAATATCAAATGCAGCCAGGGCTATCATTCATACTCTAATATTTATACAGCAATACACCTTTGGGATCGGTGCAATCCTGAAGGTTAGATAAACAGCTTTGTTGCCAGCAGGTTGCCAGTTAAACCAACAGAACACTGTGGTTGTACAGGGCAGCTCACTGTAGCTGTGAAACAGAAGAAGGGCCTTGCAGGATTTATACATACTTGTTCAACATTCCCTGAATACACAGAAATTATCAAAATACAAAAAACACAGATTTCTTTCATCTCCTTAAGTGGTTGCTGAGAACAACACTGTCCCAGAATAGATTCTGGGTAACGACTCCCCACGCTGCTTGAATAATTTATCCCTACTTTTCCCTAGAATGAGGCTGGGAAGTTTCTGCCAAAAATAAAATCTCTAGTAAACACCAGCTCTTTCATATGTGCGCATTTAAAAAAAGAGAATAAGTGGGCATTACAGGGTAGAAATGCTTCCTGGCATTTTGGCAACCAGATGTCTGGTTTATGACACAATAGGGGAAGGGAGGCGAGGTCACAAGGTACATCAGTAGACAACAGGCATCACAAGTGTGGCTCTGAAATGCTTGAAACTGGATGTTTTGTACTCTAGGTGTGCGTTGGCAGGTGTTTCAAAAGCCTACAAGAGATGAGGGAAGCATGCCAGAATCATTTCGCATTCGCAGGCTGAGAGCTGGAGCTGTAGGCAACTCGATGAACGGCAACAGAAAGATGTTCTGTCAAAACACATGATTAACAACACTGCTGCATTGTTTCACTGCCAACTTGGACTGGTGCCATGTGTCCCGTAATGTTCTGATAGTAAATCTTGTCTGATTGTGGAGGCAACACCTTGCTAAACAGGTCTGCCCTCTCGCTGCATTGCGGAAATGACCAAAAACAAAACAAAACAAAACAAAAAATGCATTGCGAAACTCAGCTGGAACGCAACAAACACACAACTGCCTCCTCTGTGATTGAAATGTGATACGACTGGGAAACTAATGGAGTTTCAGGTTCAAAAGTTCAGGTAGTTGTCTATCGTTGGCGAGCATTTACCAAATAAACTAATTCTGGTCAAGTACAGTGTCTCAAGATGGAGCGGGTGGTGGAGGCATTTCAAGCTTGACTGGTTTTTCCATACAGTATCGTACAGGGATTAGACAACCTATCCCTCCACCCTGCATTACAACCTAATTAATCATAGTGCAGCCAGACAATTCAATTATTGTACAGCTTGTCTCTTCATCCGCCTGGTTGTTCCAGAAGCCACTGTGTCCTTGTCTGATTGGTTGTTGGTTGGTGAAAAGGTGCATTGCGTTTTTTGCCCTGTCAGAACACGGGGACCACAATCACCCTTAACGTTTATTTCTATCTGAAAAAAAAAAGAGAGGTAATGAGGGCACAGAATGTTCAAATAATCACACATGAATGCAATTCTTGACACCCACAAACCACCATATGTGATTTGTACGAAGTTTGACCCGAGGCTCTTTCCATTGTGTCGCGGGTGAGAAAAATTACATGTTTTTTGGATCAGATAATGACTAAATATGTAGCTTCAAGCGTTAGTAATAACTGACACCATGCAAGAAGCCAGCAACAGGGCAAAAAAAAATGCCAATGTAACACAAAGCAATGCCAAAAAACAAAATGGAACAATTACAGATGGGGACCGAGAGAGGAAAACAGAACCATCGTCCTCTGAAAGGCCCATTACCAGAGGGGAAGAGGCATTCACGCTGCACATTATTTAAAATAAACGGCGGTAGTTTCTTATGTTTTCGCCAAATTGCAATGACATTGTATTATGTTATTGTTCCCAAAAGGTTAAAAATGCTAAAAAGGGTAATTTCTCGTCCTCAATGACCCCTTTATACCAGGGAATATAGACCCCAACTGTCTGAAGAAAGGGGGGACTGAGGGACATTTTCAACTTTCTGTCCAAGCCATCAAGCAATCTTTGATGACACAGGCCGTCTTCTGTAGCATCCTACCACAAAGGCACACAGGTCTCATACTGGCAGGCATAATGTTTTTTCCATGGCACGGACACAAACAGACATCGATAGAGCCTCGTACACAAGCATGTGTGGTCCTTAGTTTGACTTCCTTTGTGTGTTGCTGTTTTCCTTCGAGGTAAAGCAGGCATCTGCAGGAGTGAATGAGTTTTTAAGTGGCTCTGGTGACTTTGTGGGACAAACAAGCAGCAAGGTCCTGTCCCAGCACCCAAAACCTCAGACTGAGCTCCACACACGGCAGGAATTTGAGTCAATGAGAGAGTGTCTGAGTCAGCGCATGCATTTTGTTTTGGATATGATTCTTTGGTGTGTGTGTGTGCATCCTTTTGTTTTGTGTGTGAATGCACTCAAGCCATTGTTCCTGGAGTGACCACTGAGATTTCCCACTGTTGATAACACCACAACAGCAGAAATATATTATTTTTATTCCAAACATCATTTTTCAGTTTCCTCTGCTGACATGAGGAACAAAATCCTCACCATTTACTTAATTAGAGGGGTGAGCTTTCACTCACGCATTGTGTCTCTGAAACGTTCAGGCAGTTCTGAGCACCAGGCAGCTGCCAATCGGTAATGAAGAACAAAAGCGGCACATCTGCTGTGGCTTTGGCGAGAGAGCACCAAGGCGGCCTCAAAGCAAACTCCAACCTTTTATAAGAACCATAAAAAGACCGCACTCAACGCTGGGATAGAAAACAAGAGGGAAAAAAAATCATAATAATAATCTGGGTAAACAAAATCTGCTGGCTGCACAGAAACACGCTCAAATGGAAAGTCGACAGCGCTCAGAGGCAACTAGAGGACAACTATCGACGGGGCTAATCCATGGGAACGTACAACTCATAATTGATTCCAACTGAGGAAATTGAACACCATCATTATATCTGCCGTATCTGCAGTTCTAGAAAGGAAGAAAACATGCAAACTAGACAAAAGTCTTGGCCTTTGGAAGCTCCAACGTGTCAAACAGATACCATGGGATGAGCAAGTCCAAAGAATTACAGCACATGAAGTATTTTTTCTTGGAAATGTGGGTTTGGGCTGAGTTGGACGGCTGTGACATGATGCTATCCTTGGTGTGAGACCTCAAAGCAAACTCCAAGTCAAGAGTGGACTTGACAGATCAATAGTATTGCAAAAGACAGCTTCTTTAAAAAATAGTGGAGGGAGAGAAAGGATTGGGACAGAGCTGAAGTTTTGCTCTTTTGAGACTAAAGCATTCAGGGTCAACACAGCAAGAGTCAAACAGTCGGCCATGTCTTGAAGTCAATCCCAATGTGCTTCAACTGGACAGACTTGACAAGGACAGAAACTTAGATCAAAACGACTAAAGTTACTACAACCTGCCCAAATGTGGCAGCTGTGACAAGCATGTGTTGCTGCTTGGCAGTTTGTCTTATTCGTACTTAGATAGCCTAACACTTTAGACTGAGGTCAAATATTGGTATCACAGCAAGATTGCTGCGGAAGCTTCCCAGCTGTGAGCTGGATCCATCAGCTCAACACCACAGTTTTGGGCTGCTGATTGGAAAGCCATTAAAGCGCCATTTGCAGGGTAACGTCTGTGCAACAGGCAAGCTCCATCCATCACGTCCCGATGAAGACATTCACAGGAAACACGTGGTGAATCTGCATTTTTCACTGTCAGCATTCATCTGCTCGCACAATCTGCACTGGCCTCCTTTGATACACTCTCATCTGCTGTGTCTAAGATGTGCTACCTGCTTTTTTGATCCCCTTGGTGGATAGACAGACTGCTCTTAACCTTAGCCTGTTCTTTTTTGTTCAATTATGAGTACGATGGTATTGGGTAGGCAGTACAAAGCAGCACACTCATACCAGTAGTCACTGGAGAGAACATCCTCCATGGTTTTAAGGCTTTTCTTCAACAGCTTCAACAATGAAGCGTTTTCTTCGAAGTAGAGCACGTACATGAGAATAAAAGCAGTGTAAAAGCATGACTAATTGGACTTCATGGGAATTATCAACACAGTTGGAACTAATCTGCGACCAGACTGTTTTGTTGAGAATAACTAGTGCATAAAGCACATTAGTAAATGCCATAACAAGTAAGTTCTAGCAATTATGTGCGACCAAAGAATTTGCTCCATCATATAAAAGTTAGGCCTTAGTAATTTGCCGAACAATCATGTTTGGCAGTTGAAAGAAGCACACGGTCTCACTGGGAAAACTACCACCACCCAAACAGCTCTTCTTGTTAAGACAGGGCACGTCGTGAAAGGTTTTGGTTTGGCAGTGCAGCAGGCGAGGCTGAGAGCTGGAAAGCAGAGCTGAATCCCGGCACGCCTCTGCCTCCATCCTCATGCTGCATTAGGGAACAACGGGCATGCAGCAGCAAATCCTATCCCCAAGTGGGAGCAGCTCTCCATCCCTCATCCCTGCTTAAAATGGGATGCCACAGTCCGTTCCCTCCCAAAATGACATGCTAATGCTGCACAAGGCTGAGCTGTTGTTGTTATCTGGTGTCACTAACACCAGGTTATGCTTCTGCAGGCTATGCAGTATGCCAGGTTAGTCTGCTCACACAGACCTTGTAACTTGCAAAGGCTTCAGGGAAACAGCAGCGGGTGGTGAAGAGTTGCTTTCCACACCAAATAACATAACACAAATCATTTCTTCCTCCAGGTGTCCTAAATGACCAATGAGCAAGCAAAGTAAAATGTTTACCTACTGTAAAAACATTGAAACATTGAGTGACCCATGGCGTAAAAAAGCGACTTGTAAAAAGTATTCTGTTGCATAAATTCAACTCTTACATCAACTTCACGACAAAAATGAAAAAAAAAAAAAAAAATCATCTCATCAGGTTTGCAGTCTGCTTTATTTCATGCTTATTTCACTAAATCTCAGGTGACTGTGTTGGGCTATTAATGGCCATATCATTCAGATTAAGCCACTGTAATTGCTGCAGTTCACTGATCTATACTGACTGTGTGACTGATTGCTGTATGACACACTCTGAGACACATCTATGGATTTGCTGGCAAACACAGATCAATTTGTCTGAATGAAAGTGAACGTCCCATTGCTGTCGTGGAGACTTCTCCCCTATCTGGGGCAAATTTCTGGGTTGACAACAGCATCAATGTCAGTCGTTCCTGATCTGGAGAGGCACTTTGTAATTGTCTATGAATTAGAAAAAAAAATTAGATTTCATTAGCAATGGCAGAGAGTGGCTTTTCCTTGAATGCAAAGCAACCACAGTTCTGTCAATTTATAAGACTGAATGCTACTCACAATGCATAGCTCATATTCAGTCTAAAAAACATGACACACCAGCAGAGCAAACCTTCATTCTCCCTCTGTCTCATTTTCTAAGGTCACGGTCGGGGCCACAGCCGGTCCCTGCTGAGTCCAAGTCTTTGGAAAGGTTTAGATTTTGGCTGTGTTCATGACTGCACTTCAGCGTTTTGTGGATTGACACCAGTGATCAGAACTAGTGGTCTTTTGTCAGTGTGAGCTGTTTTTCTTTTTCTTTTTTTTAATCAGCTCAGTGTGAAATTTGGCTCGCGTGAAGTCAAAAATGTCTTTGCTAATATGCTACAACCCCTATTCCGAAAAAGTTTGGACGCTGTGTAAAACGTAAATAAAAACAGAACGCAGTCATTTGCAAACAAACTGTTTATTGACAACACTTTTATGAAGTGTTTCCGAGCCCATGGAGTAATATCCTTTATGTGTTTCCCATAGTGGTGAACCAAAAATCAGTGAAGTAAAACATTAAGTATATTGTCGTTGTAATGTTTTCAACTGAGAATATCCCAAAAAAGATTAGTGAGATATCACATTCTGTTTATTTATGTTTTACACAGCGTCCCAGCTGTTTGGGAATCGGGGTTGTAGCTGCAAACATGCTAACATCAGCGTATAGACCTATTTGAGAACCAGTATTACAGAAAAAATGTCAGCCACGGGTAGGTACCGGTATTCTCTCCTGAACCCTGGGTTTTTCTGGCCTATATTTATTTACATTTTGGCAAATTGGTACCATTAAAAGTACAACTACTAGCAGTTGTTTGTATGTCTATATGGACAGCTCTCACTGGATTACTTTGATTCTGAAAAGAACAAGATTCTTGAGCAAGTTAAGAAAAAAATTTTTTCCTTTGGTTTCTAAGTGGATTGACAGACGTTTAATTGGAAATAACAACATCCTCGGGAAATGTAAGCCGCACTGAATATAAAAATATGTGTTTAGATTTGACTTATGGCAATTGCTACTTTTGACTCAAATTCACCTGACGCAGTATCTTTGCCTCACGTCTTTCCCTCTGGGCCCCCCCCCCCTCTACTCTCCCATGAGTCCCCCAGGGAGACTTTTGGCTTTCTCTTCTGGGTTTGTCCTGTGGAATGTCCATGTCTACTACAGACCATATCCTGTAATTTTCCAACGGTTAAAAAGCTGTCTGGGACGATGAGTTAAATTTACTGAGAAGCCTGGTGAATATTTGATTCTCTACCTCCCCCTATTATGTTAATCCTGTCCGAATGGGGCTTTAGTAATTTTGCTTCTTGTCAAGATTCACTCATGGCTGCTTGTTGCTGTCATGGTGATGTTTGATGGGAGGACTGGAGGAGAAGACTGTGACCCTGAAATGCCTTGAAAATGGGCCATCTGGGCTTCCTTTATGCCAAAAATCACACACACACTCATTTCCTCAAAAATACTTAACCCGCACACTCAAACGCTACCTCAGCAAAACAGTGTTGGAGTTGGAAAAGCCATTGAGGAGCCTAAATGTTTATGGTTCTCTTTGGCCACTGGCGTTTGACACACATCTGAGAGCTTCCGTCCGACGAAGGAGAATTTACATCAGCCCGCTTCCCCTCCGGCTTCCTCGGCCTCTGTCATCAGGGCTTCCGAGTGGAGAGGCCTTGCAGTCGTTATCTGTGGTTTGTTACTTGCTCATTTTGAGGGAGTATGTCACTGGGCTGCTTTGCTAATCTGCTGTTTGGACCCGGCTGGCCTTGGTCCTAATGAAGGGCTGTGAAAATGTCAACAGAACACTGACCAGAGTCCTTCCTGTCGGAGCTGGGTTGTGCAACAATAGAGAAAAAGGAGCTAAATGTTTGTTTCAGTTCTCTTTGAATTCCAAAAAGATGCTTTTTCATTAGTCCCTTGAGCACTTTCAGACCTAGAGCTCAGAAAAATCCCATAATTGAAGTGCTATAAATTTTTACAAGCGTGGGAATTAAGTTCAAAAGCTGGCTGACTTTGGCTTTTGAGGAAAACCATGCAACTGGCCTACTTTTAAAATGTGTCACTGCTTGTCAACCTGCAGTCCTCTCAGGGAACCAGTTACGTAACAACAAGACTCGCAAGCAATTACGTTAAACAGTGTATTTGTCCTAACAAGCACAAAAAAAACCAGCCATCTCCACCTCACCATTAAATCAATCACAACACCAAAGCCCTATTAAGCAGCAAAGCCAAACACTGTGATTAGAAAAAATTAATGGCATTTAAGGGATTATTAAGGGAGTGGGTGGTGGAATTAGTGGGGAAAGAATGGGGCATATTCTTTCATTACATTTTCTCATTAGTGGCGTCACCTCTTTTGTTTTTTTTTTCTCCTGCTCCAAATCAAATGCATGTGTTCAAGCAAAACTAATTTGTTAGCTGTCAGTGAAATCTCTTAGAAAGTGAGTTACTCCCCCTGTGAAAAAAGTGGAAAATACAGAAAGTCCATATTTATTACAGTAACTAAGAACCCATGGAATCATTGTATTGTGCACTTATATTTATTTATTTCTTTATTTATTACAAATGCTTAAGTTCCATTTAAAATTATTGTAAAAATTTCACTTTGAAGAAACTCAGGACACTTTCCTTTGTTGTGTGTGTTACAAAGCCCTTTATTGCAACACCAATAGTCCTAATGACATTAAGCATGACTCTGCTCTATTCAAGTGTCCCAGCAAGCCATGGCAGTGTGACTGTGAACAATAGCAGGACCCTGAAACTGAAACAGCTTTTCCTACTGTGACATGTCAGCATCTCTTCTGTTAAAAGGCCAATTGATTTTCTTGCTTTATAGAAGACAGAAACTGGACTTGCAGTGTGAGAGAGTTGTGTATTTCAGTGTGTTTTTTTAACACTGAGCTGCAATATTAAATCACCATGAAAGGCTGTAAATGAGTTTAAGTAATAAGATGTTGTCAATTTGCCCGTTTGAAAAGTTAAAGCTGCTTTAATCAGTAATTCTATGTTAACAATGGGAATAAAAAATGAGCTTTTAGCAGCTAAGAGCCAGACACTTCCCTCAGGAGCTTTTAGAGCCCAAACCAGAGCTGAAAGACAGTGAGTATTGGACTTAAATTCACCAGGTGTGCAGATTAGGGGTGGAAAAACTCCACAGAGAACCTTTAAGTCAATTTGTTTTAGTGCATCACAGATCTATAAAGCCACCTTTAGATTTTCGACGATCGCCATAACTTTGATGTCAACACTGAGGCGATTGTGAGGCAGGGGCAACAGAGAATTCACCTTCTCCACACACTGAATTCCAACATTCTCTGTCACTTTTTATCAATCATTTAGTCTCCTGAGTTTTTCTGTTATCTGCTGCTTTCACAGCCTCACCGGAAAAGACAGAAAAAGGCTTAAACAGCAATTCGACAACTAAAAGCTCCGCAGGTTTATCTTCTCCCCGTTGTCCTTGTTGGCGAATGTTGCATCTGACCTTTTTTTTTATCATGTTATCACATTTTCTATGTAGACTTTAATCCACATTAAGCTTCCTTGCATCATTTGTTATTGTGGTTAGTTTTATGTTACTGTGTTTGGTGCTGCTCCGAACGAGTTGCAGCTAAATAAATTAAAGTTTTTTGCATTATATTGTCTGGGCATGGTCAACATAAGCCTGCTGAAGCTGATTTCCCATAATCTTACTTAAGTATGTGTTTGTCCAGAATCCCACTTATGTCCATTTAGAGCTGCCTGTCTCTCCAGCCATGTGAAGGAAAGGACAGTTGCAGGACAGGGCGCTTTGATGGCTGCCGCTGTAAGCGATACCCTTCAGCTGCCGTCTCGCAGACTCCGTGGTCAGCCTGGTGACACTAAGATGCTCGCTGTTGTCAGTTCCTCTGACATTCTCTGTGGTGCCGTCATCAGACAGCAGCATCACTCAGAGCGGCGCAGGAGGAGCCTGTGATTCTGCAGTTTGCTCCTGAGCTCAGAGAAAAAACTGGCAGATTAACAGGATCAGGGAGGTGAGGGAGAACTGAGAGCTGTCTGAACAGGCTGTTTGATGGAGCAGAGCAAACAAACTGCTGCAGCTGGATGATCACTGATTTAAAAAAAAAAAAAAAATGGTTCAGGGCTTTGACACCACACTTCAAAGCAGGGCTGCATGATTATGACCGCAGCTTTCTTGGAAAATGTTTTGGTTGTAATTATCCACAATCCTCAACATTATCAGTCATTGAAACTACATTATTCAGCTCTCTGTGGCACCTGCTACGTCTTCTTCTTATTATTAACTTTCAGGCTTCCAAGGCCTCTCTGCTGAAAAGGGACGAGAAGCTTTGATGTTTGTGCAGGCGTGTGTGTGTGTGTGTGTGTGTGTGTGTGTTTATGGCATGCAAAGCGGAGCCCTTGTATGAAAGCATATTGATAACAAATGATTTGAAAGTGCACAAAACAAATTCTGAGCTCCTCTTTGTCTGTCAGTCAACAGAGATTGCTGATTCGTGGAAGCAGAGGCAGATTTGAGCGTGCTGTCACCCCACTCGCTGTCAGACATGATGCGACACCCCTTTGTTATAGCAGCAAATGACGAATCAAAAACAAAAAACTTAAAAACTTCTCATCTGAGCATACATCAGCATGATAAGAATGACCAAAAATGTGAGTTTGGCTCACGTCCCATCTGCTACATGGACGGTCTGGGATTATGACCTATACTGCAGCCAACCACCAGGGGGCGATTGAGATATTTTGGCTTCACTTTTAGGGAGCTGTCCTGTTGTCCGTCTTTATATACAGTTAATGGTGTCAACTCATTTTGATTTTTAAGATACTCCTCTTCTGGTGTATTTAAAAAAAAAAAAAAAAAAAAAAAAAACATCACCATCCAAGTATTTCTTTTGAAAGCAGAAGAAAAGGTCTAACAGGATTCCAGGTCAAATTCAACAGGTGACACTCTGCTCTCACTTTGCGTTTGTGCTCAGTGGATTCAGGAAGCCGAAAGCGAGCGTGAGCAGCTTTGATCATGACCGCCGTGAGAATCCCTACTGCTGGCTCAAATGCAGTCACACAACTCCTCTTGCGTGTTCAAATCATCTGTAACTCTCATGATTCGGTCCTCCCTTGCGCACAAATCCAACTCCAAATCCGTGCCCGTGCGCTCTCAGAGGTCGACCTGCAGCCTGAGTTGCGTGGGAATTTGTGTCATGCTCTCTCAAATCTTTTGCTGTCACTGTGCTGTGCCTCCATGTCCTCAGCACATCATCGCTTAGGGCAACTGGCTGTTGCTCTAAGCTGCCTCAGTCTCAAAGAAAAACAAATCAGAGTAACAAGGTATTGGTTCAGGGGCTGAAAAAACACACAGGGACTTATACACAGATACACACACTCTAGCAGATACCTTACGAAACAAACTAGAGTTTGACATTGTCTACACTCAGACAGGCAGATGATAAACACATACGCATGCAGAAAATGTAAAACAAATTTACAGACAAAGATGGTAAATAAAGCCATGCAACTCTGTCCCTGTCTTTCTCTGTGTTTCTCTCTCTCCCACCCACACACACACAAACACTCACAAACACACACACACACACACACACACCAAGCTGTTTTACATTCAGGGCTCAACCAGTTGTGTGCACTGAGCCTGCTGTTAGTGAGCCAGAGCCAGGCTGCCACACGCTTTCAGGGTAACAATGGCAGGCTGCACAGAGGGGTGACGGGGGAGATGTGAAGCCCCCCGCCAGCCTGCAGCTGCCCTGAGGTCTCTGGCATTATGTAATAAGTTGGCATCGAGGTCCAAAAGTCTATTTATTGATAGCCAAGGCCCTTTGAACAGGGCCCATCAGGGGCCGAGAATCACCTAGTGACTGGTCAGAGAGATGAAAAATGATTCGGAGTACAGAGAGGTGTTTGGCCCTGCAGTCCTGGCTTCAGTAAAAAGAGGAAAGCCTGCAGCTCTGACTCTTAACAACACTGAAAGAAATGGTTATTCTGGGGTTTACCTATTCCCAGTGTTCAAAGTCAGTAAGGGCTGGGAAACAGTGCAAGAGCTACACAAAGTTTGCTCGAGGCAGAAGAAAGTGAGAAACTCTCTCGCTGCATTTCTTTCATTTCAAGGTAATGTCGTAAAATTGCTTGGCTTGTTTGACCAGCACTCCAAAACCCAGACATTCAGTTGAGGTAAAAGATAGAAGATCAGCCAGTCCGGAGAATTTAGAAGACATAAATAGGATGTGTTTGGCAGCTTTGCTCCAAACGTGACTTTAACAATTAATCAACGACAACAGAAACCAACACAATGAGCTGAAAGATGCTAAAAAGCACCACAGAGCTGAGGGCTACTGCAGAGAGGAGTGGAAATTCTCTGTGTTCATCACTATGAACGACCCCTATCATCTGTCATGGTGGCTGTTGCATTGCCCAATTCCTACGAACTCAAACTTTTTAACAAGGTGGAAGGTTGAGGTGAGATTCTGTCGTGTCAGCAGAGTTACGGCGCCTAGTTTTTCTCAAAAGATAAAGCTTTCAGGCTGAAGTGCAGCACTATCATTGCTCTAAGAACATATAGTCTGACTATCTGAATTTAACCGAGAGATGGGAGCTTTAATGGTATTTTAGTGACTATCTCTTGATTTTATTACATGTAAGCCACACACACATGCACTTGGCCTGACCTACATACTGCACTGGCCACTCTTTGTTTGTCATGGCCAGCAGTGAACTGTGATGCTCCAAATCAGCTCACACTGCAGCACTCTGGCCTGTCTCATTCATAAAAAGTATCACCTGAAACACTCACATGTGAAGCTCATAAGTCACTGCACCTGACACACAGGACCGTCTTCCACAGCACCTCCCACACCATGTGTGTTCAGCTGTGAAAGTCTGAAGATGAAGCGCTAGTCTGCCTCACTGGGATAGCTGCATGGGAGAGGCTGCTGCTGATTGTGTCAAGTGAAGATCTGGTGGAAGATGCGCTCTGACCCAATTTAGATCCTGAACCACGATTTTCCACAACTGTCAGCCTGCGCAGCCTCAGGAAAACATTCAGAAACATGATTTCCAAGAGCCAAATCACTAAATAACGAGCTGTATGAAGGACGACGGAGCAAACCATTAACGCTGTCTCTGCGTCGAGCAGCAGAACGACGCTCTGTGAGGAAATAGAATCTTCACATTTTGTATAATCTGGCTGACATACGTGTTATTTTAAGAGCTCTAAAAGCCAATCACTACTAAAGCATACGCCGACAGAAACAAATGTAACGGTCAAAGCTGTCATATTGACACGTAAGGTGTATTGATTGATTCACAATATCAACTCATGCATTGACTAGCATGCAAGAACACATTCCACCTTGTTAAACAAACGTTAGCTGTTGGTAGGCTTAAATCATGTTTTTTCTCCAGTCTACAGCTCATCATTCACTCTTCTGTAGTTTCTTCATTTGTGATGCATTTGCAAAGAAACATGACAAAGCCTGTTAAACTTGACCAGCTTGTGCTGCATCGATGATGCCTGCAGGAAATGAAAGCTCACTTAACTATGTTTTCACAGCCTATTCGATGAGCTTGACCCCTGTCTGCACTGCAACTATTCCTCAGAATGAATGTTTTGAATGACATCATTCAAAACACAAACTGCTTGTGTTCATTCATCTGTATTGCTTAATGTCACACCAATTAAATTCGTGGTATAGCCTAATACTTTAGAGCTTGATGTTTGGCTGACTTCTGTTGCGTAATATCCTCAACATGTTGAAACTCTTCATAAAGTCAGGCAAACATTTGATTCTGTGGTCAGATATAGCTGACTGATGTATGTAGACTTGCCACTGTATGAGCAGAAGTTACACAACCTTCAAACGTGCCACAGTTTAGCCGTGCACGTGCCTGTATCATAGGTGCCCTCCAGTAAAATAGCACTGCACCACTGGGACTACATGAGGAGTTTAATTCAAGGCTGCATGAGCGGCAGCCTGTTACAGCAGCTGTCATTCACTGTCAAGCTTTCTCGAAAACCAGAGAGCTGGATGTGGACTTCTGCAGGTGCAAAACACTCTTCTCCTGAACCATCGAACATCCAGGGAACATTGAGATGCTGGAAGCCTGGTAGCTGGGTGTTCACCTAAATAATAAACTGGACTGGACTGACAATACTAATGCACTACATAAGAAAGACCAGAGCAGACTGGATCTGCTGAGGACAGTCAGGTCTTTCGGAATGCAGGGGCCACTGAGGACCCTTTTTTGACTCTGTGGTGGCACCAGCCATTTTCTATGGAGAGGACTGCTGGGGCAGCGGCATCTCTGCTGCTGTCAGGATTCATGCAGACTGAACACATGAAAAGAAGCTCATGCAGCGGATGAGTAATATTTGCCATCCCTTTGTTCTTAAATCAATGTGCAAACTGCAAAGTATTCTGATCTTACAGCGATAAGACTTTTGTCAACCACACAACACTAAAGAAAACCGAAGCATGATATTAACTTTCACTTTTTCCCTTTGAGCTCTTCAACCACTGACCGAATCGGATATTTATCGTCTCCTCTTTGGAAATTGGCTCCAGAAATGCAGCTGTGACTTTTGTCACATGTGCACCAGAAGAGGCCTGCAGCTCATTTAGCTCTTGACCCATATTTTTATGCTTCACAACGCTTTGATTCATTTCCATATGTATTTTGGAAGGATTCTCGATGATATCAGATGAAAGACTTTGTTCCAAAATGCAACAATTGTGTGTAAACAATGAAAGCGATCCTGTCAAGACTCCAAATGCACAGATGGATTTTATCATCAAGTATGTTAATATCAGAAAATTAACTACCAGCTGTTATTGTTAGAGAAGTTGTCACATCTTAAAGTGTTAGAATTTACTCTTAGAAAAAAGAAACTTTATTTTGACACATGGCAAACTGGCACGACTATCTTTATGCGTTTGAACTATGAAAGATTCTCCCCGAGGTCTTTTTTTTTTTTTGCATTTTTGGCTCAGACACAGACAACAGACAAAGGCCCTCTGTGCTTGTCAACACTGCATCTCTGTCCTGCCACACGCTGGTCATTAGACAACATTTAATTCCTTTAAAATCCATCCAAAAGACATGCAAGGAAAATAAGAGATATACTGTGCTCTAATCCTCGTGCTGCTAATAGCTTTGTGCAGGAAGAACTGAAATCACAGCATCTGTGAAACAACACTAATCCGTTTGATCTGTGCACATGGGGGTAACTGTCCCCCCACCCAGACTGACCACTGCCTCCTCTCTGCACCCCACCCTTGTGGCTACATGATGTCTGAGGTCAGGCTGGCAGTGTGTGTTGGCAGGAGATAAGTGTCCCGCCTCCACAGTATGAACTAACCTATGAAAGCGATCCATGACCTGCAGCGCAGCCCGGCCCTGTGGCTCACTGAGAGGGCTGTGACACTACTGCAGGGTTTAATCCCTGAGGAGCAACACGCACTCGAGCAACTGTAAGTCATTTGTCATATGTCACCTGATTCTTTCTAGTGTTTCAGTCTCAGCGCAATCCTATTTGTGTCATTTTGGCAGCTGGACAATGTCAAATTTAGGATTAAATTAAATGAAGTTTAATGTAGCGATGCCATTTAAGCCAAATGTTGCTCAAGAATTAGAAAATTTGATCTTTTGTCCAATATTTAAGAAATACCACCACGAGGCAGCAACGACAATTTCATGTAAATACGGGAACAACTAGCACCTGTGCACACATAAGCACCAGAACAAACACACATCACGAGAAGAAAAAAAAAAAAAAAAAAAAGATTACAGAGCTAAGGGAGCTGTGTTCCTGAGAAACAGCTTCCAGGCTGCTGGCCTGCTCCAGCTCAGCTTCCTCTACCACAGCCAGAGAGCAAAGTCCCCCCACCCGTCAAAAGGAAAAACACAAAAGAAAGAAAGAAAAAAAAAAAAGCAAAGCAGCCAGAAGTGCAGAGGGAGAATATTTGTTCGATGGAGAGGAACAGTCGGGGAAATGAACTTCAGGCAGGTGAGGAAGAAGTGTCAGAAAAGAATTAATGCTTCGCCCTGAAGCTTAAAGGCGAGATAATGGAAGATGTGTGGAGCAGAGTCAAAGTCTGATCATAAAGTTTAGATGGGAGGGAAGGAGAATGTTGTGGCTAAGGCTCGTGGTTGCGAGTTTCTACAAATGTTGCAGATGTTGGTCTCACTTTGCTACTGCTGCATTTTGGCTTGGTTTTCAGGATAGTAACAAGTAACATCACACTAAGAATATTTCCTTTTTCGAGAAGCTGTAGGCTTTACAGACCTTTGACTTTCCAAGAAAAATCCCAAGAAAGGCCGTTCTCACATTCAAGGA
Source organism: Chaetodon auriga (assembly GCF_051107435.1). Taxonomy (NCBI): domain Eukaryota; kingdom Metazoa; phylum Chordata; class Actinopteri; order Chaetodontiformes; family Chaetodontidae; genus Chaetodon; species Chaetodon auriga. The sequence goes on along the minus strand of NC_135095.1, from coordinate 5,009,514 downwards.
ACATTCATTATGATATGGTATTAAAAAAAAGCATGTCGAAGGACTTCCGTATCGATTTAAACACACGTTATTTTCAATGACATCACATCCAAGACATCAGCAAACTCTGATGCTCGTCAACCCTAAAGCCTGGACAGAAATGGTACTTCACTCTCCTCATTTTCTCAACGAGTCCAATCTGGGATCATCTGGATTATGCTATAAAAACCTATTCTGAATCAAATCAGATCTTGTATTTCTCCCGGCTTACATTGCCAATATCAATAGCAAGTCTGGGTGAGGAGATAATCCTTCTTTCTCCGGGGTCCCGGACGGGCAGGCGGCGTCGCCGACATGGATCGCTGCTCGCTCAGTGGCATGCACGAGGTGAGAGGGGAGGAAATCTGATAGGAAAGGGTTGTGACCTGTTCCAGGCACATACACATACACACACAGAGACACACAGATGTGCATTTCCAGTGTATATATAGTTACTGAGGTTTATCTCCCAGCGACTTCATTCTGGCACACCTCACTGAATTAGCTTACAGTTCAAGGCTCATCCCATCCCTCTGGAGATAATAAACCTGAATTTCCAATTTAATTTCCTACCTATCTTTGGTTGTTTTTTTTTTTTTTGCTCTGTGATTTGTTCCTCCATGCATCTTTCTCTTTTTTTGTCCTGCTTCCAATCCAATTAACTAACTCAAAGTTCAGGCAGTGAATGCTAATAAATGTTGCTAAAAAGAAAGACTAATTGGATTCTGATCAAAAACAAACAAGCTCTTGAGAGAACCGAGCTCATCATTTTTCACTCCGTTCATTCTGACCACATCAGATGGGGATCAGAGACTCTGAGGCGTGTGTTTGCGGTGCGTGTTATCTCATCAGCTCAAACAGGATGAACACTGCACCGTGTCTCATTTCGACATGAGGCTGATAAAAATCAGCACACTGGTGGCATGTCAGTCCTCTCCGATGTGGCCGCACAGACTCACTCCAGTCTGCACACACAGGAAGCACGAGCGGCGGCGGTACATGACACACGCGCGTGCCTTACACGCACCCCGAGGCAGCGGCTTTCGACAGAGGGCACCTTGAACGAAAACCTCACTGAGTCACCGTCGAGAAAGAAAAACAAACAACTCGTAAAACACACCAGCAATTTTCTCTGTTATTCACCTGAATGCAAATAAAAGTGTCATCGCGACAGTCGCACCTGTCCATTAAACCTGTGCTTCACTCGTCTAATACAAGTGTTTAGCAATACAACAGATTGACCTTGCCTCCAAATCCAAAAAGGCAGTAATTATGCGAGGAAAACAGGAGCATGGGCCTCCCTTCCAAGCCCCGCTGATGAACAGCGTCCGTGTCTGGCATAGTTCAGTGCCGATTGGATTTACAACGGTGTAATTGATGGGTGAGCTCCTACTGTGAGACAAACGTCAAGACAGGATTTCCTCCTGAGGTGCGAGCGTGAAGCTTCCCAGCATGCGAGGACGGAGAGAAGTTTTACAGAATAAGAGCCAAACCATCTGCTGGTGAAATGAGCGGAAGATTTGTGAGAGGTGAATCTCAGGTCCCCCTTCCTCTGAGCAGCTCTGCGATTGGAATACAGATTGAAGAGTTGAGTGAGAGAAGAGTGAACCAACTTGGTTTAATGGAGGACAATGGCTCCATACAGTGTGAACAAAGAGTCTTTCACACACCTGAATGTGTGCATTGAGTTGAGATGAGATCATAAATTAGGAGATAGAGAAGAACACAGGTGAGGATTGAAGGACAAGAGGTTGGGATGAGGGGAAGGGGGCTTTATAGGGGCAATGGAGGAGAGAATGAGGAAAAAAGAGGGGATTGTGTTTGCCTTAAGGGTTTCTTTGACACAATCCGATAGCAGCAGGCAGGGTAACTTGTGCGGACAGGGAGCACCCTGAGGGTCTGACATGTGTTCCCACTGAGAACACGGCATTCAGGTGAAAAAATGCAGTGGAAAAAAACTAACATATGGAGATGCCCGGATAGCACCTAATGCACTGTGCTGGCATCTTCCTGGAGGTGTTAGCCACATGCTAAGTGCAAACAGGGTTAAGAAGCTAGCTTTTTGCCCAGTTGATCTCAGTTTTACAGGTTTTTTGATCCTGTGGGCTCCATGGTTTCATTTTTTACTACTTTAGGTCATGTACTCTGTTGTTTTCAGATGAAGAAATTTTTCATTTTCCCTTGGCACTGCAGGCTGCTGCCTTGGAGTATGGGTTGTAAATTGTGGTCACCCACTTATTGACACTAAGAGAACGGTCAGTTCTTCCAATTGCAAGCTTGCACGCAAATTATAGCTGATGCTTGTGGCAGAATGCTTTTGAATTTTGTGCTTTAATGCAAGTTACACAATGACAGACCACCCCAGTAATCCCAGGAATTACGTCCACTTTCGACGATTCTGCCCCTCAACAATTTATGGCCAGCGCCAATGTTCAGTGCCTCTGCAGGAAGCAGTGTGCCCTATATGGAACAGACCAGGATGTGAGAGGGCTCTATGGAGGTTTAACAAACCTTTCCTTAACCAGGTGTATGTTACCAAGTCCCTGGCCTGCCTTAGTTGGCCAGTAGTTGCCAATGCTTAAATGACAAAAAAGACCACAGACTTGTGATTCCTGCTCTTCTTGAATCAAGTGAATAAAACTCACTGTGAGGTTTGGTATTTTAGAGTGGTCTAATTCTTCAGTTTTCTGTTCCGAGCAACAATCAAATATTGCAAGGAATCGTAGTCTAGAAGGTTTTTATGAGACAGCAGCTCCGTTCCCATATACAAATTTGGTTTTAATGGAAAACATTAAAATTGTCAACAGTATTAAAGTGAAGTCTAAGCAAGAGAAATGCATGAAGGGGGACTTGTAAAACTGCAACTACTTTATGAATGAAGCTTTCTTGGACATATCGCCCATTATGGGAATACCTGTCAGGATACGTTTCTAGGAGAGCTGCTGGTTTTCATTTTGTTAAAAGCAGTGGACAGATTCTTTCCGACAGGTTGTGGTCCACTGGGACGTCTCGCTCTCTCTCTCAGATGGCAAGCAGCCGATTTAGGCCTATCTAGGACTGTTTGTACTGTAGTTACCAATGGTTACGAGATGCCAACTCCTTGGAAGAGTAACAAGACTTGTTGAATTTGGGACATTTTTCTCTTTCTTTCTATGATTCATGTGCTGTGGCAGGTTTTTCAAATGATATATACTGCCAAAGAGGAGAAAGATCTGGGGTAATTGTGATAACACTGCAGTCAATTCTAAGGTTGTCACTCCTCCAAACTTGGTGTCATGTCCCCTGTAGCCCATGCTGAGTATTCTCAAAACACTCCCAAAGAGATCAAAAATGGCTGCACTCTGACTCTGGGCCCCGGGCATCGTTAATCCAACAGTTCATTTCAAACAAAGCACAGAGGTTTTTCCAGACCTGCATTTGACCCCAATGCTGGAGGTAAACATTAAGCCCGACTGCTGTCTGCTGACAAGCCTCAATAACCTGTGTATCCAAAAGCAAAACCTTTTTCAAGTCTAAGACCCTCATGTGAAGGTGCAGAGACCAGTTTGATAAAGATTTGGTCACAGGGGCCTTCTTCTGAGAGAATTTCTGTTTGTTAAAGGCCAATGAATCAATGAAAACCTCTTCTAGCATCAAATTGTGCACCTGATGTATGCTGTACTAAGCAAAAAAAAACAAAAAACAATGACCAACCTTGTCCCAAAGACTTCTTTAGCATTTTGTCCTTCAGATAAAACTGGAAAACAAACCTCAGAAAGTTAGATGAGGTCATCAAGTGTACGGTCTTGTATAGTAAATGGATTTGGCTTAAAGTTTGTTCAAGTTTACTTTGTCAAAAAAGGCCTCCTGAACAAAAGTTGCCACAAAACAAAGTAAGGATTGTCTGTGACAGTGAGAAATGACAGAACGCTGGTGTCAGGGGTTCCAGACATGACGTTCACTGCATGGCATATGCATATTAGATCGTCAGCTAAAACAAAACTAATTACATCAAGGTCTAAACAGTTGGGATCAAAGAGCACAGCAATCTCTCCAGTTCTCAGATGACCAAAGATTACAAAAGCCCCTCTACCCTGTTTGAAACACAATGGCTCTCAGCCAGCGCAACATGAAATGAAATAAGTCTAGAAATTGAAATGAAAGAACAAAGGAGAGAAATGCACAGAGGGAAGCAGAGAGCATTATCAAGCATGCATTTTGTTCTGTGTGAAGAGTGACAGGATGAGGAGAGACGGACTGAGACTGAGATGGTTTCCATCCAACTGCCACGCGAATTTTACAGAAACTTTTCACACTTTCATTGTCAAAGAAAAGAAAATCTAAATTTTTCTCACCTACCCAGAAGGAAAACATCTTAAAAGTGACAAAATCAACCTAAAAACCTTGGAATAACTACTGTCCTGATGTACCATACATTCTCTGAGACTTAAAAAAAAACACATGCATTTGTCAATTTTCAAGTTTCAGCTAAGCAGCATATAACAGCTCATATGGAGAAAAACAGTCTTGCAGCAGTGATGTTGGTTTTCCTGCAGAGGTGCAGTACAGTCTATCACAGACCTGGCAGAGTGCCGGCCTACCATGTCGTGGGCGACCCTAACCTGACCCCAAGCAAAGACGGGGCCGCCACCGTCATGGCTGGGAGGGGAGGAGAGACCACAGGAGGCCACCGTGAGGGGAAGCGAGACGGATCAGGGCTTCATGTGAGGGGAAACGGAAGAGCAGGGGCTGCTGGGTGGTAGAGCGAGGTAGAGAGACAAACAGAGATGTAGAACAGAATGGCAGCCATGTCCAGTGAGAGTGGGGTGAACCAGAGCAGAACAAGTGTAGGTCAGAGCCAGACAGGGAAGCAAATCCTCTGTCGGTGTGAACATACTGCACTTTACGTAGTTATGATTGTTAAAACACACACACACACACTCATACGCCGGTGCACAAACACAGCCACTGAATAAAGCGACTGGATTGTGAGCGGCTGGCATTGCTCTTGGTGGGAGTTTAAAAAAAGTTTTTAAACTTGAGTAGAATAATAAAAGTTGTGAGTCAAACCTCTCAGGAGCATTATTCTTCTTGCCGTGGTATGAAAAATACCCTGAATGCCTGCGCTGCGGTGGAGGTTGAGTGAAACCGGATCGGGAGCTGAAGCAGCAGCTCAGCGGGGGTCGGTGTGTGGGTTCGGAAGCTGGGTCTTTAACGAGGTGTCGAACTGATCGGCTCGGCACCGGCCAAACTGATACACCCATCCTCCCAACCTCTGTGTGGTCTGAGCGGCACATGGGACAAACCACCAGGGGCCATCAAACGGAGGCCGCAGTCTTGCCAAAGCTGCTCGCAGCCCATTATCGGCCTGGAATTAGAACATTTGTCTCCTGCCAAAGCCCTTTAATATCAACAGCCCATGTTTTACATGAAAGGATTTTGCTGACGCGCTTATTCACAGCAACTTGCAAAGATTCTGAGAGAAGCATAAGAAGTTAGACTCAGAGGTGTAGGAGTTATGACTCACACTGCCTGAAAACATATGCAGCACACTTCCTGTGAATTTTAGAAGAGAGAAGCAGAAAGTACTGTATAATTTTAAAGGTGAGGGCTGTTTAGAGCGAGTAACCGGGCAAAGAATGACCTTAAAGGTGTCAGTCACATGGTCAACTAACTTCTCAATTGGCAATGGCTACGTCCAACTATTTCTGTCACTTTCCAAAAATAACTAAGCAAGGTTTGAAGTTCTTGTTTTCTTTCTTGCTTTCTTTCTTTCAGTCATTACATGACTATTTTGGTCACTTTTCGTGTTTTAGGCCACAAATGTCAAGACTGATGTAAAATAAATGCAACAAATGCTACAAAAAAACACTGAAAAAACAAGGTATAGATGCAGGATGATGGCTGCTACTTTAATTTCCTACATAAACTACACTGTGTGTTAGATACAGTATTGCTACTGTACGCCTGATGGAGGAATATGCTTTAAAATATTACAGCACATTCTTGGCTTAAAGTAATCTAACATCTACATTTTTTTCGACATTTTGTAATCCAATATTCATTCCTTTTTTTGTGCATAATGGCCTCTTGAAGCTGGACTCCAGCGATCAGTGCTGGTTTTTCATAAATACGGGGGACTTGGAAGAGACAGATCATAGAAATAATGGTCAAACTTGCTCCAGCAGAGGCAGATATATTCGGACTTTTAGTCACTCGTGTGGGTCAAGCTTCAAAAATGTTCAGTTTTACAATTCCCATAATGTAGCTTAATAGTGTCTAACTCAACAGGGAACACATGCTTTCTGTTAAAGATTTGAAATGCCCAAACCCAAGCCAAGGTAACCCCGATGACATTAAAAAGGTCATTTTTTCCCTCCAAAACCACATACGACATGACACAACTGTCGTCACAGGCTGACGAGGACGAGTCAACTGAGCTCCATGTGTAAAATTGGTGCCGAGCCCCCTTTAAACCCCACAACCCGCAACTCGTGCCGTGCAGCCAAACATTCTTCTAACCTACAGGAGTGTGCCTTAAATTCTAGTGGAAATCCCAAAGTTTCCAAAGATACCAAATATATCACGTTGAATTTTAGGGAATGACATCCAGACACAGCAAAAACAAGGAGAATGTTTCACCCAGGATTAACTTCATATAGGCTCCAGAAAGATACACAATATATATGGTCACACAGACCTTTGAGCAGCATGAACAAAACTCCATTCAGCCCAACAATATTTGGGAGGCAAAAAAAAGATGAGTATCTCCAAACTTCACCACATCAAATTTAAACTACACATAGTTTGATACCACTGGGAGTAAATGAGAAATATTTGTTAGTAATTTAGGTGAAGTGACCATTGAAAGGCATTTCTTGACTCTCTTTGAACCCCATGAAGCCTCATCTAAACTTACCTGCAGTGACCCCAGACGTGTAATAGCCCCACCCATCAACAGATGGCAGTGTTCTGTCTGTGATGGTGAGGGGAAGCGAGGCAGCAGCAACGCAGCAGACCCCTGCAAAGAGGGAGGCTGCTGTAATCATGGATCTAACCTTGGGAGATGATAGTTAGGCTGATTGGGCGGAGCTGTGCCTACTCCCCACAGAACTGAAGATTAACATCATTTTACATTTATATTACAGCCGTTTACGCTTTCATCCTCTGTGACAAGTGTAGTAGGATAAGCTTTGGCTGCTAGTTCACCAGCTAAAGGAAGAAAAATGTGGAAGCCATCACATGCAGACAACAGTTGGCTGATGAGCAAACTGTGCAAGTCATCTAGTTTATGACTGTTGTCCGTTCCTCAAATCTAATCCATTCATGAATAAAGGCAGCAAAAAATGACCTCATTAACTTCTCCACGTGATGCTGATGGAAGAGAGAGGAGAAACAAGAGAGGAGAGAGGAAAAAAAAGAAGGGCTAAAGAGGAAAGAGGTGGGAGGACAGAGAGGTAGAAAAAAAAGATGGGGAAATAAGGTAGAAATGAGAGCAGAAGACAAAGAAAGAGACGGAGAGGGAAGGGGAGAGAGGACGCTGCAGACTGGGAATGCTGGGGAAAAGGTCAGCTGCCTCTTCAGCACTTCTTTGATAAACTGAGGGAAACGGTGGCCTGGATAAATCCTCTTCTGTCTTATTTACTGAGATGTCGAGCATTTCATCGTTGGGTCTATAAATGGGCTCCTGTGGGGCGGAAACAGTTGGGCTGCAGAGAGAGTTGATGTACAGTCGTGTGTAGAAGAGCTGGTGCAGCTACAATACTTCAGCAGTGGTTTCCATGTCAGATTGTAGGAGGGGGGTTTCTGCAGGTACAAAGCAGATTTTATCTAACAGATTTCCTGAATGACAGTTAAGTTTAATTGAAGTTAAACCCTAACAGACCTAAACAGCTGGAACGGTGTATCCATGTTGACAAATGTTTCCCCACTGTTACATCTTGTCCTTCATGCAGAGGCGCTGCAGAGGTGTTTTTGAGCAAGGCACTGAACCCCTAACTGCTCGGAGAGCCTGACGATGTCGCATCCCGGTCATTCTTAGCATAAAGCTAAATAAAAACTCTCCAAAGGTAACAAAATCTACTTATTAGTACAACTAAAGCTCAGTAATTAAAATGTTATACTTTGTTTGTTTGCTCTGTGCAGAAACTGAAGTGTAAGAATGAGTATCTGTGGTGTAAAGGGGTTTATGTGTGGGACTCCAGGACGTCACAGTGCACTCTGGCCTGCCGCAATGACTTCCTGGAGTCCCACACATAAGCCCTGTTAAACCACAGGTTGTCGTCACCGTGAGGTAGATTTATTCAGAAGGATAAGAGAAAACTTTAAGGGACAATGCAAAAGATTTGCAATGATTCTTTTTACGTGTAGAAATGTATACATTTTACAAATTTGCAATAGTGATTCATTATGTATACACCAATAAGTATCCGCCCTTTGTTCTTTCGGAGCATTTCAGCTCATTTGAATCAATTGCTGACCAGACTTCATTTCTCTGCACTCCCTTATCCTCCTTCACGACTCACTACCTCTCCTCCTGCTGCTCAAACCAACATTACCTCCCACTATCAGCAGCACCCACTCACCACATACTGAAGGATGATAGTAAATATTTGGGTTATTCAAGCAGTAACCACAGTCCAATCCCCACCAGTATGATAACATAATGCTGAAAAATGCTTATGATAGGGTCGCCTAGTGGCTCAGCCGCCCAGTGCCAAAACCACACACTCAAACCTTGGCACAAAGAAACATGGCTTACAGTAAGCTCTCAAAGAGCTTTTCTGCTGACGTTCCACTTCTGAACAATTTCAGAACTATCAACTGTCATAAAAGGTGAGAAAGGGCTTGAGAAGGAGACGCTTCCTGCTTGTCTCTGCTGCGACTGCATATTAATAAGGATGGGAGTTCACCTCATCAATCAAAACACTCTATAAACCAAACAGGCCGGGGTCTGTGTTTCAGTAAATCAGTATGTTAAAGGTGTTGCATGAATTGACGGATCAAAGTGGAAAAAAGTTCCCTGATTGAAGCTCTCTTATCTCCGCTTGTCTCACTGCTTCAGGCAGTGAGACACAGGACGTGCAAAATGAAGCCTTTGTGAAAAGGCCTTTGTGAAAAGGCTTGATTTTAAAGTGTCTCCATTGATCATCTAATTCATGTAGTTGTTTCAAATGTGACAGAATCTGAGGAAACCCTCACATACACTGAAGAACGACTGAAAACGAATGGTAGATGCGCTATTGTTTGAATTTCACAAACTTAAAGTCTGTTAAAAATCAGACCTGATGATTATCTGAAGACATTTGAGTTTGGAAAAAAACAAGTTATTGGGAAATATCACATGCTCTTTGTAAAATTGTCAATCCCAAGCTTTTGAAGCATTGAGTGACAAATTTAAGAAAGCAGCGTGTTCCCAAAATGAACTGAAACCCTTCATCACTCCTCCTCAGCCTCAGTTTTCCCATTTTACTTGGGAGGGCAAGGAGGGTCAATATGAGTCAGCCTGGAGAGCGGTTATTGCTGAGGGAGTGAACAAAATATATCATAATCACCTCCTTTTAAACGAGAAGGAAATGCCTAATTTCAGCAGAATGGTAGAGAGCTGAAACTCCTCTGGGAAAGCAAAACCAGGGCAGTTACATTTGTTACCTATACCAACCAGAAACATCATGCCCAAAGATAGATGTCTCTTAATATCTTGACTGAATCATTTTAATTGGGGGTACACTGAGCACAGACCTGCCATTAAGCCCTGCTGATCCCCCCGAACCAGACCCTTTCTCAAGAGGCTCAGAGTGACCTCACTTACTCCCAGTTCAGGAGGTCTGAAATGGGCTTAGCACCTCCGCACAGCCAGGATAATGCCTGAAAGACTCTACTAGGTGTGTGTGTGTGTGTGTGTGTGTGTGTGTGTGTGTGTGTGTGTGTGTGTGTGCTTGGTCTCCCAGGAAAGCTGCTGAGACATAGCACTCGAGTGATACAGCCATACATCTTTGTGTATCACATCTCACTGTATACGTAGCACATATACAAACACACCAAATCCAGTATCATAAATATAATACACACAGTATACACACACAGTGCTAATGAAAAGGAGTGGACAGGGTCAAAAGTAACCCTTTTATGTAATTAACCCCGAGAGGTGAGCTGGTATAATGGACTTGTCCGAATGTGACTCGGGTTGCTAATGAGACTTTTAACTGCTCTCTAACAACCAGGTCACAACCAGCTGACCTCGCTGTCGTCATGGCCATGCACAAGCGTGTAAATGGAAAGTATGAAAAAGATTCTGCTCCCCTCCTACCGCGAAGTGTCTCACTACATGCTGGGTCAGAGGTCAGAGGTTGCAATAGCCCGAGACCCGCTCCATTACAGCCCGCCTTGAAACTGATGGCTAAATCCCCGTACGCTTCATTTGCCCTGAAGGTATTACAGCGACGGCGAACGAGGAGAAAAAGGACAGATAGAGTTAGAAGTAATAAAGAGTTTTCCAGTCGGTCAGATGTGAGCCTGCGGCTGCACCGCCGCTGCTCCTCCTCTGGCTGCTGTGGTCAGATGCTATTAAGGACACATAAGAGAGACGGATGGCCGCTGACAGGCTGAGGAAAGACCCAAGTGAATTTCTCTGGGTTTCTTTGACGTCTTGGTGTTTTAGGAAGGTGGTGGCGGTGGTGGGGGTTTACACGGGTAGAATTTACACTGTGGTCTCCGTCCGGATCTCGAGTTCATGACTCCCCCTCCCTTCTCAACAAGCGGGTCTTTGTGTTGCCTCTAATTTGACAGGCCCTGTGTTTTCCCCCTACTGTTTGGCCGCGCTTTGGGCTTTTCTTTTTTGCTGTTATTTCAGTAGTAATGTTACGACAGAGAGCCAAGAAAACACATAGTTAACTTGTCAAGATTATGAGGCTTTCACAGCTACTATCATGAAAAAAACGGCAGAAATTTGTGAAAAGTGCAGTTTGATTAAGATTGCAGAGAGCTGCCTGGTAAGAGGGAAGAGAAATTCAGTATGTATAATTTATAGCAGCTCCATGCCATTTGGAAAAAAAAACTCAAATAGCATACCAATTAAGTTATTTTCTCTGGTTTTTGGAGGCCCAGTGATTATTTGGGATAGAGGAGGTGCAGGGACGCCTGTTCTGGTTTGGCCCGGAGGCCAACGTCAGACCCGAAGCATGGAGATCCTCTCCTTTGGTCTTCGTAACCGCTGACATCTCGGGTTACTTTGTGTAGAGCTGCCTCGCTTCCTGCGTCGCTTATTCTGAGACTCACTTTACCGTCTGTTTGTTTGTGTTTCTGGGTGTGTGTGACTTTGAGTTCGTTTGTGTATCTTTGACTGAGCAAAGTGCTGAGATGTCCAAACATAGCTTCGCGACGGACGGCCATCAATTAGCATTTGCCATTCCATTGTCTGTTTAGCTTGAAACTGACAGTGATTGACAGTTATGGGCTCAATACCTGACACATCTGGACTATCCAGATGTGGTAAAACCCAACCGTATGGTACCCTTAACAAATCAAAGGCTTTAAAATGATCTCCAACAAGTGCTCCATCATGTTCTGGTGGGATTCTATACAATAATAATTTACATTTTAGTCATTCCTGCTCTGGATCAGTGTCACAATCCTTGTGCTCTTGAAATGACTGTGAAAGAGAGAAAGTGCTGTACTAATGAAAGAAATTAGAGTCTAGTTGGAATGTCTGGACATTACAGGAAAGACGAGCTAAGTGGTGAAAGAACACAGTCTACTATTTAGAGTTGGACCATGGCCTGACAGCACATGGCACCGAGGCTACCTTAGCAGCTGTGTACACCCACATTTTGAATACAACACAAGCAGAGGGACACATATACGCTTTCTGTTTCGAGTCCTGAAGCAAGCTCCAACCTGCTTACTTCCGTTTTTCTGGAAAAAGACGGCCTTAGGGGAAAGCGACAGACTGCAGCCCCACGTGATGCTTGGCGCTATCGTTTGGCGGCTGGCGCTGCCAATCTGGGCCCCAACACGGGACCCACCTTGAGAGAGAAGCCACCCGCTGTGTAGCACAGATGGGATTCCATTGAGCTGGCATGCTCCTTAAGCTCATTGATTCATGTTGACCTCATATTTTTTTACAATAGAAGGGGAATGAAACTAGAACTCATTCATAAGATCTTTCATATTGACAGCACATAAGACTGAAGCTCTACATGTCTTTTCTGCAGCCAGAAGTGAAAACAAATGCCTTAATGACACTACACTATCTTTGTTCTTTGATGAGCACACAGAATAAATGCAGGAGAACTTAGGACAGATGCATTTGAAGAAGCTAGTGTGCTGCAGCTACAGGCTTCTTAGCGCTGCGGGGAGAATCGATTCCAGATCTGCGTTGCGTCATGTACAGGATGGAGGTTGTTTATTCACCTCTGATGCAGTTATTTTTGGGACGTGGACGTTTCACACACAAGGTGCCTGAGTTCATATTGCACCAAAGCTGCTGGGAGTCAAAACAGGATGAAGCTTCTCCCTTTCCAAAAGAACAGATGCCAAAAAAGAAACAGATGATGGGGGCGATACAAGGGGTGGAATCTGACAAAGAGGCGAGCACTATAAATCAGAGATGGGCTCAGCTTGAAGTGATAACACAATGGGATGGGAAGAAGACGGAACTGGAAACAAGAATTTCCAATTTCACCCCAACAGTGTCTAACAAAGTGTTGGCTGATGAAGGCAGGGGTGATGACGGTACACAAAACTTGGAGGAAACATCAAAAACTGTGGCTGCTGTTGTTGAGGTTACATATATATGGTGGTTAGTGTCCTCAGACTAACTGAGAGAATCAGGCTAGAAAACAACATCAGCAGCACGATGAGATACTTGGTATGAACGAGCATGAATGTAAAGGAGAGGGACGCTGAATTACATGCCCTCTCAGAAAATCCTTGTGGATAAATGAGCGTTAAAAATACATCACTGGTCAAACCTCTGTACAGCAGCAACATCTGACCTTCTGTGAATGGTTAGCAAACACCCAAAACGCATTTGGATTCAATTTGCACAGCGCCTGCTGTTTAAACACCACTGAAAGCATTTTTTTTTTTTTTTTAGAGGGATGAGTTGACTAATGAATCAAAGTGAGATTGAAATTCATGAGCGTCAGGCTGTTTTTGCACTGGCTGAACAGGGATGCATGATGCAGCCACATTGCCTCCAAGCTCTGAAAAAAAATAAAGTCAAATGGAGCAGGAGCTTTAAGATAATGTACTGTATAATCCCACGGCACGTATATTCATCTGTATCCCTCAGTGAACTGCTGCTTCATTCCTGAGGAAGTCTGGAAAAATCACGCTTTTCCCAATTTCAGGTATTCAAAAATGAAGAATGGTGTATCAGAATATCAGTTTACTCTAATTTGGTTTTGCTCTTTAAGATTTTCCTATGCAGTATGAACTACTGAAAAGTGAAGGTCATTCACTCAGATATTTAATCTGAGGTGGGGATAATAACTTATGTTTTGCGTTTTTTAGATCTTCTCAATGCCAGGTTTGCTGCAAAGACGAGAAAAAAAACCTAAGGTTCAACTGGTCACCAATAGAGTGTATCCATTATTGACGCCCACTTTGTCCGGCGAGACAGAAAATGAGGAATGACTGGTCATTTTACACATTTGAGGGGGAAAGGGGGCAAAAAGAAGTGGAAGGCTGGAGGCAGTGAGCTGCAGGAAACGCCCGACCGCAGCCCTGTCCTCCCCCTGATTTATCTTCCTCTCCTTTCTGCAGGGCTGTTAAGGGTAAGACAATATTTTCATATTGTTTTATTAAACACTATGTGGCCTTATTTATTGCTGTCTCCCCAGACAGCTATAGCATACCTGCAGCGGCAGTTTGCACAGCCCCTGACCGGACTGAAAAGGCCCATTGAAGCTCCATTAGATGAAATATGGAGCTGTCAGAGCATGTGACCCCCCCCCACAGAGGGACACCGCACTCAAATGTGTGTGTGTGTCTTAGATAAACGGCCAAATTTGATTCTTAGCAATGCATTATACTGTATTTCTTTCCATGAGTGTGTCGTGTCAAGTTACAACTGTGTTTTTGTACCTGCAGAGTGTGCGTTTGTATGTGTCACTGTGTGTCTTCTACAGATTTGTGATATTGTTGTCTGTCTGTCTTCGTGTGTGTGTTAGACTCTCTGATGGTTCAGTAGTCCCAGCAACGGCTTTGTTTAGACCACTGCAGGCTACCAGGGGGCCAGTGGTTCTGGGCCTTTCTGAGCATCAACCAGGTAGGTCAGCATGAATCATACACTCCTCATCTCTCATCTCTCATCCCTCATCTCCGCTGCCTCTGGATAACCACACAAAGGCATACAAATTAACATCCTGATGTGCTATGGCCAAAACAATCTGTGGCCACCCAGGACCATCATTTTCAAAACAACATCTGCTCATTGAAGGAGACTAGGAATGCTATACCTGCTTCTCTGCAGCCTGTCCAGATCATTTTGACCTTGTACAGGCTCAAGGTTGGCACTTGTTCTGGTACTTCAAGGACTAGGGATACACCAACTAGTGTCAATGCTCACCTGACTAAGCAAAACAGGTATAGGTCAGATGTGACTGATACACATTCATCGTGTTACAAAATTCAATCTTTCCTCTATCAGTAACAGTCATTCAGACGGGCTGTTCTTAGTGGCACAGCAATCCATGGCCTCATGTTATGTGCATGATAATACATTCCATGAGGTGAGGTGTACAGATTTTCAATCAGGTAAAAAGAAAACACAAGAATCAGATCAGGAGAACATATCAGCAGATAACCTGAGCTGAGCTTACTGATATCAGAAGAGAGGAGCATCCCTGATAAAGATGTCAAGTCAAAGCTGCAGGAGAAACCCCAAATTCCCCACTCCTTGAGAAATGAATTGCTCAAAACACTGTGTGAAGCACCATCACATCAAGTGAACTTTACTATATTATCACTATATATTTGCCGATGAATTAAATGAAAAGCCAACATAAAGTGTCTTATTAAGGTTTGAACCTCTAAAACGGCTTCAGTGCTCCCGGTCATAGATTCTCCAGGTCTGAAACCCAGTGAAAGGATGAACAGCACCCCTTTGAACATTGCACTGGAGCATCTGTATTTGTTTCTCGAATACTAGTTGTGACAGCCATTACTGTACCTTGGCATAGCTAAAAAAGATCGCAGCTACTTTTATCAATCACTGATTTAATGCACCACCTAGCTCACAAATCAAACATCGCCTGGATGCCGCATGACCAACAGGTGCATGCTGGGTTTGCTCACAGTGAATCCTCCAGTGGTGACTTCTGCATTTGCTACATTGCTGAGGAACTCCTCTCTTCAGTGACGTGTGTGAGGACTTTCTGCTGTGTGTGCCAATTTCTGTCACAGCTGTGGATGCACAGCCTCATTCAGCTCAATGTGTTTGAAAACTGAGAGAGAGGACTAGTTATGGTGGGACAGAGAGGCTGACAGGACTGGTTAGACAGAGGCTGAGAGGACTGGTTAGACAGAGGCTGAGAGGACTGGTTATAATGGGATAAAGAGGCTGAGAGGAAACCCACTTCCATGTCACCCTCTGATGGAGACTTTGACGGTGTGGCTTGATCCTGAAAAAACAAGACTGAGACTGAGAACTTTAGATAACTCTGATGACCTCTGCCGCTATCAGCTCCAACTATCTCTGCACATCAAACCCGACAATCCAATAATTGTTCGTGGCATCTTAGTCTAGTACTTTTTCTAACATTAACATCATCCCATGACATGTCATCGACCATCGGCAAACCCTTAGACTCAGATATCAGCCTCAAGACCTGGGATTGAATCCCACAAAAGAATGAAACCAAGACGAGATGAGTGATTGGAACACAGTTCCAGCCCATAAAGATACAGTATACGATATCACATAACAGATGTCTGGTTTGGATTGACATCTGAATGTTTGAAAAATAAAAAAATAAATTGAAACTTAAAATGCCATGAGAACGCACAATGGAAACGTGTGGGTCCCAGTGGAAATTGAACCTCCAACCTTGGCAGAGTAAGTACCATTCTGTGGGTTTTGTAGATGGAAAAGACCAATTCCACCAACTTTTACAGCAGCCAATAGCACGAGAGTTATAGTGAGAGCAACATCACACATGTGAGAGGACCTACATGTCAGCAAGCTGAATCAACAGGAGTGTTTACTGTTGTTCTTCTTAGAGGGCTGCAGTAGGGAGAAAAAAAATCAACTCTGTATACAGTATATGTGTTCGAATGTGTGTGTGTGTGTGTGTGTGCGTGTGCGTGCGTGCATGTTTGTGTGTCACAACAAGCAGATCTACCATTCATAGCAGCAGTGTGAGAGGCTTTAGAGAGCTCATATCAGATCAAAGAACAGGGAGTCAGTGGGGGCTGTTACTCATACTTACTCATTAGATAGCTGGAGAAGAGGAGACGAAAAGGAAGGATGGAGGGAGAAAGAGGCTCTGGGTCACTGAGTTTACCGGTGAACACACATGCACACGTACACTCACACACTCTACAATGCGAAAATTGTCAGGTTCTATACCAAGACAGAAGAGCTATAAAACTAATCGTAGTCTCACCCAGTGTCTCTCTTGCAGACACAGTAATGGTTAAAAACACCTTCAAACGCAGACACAAACTCCAAACCCCCCCTGAGTCTATAATGTAAATGTCTACAGACACACTAGGCAGATGGATGCGATGTGATGGTAAGGAAGGGTGAGAGAGCGACAGAGACGTGTAAGATGCGAAGGGGTTTGTTGGGGCTGAAGTGAGGAGTTTGTCTCACTTTGGTCCTGTCTCTACAGATGAAGAGACGCAGACAGCAGGGCAACCAGGGGAAGCAATGACCCTGTCAGAACTACTGACTCTCATCTGCTCAAAGGATGGAGAAAGGGCAGGGGGAGAAACACTTGTAAGTTGAAGATGAACTCCTCTCTGACACGGGGTTCTTCTGTCCTATAATGAGCGCATTTAAACATTTTCAAGCTGTTTTTTTTTTATACATTACAGCCAATGACAGCCTTTTCAATTACTGCTTCGATCTCTATTAGGAGCAATGGGCACCCTGTGACAGAGTGAGGCATGGTGCAGGACGTAGACTCTGCTGGGCTTGGAGGACGAGAATCGGCTTCTTTTTCCATCTATCTGCCCACCTGTATGTCTGATTCCTGCCCTGTCCATGTGTCTATCTATCATTGCAGCTCTCTCTCTTTCCTGTCCTCTCTGTCTGCTGGTGTCTTTTTCTTTTGCTCTAACACACATCCTCTACTCTGCACACGACTACACACAAGCACAAACATAAATGCCACGGCGGCTCACCTTTACGCTGCCCCCAGGTGATGTGCACATGACATTTTGTCAAACTCAGAGCTGTAGAAAGCCATCATAAACTCCCTCTGACAGAAGCAGCCAGTCCCACGGCATAACATCCAACACAGTACCCTGAATCACACTGCGATTTTCTATACTCTGTTAATCTGTCCAGCACTCTTCTGTGATTGTAGGAAGGGACTGCAAAGTGTTGGTTGTCAGCTGCCACGATGCATGCAGTCATGCTAAGTTGTGCAGCTTTATATATGTTGATGTCTGGCTCCGTGGTGGAGGAGCAGGCACCAGCACTGATAGATTTAGAGGTTTCATTTTATTCCATATGTGGCATTGCAATCTGCTCTGCTGAAGCTGCTATCTCTTCCTCTATGATGGATTTCTGCTCAATTATTGTAACACTGACCTTGAAAAATGGCAGTTCTAGAAGCAGTCCTTTGTTTTTCAATGATTTGAATTCAACCACGAACCAAGAATATTTACCTTGAGAGCAAACCTAACCATCTGTCAGCAAGAATAAAATATCTTCAGATTGAGCTGCACCTACAGGCGGCCATGTCTATATCTTTCCATGCTAAGACAGTGTTAGGCAGAACCAACAACAGCTCCTGGATCCTTTCTAGCTGTGGAGCTAAAAATGGAAAGTCTGTCTTAATGGTGTCCCTAGACAAAAGGCCTTGGGGTCAAAATCAAACAAAATCAAAAGGGTTCTTCAACTGGGATACAAATGTGTGCTGAGCAATTTATGAAGCTGCCCTGCTCATAAGATATTGGAGATTTTATGTCTTAAAGTTGACATTTTGACCTTAGGGTGGTGATGGACCACCAAAAATGAAGGCTAAATTTAGCCTTTAGATAGTACAAGTAGAAACTTGGCATACTGGTTTGGTGAACTGGAACGATCGGGGTTGACCAAAATCATCAAGCCAATACAAATCTGGGATACTGGTTTGGTGCATCTCTGGTACTGACCAGACACAATGACCAACTGACAGACTGACTGACTGTCCAACTGAATGTAGCAGCCATAGTATTCATAAGGAGCTCCCAAAACTCTCAACTGTAATCCTTTTCACTCTTGATGACAATTTAATTATCCTTAAACAAGTATTTGTGAACTTATGTTGTTGTACACAAATTTGTTTTACATTTGTAAGTTCTATCTTCGTGTGCATTGAAAAACATTCATTAAAACAAATTCTGAAATCTATTTGTGAATCCTTGTGTGCATTCATTAATATTGAGACTGATCTGACTCTGACTACTGTGGCACTATGTCTCACAGAGGACGAACTACTATGGATTTACTAATATATGTGACAAGGTAATTAAGAGTAAGGGCAGGAGTTTATTCGCTGCTGCATCATGTTTTAACCTTGCCAAGCTCTGTTGCTAATGAACTGCACTGAGAAGACTAACGACTTCTTACTACCAGTCTTGGGAGCACTCCAAAAATCCACTTTCAAACCACACCGCTTGCCTACGGTCTTGTTTCTAAACCGGCACAGTCTGAGATCAAGTTGAGCTGCCGGTTGGCTCCCAGGGTAAAGAAGAGAGAGGAATTCATCAGAGGACACGTTGGTGTGAGGACTCTCCCTGGATAATCAATGAGATTTGACTTGCAGGGGATGAAGTTACGGCTGGTGAAGATGTGACAGTCAAGCCAGAGGAGGGATTTATGCTTATTGATTGGTATGAGGTTCAGCTTCAGGTCAGCTTGTGGTACATGGGGAAAATCTGATAAAGGGAAGGCAGGATATAGCTACATGCCCCTCCGAGGCCCCCGATCAACTTGAAACAACACTTATATGAACGACAGCCTGGCAGAGATGTTTCATCATGCTGCTTTTAAAAGGTATGTTTTATCAGTTCAGGCATACAGTTTTTCAATCTTTAACTGCCTCAGTCTCCCCACTGTAGAGACTTGCAGTGTGCAGATTTAATCCAGTGTTTATGTAAACTGCCTTGTAGTACCATTAGTACATGCATAGGAAACCCTCTTCTAACACTAGCATTCATGTACTGCTCTAAAAATTAGCTAATCTTCAGGTAAAGGCTCCAACAGTGACACTCACTACATTTAATGCACACTAAAAATTACACTGGAAACAATTTGCAAAAGTTAATGGCTTGATGGTTGGGTAATACGATGTGTCACAGCAGACAAGAGAAATATTCTTGGCACTACAAACAAATACAAGGAGGAAAACAGGGTAAGTTTGGTTGTGGATATTAGATGGCGGGTCAGCGACTCAGTGGTCAGCACTATCACCCCACAGGGGTCGAGTGGTTGGGATTGCCTGTCATGTCTGTGAAGATTCTTATTCATCCAGGTCATGGTACTTCTAAGTGCTTTACAAGGGTGACCAGAGAGTCCAGTTGCCTTTGTAAAGCGCTTAAGTCTGTAAAAGACAGAGACAACCTGTTTGTGCAAAGCATGCCGGGTAGGGCTCAAAGCCCACTGCGACCCCACATGGGATAAGCCTGTCTAGAAAATTGAAGGATGGATGTAAGACATTAGATTTTGCATTTACTCGCCCTAATTGCATGAATGCGAAAAACTCTAGGTGTGTTAATTGGCTTACTCACATACTGATTAAAAGCTTAATCAACTCATTCAGTCAGACTAGCTTTACATGACAGTTTTCATAGGTGGAAAATTACCTCAATCCAATTAGAATCAATTCATTAGTGTGCATGTAAACGACTGGATCCGTAATGCTTCAATTTAACTTTCTCTAGAAATACACCTGAGCTTTGACATAGCAAGACATAAACGCACATCGGGTGGCCGAATTACAACAGCAGCAACACCAAATCTGATACAGTACCACTATAACAAATAATACCTTTGTGGACCTTATAGTTTGTTCAGACTTGGTTAAACTGTCTGATTTAAGTCTATGGCAGTTTTTAGGATCACCTTACCTAAAGCTATCCAATACAATAACACCCAGACGGATGCCTCAGCTGAAGCATCACCTCTAAGAAACAGTATCAACAAAATTTAGATAAATAAGCTTCATGAAGATAACATACTGTATACTGTAGAGCTATTTTATTGAACTGTATTACACACTGCTATTATTGTGTCCACCACCATTACATGTGAGATCAAATAGTCATTACACTTGCCACAGGATTGACTGTTGTGCTAGAGGCATGTAATTTTCCCCTAAGTGCCAAAGTAGGCCTATTTTCCAGGCGAGCTCCACTGAACAGCATGAAAGGTCTCCTGATTACTCACATGGGTGACTTTCTGCCTCCAGCATGCTGCTGTGCTAAACATGACCCCTTCACCTCCTATTCACCATCAACATGTTTCACCTGCCAACTCTGCTCACAACCAGAAAATTCCCTCTTGCTGATCTCTGCTGCATGACTTAAACGAAATCTCTCGTGTTGTTTTGCTTTTCGTTGTTCAGCAGTAGTAGCAGGAAGAGGTAAAAGCACCTGAGGATAAACAGCTGAGGTAAACACGCGGCTCCCCCACATATACACCCCATTCCCCAAACCCTCCATTCACCCCCCGCCCCATCATGAATTTTAATCACCTTACAAGCATGACATTAACATTTTCGTACAGCGAGCAGCCGTCACATCCTCTCATGTGTGACCTGTGATCTATCCTGCTGGTGGTTAATTTGGGCTGGCAGAGGGTGGTCCCCTGCTGCGGGGTGGGGGTGAACAACAAGCCGTGAGACAGGTCCCTTGGCGCCCACCTGGAGATTTAAAGCTGAAGCGAAATACAGACGGAAAGCAGAAGGTTAGCCCTGACGTGCTTGAAATAACACGACCTGCGCCACACTCCAAATACCGTGCTGAAATATATTGCATCACCAGCGGCATGCTAAAGACCGCAGCATCATGCTCAGGCACAGCCGCATGGCTCGACTGTGTAATCTGAAATGCCTCAAGAGCATCAAGTCAATTCTGCAAATGAGCTTATCTGGAGTTATTTATTGCAATGCCAGGCAACAGAATGGACTCCAAGATCATAACGGCAGCAAAGGTTCAGATGTATAATCCTCTCACAATACTCACACAAAAGTGGAAGGATTACATAAGAGACCAAAGTCAAGAAAACAAAAAAGAGCATGTAAAAGTCACAGAAATGGAAGGTGGGGATATAATTCGGCTGAGAGGATGAACGAAGGTACTGCTTCAGAGTTTTTGACAAAAAGCTGCGAGTGGAGTAACAAGGTCATTTCCTTCAGGGCTTAAACAATTAAAGCCTCAGAGGAAAACAAGTCAGGAAGCCGATTCATTGCTCCTGTATTAAAACTCATCTAAACTTTTCTTGCTCTGTGATAGAGGTCGGTAGTAACTGCTGCTCAAAAAGCTCATGGGAACGAAAGCCGTCTGGTGGGTGATGATGAGCACAATTGAATGCAGATTATACTAATTGTGCCATAGTGGGGTGGATTAATCACTGTTTCTGAGACCTGGGGTAAAAAGGTGAAAGCTGAAGGGCCTGCAGGTGATAATGAGCTGCAGAGAAACTGCTTCACCATTTTGGTTTCATCAGAATAACAATTACATTGTCTACCACCTGTAATAAATGAACAGGAGTTTGTCTCAGTGACATTGGCGCGAGAGCAAACTATAACAGCAGATCTAATACACACAAGGAAGGTTGAATGCAGTGCAACAGTTGATGTTTTGTAGAGTATTTGAGTTCTTGAAATGTCAAATGATTAATTTCATCATTCTCAAACAGACTGTAGTTCCACAGATTAGTTTCACTGTGGGCAAAGTTTCAATATGGATCACAAACTGTGCGAGTAGCATCCATCTGGTGCACACAGTGTGCTTAACCTGCTTGTCAGTCTTCATTTTTCTTGAAAAAGTTCCCTGCAAGGTGTCTCACTGTAAGTTAAACCTGGGCGTTCACTGGTGATAACTGTGTGATTGATGTTTAATCTGGTTACTCTGTGTGAGCTAATGTGATTCCTCGCCTTTTTTCAGCATGTGCAGATTGTCCAGGTTGCATGCCGCATCTGTTGAGGCAAAAGTACCTGGAAAAATAAAATAAGATTAAAAATGAAGTTAAAAACACCCATGCACTTCACTCATTTTTTTTTTTGTTTTGTTTTTTTTTGTTTTTTTTTGACTGAGGTGCTAAATAATCAGTTCTTTCTACTACATTCTGGGCAAAAGACAGTGTTTTATCAGGAAACAACTGGGCAAAGCCTGAAGGAACATGAAAAAATGTTGACCAGTACAGAACACTGAATCAAGCAAAATCTACGACAAGCACATCAGTGTTAACAGTTGACAGGTGGAGGATAAAGCAACTGGGGACGGAGAATGGAAAATTGCTCAGCTCGCTCTGCAAAGTCGCCCACCAGTTTCCAACAATGAACGAAAGAGTGAAAGATTCATGGCACATGTACTACACAATGGCTTGGACTGAAACCAAATACTAATGGCACAGCATGATTTGGCAATGTGCAATGAAAATTTATAATTTCTCAGCTCACTAAAATTTGTCAAAGATGGCAAAATAGCCCCTAAAACTGACACCATGGAGAAAACAAGATAGAGAATCTACAGCCGTGTGAGTCGCTCTGTGAGGCAACAGTGCTAACCAAAGGCGAGGCAAATTTCTGCACAAAATTACAATCCATTCAGCAAATGTTCAGATATTTCAGTCAAAAGTGGTGGAGCAACAGGTGCCTTAACAGAACAGTGCTATTACAAGAGCCAGGCTACCAGCTTAGCTAAAAAAAAATAAAAGATCTTTCACTGGTCTGCACCTGTGCTTTTGATCTAGCAGAGAGAAAAGCTCAGGTGGAAATACTCTGGAGTCAGATGCTACCTGTTCATCTGCGTTGTGGTTTGGCACAGACAAAAAAGGAATAACCTATAGCCAAATGGAAAGGCTGTTTCCTGAAAGGTTGCTTCACTTCAACAGAGACTGTCATCCTCAAGCTGCTGCATGAGGGCAGAGAAAAGATTCCAACTGACCTTGCAGATGTGACTTCATAAATACTCAGCACCTTTGATCAAACTGGCAAAGTTTGAGTGTCGAGCTCCGTGCTCACATGCCGAGGAACGAGAACGACGGCAATACATCACCGGCTATCACGTCAATGTAGCATTTTATGAGGAGCATATGAGCCCTTTTATATCGGTGTGAAGAAAATACATTACCACTTTCATTCTACAAGGTCGCTTCACCCATGAGTGGCACGACATCCATTGCAGTTGGCTGAAGCTGAACAGGTAGGCAGCATCATGCATTATTAAACAACAGCAGCCTATCAAACCTTGCTGGAAAACCTTCTGACTTGACCAACATATAACAGAGATGCAGGTAAGTGTTTATTAAGAGGAGGAAAGATAAGACACTGAGGGAGAGAGATTTTCTTTATCTCTCTCTCTTTCTCTCTGGGGATTGACAGGGTAGTGCTGTGCTTCACAGAAACGACCGGCAGCATTAGCAAGAGGTGAGATGTGCGATCAAATCTCAGAGGCCCGAGCTCACTCCCAGAGTGGCCACCACCTGCCTAAACTGTTTTGAAATCTGAAATTCAAAGCACGCTGGTCTCTCCCCTCACAGAATGTGTCATGCGGACATGGAAGGCAGCCAAAAAGAGCATTTGCCCTAATGGATTCATCTGAGTCATGTTTGGAGTGCAGGCAAGAGGTTATAGCTACAGGTGAGAGGCTGTATTATGAAATAATATTCTTTACCCTGAATTGATGGAAATGCATTAGCACAAGTGGAGGGGGGTATCTGTTATCCCTACTCTTCTTTTTCTAATCCCTGCTACATGGTGACTGGCTCCTCTTGGTTCAGGGCATGAGAGAAAACGAGAAGAGATGGATGGAAGTTGAAATTTCCCTGAAACCATTCAAGTCAAACGTTTTGTTCTGTTCTAGAATTAGGAATATCTAAAAAGAAAAAAAACTAGCCTTACACTAAAACCTTGCTCAACAGTATGTCGTGCAGCTCAATTAATCAGTCTACAAGTTCAAGTTGACAAGAGGGTGGCAGCGGCTCCAATCACCATGAGCTACAACAGTGCCATGCAGCAGAGCATCTCTCAACGCACAACACTTTGTAATGGATGTGATACAGGAGCAGAGAGCCACAGCAGCTTTCACTCCTGCCACTTAACAACAGGCACAGACTCACCAAAACTGTGCAGAAGAAGATGGAAAAACGCTGGCTTGTTTTTCAAGTCTAGATTTCTGCTGGAACACAAAGATGGTACATGCAGAATTTGGTGTAAACAACACGAATCCATGGATCCATCCTGTCTTGTGTCAAAGGATCAGTTTGTTGTTGGTGGTGTAATGGTGCTGGGAATATTTCCTTGGCACACTTAATACCAGTTGAGCATCGTTGCAATCATATCAATCCCTTTATAGCCTTAGTCTACACATCTTCTAATGGGCACTTCTCCCACTGGCTCACACCACCCAGAGTGAGGCACCGCCACAGGAAATGAGTCAAGTTGAGGTAAGACCTGCATCTTTTCTTGGCTGTGAGCGACTGATGGCACAGTAGATGGACTTTTTTTTTTTTTTTAGAAAATATGTGCTATCTTTCTTAGATGCCATGTACGTATGCACTTGGTTCTGCTTTAGAACTTTTGCATTACAATTATACCCAGCGGATTAAAGAGCAAAAACACAGTCCATTATTGGTCTATAATACATGACATGCTTTCGTGACTCAGGGGACAGTTCAGTCCAAACAAAAACAGAATAACACTCAAAGGTCAGTGCCCAGTGACATGATGTGATAGCACGCAAGCGACAAATTGCGAAACGATCTAATCACCAGATGCCCTTTCAGGAGCAAAACAAAGCAGCGCAAACAGCAGGGATGGGTTGACTGACTCACTTAATATAAACTGCACAAGACAAATAGCTGTCTGACACTGGCATTTTAAAACCCTGTGGGACTCGCTTCACCTCCTACTATATGACAGTGAGAGCAGCCTACGTGATGATTCATGTCTGGACATACTCGGACAAGCTTGAGAGACGTGGAGAAAGTTAATGAACCTTTCCTTTACTTTAACAGCTGCTAGTGAGGTGCCATTGAGCAAGGCAGCTCAGTCTACAACAGTGGAAGACTGCATCAGCTCTATTCATCTTAGGCATACAAAACCACGCTTCTTCCCTCTTCTGTTGCATGAGAACAGGTTGATTGCTCTCTCATGAGTCTGCCCGTCTCGTCAGATCTTACATTGGTTTCCTCAATGTATCGCTCCAGTCCTACTGTGCTCTGCAGAAAACTGCTGCCATGATCTGTTATAAGGAAAAATGGCAAAGGCAGCTTATATTCATGATAAGAATGGGCTTTAGAAGCAATGGAGGTTATGACATTGTCAGTTGAATAGAACTGTTAAATAAAGAGAGAAACATATTCTACTAAGATCCTTTGCAGATTCCCTAAACACCAGTCTACTTCGGCGAGTTGTTGGCTGTCCATTATCATCACTGACTGTCTCGTATCTCCCCGTAATGAGCTTCTTTGGCCTGCTGTGCAGTCTCTTCATCAGTGCTACTAGGCCCTGTGTGAGGGGCCCTTATCTTGCCAGTCAGCTCGGCATCGGATCTCTTCCCCACTCAAATTGAAGCCAGCTTGGCAGGTGTCCGTATAATGAAAGACCAGGGGCTCATGCTTATTTCCTACATGCTGGGGAAGCAATGACTCATGAGGTTTGACTATTTGCATAATGAGCTGCGATTCGCGGAAGGGAAAAGTGAGAGAGGCCCCTCAAAGTGTCCAGAACAATGTAGCTGAAGACCGCAGGTGAGATGAGGGTGAACAGCGATAAGAGAGAGGGACAAAGCAGTGTACCATTGCACACGACCAGCAGTAGATGATAATTGGACTGAACAAGTGCCAAGCGTAATTTTAGCGGGAGAAGAAGACAAGCGTGGTGACGCTCGACTCTGGAGCTGCAGGACTGTTGAAACAACCTGACTGACAAGCCATTCGCAGATCCATTATCGTGCCTGTCAGTCTGTGAACGAGGCAGAGTGTCACTTCAGCACCTCTGTGACCTACAGCGATCCTGCCCCAGTGTCACAATCAGTTGGTTGATTGTCACTTTGGAGCTTCCCTTATTAGACACCTTGTTTGTATGGGGTGGAAAGAAGAGTACTACTCAAGTGACAGCACACACTGTTGCTTTAAGGAAATTAAAGTTCATAAAAGGTGTCGTCTCAAACCTCTTTTGATCCACTGTTAAAAAACAGTTCTGCTTTTGGCATTCTACATGCTTCCTGTTCTTTCTTGTAATTACTGCCAATTTCCAAAAAACACTTGAGAACAAACTGGTTTAGAGTTCCAAAGCACTGTGCGAATAACATTAATTTGAGCTGAAAGCAGAAAATCAAAAAAAATAAAATAAAGATTGCATCAATTTTGTATATTTATGAGTGATTTTTCTTCACAAGTTAAGTTTATCCTGATGACACCATCACTGGGGTTAGGGACTACATCAGGCATGTCAAACTCATTCCACAAAGGGCCGTGTGGCTGCAGGTTTTTCCTCCAACCAATCAAGAGTTTGTAAAACACGGGCATTTAAAAGGCAGGGAGGGTTGAAGACTATCAAGTGTCTTTAGTTGTTAGTGTTTTTGGAGCATGACTTCAGACTAATGTTGAATTCGCATGTTATAGTAATATAGTAATTTAGAGTTGTACTTTAGAGTCAGAGATATTGGGTATTTCTCAGATCTCCCACTTGGTGAAAATAACAACTAAAGTGTCAACAAACTGCAGTTACATCTAAATAAAATCCCATTTTAACCCTAAAACAATCAATTGAACTAATCTAAATGGAGCTATACACTGATTGTTTCTATCTGTTATTTACTTGTAAACAAACAGCTCCAACTACGTAGCTCATACAGGAGATTTAAATGGTGTAACTACGAGGCTAACGGTGGAGGTCATCATACCACCATGAAAGCGTAAGCAGCACTCTCCGGTCAGAATAACCGGAGGTTTTCCTGTTCCTTCCATTGTGCCGACAGCAGGTGATTTCATTGATGAGCTCTTCCCTCTCCAGTGCACGAAGCAGTGCTTGTCAGCGGTGGGCATCTTTGGTTGGAACACAATCCCAACTGCAGACTCAGGACTTGTCCCGCTAAGCCCTTGCACTTGATTCTTCCCATGCAAACTTGAGATGCAGCACACTGAATTTGTTTGTCATGACCACAATAGATAACCATCACATTAGTGACAGCTGCAACTTTGCAGTTTATCCACCACATTCTAGTGGCACGCTGCAATTAATTAGCTGTGCTTCAGCGGGAAAGTGCAGGCATGGAGAAATGAGAAATCTCCCCCATTTATTCAGTGTGAATCTTAATTGCCTGCTTGTTTAGAAATCATTAATGGCAGAGCCTCAGAGTACCACAACAGCCTGGCTCATGAGATTGTTCCCCTGCAGAACAACACAGAGACCCAAACTCTCTCCAAATTAATGAGGGGGTGAGCCAACGCTAACACTCTTTCTCCCTTGCTCACACTGATGATTTTGTCATTAATCAATATTGACTGACTAACAAGGCAATTAATTTATCTCCATGTAAAATTAAGCTCTTGTCTCCTTTCTTAACATAACATGTAAAAAATAAAAATAAAAAAAAAGAACTGTTAACTTCACAATCACACAAGGATTTACTAATCCTCTAAATAGCTGAACAACAGCTGAGTTAGCTGGATCTATTTTTGGCAGAGAAACACAGCCACACAGCATAACAATTACAAAGAAAGAGGGAGATTTTTTTTCCCTCTCCAGACAAAGAACACTTGTAGACTGTGTGGGTGTAAACACACACACACACACAGCGCTAGGACTATACACGCATTAACAGGGTACACAGTCATTACCCCCTTGCAAAAACACATCTTCAGTGTCAGAGAGTCACACATAAACAATTCCTTGTAGGCTGACCTTTTGTGGTGTTAGTAAAGGAGACTAACGTGTTTATATGCACTGTTTGTTGTAATGGAGTAAATATATGACGTTGTAACCGCTTTGTATGGGAAGTAGACCCATCATACAACTACCCAGGTGGTCTGTGTGTTTTCTGGACAACTGCAGTAATCATATATTACAAAGTAGACTCATTCTCAAAAACGAAAGAATTTCTTAAAACTGAAATGATGTGTTGTGCTCACCTATGTCAGAAGTTGTGTTTCACTATTGTTGAAAACTTTCAATGCACAGCAGCACCGGCCCTGTGGTGCAGCAGCCTCAGGCAGTGTGAGGATGTATACTGTACTGTGTGCAGAAAGGGACTGCGAAAGCATGAGTCAACAGTTGAGGTCATATCTGCTCCTGAATTAATGAAAGACTGAGTGTACAGCTTTACACATGGGAGAATTACTACTTCTTCTGCTGTGATAATTTCTCTGCATTGTGCTTCCATTCAGTGCTCAATGATCTGCACAGTGAGATACAGCAGGCTGCAGTGAGCTATGCGAGTGCAGCCTCGTCTTCGGCGTAAAGACCTTTCTCTAGTCTCCATGGACACTGAGTGGAAAAATGTCTCAAGCTCTTAATGTGATCCCCGTGTCAATCTCAAAACTTCCAGGAACACCACGAGGTCAGCGAAATCAGAGAATTTGCAACATCCTTGCTCAATCAACAAGTTTTTCCCAACAGCAAGGTCACCTAACGACAAAGGAGCCGGCAAATGAGAAATTAAATGGAGGACCGATTGGTGAATGGAGGCTGTCCTTTCAAGAAAAACGACAGCATCAGTCCATTCAGCAAGTTCCCCATAAGGACATCTGTTTACGTTCAAGTGACAAAACCCTCGAGTGGCTGTGGGAGCGAGGATGGCAGCAAGGGAGGAAGGAAGTCCGCATAGGCAGGAAGCTGGGGAGGATGGACAGAACAAAACGTGGGTTTAACGTCACTGTTTGTGTTCTGTTTCCGACAGATAATCAACGTTTTCATTATTGTCACCATGATAATTTGAAGATTTATTTGCAGAAAGGCTTCACTGTGCTGTTCTTCAGGGCATCTATCGACAGCATATTTTACGCTTGAACTTCGAAGACCTTGCTAATTAAATGCTAATCAAAAAACTGAATCCTACTCTCCTTTAAACTGTACTGTGATTTTTTTTTATCACTTTCTAGCTTTTGTTTGGTTGAGTTATCTATAAACCTTTTTTTTATTCCACTTGATCTTTCTATTTATGCACATTTGTAAAGGCTTTTAATGCCTCTTTTGTCCGATAAAATTTCACTTAATGTGCTGCTTTACAACCGTTTCCAGGGCTCTTTGTGACTCTGATAAGAAATGAGTAAAGAAAAAGAATGAATGGGACAATTGACATTTCAGAATGAACTCATTCAATTATACATTTTCACACAATCATCATGTCCCTGTATGAATGTATGCCCTCTGTTCTGTGACTTGGGCTTTCAGCCCTGATCAAGCATGTCTGGAGCTGTGATTCTGCTGCCTGGCAGATGTGACTGCACATTTGAATATTTCTCAGCTCTCAGAAATGTGTACTCTACATCTCTCCTCCCACTTCTCGAGCAAACGACCACATGCACGGCAGCAGAGATCAGCAGAGAGATACCGCAGCTCGGTCTCCGTTGTGCTTTCTTTTTCTGTCTTTTGTCTTCACCCCCGGCTCATCTTCCCTCCGCACTCGATGGGTGGGAGGCAGAGATGTTCAAACCATTAGTCTGTTCTTAGTCACGCTGTAAAATTGATTGCAAACGGAGAGGAATTAGCCGAAATTGAAATCATATCATCACAGCATTTATCTGGGAGACATTTCTATAGCTGAGGAAGCTCAATAGAAAATGTTCACTTTGGGAGATCTCCGTGATACAGAATCAGAGGCCACACCAGGACACACTGAGGAAATGTGGAAATATTATCCCTAATTTTTGGCAGTTGTTTAATCACAAAGAAGTTGACAAGTTGCAATGGAAAGAGTCTTGCAAAGCTCCGGTGTGATTAACGGCTTAACATGTTCACCTATTGAGCAAGCTAACCATGACTTTTCAAAGCCGTGAGGCCTTTGAAAGACTTTTGGCATTTGGCATGCAAAGCAGGAAGAGCCAAATGCCTTTAATCATACTATTTTTTGCACAGGGATATCATAAGGAGGACACAAACATGCCCAAAAATTACAAAGATAAGGCCCAAGTTGTAATAAACCAGAATTTTCCTTCAAGAGGTATTCATGCAGGCAGCCGCTCATGTTTTAAGACGTCATCAACATGATTTCTGTAAAAAGAGAAATGCTCCTCTCCATCTCTAAAAGGCACTGAAAAGCTACAACTGAACATTTCTTATGATATTCAACTTTTTTAACTCACATACTGTAGGGCAGCAGTCATCCTAGATAATACAAAGTGGCATTTTGGAGCCATTTTGTGGACAGCGGCTGTAGCCCAGACCTCACTGAACCCCTCTAATCATACTGCAAACAGTGGGACAGGAGGGTGGGGGTGCAGCTTTATGCTGGACAAATGAGAACAAACTACAGAGAGACACAAAATAGATCAAGGATGGCCTCTCATATGGTGAACAGGACAGCTTCTTGTGGAGTAAATTGGATGCTCATTAAAGACAAAATCAATGGGGAAGGTCAAGGACAGTGCAGTGCAACTATTCCCCCAAAAATGACTTGGCTAGATTTAAATATCCCTCACCAACTGTGTGTGTGTGTGTGTGTGTGTGTGTGTGTGTGTGTGTGTTTGAAAGAGACAGTCTAGACACACATGATCCCACTCACACACAAAAGCCACAAGATCAAGATTGCCGCTGCTCTTCCTGTGGTAATGCACGACCTCTAGGTGACTTGCACTGCAGACTAGGGAGAAGTTTGAAAAAAAAAAAGCAAGTAAAGGAGAGCTGCTCGACGTGTCAAATCCCCTATTTTTTATTTGTTATTTCCTCGCCGTACCAGTCCCACAGACAGACGGCAAGAGAGCCATCTAATAGCAGCACTTGTCATAAAAATAACTTTTCTTAGTAACCAATCCCAAAAGCAAACAGGAGCCTTTTTTTTTTTTTTTTTTTCCAGTGATGGTCTGAGCTGCTGGAAAGCAATTTTCTTTTGGTCTAGCAAAGAGAATGGCATCAAAACCAACACTTGCCATGATTGCCTGCTACAATAAGAATGGATTTACAGGATGGGCTACAGTTACCAAAAAGGTAAACCTTTCCTATAAGATACACACAGAGACACAGCAGGGATTTTCTAACTCCTGCAGATATCTTCAATAATTGCACACATGTTCCCCATGAAGCTACTGCACACAGATACAACGCTAAAC
Organism: Chaetodon auriga; assembly: GCF_051107435.1. Lineage (NCBI taxonomy): Eukaryota > Metazoa > Chordata > Actinopteri > Chaetodontiformes > Chaetodontidae > Chaetodon > Chaetodon auriga. Next base: position 4,977,863 of record NC_135095.1, on the reverse strand, counting down.
CCAAACACTGCAGAAAACAGGGCAAGGGTTGCATCACCAGTGAGGATAGGAGCACGCAGCAGCAGAGCGAGCGATGGGAACGTGTAAAATAAAGCTTCTTGTTGAAACATTTGTTCTGACTTCGCCTCAGGAAAAGTTTTCAAGATAACACGAGATAAACTTTTCCACAACTTGGTTTTTGCAGCCTTTGTGCCCCCCCATGACGCCGAGAAGTTTCAACTCTGACAGTGTTGAATTTGAGGGGATTTTTTTATTTTTTTTTTCAATCCATGTCCTCTGAAAAATTCATGATCTCACACGGCATGAGCAGCTGGATGTGTCTAAAGGATGAGGGGTTTATGAGGCAACACAAACGTTTTCTGTATTTAAGCCAAAAAATGAACTCCAGGTATATTCACTATCTTGTAGACTCTACAACGTAATCTCATGAAGAGCCGGAGATAGTTGCATACATTAGAAGGGATCCCACACACACACATACTATAGTCAGAAATGAATGTGGTGCATGGACACACAATCTTGGGATTTTAAATATGAACACAGTCTGAAACCTCATGACCCAGAACCCATTTAGCAGTCACCATGAAAGTCTAAGCACCGCCATCACTGACACTGAAAGTCATGGTGGAACATCCAATGAACTTGAGCATGACCGACTTGTTTTAATAGTCTGAACACACACTGTTCCCGCGCACCTTGGTGGCCTTTTTAAATGTAATTAAGCGCCAAATTTATTCATTGACTTGAAGTGTGAAGAAATGCAAAGGACATACAAGGTTGAATGTGGAAGGTAAAGAACGAGCAGGGAGGGACGATGGGAGATAATTCTCAGAAGAACCTGAGACACGACGGGTCACGAGTGATTGAGCGAGAGCTGAAACAGAGACAGAGAAGTGTCTGCGCGCGTGTCTCTCTATTAGGAGGAGTGAGGAGTACAGCCTTGGATTATATAGAGCGAGGATTAACATGTCTCCACAGTGAAGGGATCAGTGTGAAATTGCAAAGGTGTGCCACTGCAATTTTCACTGCTGTCGGGCCGCCTCCTCTGGGGTGTGAAATTCTCACCAGATACCAGATGAAGTTTTCCACTGTGGCTGGCCAGTTTGTCTTTTTTTTTTTTTTTTTTTTTTTTAACTGGCTGGATTGTTTCCATCTAGTGTGCATTGACTCACAAATGTTTGTAAAAACTCTGAAACTTTCAGTCCTTACTGTTGATGCAGTGTAGCGAGTAAGTCTACGCATTAGCGTTTATCTAGACTTGAAGTAATTCAGTATGATTGTGAATTATTACTAAGGTGAAAGCTACCTGAAATGACTACAGGATACTATCATTATGGAGACAGATGTGGACATTTCATATGCTGCAGCTACTCATGCTTAACATCACGAAACAATGTTTACAGGTTGAGCTATTCATATGTTCTTAACTGTTACAGTATGAACACTGCAAAAATTGCAGCAAGTTAAGGCGAAGAAAGAAAAGAATGCAATTTTTCCCATGTGTCCGTCACATGGAGGCACACATTCTTTGACTCTCAGGAGGACGTGAAGGTTTTGTTTTCAGGCTGTGCTTTACTTTTAAGTGGACAGTTTGAGTTTAAACAAAGGAAACAGAAAAAAAAAAAAAATGCACCAAGTAAACTTTTCCAGAATCCAAATAAAACGATTTGCAGGTGTGAGTTCATCCTCGAAATGTATTCACTGGTGAAAAACAGCTAATCAGATCAAACCTTGTAACCCAGCATCCAGTGCAGCTGGGTCTTTTTGAAGGTTTGTTTACTCCCCCAGTCTTAATTTCCCCCCGTTTCATTTTCCCAGCTATCATTTGCTCTCTCTTTTTTCTGAGCTGCCTTTTGCGTTTGCCCTTGTAGAAGTCGAGTGGCTCTCTGTGCCTCTCTGTGCCAAAACACAGGTGACACAGCGGACGCCTGCAGGAGAAGGCTAATGAGGTGCCCTGCCAGTCCAAAACCTGCCGCCTCATCTGGCTTCTGCAGCAGGGGACTGCAGAGAAGGAAAGGGACCTGTCACAAACTGCTGGCATCTAAACATGCAACAGTAGGCTAGTTACACAAAGGCCGTTGTGGAAGTCACTTAAGTTGTGGAAGTTAACTGCTGCACTTTTCTGACAACAATCTTTTACTGAGATCTAGCAGGCACACGGAATAGACCCTGCTATTTCATTCCCAGGTCTTTTAATGCATAAACTAACAACCAACAACAGCCTCATCTATTAATGTCTTCGAATGCTTGAAACTGATGTTTCTCTTTCAATGCATCTTATCTTATGACAAATACATTGTTCACTCCTTACAGTTACAGTACAATCCAGAGCAGCTGTACAACACCAAACTCCAGTAACAGCTACACCAATGTTCCACTTTACTGGTAAGACTCACATTATATTGCCTTTGTTCATTATCTTCTATGTGAAAACATCACATTTCCACAGTCAGAGCAATAAAAAGTGTGTCTACAGCTCATAGTTCACTTCTATATAATAAAGCACCACAGAGCATCTCTCTTGCCAGGCTGCTGACAGCTGAACACTCAATCAAAGTGGATGGTAGTAGAGGAGGTTGCACAGGACCAGCATCTGGTTTAAAAGCACTTTAGTTGACTTTGCTAACAGTCAGCACCAGAGCTGAGTTTGACGTTGGCTGTATGTAACCTAGATTTTGAGATTGTGGAACCACTTGTTTGAAGATTCAGCACTGACATTGGAAATGAGCTTTCAGCAGTATGTTGTGGCTTTCATCAATCGATGTAGTTTCCATGGAGATGATATTTTTTGTCTTAAAGGCTGATGGAAGAGGAGCTGTCACTTTCTCCATCAAGGCTGTAAGATTCGGAATGACGGGTGCAGAAAGTTTCCAGTAAGGTGACAATGTGCTACATGGTGCTGTCTCTGTGTGTGTTTAGACAAAAGTCTAAAAAAATCTGTCACATTTCAACCAAGTTCATCCAGATCTTAGCTTTATGTCTCCACGTCTTTTGACCTGCAAATCACAAAATCGGGGCTTACTGGCAAATGTCAACCATGATCAAACAGCTAAGCGTGAGGTTTGGAATCTTAAGGATGAATGTTTGTCTTGGCATGTGTCAGTCACCACGCTCTCTGACAGCAGGTGAGCGTTATTCACTCTTCCAGCTGACTGCAGGTCTGTCACCCGCCACAGGAGAGCATGCTGGGAAGTGGGTCACTGTCAACACCGTCTGTCTCCCACACATATGCTTCACCCGCGCCCTGTCTACCCCCAGGAAATGCACAACACCTCCACAAAGAACTAAGGCAGTGTCAAAGTGTGCAAACCTCACTACAAAAATCACTGACGTCGTTCTGCCGAGTCAAGGTGCAGCGAGATGACATGAGTGCCGCTTCACCATTGTCATGTTTCCCCGTGAGAGATTGCTCCAGCAGCAGGTGGAAACATGTCTGATGATCCGGAGGCTGGTGAATGAGGCCGGCCGGATGACGGTTCTCCGGCAAAGTCAATACTCGGGTGATGAAGCGAGACTGAGGTACTCGGTTAGAAGCAATCAGGGTAATTGCCAAGATGAAAAAACTTCCAGGATCAATGTGTGTGTTCTCTGCTGGGAGGCCTGGTTTACCCACATGGATGCAGAAGGAGCGTGCTGGATTAAAGGTGACAGCGTGGTCTTGCATGAGCACGACTGTTGGATCAGAGCAAAGGGCTGGTAAATCGATGGTAATCAACAACCTGGCAACATTTTTGAGAGTTCTTGGTTAAAGCACTGCTGCAATGGTGTTTGACACTTTAACCTTGTGCCCTTAGGAAATAACATTTACCGTCTGGGCGTCTGGCTGTCACTTTCCTGCAGAGCAACTTACAACCAGAGAGTCAGCATGGGTTAGTTATCCTGCTAAATGGCACATGAGGGTTTGTACAGTTGTAAAGACTGTTCTTTTAGTGAGCAGAAGGATCCTGCATGCTGCAATTTGAATATAAAGAAGCACTGCCTTCTCCTCTAACAGGGGTCATTTCATGGCTTATTGCCTCACTTTTGTTTCCTCTTGCAGGCAGGAACATGAGCCATTTTCTTGGCTGACATAACACAATAACAAACAGCAGTAATGGTGCAGCAAATGAAATGAATTTGAAAACATCCTCGTCATCAGTCAGGCGGTTTTCGCATTTCCTCAGAGCTGTGATGTTTACATCTCTATGCTCAATGAGGACAAAATAACAGAGATTTGCCACTGGATGGATAGTTTAATGGAAAGTTGACAAGTTTTTTGCATAGGTGAGCCACATGGGAAACATTCAGAGACGTGTTGAATTGGACTATTCAGCACACATTTTGCTCAGAGTCTGTTAAATAATGCAGTGCTGTGGTTGTTGAGCTGAGATTATTCTGTTGTTATTGTCACCACATGTGGTTGGTTCTGTTATACTGCCAAGCATTGTTTTTTTGTGTGTGTTTGTGCACTGCTGACAAAGCAGTCAAAATGGGTCAGGAAAACTCCATTGTTCCTTTAGGAAACTTCACTGATAGAACTAACTTTAGTTTTCTTGGGTAGGAGTTGGTGCTGTTCACCATATGGGCTGTACTGTACAGGTGTAAGGCTTTATGATTGGTTAGAATTGGCCGTCTGTTAGCTCTGTGAAAGGTGTATATCTCTGTATTATCCCATTATTTTATTAAACCCATTCCCCACTGTGTTTCCTCTGATGTGGCTTGCACTCAGTGTTCCGCCTTTATGTTAAAAATGATCCATTAAATCCTATCAAACAAGGCTCGAAAAAACAGGAACTATTTCCAGAATGTTCCTCACAGCAGGTTGTCTACAGTATGTGTCCTCTGCAGCCAACATTGAAAAGCCTCTGAAATATGTTCTTCCTCCTGTGTTTCCCATTTTACAGTCTGCCAAGCATTGCAGGCTGGTATCTACATAGAGTTGACTGACCTGGGACAGATACAAAGGAAACCGACAGAGGATCTGTCTTCCATTCAACAGCTACCCGCTTTTATTTCCAAAATGGATACGCTACATCTCCTGGAATACATCTGCTGTGGAAACCATTTGATAATAAAGTTCACCATTTTATTTCAGTTTCATTCTTCTTGTTTGCCAGAAACCATGACAGCGTTTTATTAATGCTGCTAGCTGAGTGGAGTGGAAAGATATTTGCGGGCTAGTCTTCCAAGTTTTGTCGCCATCTTCTGTCAAAGGCAGTAACAAAGAGTCATATGCTTCCCAAACGTTTTTCAAAGTTGAAACTATATTTTCCGCATCCACGAACACGCCAGAGTACGTGTGACGTAAATTTTGTCGTCAGAGGGTGTAGGCATAGGCTCCGTACAGGCATCCACGTACCTCCAATCTGTTGTGCAAACAATCGCGTCTGCATTTGCGCTGCCACTACGCTATAAGCTACAGAGTACATCTACGCATGTGTGGAACGCATACTATAAAAAGTAGTATAAACCGGACCACTGTGCATCCGTGGTCTCTGCAGCTGTCTGAGTATATTCAGACCTTTAGTTTTCATCTTTTTTCATAATCTCTCAAAATATTGTTTAAGGAGCATCCATCTCTCCCTCTGCCTTATGAAAAGTTGCTACTCTGTTGAACTCTCAATGACACTTAATCACGCTCACTTATTAATCTCACCCTGTCTGTGCTGTCAGCATAATGCAGTGGTGGTTTCCTTTAAAAAGTGCAGCCCAGGATTTTCTCCTTTCTTTGCTTTTCTCTCGCATCTCTTTGAGAAACGAGCGATTACTAAAATGCAGCCAGATGTTGGATGTGTCTAAGGCACCATTCTCACTCGGCTGAGGCAAAACTCCGCTCCAAGCCAACTGGCATGCCGTACTGCAGGGAAGTGGTTCAATTTAGTCTGAATAACCAGGCTTTAGTGGTAGATGAGCAGTGGTGGAGCAATCTCCGGGGTTGCCAATACACAGAGCAATTACTGTACACACATCTGTTGCTGTGGACTACCTGTCAGACTGGTGGATTTGTTAACTAGTAAACGAGCAGTTCTTGGTCCTGATCCTCAGGACACAGAGTTGGGGTTCAATAGGTTCTGCATTACCACATTATCTTCCCTTCATGTCTTCCCTGGTGAGCCCCCTACTGAAATTTGTGCTGCAAAAGTAGGGAGCCCCTCTGGTCCTCAGCAAGAGACTGAGGGCCAGGGATCAACTGAAACTGAAATCAAGCAGGCCCCAATGATCAATACAGGGATGTGCTGCCTTAACAAACTTTATTCACTTTGACTGGATGAAAGTATGGACGTCTGAACAGCTGAACACAACAGCAGACTGTGCAGAGCCTCCAATAGCAGTCAAATTAGGAACTGGATAAAACTATTTCATTTGTCTGAAAAGCATCCCCCCCTCCCCCTTTTCTTTAAGAGAACTGGATAATGACAGCATTACTGTTCTCACTTTATATAAAGAGAAACTCAGTGTAACTTGTGAAGCAGGTGTCTGGTATTGAGACATGTTGGGGATTTGCGTCTTGATTTGAAGTAAGACTACGTCTAGAGGCAAGCATTCTACACGGAGTCAAAAACGGCCCCGGATGATTAATTAGGGACTGATGTATTCCTATGATTTATACCTCGGATACCAGGTTTTGCTGAAGGCCAAAAAATATGAGGGTTTTTTTTTTAGCGTCATATTTGAAATGAAAGAAGAAACATCCACTTCAAGAAAATGAAGATCACTTCTCAGTAAAATGAAAAGGCTCCAAGACTCCTAAATGTTTCACTGACATTGGAGAGACAGTCCTTTTTTTTTTTGTTCAGTGTTTCATACCATGCTTTCAACTACTCTGAGCAAACTTTGTCATGGAGACTTCTTTTGATTTATACCTGGTGTAAATGTGAATTAGCGAGGTTCCAGGACCTGAGGCTGAGGACTGAGGCGATGAGCAAATTAAACCAGCTAAACATGAATCTGCACTGTGATTTAAGCTTGCTTTCAAGAAGATCATCACCCAGAATGAAACACCAATGCGAGGAAAATTCATAAATCTCTTCATCCTCCTCTTTTCTGTTCTGTTCTTCTACAAAATTGTGGTTGTGGAACAAAGGAGGTCACACACAGTTTTTCTCTTTACCTCTACAGCTACACAGCCTGACGTGTCAATCCATCTCCTATCACATCTGACGGAGTTTAAGTGAAACATTCACATCTCCTAATCTGGCCGTGAAAGGCATCAACGTTGTGAGATGCAGCCACTGTACAATGTACACTTTTACTGATGCAGCTGCACACACTTCTGACACAATATATCCACAGTATGGAAAACAGATGCAAGCTGAATGCAGGGTCAGAACAGTTAGCCCTGGCATAATTAATTTTTAATCATGTGTAGGATAGTGAAAGTGGCAATGGTTCACCTCATTAAGTGATCATGAAGTTGAGGCCACAGTTCACAGGCCGTCTACACACTGTGCAAATAATAATGATGTTGAGAGTCGGCCAACGTGGTGCAGGGCTTAAATTGGAAAAATCAAATCCAATTAAGGCTTTCGACTGAGGTGACATGTTCCCCTGGGTACCAGGGCAATGAGATCAAAATGATAATATCACAGAATAATAAACTTTTAACTATTAAAATCAAGTGGGTTTTATTCTCCATCTTATTTTTTATTAATCTTCATCCCTGTTTTTATGCTCATTGTGTGTTTTTTATGAGAAGTGTGACTCCTTTGTTGTAAAGCACTTTGAGCTGCAATTCTTTTACGATAGCTGCTATAAAAATAATGTTTTATGATGATTATTATTATTAGACAGAAAACAATGCATTTGATCTGATTATATCTGCTATGACAAACAGGAGAGGACCTTTTTTATGGCTTTCATGCTGCAACTGTTCTGTTGGATCAAACTGATTATTAGTGACGTCTTTTAAACGTCTTTAAAAGAAAATTCCTGCACTCATGTTCTCTTAAGACTTTTCTTCACTCCTCACTGACATCACACAAGCTAACCTTTTCCCAGCCTCATTTCTAGGATTTTACAGCGAGGATAAAAGCGGTCGCATCGTTCGACAACCCTGTTCTTCAGCTCCTGCAGCCTGTGCCTTCGTGAAAGGGAGTTAATGGAGCTGAATTGAAAAGGGTCATTTTAGCAGAGAAGTTTTCATCACATACTTGGACCTCTGTACATCTCCTTTATTCACCAAAATGAACTAAAAACATGAGTTTCCTGCTGTTAATTATAAAAGCACTGTACATCTGATTGGTCAAAACAAAAAAAAGTTCAGTCTTATTCGAAATGTTCTAGGAGATGATATTTCACGTCGCACCATACCTTACCAGGACAGAGACAGCCAGACAACTCATGGAGTTGAATTCCACTATAACCATGAACTGGTGAAGTTCTCAAATTGCAAGAGTCGGAGATATTTCTGTCAAAACAGGTCTTCAGGAATTGGCTCCTAAATAAGCAGGTATAGAAACCCAGCACGTCAAAGAAAATTACATACTGGGGAAGGTTTTTCATTACAGTCAAAGCAAATCCTATACCACCAGAGACCTTTGTTTTCATCCAGCTCCCCACTGACATTAAACCTGAACAGCAGTGCATAGACTCACTTAGTTCATATGCTCACCAGTATTATGTCCAAATAAATAAATCACCATATTCATGTGGGACATTAGGATGATTACCATAATCAAACAAGATCATCATCAAGAAAAGTGGCGGCCTCTGGCAGCTTCTATGCTACATTTTACATCGTGAGCCATTAGGTCAGATTTTTCAGGAGGGTGGGATGTGGGTTCTCTCCTTCAAGAGCTAAAGGAAAAGACTTTCAGAGACTCTTGTGTGGCATCTCTTAAGAAATGCTGTGTAACAACCAAATCCGTTGGAGCAGCGTTGGACTATGAGGTAATGTGGGCATTGTGGCATCTCAAAGAGCTGCATCAGTCTGAGGATGACACCAATGCACGCTCGCTATGGGCCCGAAAAAAGACGGAAACCCAAGAAAGAATGAACACAGTTTCGATGTGAATGGGGCGGGATCTTCAAACGCAGAATCCTGTTTATATAGCAAAATCAATATATGCTGGGTAATGACATCCTCTTGGTAGCATGAATGGATTAATGGAAAATGTGGTCTTAGTTTTGTAAAATCAAATTACAGAGTCAAAGCCGCTGGCATATGTAATAAATAATGATGATGAAAGTTTTGTTTACAGTAATGACTAGATAGATAGATACATGATGATACTTAAACATGTAACATCCAGCCATATTAAAGACTGATGAGGCTTAAGGAGCTGCACACTAGTCATGTTTCCATCCACATGTTGCACACATTTTAACCAAATTTCCAGAAAATTTTCCAAAAAAAGGAAGTGAATGAATAATGAATGCGAGCTTCCATCGACTGTTGTCAATATGACTACACATTGATTTGACAGTTGGTGATGCCAAGTCTCCAGTCTATTGTATTACAAACTATTGTAGAAAAAGATAAGAATCTAATAATGCAAAGAGCAGCAGTAAAAGTCAAACAATTGAAAATGGATGTCTAAGCCGTGATTGAATCCGACATGACAATCATGTTTATGTCATGTATTCATTTGAGAAAGGTTGCAATCTCATCATCGCTCCACACAGATACGATGTTTTGTCTCTTCAGTGGAGCCGAAGCTTCAGTGGACTTCTGAGTCTCATGTTTCATGTCATGATTTATTCACTCAGTCTGTTTGAATCACACTTGCTCAGACTTTTGCAATATTTTTGCCTTGTTTTATCTCCAGCTTTTTTATATGCAAATTAAAAATGCATGTGAAAACAGGTGGATGGAAAAGCACTGACTCACTCTCATGTGAACGAGCTGCCAAAACTGCAACTTTAGAAACAAACAAAGATGCAAAGATCTCATTGTGGGGATCAGAGATCAGGGTCCTGGACTTGCCTGGGGTTATAGATATTAACCATGACAGAGACGTTGTTGATTTATTTTCAGGATTCAAATAATTTTTAGGAGGGTCGCTGGTTAGCAGACACACCTGACTAATGTCCACCGAAGATTAAATCAAAACCTTCTACTACTGTATGTCTTTCATGCTCTGTATCCCCCTCAGCTTTATTCATGTCTCAGTAAAACTGAACAAAGAAAGACTAACACCCTAATCTCTCTAAATCCATACAGGAACTCCCCAAGAGCAGCTTAAGCTGACTCAGTGCCAATCAGTTTTGAAAACTCTCGTGCTCCTCTGTAATGATCTTTGATTAATTTACCGGATTCCTTATTCATTGCTACATTAGTTATTAGAATGCTAAATGTTTTGTTTTGGCCCTTAACCAACGTGGAAGCAATCGGCGGCATCATCTTGTGAAACAGACTCGAACAAAACCGCAGCGTCCCTCAGCCAAGAGGCCCACAAATAACACCAGAATTAGAGATGAGAAACATCGCTTTCTTCCAGACAGCATGTTTATCTGAAGGGACAGAGAGAGCGTTTTCATCCAAGGCCAAGCTCCGGTCTCTGTGATCAGTCGGCCATGTTGCGGAGGAAATGCTTATTATGCGGTTGTGCGCGGGCCTTGTTTGTTGTGACCTTGAGGGCTCTTCCCATGGCACAGCAGGGCTCTGTGAAATGAGAGGAGTGACCACAGGAACCGCCCTGGGAAAGAAAAACGAGTGACCAAAACGCTGTCAAATGTGCATGTTCTCTCCCATCTACGGTTCGAGCCTACAAAAACAGCTTCCCGGTCTCACAGGATTTTGACACATTACATTGTGTCTCCATCTATCTGGCTACGTCTTAATCTTCTCTCCTTTTCATCCCTTCTTGCTCGTCTCAATTCTGCTCCACTTAGTTTTCTGCCACGAAACCACAAGATTTCTGTCTGCTTTCTCTATGCATGTCACCACAAAGCAATGCAAAGCCAAGGGCACGTATATGCAAGCTATGCCATCAATAGTTTAGTCACACTTATGTGCATGGACTGTGCCACATAGTCAACTCTGTTAGCCACTCCCTTCCCACTTGCAAGTAAAGCAGCGCTCGTGGTTGGAAATAGATCAAGTCGCTTCACTGCAATCAGAAGATCGACCAGAAATACTCCATCAATCTGAGGGCTGGTCGAGTTCTTCACGCTGCTGCTGTACGCCTTTAATAGCCGAGACTCTCTGCAGCAGCTTGTCATGGACACACAGCTGTGCCGTTTGTGCAAATGTTAAATTCATCCACTTGAAGCCAACCAGCAGGGCCTGATAGCTGACGACTGAACTAATATTTTGAAAGTAAATCTGATGTTTGGGCATTCTGGTTGTTCAGCTGGCAAAGACAAATATAAACCGTACCGTGCAAGACACAAAACAGCAAAAAAGCGAGAAGCATACTGCTGTGATACACAATCACAACTGACAATACAGTGAAGCTCTCATGTTACCTCATTACACAACAAATGTTCACAGGATGTAAAGTAACACTTGCTCTCCAAAAAATGCCATTACCTGAAATGTCAAGGCACAAAGGGGTAGTAGAAGAAAGGTCCTGCTTTCATAACGAATCTGCTGCCTTCACATCTGACAATGAGCCACTCAAGGTCAATATTAGAGCCATTCTTCACCTGTCAGCCTGTCAAATGGAAGCGATGCCTTTCTTTACCTTCCTGCCACGTGTTTATTCAATGTGCAGATGTGCAGGTGTGTGCATGTTTCAGCAGACGGCAGGGAAAAAAGACACAGTTTCTCATGTCAGGTGATACGTCAAGACCCAACAACAGAAAGGTGAAGGATTTCTCCACTCTGTGCCCACATTATGATTTATTTTTCATCGAGATGTTAACACAGGAATTAGACATTTCACAGTGTGAAGTTAAGAAAATGTCAGTCAGTGACTCAGCGTTTACCAGAGGATACAGGGATGATGTTTACAGCATATTTAGAGGGTTTATCGATGAGAGAGACTTTTTAAAGTACAGGAACAAGCTGGAAAGAAGTAAACTTTGTTCTACAATACTTACAACAAAACTTATTCATTGCTGTGTTACATTTAAGGGCTAGAATAGGAGCTCAATGGGAAGCACTCTCACCTCACACCAATTAGATCCTGACTGTGAAAAAGGGTTTTTTTCCTGATCATGTTTCATTTTAAACTAAACTATTTCTGATGTCACAAATGATGCTCTTAGGCCCGCCTCTTAAAACCAGGTATTCAGTTAGCAGACAGAAAATGTACACTTTCAGCAAAGACTGTGAAAGCGGCTTTCTTGCATCAAACTCTGCGCATACGCTGTTTTATGTAGCTCAGATATTTAACTGTGGGAGCAAAAACACATTTTTTTGACAAGAGGGGGACTGTAAGACATTGCACTATTATTTATCAAATCAATGTTCTGCAGGACAGCCTCCATTTGCAGCTCAAACATACTGAGTAAATGGATCTGACAGAGGCTACTCTCACGCTCCAGCAATGCTCTTCCTGGTTCACATAGCTTGACCAGAAACAGATGTAGCTTTTTCATCTTTCCCAACAAAATTTCTGACACAAGATCTTCAACAAACTTGTGTCGTGTATCTGCTGATGTGGTTGCACTTCTGTGATGAGCTCTTGCTAGCATACTGCCTCTGTCTCTCCCAGAGGATCATTGGACCCTTGGCTGAACCTGACCCCACAATGTAGGATTCTTCTGTGAGGACATTCTCATCTAAAGGCAATTTTCAGTTTCCCGAAATACTCACATCTGGTAGGACAATGTGATTCTCTTGTGTTCTCCCAATCTGTTTGCATTCTGTTTCTGGTACTGTGTTATAATGACACAGGCTCCAGCCCCTGCACAGGATGAGTGGATGCTGAGAAAGCACCATTGGATGAATCGCATTCAAAGAAGGCAATTTTGTGGTGTTGCAGGATGCAAGAACAAGATCAGACTGACTCAGAAATAAACATAAAAACTAAGCCAACAACCATGAAAGGATGGTCAGAGAAGTGATGCATCACAAGAACTCTATGAAAATATCTTTCAAGAAGTGATTTAAAAACTGACAAACTTTTGAGTAGGTCAGCATCAGCAGCTTCCACCAGGTTCCATGCACTTAATCGTGGTTAATTATGAAATGACTGAAGAGGCAAGGGAGTGTGAGGATCTTTGGTGCAGTGAGACGTCTTCATGTCTTCATCTGGCTGATTTTATAGAGTCATACCAGCCACCTTCCTCCCTCAGACATAATAAATCTACAGCAGGAGCTCTCAACCTCTCCTCAGGACTCTCCTTGCTGAAGACTGGCCAAAGCCAGTGAGTCATATTTAATTACTGCCATGGACTCAAACCACAACAAAGCTTGATGTACACAAGGACGGCAGTGCTACTAGAGTGCTCACTAGAAATACCGTAAACATCAGCCCCCACATGATGACAGTGGCTGTAAAAGGAAAGAGAGCAGGGTGCCCTTGTGATTAAAAGGCTAAATCTGGAAGGAAATGGTGAATCTGTGGAAGAGGCAGAGTAGTTCTCACCCCCACCCTCCTGGTACTATAAAATGCATGTTTAATATCGGAGGTTGGTCAGACATCTAAATATAACACACTGAACAGGAATACTTTGGCTTATTTCCTTCGTTTAGAATAATGAACTGTGGTGTAGCAGTAGATACAGTAATCCTACAGTAACAGCCCAGTACCAGTAAACTGTCACTCTACTGTGATCTACTGTTCCATTTTTTTGTTTTCAGGAGCATTTAAGCACCTTGACAGCACTACAGCATATTAACCACTTTGTCTAATTAAGTCCTGCTGATATGGAAATTAGGAATCAGTAACTTGACACTTGCTGGCCAAGATGCAAGAAGTTGGAAAGAATGGCAAAAAAGATCTGCTAGTTTAATACCTGGGTAAGACATACACTATTTCCAAAGATAAGTGTTCATTCAGCAGAGCAGAGGAGGGAGTCACACCTCACAGATTATCTGTGCGCATCACCGCTTGTCTCTCAGTTCTGTCTCCATGAACACGTGTGATCCTCAATTAAATGGATTTCTGTCACGATGATCACATTTGGAAGACAAGCAACCGGCTCATTTGATTCACTTCTTATTGTAGTGTAAGACTAAATAACACATCACACAGACAAACATGTTTAATAAGACCAGAGAAAGAGTAAAACGCTCGGCGCAGAATACAAAGCAGCTACATGTTCCCTCATTGCGTCCGTGCGCAAATTAAACAAGCTCACCGCAGTGGGGATAATTCAGTCCCTGGTTATTTTGCTGTTGAATTCAAGCACTTACAAGTAGCACCCAGAGGACATAACCTGTACGACTTGCTGCACAGGACACCGGTGGAATAAATGTAATTCTGATACTGTGTTCCATCACGTGGCAGGTACAAGCCTGCATCAGTCATGAATGAATGCCTGTGTCTCACAACCCCGCGGCACTGTGGCCCCTCTTAGGACCCCGACTGTTGTGATAATCCTGTTATCTGAAATTAAAGGGGTGTGAGTGTGTGTGTGTGTGTGTGTGTGTGTGTGTGTGTGTGTGTGTGGGAAGGGGGGGGGGGGGGGGGGGCACCAGGATAATACAGCACACCTCACCTGCCTCCATGTGTGCCATGTTAACCCTCACAGCTACAGATGAGATCCAAGCATATCCATTTGGATGCAATCCAAACACTTTCGCATGTATACAGGTGCACTCACACGGCCATTGTTATCACTGACAGACTGTGTCTTAGTGAGATCCCACCACGCACTCGAGGGGTACATCATTACATGTCAACAAGCTGTGCATTGACCATGCATAATGTATGAAACATATGCAAACTAAACCCATGCGCACAGGCTGAGAACAATACCAACTCCATGCAAAATCAAATCATTACGCAGTAGAACAAAGTAAAGCACACTGCAGAGACACTTCAAGACAAAAAACACTGTGATGTCAAGTGTTTCCCTTTGTAGCTCCAACACTGCCACTGCTACATGTAAAGGAGCGGTTCCTGCTGGTGCTGAAGAAAACAGATACATCAAAGACACTTTTAAGGCAAGTTTTGAATAAAAGCATCGACCGAATGCTGTATTTTGCAAAGTTCTGATTTTATTTGTTAAGGTGAACCGTCAGACGCTGTCACATCACCTTTGCTTCATGATCGTCTGCATCGCAGGCCACACTCTGCACTCTGACTACAGTCAGAGACACAGCGCAGGTCTCGAGGCATGAGATGATTACCATTTATATAGCTAACACTATCGGTTACAAAGCAGATCCCTTATTCACAGGTTGTTGCTCCTCTTGCAGGGATGATGGGATTCCATTTGAACACCTTGCACCCTGTTTGTGGCCTCGTCGGCTTTTACGACAAGGTAATATTTCAGGATGTTGGACTGCGAAAGACCTCGTGTACAAAGGATTTCAGCCGTGGTTTGTCCAAGACATACAAATGCACAAAGCATGCTGCCTGTAGGTGAGGGCAATCCATCTGAATTCCCCATCTGACTGTTAGCACGTCCAAAAGCTGCATGATTTAAGACAGGGTCCTAATAGATATAATGCTACTTGACTGTTTTGCCTGTACAATCAATATGGAAACTTGAGTCTTGAGGGAGTGGCAATCTCATCCCAGTAGCATGTGGCACATGATAAGGAGAGCATGCCATTAACTACACCTGGGGGAATCACACTCTTGATGGTATGCCAGGATTTCTGAGATTACCATTCGGTACTACTTGGCACGACCCAGTAGGGAGTTGTGTAAGTTACCTGGATGGAGTAAGGCAGCCCTCAGAGGGAGTGCATCTTGTTAAAGGCAAATGACTGTATATTCCAAACTGGGGTATTTCCATAAATCTATTGCGGTTGTATGGGTCATGCTAACTTTTCGCTAATCACTCTTTGTGTAGAAATTCAAGAAGATGAAGACTCGCACAAAATCACATATAAAGGCAAGCTGTGCGAGCCTCCTACAGCTCAGTCAACAAATTCATTTGCAGGTCTGGTCAACATTTAAAATTTTAGGAACTGCAATACGTGTGACACACCAGCAATACATAACAACTGCATAGCAACTGCTTTTACATTTTCCTTATTTTTGCTCAGACTCAGGCAAGATTTTGAAATGATTCATGCAACAATCATGTTTACTTATGAAGCTGTAGGAGGACCCCAGACAATTCAAGCAGCAAAACAATGTTTTGGGCATATGCTGTATATACCTGGATTTGGGGTTTTACTTGCAAATTGAACAACATGAGCCAGGACATACTCTCTTGGCAATAAATTCCTTCTGATACAGGATTTGTGACAGACGTGTCAGGTGTGTTTCTAGTTTTCTGAGCAACAGACTCTTTAATTATACCCTAAAATACCACCAATGGAATACAACACAGTCATATGAAAAAACAGCTCGAGGGTGTGCTTTAGGAACAAACAGCAGATTCTGCATCTACTTATAATGTGTATTAGTATTCTAACCTCTAAAATATGCAAGTTTCTATTTAATTTCTGTCGGCTTGACGAAAATCTGGTAACTTTGGGAAATTAACATGGTTTAACATGTTTAAACTAAATTATGGAACCTTTGTTTTGCATATTTAGACATATTTGTCTTTAATTCCCAGTCTGTTTATTCATATTTCAACGAGAGGCAACTTGTGAGTTGTAACAAAGCCACCAGAGAAATTTGTGGTAAGTAGCAAGTTACTCAAGTTCAAGTCATTTTCACCAAATTATGTAGAAAATCAAGATCAGAAGTAAACAGTATACATTTCTTTTCAACTGTAAACTGTAACTGTATTACTGTCAACTCAGATGTAAATGTATCTGTGGGAATTATACAATCTAATACCTTCCATGAACTCACATAGAGCCGTTATGTCTCCAAAAGGACATTAAAGATGTGCTGTTGGTCTAGAGACTAAAATTATTCTATTAGAGTCTAAAACAGAACACCACGAAGACAAGCCTTAAGAACTGCTTTGTGCAAGTGAGCGGATGTCAGAAGCTCTGCGAGGATGTCAGAACTGTGATCCAGTGCCTCTAAAGCTATCAAACAATTATGATAAGGACAAATGAGGATGTGTGACTTCCCCACACAGCTGATTCAGGCTCCAGATAGCTTCACCCGATGCACAGGCAGTATCAGTGTAGCTGTAGCAATGTGGGGTGCAGATGGAGCAGCTTGCCGGCCTCCCTGCAGTGTCATGGGGTTCACTTCTCTTCCTGCCTGGACTCTCATTCTCTTTCCTGACTCAGTTTTTCCACTTTTGCTCATGCCCTTCGCCTCTCAGGCGTCAGTCTTGTATGGCATCTCGGTCTCTCTCTGTGCCTAATCTCGTTCTTTATCTTTCTCTCCCCTCAATCTCTGTCTGACCTGGACATCACCGCTCTCATCGCTTTGCCTCTGAGGCTTGTTTCCGTGAATGCCACGCTTGTGACGCTGTCCTGTTTTGACATGTTTTCCCTCCAACTTTATTCAGTGGTCTAAACCCACTAATTCCTCATGGAATGAGCTGCTGATGTACCGTCTCGAGCCAAGTACGTGTGTGTGTGTGTGTGTGTGTGTGAGAGAGAGAGAGAGAGAGAGAGAGAGAGAGTATGAGGGTTGAGGTGGAGGAGTTCTCTGTGGATGTCACCACACTTCTACCAATAGTACTGACATGTAGAAAGATTTGTATGAAGAAGTGTCAATCTAGCAAGAATCTCTCTGTGGCTACTGTCATCTATGGAAAACATGGATGTTCTGCTACACTAAGCAAGATTTTATCTAACAGGTCTGAAAGTTGGAAGCTCTGTCAGCAGCCCCAAGAGGCTACAGTGCTCATTACACCCCACATGTTGCTGCATCGAGTACAATGTGCTGACAATTTTGTCTGATGGCTGTGCTAAAGTAAAAATCATTGATTCCCTTAAGTTGAAATAAAAGGTCTACCGTATCACGTTACTAAGTATGCTCAGCAACGTCCATATAGGATTCTAAGATCCACTGAATGGAACACTGACATTTTGGCCAGGAGGTGCACATCAGTTCTGTTAAGAGCCTCTGCACTTTATGTCTAGGAACAATCACTCAGACTGAGACACGAACAGTGTGCTTCCCAATTCAACCTGAATACACACATTTTAACAGACAGAAATAATAAAATACGCTAATGACATATGTCAAATGCAGGCAACTACCCACTGAAAAAAAAAAAAAAAAAGATTACAGGGAGCTTTCAAATCTTCATAACCTGCACCGTGCTATTTTCTGAGGCGGACATTGCTTTGCAGTTATGTGACAACTAAATTGGTACACATATTTAGAAAGTATTTTCCATCAAAAATGAGGGTAAAAGGACAGGTGGGCAAAACAACATTAAAGAGTAACTACACACTGAAATTCTGCTAGCTCCCTGCATAGCAGCATATTTAAAGATGCAGCAGGGGACTGCACAGGACAACTAGCTGTAGGAGGTATGGCCTTGTGGCTACGTGCGAAGCAGGAGGTAAGGAGACAAACGCTTTCATCGCAATACAATTACATTATTTAGCTCACAGCTCGAAAAAACACATTTGAGTGTGCAGTACCGCTTTAAGGTTTCTTTCTCGCTAAATTCAGCCCTACTGATTTATTTAGTTCAACATTTATTGCATGCTTTCATGGTGATCTATAGGTTGACGAGCATGGCCTTTCACAGTTCTGCACAGCGTGGGGTACATCTGCATATGAACCTGCGAGGTAAATTATTTAGTCAACATATGCTGCATGTTCTCACCAACTGCCAGTGCATCCTCTGTTCTGACATCAGTGCAATGATACGATGGTAGGCTTCAAATCCCCGTAATACAAACCGATCCGGTATTAAATTATTCACTCATCTTTCACCAGCAAACCCACTGGAGCTTGAGAACAGTCCATCACATATGAAAGTCCCATAAGGGGGGAAAGTCAGTTAATTCTTACAAAATTCAGTGAGAGCTCTCTCTCAGTGGGCCAGCTTTAATGCATGGCTAACGCATGAAAACCGTGCATATGCAAAACAAGTGCTTTGTTGGGATGTACTGGCTGAAATGGTTAAGATAATCCCCATTAAAGGTTTTGCCAGAGCACAGAGGAAGCTCTCAGGTGATTGGCTGATGAGAATACTTCCTGGAGATGCCTTAGCAACACAGCTGCCGCCCCTGCCTGACCATCCGCAACCAATCGCTACGAGCAAATTTTCCCTGGGGGTCAGGTGAGCGGTCCAGCCGTAATCACTGCTTGTTCATTCACGGGGATGAACGTGTAAATGAGAAGTAGCATCCATCTGGGAAAAAGACAGAGAATAGGAGGGGGAGGAAAAGAGAGAGAGGCGTGGGAGGGAAAGAAGAGGAGAGAGTGGGAGGGAGGGGAAGATAAAGAGTCCCAGGGCGATGGAAGGAGGCGCGCTGGCCAAACATGGATTTCTTTTGCTTGAATTTATAACTTTTGGTTTTTCAACTTTTGGATAGTTGGCACAAAGATCCAACATGTGATCTCCCTGTAGGTAATCACAGGGATAGATTACAAACGCTACACAGATCTGACTGCATGTTTACAACATTTCTGCGATGTTAAAGCCTTCCTGAACTTGATGTATTTGCATGTGGACTCCCATCAGCCGTGCTGTGCTATATTTACCATATAGAGTATGGAGTGGTATTGATCTTCTCGTCTAACCCAAGGCCCCTCCATTCAGAACAAAGTGAAAGGTGACAACCAGGTCACATTATAAATCACTGGAAAGAGAAATCACATTCTCTACATCTGCATAAATGTTTG
This sequence comes from Chaetodon auriga, assembly GCF_051107435.1. NCBI lineage: Eukaryota > Metazoa > Chordata > Actinopteri > Chaetodontiformes > Chaetodontidae > Chaetodon > Chaetodon auriga. The sequence continues at coordinate 4,958,148 of NC_135095.1, read as the reverse complement.
CTGTAAGTACATCACCTCTTTTGGGCTGGTTTCAAGTATCAAGGCTAAGAGAGCGGAGTCAGAATGAGACTTTGGGGACATAACATAACCCATCAAGTCAGGCAATTACAGCACACATCCCAGCGTAACCACAGAAATATCAGCAGGAGTATCAAAACCCTTCCAAGAAGCTCTTTTTGCTCCAAAACATTTGTCTTGTAGCTGAAGGTTACAGTTCAGACGGAGAGGGAGCGCTTATCTTTTGGCATGACACACATCTTCAAACCAAAATGGTAGCCAAAGTGAGCCAAATCAATTCCCTTACCAGATGAATATTTGATGTCACTCTTTGCTCAGTTCCAATCTCAGCTTCAAGGGAGGGTCCCTTCCCCTAGATATCAGCTTCCATTTTGAAGGCCTGACAAAGAACATGATGCTCAAATCATGGCCTTGTATATACTTACGTGATGTTTAGAAAGAGGCTGAACACTGAGCAGCGGGCATGTTTAATTTAAGGGTGAATTACCTTTTGATTTTTTGAGTGGCCACATGGATATTTTTGTTCATTAGGTCTATGTTAGGTCTGTCAGCATTGCATTCATCCAAACCTGATCACAAATTCAAAGGCAGGAACACACCTTCCTCCTCGGCGCCTTTACTAAAAGGGCATAAAATGTTGTTGCTTGGCAGCACAAGCAGCAACACATCTGTGTGGCTTTAAAGAGCACAAAAAAAAAAATAAAAAGTGCATTCCCACATGGCACTCAGGTCTAAAAGGAGAAAAAAAAAATATAATAAAGTGCAATCATCTTTTTTATGAGATCTTAATAGTGCTACAAATGTCAAACCTGATGTATTACTGCACGTTCGCTGCTCTCAGATGTTCCCTGAGCTTCGCCTGGACAATCATTACGCTTATCAAAAGCACTTCATTAGAGGAATCAGGTCAGAGGCAGAGAGAGAGAGAGAGAGAGAAAGAGAGAGAGAGGTGTCCTATGTTTGTGTATCTCTGCATTTCAGTCTGTGTATGCATTTTAGTAGGTGTGTATATCTCAGTCTGCACACAGGGGACCATACAGGGACAAAAACGGTTCTTATGGGTTTGTGTCCTTGTTCCTCTAATCTAATAAATACCACCTACATGCATTTACAGGCATTTCTGCATTGGAAGCAACTAAGTGTACAGAAAGTATGTGTTCATGTGTGGCTATGTGCTCTGCTAAATAGACTTTTTAATGACCAGAAAGGCAGAGGCTAATACTGCTTTCCTCCATCGATCCAGCCACCGCCGCCACACAAGATTCTGACCCCGCCGAGGTCATAGCACTGCATTCAGAGCCAGACTCAAAACAAGCGTCCGCTAAGCTGACCATTATCTGTCCAAGCTCTGCCCTCGCGGAATGGCAGACCATTAGTGCACATGATATCGCTTTACAGATAAACTATTTGTCTCCTTTTTACGGGTATTATCCCCTTCCTATTCCCAGAGTAGTTAACATAAAAAGCATCTCAAATACAGAGTAAATATGTATTCCCATGGGGGGGGGTTGGGGCGGGCCCTGCCCACAGCCACGCCACATGAGCCGAGATGAAAGACTGGAGACGCTGAGGGGGAGCAGAACCCCCCCCCCCCCCCCCCATCTTTATAAATAGCTATTAGGATATATGGAGCAAAGGAGCAACTGGGAATTCAGACAACAGTAACAATTGGACCAACATGTTCTCCTTTTTGTAAAAAGAACAACAAAACAGGCGATAAACAAACTTTCATCCCTTGGCTTCTACGTACATGCAACTGGAAAACACCAAAAGCCAAAGCTGATAGCTTTTGAAAGAGCAGCATACACACACACACACACACACACACACACACACACACACGCACACACGCAGCAGGAGAAGATGAAAGAAGAGCATTTCGTAGCAGAAAAGGTAAAAAAAACAACATGCAGTAAACTTTTTGCCAACCTTCTTCTGGTCCTCCAGCTTTTGACTTGTCGACTTCTTGCCATGCTTGCTGGCTTCCGGTACATCCATCCCTGGTCCAAATAAAGAATAACTCCAATAAAATCACAGGAAATAAGTCGAAGACAATCCAGGTGGCTACAGTTTGCCGACGAGGGCCTGTGTCCGGCTCACGCCTTCACCCGGACACAGGCGATCCATGGCAGGTGGTGGTTTTTGTGGTTAAAGTAAAAAATGTCTCTGAGTGTGATCAGCACTGGGTTTTGGGGAACAGGACGAATGGCAAACAGGTAGCAAAAGGCTACCGACAGAGCGCCATTATGATGACCGAAGCAAAGAGAACACTGACGAGGACGCTCAGCCTGCAGGTTGTGTAGTTTTGCATGAAGGTAACAGTTACGCTAGCTTCCTCCTCAGAGTGTAATCCCTGGCTCCAGCACAGAGGCTTCCCTCCACATCTGGGGAGAGAGGAAAGATACAACATGCTATCATTAGAATGCACAAAAAGCCAAAAAAAAGAAGATGTGTAGTTTTAGCTTCACAATTAATGAAAAGCTCTCTGCCTCTCCAAAAAGTCAATATTCCCCTCAGTGCTGCACTGTACAAATGGCAGGGGTATCTGCATATCAAAGTGAATGTTGCCATGGTGCTCAGAGAGGGGGAGAGCCAAGGAGAAGCTTCTACTACATGCTGTTTGTTCTACGATGAGAGATTGTGTTTGATTGTTGTCTTTTTTTTTTTTTTTCTCCAAACCTATTTTCCACCAAAGCATAGCTGGGGAAGGACTGAGTCATGCTGAGGTCGGGTAAACTCGCACCCTGGGAAGGGTCCAAGCATGGAAAGACCACAGGATCCGTGGCGGCCCCCTCAGTGGACTCTATGAGGGTTCAACTTGTCAGTTTGGTTTATTTACATCCTGCATAACACAACATCTGCCATTCAAAATATATTATACTGACCCAATGTAGCATTGTGAATGAGGCCCCAAATATGCCAGTGTCTGTCATACTTTACCCAATGGTCTATGTAGGACTAATTCTTTATGGAAAGACTTGGTAAATGTGACTAATATTTTGCAGTAAACCCTTATCGTTCACTTCAGTAAAATATAGCTTTACGCTTTATACATTTATTTATCCATTTTTAATCAAAGTTATGATCACAGTATAATTACTGGAAGATTGAGACATGAGAGCAGTTGTTCCATGATTTTAAAAATCATGTTCACTATATGCCATGAGGCTGGCTTTGGTTAAAAATCTGTTGAATGCTTTATGACACAGACTAACGCTTTACGGCACAAAACAAAGGAGTGAAGAAGAGGCCCAAAGAGCAAAAACTTTCACTTCCTTGCAGATAGTAAAAGCAAATTAAATCTTGAAGAAAACCAGGCGGTGAGGCTGCATCAGTCTCTCAGCTTGTACTTAAAAGGGTGCATAATGCACTGCAGCTACTGCAAACTGATACTGCATTTTGTTCTGAGCGCAATACAGACCAATCACGCCACACTGGCACAAATACAGTATGCAGTGCCATATATAGTTTCCCCACACTGAAACACAATTGTACTGTCACTGAAATCAATACTCTCTGCCCTGCAATTCAGCCACTATCCATCCACAGAAGTTGGCCAATCAAACGCTCCAATAATCCCTAACGCACAGTGTGAGAAGTCATCACAGAAAACCGCCTCCCAAGCCAACCTCCAGCAGGTCATTAGGCAACCTGACTCCGTCTGCTCTCTGAACACCGGCCAGATCTTAACAGTTTTCTTTGCGACTAAACACTCACCCGGCTCCAGAGTGCCATGTAACGCTGCAACCCTGTCAGTTACTTAAGGGCAATCATGTCAAGTGCTGCCAGCTCAGAATCGGCTCATAGGGGACATGATGGATGGAGCGCTGGAGCCCAGTGAGACTTCCCACTGAAACTCAGAGTGTTAGCTGCTAGCAATAAGCTGTGAAAAGCACTCCTTTCAAGCACCATGGGGACGTCGTCCCACTACGTTATGTAGTAGCCTCAAACAACAAGCAGCGCACAGGGAATGTTGGCAGCAATGGGTGATGAAGATAATGAAGCCAGTGCTCTCTTAAGACTAGAAACACTGCAAATTTTGGCACAGGCAACAACACTGCATCCCAAAAAAATGCTAAAAAAGCACAGCTGTATTGCTCCTAGACTTCCCCATTTCCCTCAGCAATGGAATTTCATGGGGGGGCTTTCTAAACTCATGCATACTGCATGAGTGCTAATTTCCCCTTTTTTCTTCTTGAATATTACAAAAGAAACAATGGAACCTCACAGGGAATAGCATGGCATAGCCTACTTTCTGCTTGCCGCAAAGATGAGACTAGCTGGCACTTGCTGTCATAGAGTGACGAGCTGGCCTCAAATGTAGGCCGCTGGAGTCAGAGGTCACCCTCCATCTGCTTTTCCTGACAAGCAACAGCAGGTACAGAGCATCCTTTTCAAGGAGGCAAGGATGGACTCTGCAGAAAAAAATAAACAAATGAATGACTGCACTGCAACTTGTACTGTTTGCGAAGGGAAAAAAAAAAAAAACACACTTCAACAGGGTCTCCAACAAATATTTGCTGACAATATTTAGATTTCCAACACTTACTCTTTGGTTTGTCAGAAAACAATGAGTAGCACATGAAACACAGAGTCTGTTGTCAAACTATGAAAAGGTGGACATCTGACAAACTGAAATCAATTTATGACAATACAATGACCACTATTGTCTTCCAACTGTCTGTCCACCTCAGTTCCTCACCGGCTGTCTCTCTGCCTCTCTCTAAGCACTAATGATGCAACTTAGTGTTGCAATTTCTATTCAACAAGCTTCAATTTCCACAAACACTGAAGCTTTACTGGCACACTGTCCAAGAAAAATGACCTAAAAAGATACTTGAGAGAATGCATACAGTCAAACTTACTAACAGCCATCATATATGGTGTTACATGCACTGATGTCCTGCAAGCCAGGCAGCAGAATGTTTTCTTAACTGACTTCCAACTGATAGCTTCTAGCTCTGTACCATAGCAGCTACAAGCTAAGGCTAGCTTCAAATGCTGACAGACTGCTTCATGGAGGTCCTAATTCTGCTTTTGAGGTGACAAAACCTAAAACAAAATAATAGAACGTCCCTAAAAGTTCAAGGGAAATTCCAAAAACTCTGTTTTTCTTGACAACTCAACAACACTGACTTCAAGCAATCAAGTAAATCATTTATCAAGAAAAAGACTCACCATTCTTTTAGTGTTTTTGAACAAAAAGGCAAAAAGAAACAACCGACTCATCAAACTTTGAACTGGTGATGTTTCAGCCTCACCAAAACCATGACCTTTGACCGAGCATCAGCAGCTAAGCACATAACCAGCCGAGAGTTTTTTTAATGCTGTTTGGCCAACTGACAGAATTAACATTAATTAGCTACAGCTGTGTAAATTACAAGTGGCAGCTGTTGTTCAAGCTGGTGAAATGTACAGTTAAGCCTCCTACAGCTTGTCAAGAGATGATAGGTTATGGCAAAATTAAAATATGTGTGCCTGCAGTTTCAAATAATGATATAAGTAGGCTATAATAACAATTAAGTTAAAGCAATGAAGTGAATCAGATTCAGTAATATTCTGTCTGTCCTTTCCTCTCAGTCTCACAACAGGCATTTTAGACTGATTTAAAGAGAAATATGCAGACTTGACATGTGACAGCTGACAAATGAGATGTGTGTTGTGTAGTAACTTTGGCTGTGCAAAGAAAACTCGGCGGCAGGGGACCAGAACCATTCATTCAGGCTCAATAGACAAAATGTCCAAGTAAACCTTCTAAAAAGATTGTAAATACAATAAAACAGGATGCTTTCAGTATCTTTGACAAACATGTCCTTGTATTTATTGTTTAAGAGAATATTAATGTGTCCTTTAATCCCCTTTGGTTGTAAAGAATCTTATTGGAAGCAAAAAATCTCCATATTTATGAGCAGCAGCCACGACAGTCTCATCACAGCCGGGTGTGTGGATCCCACCTTCAATCTCTGCAAGCTGGTCGACATTTCCCCTCACCCAGTGGCCTTTCACCGGCATTTGGTATTCAACGGGTGTCTGTAACTCTCCAAGTGGTCAATAAAGTTTGATTCATGAGGCCTGGGCCGTAACTACATGCTGCTGCTTTAATTTGAGGAGATGTAAATGATGGCCATAGATCCAACTTGATTTCCTCAGGGAGCAGAGGGGTTGGGGGTGCGCGCGCCGTAAATTATCACCTCGATAGGTCAGAGGTGAAACATAAAGAACGCCCCGCCATCACATTAAAATACTATAATGCCATAAACCTCATTTTATCAGCGACAGCAAGAATCACAGCCAATCAAAACACATCTGATATGGTCGCTTAAAATAATTTACATTTTGATACAATTTGCCACGTCTTGGCGCATCACACTGTTTTTAATTGGCAAACGTAGCACGACATGTGCTTTAATTTGTGTACACATCTCTCAGTGTTAAAGCAGCACAGCAGCAGTATAGTGCAGCTTCATCCCTGCAGCTAAAAATAAATATAAACAGCAATAAAACCTCAAGTACTGTTTGTTGTTGCTTTTAAACCTTTCTGACATTTTCACAGTGTAGAGTGTGAACTCTCATATACATACAGTATCTGCATGGCTGCACTGAGCCAGTGTCCACTGTATGGCGATGACTCGAGAGAAACAGAGTAATGGGAATCTTCACAGCAATTAGGACATTTGTAATAGCCTTGCCATACTTCAGTGCTCCCCAATGGACCATTAATAATACTGATAAATCTAATAAATGCAATAGGGATCCACTGCTAGCTTTATAGCGTTTAGGGGACTGAACTGACCACTTGGCAGTTCCCTTGTAAAAGCCACAGTACAGTTAAAATAAACTTTCACAAATTACAAGGAGCAGAAACTAGAGTTTATTTTAATATATGCTGATTTGTTTCTTATGTCTACTATTTAATATTCTGCACAGTTATCCAAAAGTAAGCAGAAATGAAAGAATAGGCAACAGGTTGACTGGCAGGACTATTATGGTCCAATGAGACAAGCAGCAAACAAAATAGATAGAAAACATTTCTACACAAATGAATTGGGGAAAAAACTGGAAGCTTCATGAAATACTAATAACTATACTGCAGCATATTTACAGCGCAGCAGAGCAATGGGAAACATATGCGAGAACAAAGAAAACAGATGCTACAGCTAATATTAATGATGTGCAAAATGAGTAGTGTCATATTAACATAAACAGGCCTGCAGTTGCCATAGAGTATAGAAAGTGTGTAGGTGTGCATGCAGTCCTAATGCAGGATAAATGTCTGATGGGTGTCTTCTACATTAGTTTCCAGGCTCTGGACAGTTTGGCTCCAAATGAGAGTAGTGTGTTTACATTTCTACATTTGCCAGAGTGAACAACTATATACAGAACATGCAGAGCTAGCTGGCCAACAAAATGCTTCCCCCTGTTCTATTACTTTAAACAGCCATTTTAAACATGGGGAAGGCCATTAAGTACAAAGACAGAAGCTAACCAGCCATAAAGATCGGAAACATTACAGTGTGTGCTGCACACAACATGCAATGATACATAAATAAGTTCCAACACTATTCTCCCATATGAGTTCTGGATATTTCCTTTGTTTCAGACACCAATACTCAGGTTCAAATCTACTCCAGGTGTTCTCTCATGCCTACTGGGCTTTAATGGTGCAGCTCAAAGAAGCCTTAAGTCGCACCAATCCCTGCAGAACCAATTTGGCAAATAAGGTGCAGAAAAGCCTACGGCTAGAGCTCCTGAGTATCACGACAGGCACAGGTAAGCAGCCACACCGCCGAAACGTCAGCAACACCTTTGATCGCTCATCAGCCTCATATTACTGTCTGCAGCATAGCGAGATGAGCGGAGGAGAACTCAGACTAGTAAGGGGCAGAGAGCGACAGAGAGAAATCGGAGAGTAATGCAGGTGAGAAGCAGCGAAAGCCGAGGGAGCTGAAGTGCCTGAGTGTAAAAACTAAGTGACAACAGCAGGCGAGCGACAAAAAACGGCTGGAAATGCATCATAAAAGGAAGACCGTGGTGTGTTGATACAGTTAAAATACATGAGCAACTGAGCGAAAGCAACACAAAGCCCCAAATCCTGACAGCTCTCATGCAAATTTCTCCCTGATTTACAGAGCGAGAATTACTGGAGTGACAGACGATGCAGGTAGCAATGTGTTTTAGCAATGTGTTTAATTGGCACTGAAGCATCAATCTACACACAGTGCGACCCTGGCTTTTTCTGTTGTCACGGCAACCGCTGAGAGAGGGCGGTAGCTTGACTGTGTGTAACTGTGTGTGTGTGTGTGTGTATGCAGGTATCCGGGCTCTCTTTAACAGGGTAATGACTATTGTGAAGGTGAAGACTGACACGAGAAGCAGCGGCTCATTAGAGCTCGAGGAATGCATGCTGCAGTGTCAGTTTTGGGATGTTTGTTTTGTTCCACACACACTTGCTTGAGCCTGACATTTTCCTGGCACGCTGCTGTTTATTGTTTCCGGAGATGACACAGTGTGTGGCAGTGACAGCAAAATGATTCGGGATGATGTCGGGACCCTCACAGCTAAAACAGTACCTGCGGCCCTGCCCGCTTGAGATTTGAAATCTCATACCGGAAGCACAATTCCTGTATTTAACCTCAAAAGTTACAATCGTCTTTTACCTTATCTCGCTCATCCATTAGAAACTCCTCTTAGTGTACATGACAATTTTCTCAGTCACTTTGCTCATAATAAAGCTTCTTACGTCTCATTCGGAGTTCGTACGAGCGTTAAATTCAAAGATCGTGAGCTGACCACATTTCCCCCTGTGTTCAATGCAAACAAACTATTCAAATTTCAACAAACTTTATCACCAGTGACAAAGATTGATTTATCTGCTTATTGCATTTTTTAATTCACTATGCACTGTAACACACATTTAACTTAACTGGTTTTTAAAGATACACTTTTTAACACCTGGATTACTCATTCGTCTCTATTTATTTACATATTTATACATTACATTTTTAGACTGGGCAACATTATATATTGTTATCTTTTAGTTTATGGCTTGTCTGCCTCATAAAGGCTCGGTCACACCAGTGTTTAAAAAGGGCAAAGTTAAGCTTCAAAATAAATTCATATCAATGTAACTGCCGCTATCAGTGATTGGCTGGCTGAGGCAAAGCACGTCTGCTCAAATGTGTGGCGTTGATTTCAATTTTGGTGACGGCAGTTTGCACCAGTCACAAATAGCAGTCTTGTCAGTGGTGACCTTTGAGGGGACTCACATACAGATGCCTCGCTGACTGTCCTGGCTGGCTAGTATATTAGCATGCCAGCTACAGAATCTCACCAACTAGCTGTGTGAATCACCAACACCCTCATGTACACCTGGTATCAAAGTGGGATCTGTATCCAGATATGTCAACTGGATAATAAAGATCCAATCTTGCCGTCGTGTTCACACCTGGTGTTTTTAGTGTTTTTCCCTCATTGAGATCACATCTCTGTCCTCCAGTGCAAAACCTGCGTGAGTAATCTGAGGTGGCGGCAAATCATCCCCACTAACACCAATGACAGTTTTGTAAGTTGCTGAGTCCGAGGAAACTTTGTGAAATGCTGTCAAGGAGAAATTCTTTAACATTTGCCCCTTCTTGTAATCAAATGTAATAAACTCATTTCTTTATTTGTTTAAAAGATATTGTGTCAGTTTTCTCCTGGTGTGTTGCAGTACCGGCATGTAGACCGCTATGACCAGATAAATTATATGCCACGTTAACAGCAGATCAACTGCACACACACACCATCTGCATACACAGTTATTTCTGACTGTTTTCATTTATCCCCCCCCCCCCCCCCAGTTCTGTTGAACAATGAATCTTTTGGTGATTTCATGGCACAGTATTGACGTATAATAAGTAATTGAAGCTGTCTCTCTTGTTTTCTCACTCTCCAAATTTGAACAGCAACCTCCATTTAGGAAAAGCACATTGTACCAATTATGTCTACAGATCCGAACACCATGCGAGACAGACTACCTCCAGATGCAGTCAGGCGAGTCCGATCACGTTCCAATCACAATGCATTTATTAACATGTGTTTTCCTTATCCAGATAACGTGTCCAGATACAGACCACATTTTAAGACCGGGTGTGAATGGGGTCTGTGTCATCAAACCTCTCACCACCTATTTTGTGAGGACACACAGATGAACTTTGCTATGCTGCTTTGGGGTGTGAGCAGGTCTTTAGACAGTGAATGTAAGGGAGGAAAGACCTGTCCTGCAGACAATACAGCACTTTATTGTTACATTCATTCCATCCTCGTAGCATTTCGATGATGTCATTTCTTAAAAGTGCTGAGCAAACCCAGCTCATTTCATCATTCCTCATTAGTGAGGAACACGCCTCTGAGCTCTTTTGTACCACTTGCTTATGCAATCCAAAAATGTCTGACCATAAACCACCTTAAGAATCCATTTGCTTTCCTATGCTCATCTGACATCATACAGTGATGTCAAAGAACTCTCTAAGCTCTTCGATTCTTGGAAGAGATTTGGCAAGCTGTGGTTTCAAGGAAGTCACCTCACAGAAGACACTCAAAGTGAAAAGAGATGTCAGCAGGCCAACCAATTATTTGTGGCAGCTAAATTGTGAAATGCACACCCCCTTGTGGCCCTCTATGCTTTCAACTTGTCAAGAGACACATCAAGTCCAGCTCTTACAGCAGCCTGCCCTTCTACAAGCAGAACCAGGCAACTAAGTTCTGGCTTTGGCCATAAATCACAATAAATCATTTTCATTTCAATCCGTTTTGGGAAAAACAGGCTGAATTTTGCAAAACGAAGCGGCCGATTCTACACTCCTTTTAATTCTTCAAATGCACTCTGCTCAAAACTCGTCCATCTTTTAACACCGCTGAATAACTCCTAATTTCTAAATCAATCTACATTTGACCTCAACACATCGATTTTGAAATCAATCTACATCTGACCTCAACACATTTCTCTCTTAACTGAAATTCATTATCAGAGAGCAGAGTGCAATCCACTCAACTTCTTCACGAGGCCCTCTCGGTCCAGAAATCCAAAATGCCTCCCATCTCTCTCCGTCCATTAATCACATTCTCTGACCAATCCACCTTTGCTACAAGAATCTGACACCAGTTTGGGGATAAATAATCTCTCTCCGTCCCTCCCTTTGCCCTCTCCAGGCAATCTGTCGCCCTTGCTCTATCACTCTCTTCTTCTGATGCACCTCCAGAGTCTCTCTCTCTGTGTTGCGTCGTCCCCGCTCTCTCTCTCCCTGGGCTCGTCTGACAAGGACCCCCCCCAACCTTGCTGCCCCACCAATCATCCACGCACACATCCACACGCATTACCACCCAATTACACTTAGATTACATTCATGTGCTTTCACCCAGCCAAGCCTCGACTGCACGCGCCAAACCCATTCTCCACCGTCGGCGGTGCCTGCGCGGAGCACTGTGGAGACGCGTAATCTTGTGATATTGTGTTGGGATTAACATCAAATCTCATTATGGCTGTGGTGGATCATAGGAGAGGGTGGAGGCGAGGTGTGGTGGTGGTGGTGGTGGGGGGGGGGTTACGTCTTTATTTTTTTTTAGGTTTTTAAAGCTGAGGATGGAGGGATGGAAAGAGATGAGATCAGGGCTGTGAAATCTCAATTACACATGATGGCATTTGGGATTGTTTGATTTATTATACACAAGAGTCTGTTGGCTAATTTGTCATGTGGGCCTACTGAACACACACACACACACACACACACACACGGTACAATCAACCAGTATACACCTAACAGGGGTTAAGGGGTCAAAATGAGATGTGTTCCAGCACCACACAGCGAAATACGACACAAATCAAACAGCTCCTCCTCCTTCAGATCACCGCGCCTCACCCCTCTACACCAAACACCTCTCCTCTGTTAGCATTTTCCCCCAGCCTGGCATGCCTGCAGTTCATAAACCTCCCTTTTATTACCAATAGATCCGTGAAGGTTGTAATTGCCTAAGTGATATATAGCCGGTGCAGGGACGCAGCTCAATTTCACTCAGTTTAAAGCGCCGCCATGTCAAAGTGGCGTTGAGGGGAGTGCCTCGCCATGTTAAATAAAAAAAGATTGTCAGGCTAAACAACAAGAGGCAAAATCACATTTTTGATGCATTCACCCCAATTCCCACAGGGGTGGATGGTGGATGGGATTTGGAGGTAGATGGCGCACTGTGCACACACACACACACACACACACACACACACACACACACACACACACACTCAAGCATTGTATTTCATGCAGATACACATGCTTACTGTAATTCCCATGCCTGGCATTGCGAACATGCAGAACACACACGCTGTATGAAAACAAACATACATTCAAACGCATGCAGAAAACAAACGCTCACAATCCCACAGATTGCCCCTCCCCCAGCGGTGCCGGGTACTGGGCCTCAGGAGCCTCACTAAATCACACTGAGGCCTCAGCAGAAATGAGGGATAACAGCACAACAGCGTTACAACCATTGATTGCTGAATGCATCATCTTTTTATATTCACAACAGGGTGGGGAGCGTTAGGGGCGGGAGGAGAGGGGTGGAGAGGTGGGGGCGATGAAGGCAGTGGTTGGGAAAATCTGTTCTAATTCCGCTAATATGATCAGGGTGTGTTTTCACAGGCCAGCGGCGACAATGGAGGGACGGAAATGAGTGAAATTAAGTAAGCGCACATATTGAGATATTGTGGATTGTTCAAGCGCAACATCATTTCCAGGCTTCACATGATCCGTGAATAAAGCCTCCATATCTGGGTGTGACTCTATTACCTGAAAGAGCACAGATCCCTCACAGTCCATGTGTCGCTCTATGGCGTCTGTGTGTAAGCAACGGCTGGAAGCGGCAGCGACTGTTCAATTTGGGAAATCCATCACATGCTCTGGAGCCATGAAGAAGCCTCAGCAGGAAGTTAATAGCAGAAGCCAGACATTAAGTCCACTGTTGGTTCTTGTTAGCAGTCTGGAGATGGTGTTCATCATTAAATGTAGGCTGTTACCAACATAAACGTTCACTGTGGTTGAGAAATTGAAACAGTATGAATGCATTTAGCCTTAACCTGTGACGCCGTTTTGCCAGTCATATCTTACATATTAAATGTAGCTTGTGAAGTTTTGTATATGTAATGAATGCTTTAGTTATAGTTTGAGAGCCAAATTGTTTCTGTTCATATAACATATTACATTACATTTCATATTACATGTGTTGCATTCACAGCCACATCCACATTTATTGTACCCTTGTTCGCCATCTTAGTTTGGGGTGCTCCATGCTAACATTTGTAAATTAGCACTATACTCAGCTGAGGCTCCATCCGAGTAAAGCTGATGGAGTGTCATTAGTTTGTAGGTATTCAGTCATAAGCCAAAATAACACATCAAAATAAGACCTGATGATGGTGCTATATGGAATGCTATTATCACCAAAATGTTTACAGTTCATGCTGAGCCGGACATAAGTGCTATAATAGTAACAGCGATGTTGTAATGAAGGTCCGGGTCTTTGTGGATTGAGCCAGCGGATGCCTCAGTAGCGATCATGCAACTCATGATGTCTCACATCTGCTGTGAAGAGGAACAGCATCATAATAGCATAGCTAATTTCATTTACCTCATCACGCCACAACTCCTTTACTTCATGTGAATATTGACATTCATATTAAAGAGTTTTTGAGTTACAGATGGAAACAGCTTTTACTGTGTTTGTCAACTTTGCAAAGTCTAAATTCATTGTGATTTTCATACGCTGCTCAGTATAGAGGGGAGCAAAACTGCATTTTCTTTGTGCTACAGTGTGCACTACAAAGAAATAATTAATAAAAAATTGATTGAAAAAATTGAAACTATCCGCCTGCTTTTCTGCTGTGTTTGCAAAGATTGCAGATGTAAACCATCATTACATCAATCATCTAACTCCTCCATGAGGTTGCCATTTGTGGTTTGCAGTGAAATGTCCTCACAGCTATTGGGTGACTTACCAACTTTGATGATCTCTTAACTTTTCAACTAGTTCCATCATCAAAAACAAAATTATTTTTGTCCAATTTGTTTTTTTTATTAGAAAATGTTAACTTTCTAACCGTAATATGATGGTGGAAATAATACACTGAACATCTGATTGGCACCAAAAAGTAGAGAAGGAAAATTGATACTATTTCTTTTTTTACTTTTACAGATTTACCTCAATGTTATAATCCTAAAGACTGTCATTACATTCATTTTTTTCTGCAATAGCCACTCACAGCATGTACATTCTATAATTAGTCTGTGCAGAGTAGTATTCAGTGTTAGTGGAAGAGTCCATTCCTGCACAGGACTCTAACTGCCTCCACATGCACGAGGGATTCATCCATGCATGTTCTGCAATATAACTGTAATTTTATCTAATTAAAATAAGACACTGTGTTTGCAGATTCAAGTGATTCTCCTTAAACTGACATGACACAGCTGGTTAAGCTTTCTCTAATAAGGACACACCCTCTGGTCTTGCTGTAGGCTACTGCAGTTTGTCACATCGACGTTTGGCACTGGCTAAAAATGAGAAGCCTTTGAACATTACCTAATTGTTTTCCACATTGCTGTATGTGTAAGAAAAAGAGGGTGAAGGAGAAACAAGGTATAATAAGGACTGCATTTGTGTCAGAGGTTTGCAAATCTGGGTTTTGAGCTAACAACGAACCACATCTGAAATGGAGCCCTTCATTACATTTTAATCACAGTTATGCTTTTTCAAAATTTAATGGAGATGAAAGAATAAAGAAATGCGCGAGTAGATTTAGAAGGTTTACTGTGTTTTTTCCCTTTTCTGTTAGGGGTTTTACTAATTATTCAAGGACGGTAGTGTTGTGCGCTTCTTCACTGACGAATTTACAGTGTAAGTAGACAAGCTAGCAAGGCTAACAAAAGGTAGCCTGCTGGTCAATACATGTGTCATTTCACGCAACACAATTCTGGGATCTGTTTTTTAACACACACTTGCAAGTGCCACCAGTAACGCAGGTGCTTTAAAACCCAGCAGGACTGAAATCTTAAAGATTATACCTAACTAGTGGTGCTAGATTGAGCCTGTCTATGCAGAAACACTGCATCTCATACAGCTCAGTCTGAGACCTATGTGGTGCACAT
This sequence comes from Chaetodon auriga, assembly GCF_051107435.1. Lineage (NCBI taxonomy): Eukaryota > Metazoa > Chordata > Actinopteri > Chaetodontiformes > Chaetodontidae > Chaetodon > Chaetodon auriga. Next base: position 4,942,957 of record NC_135095.1, on the reverse strand, counting down.
GCAGAATCTTAACACTGACAGAATGCCCTCCGGTGTGTCACACTCTGCCCACAATCATGTGTGGAGGGTGGGGTGAGGTGTGGTTATGGAGGAGAAGCAGGAGAGGACCCTTCAAGTCTCCAGCATTCCATTAGCCAGTCTGTGATGTACTGCTCCACTACATAGACCCACACACACACACACACACACACACACACACACACACAAACACACACACAGATTGGAGACCAGTTTCCCTGTCTCCTCCCAACACCCTCCCCCCACCCCACTGCCTCTCCTCTTCATCCTCCTCCTCCTCCTTCACACACCTCACACCCTCCGTCAGTCACCATCCATCACACAAGACCTCCACAGATGGGCCTGTGAACACACACACACACACACACACACACACACACACACACACAGCCACCAACAACACACACATATCCATAAAGGCTCTAGACACTCTCTCTCCCCTACAGACAATCACAGGGTTTGGTCAGACATCCGCACACTCACAACAGCTCTCAGCTTAACACTGTCGCTCCTTCTCATTCATACACACACTCCACCCTACTTTCACACACACGCACGCATGCATGCATGCACACACACTCCACCCCACAAACTCTTTCATCTGTGACTCTCGGTGGCTCAGAAACCAAAAACCTCCACGGCTGAGCGGAAACCCAATTAGAACACAATTAGCACCATCAGATCTACCTGAGAGACAGCGTCTCACGCTCATGCTGGCTAAACAAAGTGACATACGGATTGGGGGATAGTTGGGGGATTGTGGGGGTTTGTGAAGGAAAGCCGCCACTTGCTCACTTCCTGCGGTCTTTAAAGGCAGCTGCTAATTTCCCCGCGTTTCTGATCAATGTGGAAAAAGCGCAGCACTAATGAGCCTCGCTCCTTTACGAGAAACACCAGCACAACACGCTGGATCAGTCTAATTAAAGAAGAGAGGAGGAAGGGTCGAGACAGAAAACTCCGGAAACTTATGTGTGACGGAAACGCACCAAGCACGTGGTTTCTTTCCAGGCTAATCAACAAGTTAGACACTGAAGAACGAGGAGGCAACAGGAATCAGAAGCATGGCTCACCTTTAAATTTCCAGCCATGGACTAGTTTAAAAGGAAGATTCCACTCAATAAGATATTCCAATCAGGATCCAGCTCATAATCTTGCAAATGTGACCCATCCAGCGCTCCGTACATCACATATCCAAAGACTTGCAGCCTGGAGACAAAAATCCTCCCTGAGAATTGCACCTTGTTAACCTCTTTTCCTCCTGAACGCTAACTCTTTCCTCCTGTAGCCTGAGGAGAGCCTCCTCCAGCGCCTGTGTGTGAGAGAGAGGAGGTGTAGTAGTAGTAGTAGTAGTAGTAGAATGAGGTGGGATGGATGGGAGTCGGAGGGGAGGGGTGCTGGCGGCTCACATCATGAGGGAAGTCGTAATCTGCGCATCGGCGTGTTCTCAGCGAGGGAGTGGAGCCACCAGAGAAGAAGAAGGTGATAAAGAAAAAGAAAAGGAGGAGGAGGAGAGAGACATGAAGGCAGGCAGTGGTGAATGAGAGGAGGATGCAAGCTCCCTCCCCTCAGACTGCTGAGTCTCTCTCTCTCTCTCTCTCTCTCTCTCTCTCTCTCTCTCTCTCTCTCTCTCTATCCAACACACACACACACACACACACACACACACACACACACACACACACACACTCCTACCCCCCGCCCTGCTACAGATTGCATTGCACTGATGAAATTTTAATGGTTCTTTTAGGAAGAATAATGAACATGTTAGTCCCTGGAGTTGTGTGTATGTGTGTAAAGGGGGGGGGTGGAGGGGTGGGGGGGTTACACTACACACACCTACAGAGGCATGCAACAAACACGCATATGTGAAAAGACAGCATATGAGTGTGTTTTTTCTCTGTATCTTGTTCCCTATTTTACACACATTCACCGGTGCATACTCCCACTCACACACCGCAATCCTGCGCAGATTCACTTACACACTTCCCCTTTCTTCATTTGCACACCACATACAGAAACACACACACACACACACACACACACACACACACACAGACATACACATGCCATGCAGGCTTACACTCAACATCAAACACTGCCACTGACAGACACACACACTCGCTCCCGTCGCACAGGGAAGACCGGGTGGGGGAGCAAACACAGAGATCCAACCCATCCTCAAAATGCTCTCTTGGTGAGCATTCGCATCCACGCACACACACACACACACAGAGGAGCGCACACTGGCACACATGAGCACACACCCCAATGAAGTGGAACAAAGAGCGCAGAGGCAGCGTGTGGAGGCACCAGTAGGAACACCATGATGGGAGGAGAGGAGTGAAGTGTGGCAGCAAACACACTATCTTCAAAGTACCTTCAGTCTACTACAGTGTAGTAGAGTGGAGTGGAGTAGATTAGGGTAAAATAAATAATAAAACCAACGGAAGTGAAAAGAGAAAAATGTAATTACAAATGTACGTATGCACCATCAATTACAACTAATCACATATTTGTACTTTAAATCACTTCGGATGCATTTTAAGTGGAAATTAAAGCAGTAAAAATTATATTACGGGAGTGCCAAATTCAAACCTTGACCATATAAATGGTCACGAACAGCCAAATGTGAAATTCATTCAGTTAAATAAGTTAAATTATTGAGTTATGGTTGAAAAGCCAGAATTCAGTCTGTTCTGTTTTTACACAAATGTTACTGATGTGAACACAATCTGCTGATTATTTTCCTCATAAATAATTAATGTGTTTACTCTATTCAATGTCTGAAAATAGTGAAAAATGTCTCACACAGTTTCCCAGAGCCCTTGGTGATGTCTTCACATTGCTTGTTTTGTCCAACCAAAAAGTTCAAAGATATTTATTGAACAATTACATAAACCAGAAGCGTCAAATCTGCCTGGAGAAGCTGAAACCAGAGACTGACTGGAGCTGCAAAACAACTTCATATATCAATTCATCAATTAATCGATTTTTAAAATAGCTGGCAATTAATTGTCATGTCTATCAGTTAAATAATTAATCGACTCAACATTTCAGCTCTGCTGTCTACTGTATGTTAAATCTGTTACATGCTTTAACTCGGCTTTGCATACAGTGTCAAGTAATTGAAATTTTCATCCCTTGAGCAATTGTAAACCTTCAGCCTAAAGACACTTTCAGACAGCGAGCGATTGCCGCCGACACTGACATTTCTAGGTGGGTGGTACCTGCTCTCTGTCTGAAAGCTCCTGTATCTCACCTATGAGAGCTGGTGCCAGAGTTGAGTTAATATGCACAACGTCTTATTATAAATAGACATCTTGCCTCTTATTATAGGAGTGGCAGATTGGTGATGCTGCACCACTGCAGCATAAAGCACGACCAGAGAGGTGCAACCCAGGGCAAAAAAGCTCCTTTTCTTAAACAGGGTTTGTACATATATAATGGTTTGCAACAGTATTTTGTAATATGTTTTTTGTGTGGTGTATAGTACAAGCAAAATACTAAAATAACCACCCCTGAAGCTGCTTTCTATGATCTGCTACCAAAACATGTTGATTAGCTTATTGGGTTGCACCTGCTCTGGCTGAAAATGATGATAGAGTGCACTCAAAATCAGAGGCAGCAAAGCGAGAGCAACATTTTTTTTGCCACTGTTGTTATTTCCATGCATCTAACCAAGCATGAAGTCAAACAGTTAGATCATTTGCTGGCTGGCACATTTTAGGTTTGCAGTGGCTAATTCAAATCTTTACACTCGACCGCAGCACGGATTTCATGCAATGAAACAACAAGAACTAGACTTAGTTTTGAAATACAACGCAAAATCAGTTACATCAGCTGACATGTGAACAGATCTGCCTGATCACCACCAGAGGGGTTTAAATAGTGATCTTTGTCAAAAGGCACAGGGTCACACCTCAAATCTGAATCCCACCAGCAACAGAAATGTGCCTGAAAACCTCAAGCATACAACAGAACAGAGAGTCAAGGGTCAGGCCAAAGAGTCAAGGTAAGCAAGGAAGATTTAAAAAAAAAAAAAAAGGTGAAAAGCGGTTGAACCTACATCAAACCAGGATTCCTCTGGCTCCTTCACTGCTCCTCTACTGACGGATCAGTATTCATCACAGCAGTCAGAAGTGCTAGAAAGATCCTGAAAAGAGAGGAGACGAAAATGGATTTGTTACAATTTAACCTGGATTTTAGCTAAAAAAAAAAAAACCACAAACGTGATAATCACCTCAGTTTAGTCACAGCTGAGTCTCTTAATCTGGGTAGAATTAAAAAAAAAAACGGGTGGCTATCAGGGGACAGCAGTTTAAATTCCTCATACATGGACAGAATGTCTTATACTGCAGATTTTAGAAGTGATTTGTTCCTCCACATCCACTTTTATGTCGACTGTTACCTCCTGCAGCTCACAGCAGTCCCCCAAACAATCCCACTGGAATTGTAACATAGTGTGACCGAAAGTTTACCCGATGCAGCAGGGCATTAAAGCGACTTTAAGCACAAAAACAGTTTTGTGGAAAGTTTCCCCCCATCTGAAAAAAACCCTAATAAACTCTGAGTCAACTCTCCTTGGCTGTGGAAATTGTTCTTATCCCTCGTATTACCCACCAAGGTGCAGCATCCTACCTCTGCACCGTTCCCGAAAATCAATTACCTGTGAGGATTATACACCTCCATCCCCCAAAACAGTGGTGAAAAGAGAGAATCAGAATTTCAATCTCCAGTTCTAAGGCCACTTTCATTCCACTCCAACGCAGTAATTCCCAAGACGCCAAGGCCAAGTTTACACAGAGTGTCAGAGAGATGAACTGTTCAGAATGTGCCTCTTGGTCTCCCAGACACACAGAGCCACTTTAAAGTTTTGGGGTTTTTTTTACTGAAACAACACCACACTTGAGAATCTGGTAGAAAACAATCCAGTTGAGTCTTTAAGGAGACCGTTTGAGGTCTGTCAATAACGATGGGAATACCAGGGAGAGAAAGCTTGAAAGGCACTTAAGAGCCAAGCAGGGGTTTGACGGGAACAGCCATGATGTGTGACATGTGAGTCGTCCTCTATCCTGGGACACAAAAACAACAGCTTGCAAGGTTAAAGCCGTCGAGAGACTAGATATGCCTCACTGGAAGAGTTTCGTGCAGATTTACAATATTTGAAAAAGACATGATACCTCCTCTTGAAAATGTTATATGGCTTGATATTAAAAACAACATGATGCATTAAGGGTTGCAGGCGAGTTAAGCGCAGGTTTGATGGGAGCGCTCATGATGTACCGTCTGACATGCAAGCACTCCTGCTCCTCCTGGGAGGCAAAAAAACAAAAACAGCTTAAAAAGGTGAGGACTGTCTAGAGAGAAAAATGTGTCACATTCAGGTGAGATACTGATCGTAAACAACAGGTAATAGTCTCCACGGTGGAGGCTCTGCTCAGGTGTCAAAAAGGATTGAATTCATGAGACACGCTGTCACAAAATCAAACTGAGGGGACAGTAAAGCACGTGAACATCAACAAGCAGCGCTGTGAAGAGTAAGCAAGTTACAGTTAATTAGCTCTATAATGCAAAGCCACAGGTATGGCTCTTCGAAAACTATATTAATTTCATTCTTGACAGCGAACGCTACAGGTGATCCCTCACACCGCAACATGCCTGACAGACAGAGCTTGATCAGTGTGAAAAGAGCCAAATCCAATTAACAGCTTGTTGCTGGAAGTGACCTTTTCCTTCATTATCACCATTGGCCATCCCCCTGGCTTCCTGGTTTAGTGGCCATGATGGAGGACATGTAGAAAGACGGCAAATTGAAATCGGTTACGGGTGAGCTGAGGTGTGTGTTCAAAGATAAGGGTTTCCATAGCTAAGAGAAATATGTGGGTTCCTTTCTGCGGGCCGATTAATGACATGAGCAGCAGAGCAGTTCTCGCTCTGCCCGTCTCTCGCTCGCTCTCTCTCCCTCAATGCGCAGGTGCAGTTTGGTTTTATACGACCCTGTTTATGAGGGACCGTAATGGGTGGGTGCAGCTCAAAACAAACGGGAGGCCAATTAAATGTAAGGGCTTCCTGGGCAAGCCGCCAATAAGAGGGCCAACAACTCGTTTTATATACAGCTCTCGAAGGAGGGACACGATATTATTTCCTGAATGTAAACAAGGCTAATTTCTTCTTTTACTTCAAAAGTTTTTTATGTATTTACATTTGAGGTTCGAAATGTGGATAAAATGCTCTGATATATACTGGGATATGTGTTTATTTTTATGATATTAATATGTATAATCATCTGATAATTGGAAAAAAAAAAATCTTAATCAAGCCAATTGAATACTGTCACAATGATATAAAAAGCCAATGTTGCCATAAAGCAGTTGAATTCGAAATTACTCACAATGGCCAAACTTAAAGATATAATCATTAATGATAATTAATCATGAATTATTAAAGGGATACTCAGCACAGTACAAACCACATGGGAAAATCGGTGACAGTTGACAAATTTCACAGTCTAGAGCAACATATTGCCCAACCCTGATTTGCAAATTGCAAAAACAAGAAATCGATCCAAAATCCCACATTGAGGATCCACTAATGAGTTTTGTATTAACAATAGATTACATGACAATGTGAAATGCAACAGAAGTCGCTTGCGGTGAAGAACCCACAAAGAGGCATCACCCAACGCTGCAGTGCGACGGAGCGTCTCTTTCAGCTAAATGTTCGCAGCACATTTACTGTATAGTTCACTTCACTGCTCTCATCAACCTTGTTTCCAGCAGCAGCCAGTCTACAGACATTCTAGCAGCTCTCTGAGGCTCTGCAAGGTGATGCTAAACTAAAAGTAAACTAAACTAAACTAAAAGTAAATGGATGTATAAATAGTCAACTGTATGCTTATTAGCCTTAATAACTGTATAAAGCAAGCAGGGCTTTGCACAGCTTGTTTCAGAGTTCTTCTGCTCTTAAGTAGACAATGATTAATACAGATTTAAAGTGCAATGGTGAGGCAGTTACTTTGGCAGCCAAGCGGTGTAGTGAAGGCTGTTCTTGAAGGCTGTGAAGAAAATGACTGAATGTCCACCCTGCTGAGGTGTGTTTGACGCTGAAACCTGTCATCTACAGGGAGAGGGGCTGTTCAAAAACTAACCTTGACACCAAAAAGTTTAATTTCTCTATAGGAAATGACGTTTTAGAAATTACAAAAAGGAAGAAAGAAACAGATGCCATGCAAGCTTCAAAAGGGCTTAATGGACTTTACCAAAACAAAACAGTTAACAAACCCTTACACCAGACAAGCAAAGGCACCTCTTATTACACTAATGAAATCTTAACACCAGATGTGTAAAATGGTGTAATAATATACTCGATATACTGTACGTTTCCCTATGAATCTTTAGCTGGTGGAGATATGCGAGTAGTGAAGCCAAGACGGCCATATGGCTGTGGCATAAAACAGGTAGGATCATAACTCCAGGCAATTTAACACAGCAATCTAGATAAACAGAGTATAGTATACTGCCTGGAAAATCACAGGTACAGGCATCTTCACAGCCTTCCATTAACACTCATCAGGGCGGAAAAGCTGCCAAGGACAGATTTCATCCTCCAACAATTGCCAGGTTAACGTCTGTATTAGATTTCACAGATGATACAGATGCCATGCAAATGTGAATGCGTGTGCCAGTGGGTGTACTTGTGTCATTTAGTATTCAAAACACGATACACAAACCACGGGCTTGTCACAGGGATCCCTCTCCGGAGTATGGGAGGATTGAAACCAGAGAAACTTGAGAAATGACAACAGAATCCTTTGAAATTCGGCTTTTATCCGTTCAATCTGACATGAAATTACCCCCATGACTTCATTCATAGCATGGCTTTCTTCTTTCGAAAGACATGCATATTGTTTATTCATTTGCTTCCATGTGCTTGATCCTCAACAATACTCAGTGCCCGACAAGTACACTCTCAGTAACTGAGGGTGCTCTTTCTTAATCAGCATCATACTGACAGGACAGAATGGACTCTTGGGAGTTATCGCTGTAAAACAAGGGTCGCAGAGAAAGTCGTCACCCGCCGCTGTAGTCCATTCATCCTTTCTGAATGAGAACATGGCTGGGACATGACTAACCTCTGGTGTTGTTAATTAAGCACCATTAACATGCTTCACCCAGGCCCCAGCTGTTCCTGGGCAAGCATGAACATCCAGGAAGGCTCTCTGGGGGAACTGTAGCTAAGAGTGACAGCTTGTCTCAACATCCTGGCCGCCTGAGTGGATCTCCTCCATGCCACAGAGGCCTCCTACACATTTTAATAGATTTCTTTATCTTATTTTCTCAACGGTTTGTGTGTCAGGTGTACACATTTAGGGTTTTAGGGTTAGGGTTTAGGGTTTAGGGTTGGGGTTATTGTCTCCAACATGTAAATCTCCAGTTTTCCATACTTTTACATATGACTTCCAGACATGCAGGATTTCACCACTGCCCTGCTGACATAATGAAGACAGGCTGCAGACAGGCAGAATGGCACGATAACCAAGCACATTAATAAGCACATCATGTAGAGATGGTTTGCATGATGAAGGCCAGCCACCCTGATAATGGGCAGGCATGAGCAGCAAGCTCGGAGGGAGAGATTGACGACTGAGCTCAAACCATCCCAACCCCCTGTCCTCCATCAACCCACCCTACCTCCCACCCTGTATTGTTACATCTCATTTTCTCTCGATCCATCTTGATGACACTGGTGAGCATACTCTCAGGTCGAGGTCAGGGGCGCACAATAGAATTAGCGTCTTGAGGACAATGGATTACTCCTCTTACTGTCAACAGTGTGGTGGTGGAGGGGTGTTCAGTAGGTTACTGTTTCACATTGTCAAATGAATCAGGTAATATGATTTTATTTCAGTGGCAAACTTACAATACACTATTACCTTTCCATCTTTGGGTGGATTGCCATGGAATCTTGTACAGATGCTCATGGTCTCCAGACAATCCCCTATGGTGATCCCTAACACTCCATCTAGCACTACCAACTGGTCAGTTTTTCACATACTCAGAAAATAATGTACGTAATAGATGGACTGGCACAAAATTTGGTTCAGATATTAACGGAATTAATTTGAATGACCTTGGAGAGAGATCTGACGTCAAAATCTTTATTTGTTCAATACTTTAGTTTCTGATCAAATACCTGCAAAACTCAATACTTTACCATCAGCCTATACTGTGTTTTTACTGCTGATTAACAAATGGTAGCGATGCTAAAACACAAGAATATAATGGTAAACACAGTAAACCTGTTTATACCTGCTAAACAAAGAAATACTGATTCTGTTTAAGATCCAGTGTGTTTAAGCCAAAACTCCCAAGGCGGTCTGAAACTGTCTTTTCAGTGGGGTGTTTTGAAGTTGATTTAAACTTTTGCTGACTGAAGCTGTAGCTTTAAATTTAAAATTGTTAGTTAGTGTTAGAGGTACAGTATGTTTTAAAAATTAAGCCATCAAAACTGCATAATACAAGGCCCTGAATGCACATCTACGCCTGTGCCTGGCAGCACACATTAAATGACTGCTCAGAGGATTTCCACTGGCTGTTTGTGGATGCAGTGTGAGCTGGAGCTGCTAGGCGACGGTGCTGGAGTGGTTTCTTTTATATGCCTCTCTGTTGAAGATACAATGCTACACAGCAAGACAAAATACACTAAACTGGCTTACATTTGAGCCAGCACTATCCTGATTTACTTACTTACAATGAGTGCAACTAGACGACGCATCGATGAGAGCAGCAGGAAGGAGCACAAGAATCACAAGCATTGTGTGCCAACAACATGGGCAATGACAGGATTAAAGAATCCAGGGTGGAGAATGAGGATAAAGAAGTGCAAGAATGCAAAGAAATTGGGATTAACAGGCACCGTCCAGTGAGGAAAGAGAGGTAATTTGTGTTCATTTATTCTTTTGCAACACAACATCATAATAGAGGAAAATATGGGATCGGGGAAGTGATTTATAGGGGAAGGGAGATGTTCAGTAACAGTGGGGACGGCTAGAATGTATTAAACAGTTGATCGGCCGGTCTGCTACAGGAAGGCTAATTCCCAGTGAGACCTATATCCCGTACCTTCCATCTTCAATGGCCTCCATACCACCATTAGGCAAGGAGAACATTGTCAAGTATCCTTGTGAATAAATGAATACGCATGAGGTAAATTGGCTCCCTTGGTGTGCAATTTTCCAGGGGAATGCAAGGTTAACATGATGCGACACTGAGGCAGAGAAAATCACATTGTTTGTTCTAATTCCTTCAATGCCAGTGTAAAACATTAGCAAAGAGATTAAATTATGAGCCAGATTATGCACTCCCTTTAGTTAATGAAGAGGAAAATGGAAAACTGCCTGTGCATTAAAGAGATCGTTTTTACAGTTAACTGGTAATGAAAGCTGGATTGGGTTACATACCAAAGATCTTTCGCTGAATGCATCATAACGCAATGGGGGGGAGACAACAAGCAATTTCCTGTAAAACCAAATTGAGCCATGTATCTGAAAACCTGCCTTAATGACAGGGCGGAATGAAACAGCTAGTTAATGAGTCTGGCGTTGGAATATGGAGTAAAGTCAGAGAAGACAAAATCTTGACAAAAAACTAATTACACACAACCCATCATAGACATAACACAGATGGGCCTTCTCCAGTTCTCCCCTGGAGTCACAGAGAAACACCAATAAATAAGACAAGCCAATAAAAGCTACATCAATGGGATTAGCGCTTTTATGAATAATTTAAGACACATCTTAAATACCTTCTGGAGGAGAAGATCTTATTGGCCTGTCTCCCAGTCATTCAGGGTTTATATGTTTCTGCTGCTGAACATACAGATCTATCACACATGCAGTTGTGGCTCAGAAGGTAGAACAGTTGTCCACTTATCAGAAGGTCGGTGGTTGATCCCTGGCCTCGGCAGTCCACATGTCCAATAGTAGAGGCAAGATACTGAGCCCCAAATTGCTCCCCATCGACAAAAATGCCATATAAAAACAGTCCGTTAGCCATTTACTTTAATTCTCTTCTGTGTATTTGCAAACAAAAAGCTTCTAGGGACTGATACTCTCCTCTGCTCTTAAGTTACACATGTAGGTATTCAATTAAAATCTATTTAGGCATGCCTTAAAATGTGTCTGTGTTTGTAGTTGAATTGGTTTCTGCTTTTATTGGAAGCGTGTAATTTACTGGCTAGATTGTGATAAAACTATTTCAAATCAATATTTCCTGTCAAACGGTGAATGCCTTAGCTTTGTGACAGGCAGGATTAAAGCACACTGCGGTTGCTGTAATTGCAAAATGAGCTTCTTCAAAGCAATCAATCACCCTGCTGAAAGCTCATTTAGCTACAACGACCAGCTCATGGAATCCCTTTCTTATCACAAATACAGTGAGAGCTTACAGAGGTAGCTACGGCTGAAAATCTTCCTCTAGCATTTAACCAGTCTATACACTACAATACCACTATAGGCACATCTTCTTCAGTGCTGCACCACAACAATAAAATTGTACATGTGTATTTGGCTGTGCATCGTGCCTCAAAGCAACAGCGAGCAATAACTGCCACGTCACATCAATTGCATGATTCTGACATGCACTACACATGAATCCATTTCAATTTGGGCCCCAAGGCCCTTTGACATCCTTTATCATCAACACAGAGAGCCACTTGTCTTGGGAGATTGTGGAGCATTACCACATTGGCTGTCACTCAAGACACAAGAGCCAATCAATACAGGACAGTGTATTGCGTGGAAGCTGTATGAAATGTTTCGTGACACTAAGGCCGGATGAGGGAAAACTGGATGCTGGCTCCTGGGTGAAGGAGGTCAGCTTAGTGTGTTTGAACCCAGAAATTCAGCCAAAAGTGAGGAGGTGAGTGGGCATCCATGTCTTTTACATGCCTTTTTCCACTTTGCGTTTAAGGGAGTTGGTGTGTCTCAACAACTATTTGATGGATTGTTGGTGCACGCCTCAACAGCTACTGGATGACATATGACAGGATAAAGTCTAATAACTTTGGTGGCAGTAAACTTGTCATACAGCCCATGTCAAAATTTATATTTGTCCAGTCCTTCGGAATTTGGAATTGCAGAGCTACTGACATTTCCATCAGACTCAGCTGTGCTTTGTGTTTCTTTTTACTTGTAGCATGCTGCACGAAAACTATGGTGGTAAACATTTCCTGCTAAACATCAGGTTGTTAACACTCACTGTGAGCATGTTAAAGCAGCATTTAGTGAAGCTGTACCCTTCAGTCTTGCTGTCAATTTTGTTGTGATTTCCAAGGAGAAATTTCATTGTATTAAATGGATCTCTGGATTTCATCGAACAACATCATTCAATTATCAAATCAGAGTGCCAGAAAGCCTACACTGCTGACATAAGGCAAGACAGATTCTGATGTTTTCCATATGGCATCACTTGCATAATAAAGCAGCAGGAGCTGGAGCCTAACCTACCAGAGAGAAATCAATATTCCCAAGCAAAACATCTCTGGCTCCCATGGGAGACCCTAGTCAATGAGCCAAAAATATCTGTAGGTGAAACTAAATAGGCAGCTGTTGTATGTTGCATTAAACTCATCAAAGGCTGCTTGAGCCGGGCTTAATAACAAGAAACACTGAGCTGAGAGAATGAGCAGCAGTTTGAGATAGAAATTATTGAGGACTGTACACAATAACCACAAAAAACAGCACCTGGTGACAGCCGAAGCACTAAAAAAATCAGAATTTAATGCTTGTGTGTAAAAAAAAATGCAGCTTGACAGTACAGTGATCGTAAATTAAATCGGGATGCTGCTGTAAAATGGTGATGCCAGACGTGTATCTCAGCATTACATGGAATGGCACCTAATGTGTGTCAGTCTGCCTGTCATGCAGAATGAACAGCCCAGGGGTTGTTTGGTGCAAATTAAATTCCAACAAGGGATGAATGCACATAAAAAAAAAAAAAAAAAGCTATCTAATTAAATTGCCATGCACGGTCATGTATCTCAAATTACATGCCAACACCATGCAAATGCAGAAAAACTAACACCAGATGCAGACTTCAAGCTCACGGCTGCTGGTGTGTTTGACAAAGACACCCCATGAACATGTTCATGCGGGATGAGATTAAAGCAAATATCCAGAAAAGTAATTTCATTTTCACGGCTTTGCCTTTGATTGAAACTAGTTTATCACTTTCTGTGTATTGTACTGTAACCCCCAACCCTACCTGCCCACATGATACAACACAAAATGTAATTTCTCGGGCAATTTTCGCATCCAAGTCGTCGTTCTTTTCAACAGAGAGCAAGAGTTCAAATTCCCCTTAACCTGCAGTAGGAAAGGGAAGGAGGGGAGGGGAAAAAAAGGAGCGTTTCAAGAGTTGAATCAATGACATTCAGAAGCTGTGAACTTGTTGATGTGCTGGATCAGGGCTGATATTGAATTGAATTATGAGAGGCCACCCATTGCACACAGCTTTGATGTTGGGGGAGGCGGGCCGGTGTCGAGGTGAAGGTGAGGAGGGACGAAGAAGGGGGGAGAACCATTACGTTCAGGTCGGAAGGGGGAGGATGAGTGTTCCCGTCAGATGCAGCTGCTGGGCCTTTTAAATCTGACTCACAGAGGAGATGGAAAAAGACAACAAAGGCATGTGGTCAGAAGGCTGAAAACCGAGGAGAGATGAGTTTCCAACAGGGGAGGGAGAGAGACGGGGATTGGAAGAGAGGATAATCACAGTCTGGGAAGGCAAAAGGCATCGAACACAGCACCGCAGGCAGAAATCACACCTGTAGTTTGTTTGTCATTTGCTCTGAGATTTGTGGAGATGTGATATTTTGTATATTTCCTACATTGATGCTAACACGTGTAGTGTGTATTCACTTAAAATTGCATTAGAATCTTCACTTCTGTGCATTTCCCCTCGCCAAAGAACCAGTAGACACTACCACTATGCTAATACACTAAATTCACCATCCATAGGCCACAAGTATAACAAGTTTAGGAGTAAGGAGTTTCTAAAACGCAACGATTTTCTTTTCCAATGGAGACGAGAATTTATGGTACGAGCATGGCCAGTGACAGGTAAGTTATAAATACTTTATATACACATACAAAGCACTCTAAAGCAGTGGTATGCCTCATTTTTGGCCCATGTGTTCTGTGCAAACTTTCCACAAGCTCTGACATCTGAACATGCAGCTCTCTTCTTGTGAGGTGGACGAGGCTACAGCTCACCAGTGCACCAGCTGTGTCAGGGCCATTCGATGGGTGAGAGAGGAAGGCATGGAGTCACTGTGTGTGAATTAATAAGGTCCAGTCTGAAACAGAGGTGTGATGCCTGGCGCAGTGTGTGCTCAGTGCCAGGGTTCAATCGTAAAACCAGCCAGCCTCCCAGGGCATCATTACAAGCTCCTACACACCTGCCGTGAAAGGAATCAGCTGTCGTAAGGTGTGTGTGTGTGTGTGTGTGTGTGTGTGTGTGTGTGTGTGTGTGTGTGTGTGTGCGCGTATCAGAATACACAGAGATGATTTTACGTTGGGTGGTTTTACAATGTGTACTTCAGGAATTCGTTTCAAGTTTTAATGACTTTAAATAAACAAATAATTGCAGAAAATTGCTTCTTCCAAGGGGTATCGTGTTACGTCTTTACTGCATCTCAGAAAATACCTCTTGTAGTTTATGCAGTTTGGTTACTAAAAAGAATTTCAAAGTGGATACAGATCTCCCCAGGCACTCAAACAGAATGAATTAAGTAACAACAAAACAAGCAGCAGCTCTGAGATGAGCAGCTTCTGAGGCTCAACATACAAAACATAAATCAGCTGCTTTAAGACCAACAACTATATCACATATTATGACTGGAAGCCCTTCATTCAAGCTTATACGACACCAGGAGGCAGATTGCTTTTCTATAGTCGCAACTTTTTTTCCCTTCTCCCACTGCTATTACCTTGGAGAAAACATAAAATCCTTTCCAATGCTCTGCTAGTTTATCAGATTCTTCTACTATACACCACAAACGTTCAATGCTTAGGAGGTATTTTTGCTTTTTTGCCAAAGAGCAACATGCATGCAACACAGACTTTTGATACCGCTCCAAAGTCTGTGTGCTAAATGTAAAACTTTAGCCAGAAGGTAATTGGCATACACAAAGACAGGAAGCAGGCTGAAACAGTTAGCCTGTCTCTCTCCAAAGGAGGGCTGACAAAAATAGTTGTACCAACACCTCTAAACCTCAGTATGCAACACATATCTTGTTTGCTTACTCTGTACACAAACAGAAATGTACCTAAATATGACAAATTGTGGTTTTATGGGTAGCTACCTCCTGGAACTATTCCCCCCACTTTCAGTCTTTATGCTGACCTACTGTAAGCTAATCGGCTCGTAGCCCCATAGCCTACACCACAAACATTAGAGTGCTATCAACCTTCTCATATAACTCTCAACTAGAAAGGGAATAAACATATTTCAGAAAATGTCAAGCTTTCTCTTCGCATTTGTTTGTGTTCTGAGCCAAAAAACATCTGACACAGGCAGAGATTTACAGCTCTAAGAGCTTTACAGACCGTTTCAAATGACATGCTAGCATGCTAACAGTGTCTCTTTGGTATCAGTTTTCAGTTTTCACTAAAATATAGGCTACAGCCACAACCTTTTAAGCTCTGGACTCTAACAAAACAATTTTTTTTGGAATATTGAAGTAGCACTGCGGACGCATAGTTTTATATCAATTATTGACTTTAAAGAATTAGAGCTGCCACAAAAGCTGTGTGGATGAGGATTCCTCATGGGTATAGGGTAGCCTATAGTTTTTTCATAGAACAAAATGTAGGACATTTAAGATAACTTGAACTAACCATGTGGTGGGATGAAAGCACAGGAACCCACCACACAAACTGTACCAGTCATAAAAAATGTAAGAATAACTTTTTTTCCCAGCAAATTTTCTCAACATCTTCAAAACTATTTACAGAATGAACCAAGAAAATCTGCTAATCTATCATTAGCATAGCTTGTTAGCTTGAGTGATTATTATTGTTTCTCATATAGATGGAGGGCTTTGAGACATGAAGGGAGAGAAGAGCAACGAGGAATCCACATCTGTTGAGCCAGACAAAACTAATGAAAAGATGCTTGCTTACTTGCCACAGTTCTCTAAACTTTCCGCCACCGCAAGAATTTATTTGCCTTTCAGTTAGCAGCTGGTCTTCAATGTTTAATCCTAGATTATCCTACACACCCAAACCACTGCATTAGTTGCCCTGTGTGCGTTCATGCTTCAAATCAGGGAATCAAATGACCATTTTTCATCATGCCATTTCTTTTAACTATCTGAATCATCTGCCTTGTG
Source organism: Chaetodon auriga (assembly GCF_051107435.1). Lineage (NCBI taxonomy): Eukaryota > Metazoa > Chordata > Actinopteri > Chaetodontiformes > Chaetodontidae > Chaetodon > Chaetodon auriga. The sequence continues at coordinate 4,926,550 of NC_135095.1, read as the reverse complement.
CATTGAGCAAATATTCAGCAATTGCACTTGAACACTCAAGAAATTAAAGATGGCCAACAAGGACAAAACTATGGCAGTGCAGGAGATTAAAACTTGGGAATGTGCAGTAACACACTTTCAGATGTAAAACTGTTTCACATTCATTCACAGAACTCTTTAAACACAAACAGCTCATTGTCGCCTCACACACGCTGATACATCCAACATATGCCAATGCCTTGAGGTGACTCACACATGTGAGACCAAGTAATTTCCTTTCACCTCTGCATAATGTTCACAGCGCCTTATAGATTTAGCAATTAAAGCACCCTGTCAGGTGTATGTTGTCGTGTTAACTGCTCCACCAGCAGAATGGAAGCCATTTCTCACTACACTCTAAATCTCTAGACAAACCCAGCAACGCGCACGCTGCATGCTAAAGAGCTCTTTCAATATTCATGGAGAGTTGGTTTGCCGATGCCAGCGCACTCAGACTCCCCGCTGAGTTTAGAGGGGTGGGGCTGCAATTCACAGAACCGGTGACTGAGGAGGGGGTGTTGTGCGCACGTGAGCGATCCCGATGACGGCATGTTTAAAAATAGTGGCATGCCGTCATGCGGAGCAGGTCTCGGAGGGGGTGAACGGAGCAGTGTGTGGCACGCTGCCTCTCATGTTGTGGATGGAGGTGCCAGTACTCCCAGTAAAGAATGAGATGACTCTGACTGGAGAGAAGCTCAATGCATCGGTTTTAACAATTTAAAATATGTATAGTAATCAGTTTCTAGAGTCTTTTTTATTTTGAGTTTCACCCTGACTTAGCATGTGGTTCATTTGTTTCTTCATAATGTTCAATTGCCTTTGAAACAACACTAAGAATAATATTCTTAGTCATGTCTTTGTCATATCATGAATGTTATGTAGGTGAAAAGTCAGCAGACAGAGGAGGTCGTGATCGATGGATGGGATAACAAAACCTTGGACTCCAACATGGGAAACTTATGTTTACTTCCCATTTTCTATTGACAGTCAACATTCGCTCTTCTAAAGCATGCCCACGATTGTCCTGTAACCTTAACCACGTGTTTATTATTGTAACCATGGCCACGAAAGTCCTCTAACCTTAACAAAGCAGTCATTTCAATCCAAACCACAATGTTTCCATAACCTTAACAAAGTATTTATTTCAACCCAAACCACAATCTTTCCCTAACCCTAAACAAGTGGTTTTTGTGCCTAAACCAAACCAAACCTTAACCAGAGCTTTGTCATATCATAAAACAGATTTATTTTTCAACAGTGATTTGTAAGACACGGATAGGGGTGTTCTAGAGGGCATTAGTGGTTGTTTCATGCATTTGATTGGGATTACATTCTTGAGGCCTCAGTGTGCTTCAAACTGAATGCCTCTTGGATCATCTAACAGTGTCTGACATCCTCCTTCTAACAGCAGAACTAGTAGAGGCTTTGCATAGTGGCCAGGTGCGCATAGCTGGAAAGGGTGGCAGGATTTCTCTCAAGAGCTCCATTTGTGTGCAGAACACCATCAGGCAACCGTAACAGCAGGCTTTTTGTCCTGCCTTTGAGTATGGCCATTCAGAAAACATATGAACACTTGGTACATGGATGCATGATCATTCAACCACCTAGCTCGGTTGAAGCATACTGAACCATTTCCTTCTAAACTGCATTTGTAGTGCAACACTTCCAATAATCTCCTCCATACAAGCGTGCTGTGACCATGCCTTTAATCTGAATTTGCACGAATTAACCTGCCATTTAAATTAGAAAAAACAACATCTAACAACAACCCGCTGTGTTGGTCAAGCTTTGAGGACAACGCTAATATCATGCCAGGAAATTGCAGGCCACAGTGGCTGCTGGATCCAAGTATTCGTGGATCATCCCCTGCCAAATAAGGAAGCAAACCTGCCAGCTTTATTCAAAACTAACAGTGTCTACATTTACCATTCAGATGAGAACACAGCCTTTCAAAAAATGCAGGACTTTAGGTAGAACATGATGTGTTGATGTTAAGTTGAAGACAGCTGAAATAAAATGTTTCATTAGATGTCTGGCTTCAGTTTTTGGACAGAAAAGAACAAAAGGCTGAATCTCTCTATCTCACCGACTGAAAATACAGTAATCAATATTGCAGTTCTAATTCCAAAATGGTTAAAAAAAAAATGTGGCTATTCACGGAGAAAATGATTGCTGGCTTTAATATCATTTAAGTTATCAGGTATATTAAACCCTTACCTCAGAAAATATGAACATTTCAAAGGGTACCATTTGTCTTTAAAAACTGAGCGAAAAGAACATCCTCTTCCAAAATGGATACATTGCATTTTGGCAAGAAGCTTTCATTTGTCAATACTTCTCTGGAAATCTATGAGCAACAGAGCGTGGAATTGAGAACAGTGCCAGTGGGAGCGGGCGGCCAGTGCTGACCAGAAATGTAAATTGGCGGTCTGAAAGCACGGGCCAGGAGCCTTGTCAGCTGCACTCCTGCAAACAGTAATAACTCTCTACAATCACACCATAATGATATGCTTGGGGTCCTGTTAACTCTGCATGTAATAATGGTCTCACTTTTCCGTGTCTGTTAACAGAAAGGATGGTAGCAGCAGTACTCAAGAGGCCTGGTGTGTGGTGGGGGCCTAGGGTGGCAACAGGGGTCGCACTGGATCATTATCCTCTCCATTAACATCCCAATTACACACCTTCAGTCCCATTAAGAGCAGGCAGATATGTGCTGTGACCTTTGTTTGAGACATTATTCTAACCGCTGCCAAGCCCCTCCTCTGTAATTCAGAACCACAACCTTGAACCCCAACACTCTTACTCTTGCACTGACCGCTTTCCACCCCTCCTCCACCTCGCATGCTCCTCCAAGCTTTGCTACCTCCATGAGCCTAACAGTAGATGAAGTCTAAATTACTGTTCCACAGCATCACATCAATAAACAAATGTTGAAATTTGCTGTGTGTAGTCCATCCTGACGGCTCTCTCCATTTAGGCAGACTGAGGCAGGGGAGAGAAGTGAGTATTTGACACGAAACACTTGTTTCTACATTGGCAGAATACTTTGGCAGACCTGTTCATGCAATGAGAAGCTGGAAAAAATGGGGCAAATGTTATTCCCTATGAGCTCTGTTTCAGTGTACGAATGCAGATATTAATGTTTAATGTTCTACCAAAGTTTAACAGTAGTTTAAGTCTGACTCATCTCAGGACTAAGACTAAATGAAAATCATACTTTAGTTCCTTTTTCTTAACAAAATGCCATTCTTTTGGAAGACCACATTGTCACACTTTCTTTGGTGCCACAATGTTCGAAAGGCATCGTTAAATTTGGTACAGCTTGTACTTGTAATGGCTGAGGGTTGTTTCTAACTTTCTGAAGGCCTTGTACAAAATGTTTTGGGGGCAGCTATTTTGTGAAACTGTGGCGATTCCAAACCCTCCAAGTCATTTAGGTGCATCAATCACCAGTGCACTTCAAGAGAAGTGGCTAGATCGATGAAAAACTCTTTTTTTCTCCTCAAAGCAATTTAAACCAACAGACAATGAGAGTAAATGGGAAACACTGCCCCCCCCCACCCCCCGACATCAACAGAACAGTATCTGTGTTACAACATCTACCAAATGTACATAAATGAGAAAATAAGTATTATTAAATATTCTTCATATTGTAATCCTGCTGAAATTCAAAATGTGTTACTATTTGTAAAATCTTTGTTACATCACAATATACCAAGTCCCTTTAAAGCATTACATCAAATTTCAAAATTGTCACTTTTTGTTGCCTTACAGCCTTAAACCAAGTAAAATAAACATAATGAATGCCTTACTTTTGTTTTGTGAGCATTTATCTACCACTACCATTGCTCTCCTCCTCACTGTCTTGCAGCCAATGGTCAGACAACAATACGTCATTCATTGTCATAGTCAATGATACCTTTGCACTTGATTTGCTCCTTATTTAATTATTAATATATATAATTATTATTATTTAAGACAAAGCAATGACGGGAGAGCTGGGTTTTATGTGTTTATAAAACATAAGGCTGCTTAGCTACCAAGAAAGATCAGCCACTTTAATGTAAAAAAAAAAAAAAAAAAAAAAAAATGGCCCCTGATGTCTTTGGGGCCCTTATGCGACTGCAAAGCTTCCATACAGCAAGAAACAGGTCTGCTGGGCACACACACACTTTTTCTTTGCAAAATGGATTGCCTGGTGCATTCACTCCTCCTGTCAGCTCTTAATAACCATTAGATAACATGGCTAAAATGGAGTTTTGTAATCATCTGACTGCTAATGTTCCAGTAATTAAGTTGGTCAGTAAAATGTTAGCATAACCATAAAAAAAGATGGTCAGAACGCTAAAAATAAAAAACAGGCTGTTGAAAAAAATCCTTTGAAGAGAAAACACTGCAGAGGTCAAATAAACTGCTCCAACTGTTTTTGATGTATACACATTCTGAGTCCTGAGGTGGCACTCGTCTACAGTTTAGACAAGCTGCTTTGTGGCATAAACATTACTGGAAAATCTGGGCAGGGGAAGTGAATAATAAACTACTTGCTGCCTTAATTACTGTTGTCAAGGTGCCCCTGTGCAAAGCACTTAACCTCCAGTTGCTCTCGTGAGCTGCTCAGTGGCCAGGCGGTGAAAAACTGGGCATGTCCCAGGTGAAAATGGGTGCAAATGTGAATACAAAACAGGATGAAGCAGAGAAAGAGCATGTGCGCTCGTCCAGCGTTCCCTGAATAAATAAAGATTAATGAAAACAATCTTTCCATTTCACTGCCCTCTTGCATCCATGTCTACCTCCACCCATCTTCCCTCCTGACACTCTTCTCTTCTTTGCGCCCCTCTCCATCAAAAATCTGCTTTACATGTATGAGGTGCGCACAGTGTGCACTGTGATGAAAGAGGCAGAAATATATAGCAGAGGGACATGAGCCTTGAGCACACCTATGGTACCACTGGATCATTCCCATAATTCAACACCACACCCCATTCCCCAGCAACCACCCCCCTCTGTTCTCTGCAACATGGTGCTTCAGCCATAATGCGGTGACAATAGAAGGAGATGGTTTATTTCATGTGCCATTTCCAACGGCACAGCAGTAATGAGGAACAACATTAACATTTTGCTGACACGTGTTTCTTTCCCCCTCCCTCGCTGAGCATTAGTTTCCACTTTGCTGCGTGGTGCTGCTGGTGTGCCGTGTTTCAGTGTAGTATACAGTAAGTCAAGTATTACACACCCAATACACTTATTTCCTAAAGGCTGGAGAGTGTCCCGTAATAGCAGGATGAGGATAGAATGTCCTAATATGTAGAATGTATGATATTATTTCCATTTTGAGCTTCAACTAATGATTTGCGTTATCACTTGAACTTTTGTTCAATTAATCAATGAATCATTTAGTCCCATCACATTTTCCAAGAGCCCACAGTGATTCTCCAAAATGCTTGTCCCAATTCCAAAGCCAGTGTAGAATTTACAATGATATCAAACAGAAGACAAAGCAAATCTGAGAAGCAAGATTGAGGGAATTTTACTTGTTTACTTGTAGCTTATTATGTCTTTTGTCTTCCTTTATAGTTCAGTCACTTGACTGATTTTACACTTAAAGATCAAGATAATCCTACTGATGTCATTAGGGTTAAAAGCACCCTATGGAGGGTTTTTTTTTTTTTTTTGCAAACAAGCAAAGTTCTGTTTACATTCAAAGTTTCTCACCAAAACGCACTGTGTATATCAGTGAGTCCTAATAATTTCCTTTAATCATAGAGCATTTACAGCGCAGATTTTTGGACGAATTTGAACTTATTTTGTTAACATTAATTTTTGCCTGCTAGCAGTCCCTTTCTTCCTTGCCTTTGTTGGCACATTGCTACGTTTCGCAGCACCTTATTGCCACGCATCTGCACATATTGCCTCTCTGCACAAACCCCTAAAAACTCCTAAAAACAAAACTCTTATAACATTACTCTTTAGCACTACTAGTGGCCAAAAACTCCAGAAGGTATCTTTAATTTGGATTGACCTTGAAGACTACAAGTCTTTAACACAAAGACATGGGCTATAGGGAGGGTCTCATTAAAGATGTTATCAGCTGGATTATGGGAAGGGTAGGACCCGGAGTTCTTTTTATTGTAACAGTCCCATACTCCTTTTCAAAGCAACATTGAGAGCAACAGCAGAAAAAGATTCAGCTGTTTGACAACCAGCACTCCCAAAGCCAAATATAATCTAAAAATTCAAACATCAGCAACAATATCATACAGTTAGCAGAAAACAGGAAGGAAGCCTTGGTAATATCAGCGCCATGCTCTACACGACCACAGGAGTGTCATTATTATTACCAGTCTCAAGAAAAGTGGCACTCTTGATACTGAGCAAGCCTGTGTCTGAATGGATGGTCTGGGAGGACAACAGAGGGGCTTTGGTATTAGAAAGCCCCTCTATGCCGTACCTCCCATAAAAAATAGATGAAACCAGGCAATCTTTGAAAGAGTAATTGGGTCCCTGGTGACTGCCTTGCACCACTTCAAATTCTACCAAAAATCAAACCAAGCAGACACCATAGAAGGCTTGTAGAACATAAAAAGAAAGTATAGTGGACGTGTGCAGCTACAGCCTCTTTTAGGTGGTGGTTAGTGGTAAAGCTTTCTCATTTTTCCACACATTTGAGCACATTTCCTTGTCTTTGTCCGAGATTTAAAGAATCCATCAGCTCAAGCTGCTAATGGCTCGACGGTGTGACAGCCTCCTGACTGGTCTGAGAGCAGCTGCTTTGTGTGTGTGTGTGTGTGTGTGTTGACTGCCCACATGTGAGCTTTACTAATGTCACTGTGAATTCCATTTGAGTTGTTTTCCACACAAAAGAGGCTAAAGAAATCAATCAGATGCTCCACCTCTCGTTGGGGTTTAATTACTCTGACAGACAGCCATGCAAATCACTGAAATGCACACGCCCGCATTCTGACAAGTGGAATCAACAGTAATGGCCTCCAAATGAGCAAATTAATGGATGTGAGCGTCAATATCGGCGCTCATGAGCAAACTATAGAAGATGTGTTTTTTTAGCGTTTGTGAGGGTGAAACAATATCAGCAAACAAATATCTGATCATTAACCTATTCCAAGGTCACTGGTGCTGAATAACTTGAGCAAAAATGTAATCATCTTTCATTAGATGGTGATTTATTAAAACGCTAACATTAGTGTTATGATAAGTATTACCATTCCTCCTTCCTCTAGACAGCCTGACAACATGTTAAGCTCCTTATTCGGTGCTCCTGAAGGGCACATTAAGACCTTCCATCAGGTCTTTCATTATCAGGCCCAGGTGGATTTGTCCTAATGGACGTCGCCCTCGGGCTGCTTTATTTGACAAATCTATAAACACATATCCTGTAGGCAGGGGATAAAACACTGTCAAGGATAATTGGAAAAAAAAAAAGGGTGGAGATGGTCTGGTCATTAGAGGGGGCATCCCTTAACACTTAGTGTACAGTGTTGACTGTGGCAACAGCTGCTGTCTTGCAGTGTCTTACAGATAGTCATCTTACAACCCACGCAGATTGTTTTGGTGTCACTTGCTCAGGTTTACATGATAGTGAATGCTGTCACCACTCGAATACAATTGAGGTTAACAGATGTTTGTTTGCGGTGCTCACAGGACTGAACAATGGTGGAGGAAAAAAAATCATGTCTTTCCAGAAAAAATGTCCTGGGAACTGTACTGTTAACAGTAGACTGAGGACCGACTTTCTACTGTTGACAAATGTAAGTGAAACTACAGTACATCCAATGCTAGATGAGTGTTTTAGTGGTTTAGTTTTAGATGTCTGAGTGCCTGTTTAAGTCAACAAAAATTAAGGCCATTTCAGTCTAGTTTCGGTCAGTGAAATTTTTGTCTCATTCATGCATTTTTTACTTTATGCCCTCTAGGCATCTGATTCCACAGTTGCCATCGCGTTTGAAGCGTACAGTTATCCTGGTCCGGATTAGCATGAAAGGAGCAGCTAAAATGTCTGATAACATTAATGCAGCAAACATTAGCAAACATGAAGTGAGAGATTTAAGACCCTTTAACTCCTTTATGTTAATCTGATGCCAATTGAACATGTCGGTCTCATGCTGGAGTAAGCACCCCGATCATTTTTTAAATAAAAGCTACAATTGAAAATCTGATGAGGTACGAGGACCTGTACCATTTCAGTGCCACTTTCAAACATGACACAAGTATGAACTCAACGCTGTCAGATTAATGTAAAGGCAGCAGCAGCAAGATTAGACACTCAGAGAGAGAGAGCTTATGTGTCTCATGTACCACTTTCTAGCCCTGTATCACCATAATAATAACTGAGTTGCTCAATCATCACCTCTTGTGCACAAAGAATATAAAATTGGTGAAATAAACCATAAAACACAGTGAAACAGTCAATTTTAAGTTGTGGAGGAGCTCCTTCCACCTATAAAAACTACGTTCACCTCACCATTAAAAACCCTTATAAAACCACAGTAATAACCCGACTGCCTTGTTCTCCCTATGTAGTTTAAATAGCCAGTCATGCCGACTGCATGGATGAATAAATGAATACCAATGAATGAATGAATATGCAGCAAAACACTGTGCATATAGCATGTGAGCTAAGAGGTCCCAACTGAATGTTCTGTCAATCAGTGCTTGTCCACTGGATGCAAAATGATGGAATCGATGTCAGTGGATTCACATCTGAATGAAGCCATGAGAGACATTAAAAGTCACCTTGATGAAGGCAGCGATGTCACATACCCCATGACTTCACATACCCCATGACTTTATCCCATAAATCTGTCATAGTCATAGTTTTCAGCAACGAAATTGAGATTTCAATGTCTGTTATTCTTTTTTGCTAAATTGTTGATGACAATCTAGTAGCATGTGTGCCTTGTCTAGTGCTGATAAGACATCAGCTCATTCTGGAGACCTTTGGTGGAAATCAATTTGTACAGTACTTTGGTCCAAGTATACAAGGACCATCATAGCCTGTTACTGTACACATGCTGCGATGTTCCTTGCTGAGGCTGGGGGAGGGAGTCTGAAACTGCTTTACTCAGGAACACCCTTTGTATTCCTGCTGAGGGAGCAAACATCATCGCTTGAGGACTGGCGTCCAGATTGACAGCCATTGATCTCAGCACCGGCTTGGAGATGGCTGAGAAGCGGTGTCTATACTGTAAGCTTCATTTTGCCCTTGAGAGGATAGTCAGAGGGCACAACTGGAAATGAAAGTGAAGCATAAAGTGCTGTGTAATGATTCTGTCCATTCCCATTTCCATCCAGGCCATCTGCCCAGCCCTGCCCACTGCACAGAGCCCCCACACAGTCCTCGGACTCTTCCACAAGATGCAGCACCCTGCTGGGAGTCAAGTGGACCCTGTCTGGAGGGGTGGTTAAGACAACTTGCACTCAAGTCAGGCAAGTTCAAGTTTTGCAGACAAATACTGTCCATTATGTAGAGGTCAGTGGTGGTAGATCCCGGGCATCTCAGACTTGCCCAGAAGGAAGTAGGATGGAGCGAGACAGCAAAGCGCGTTCAGCAACACAGTCTGCAGTGTAAGCTAAAGCCCGAGGACAGCTGTGCTGTGTACTGGCTGCAGCTGACAAACATGTCAGGTCATTAGGGCAGTTTCATGCTTAATCAGGAAGAATACCAGAAATACACCAGCAGTAATGCGTCACACTGTGTAGGGAGCAATGTGGATGCTGAAATATCCTCTGCACACATTTTCCTCTTTCACTTGGTCCTAAAAAACATCAAACTTCTTTGTTTTGTTTTGTTTTGTTTTTTTAGCTATGTCAGTGATTTGCATTTTGAATCAGCTGCAGCAGGGTGCAACTCTACCAAACCTACCAGCCTGTACCACAGGCTGCTGTTATCCAACTAGTATAATCTCATCACACAGCTAAAGAGAGCGGATTGTGTCTTAAAATGGAGGAAATCGCTGGAAATATGACACCATTAAAATGGCAAGTTTTGCTTCCGGCATATACATTGTTTATTGTCCCAGAGCAGACGATCAGACTTTGAAGATGATGTTGCTCTAGTGGCGTTTCTCTACACTGATCTGTCTGTTCTCTGCTGGTGAAGAAGTGAATCATTCAGGGAACTCAAACACCCGTAAACTCAGCTGCTGTATTACTTCCCTTGTGTTTACACTGAAAACAATGGAAGTGGCAGAGGCAGGCTGCCTTTGCTTTTCCATGCACAAAAATACGTCTCATACAACTTTAAAATGACTTAAAATGTTGACATAATGCAACATTTTCATTGATAAATATTCATTTTGCGACTCTGTAATCTATTTCATGACATCAGTGAGAAATAAAGATTTGGAAAAACATATAACATATATGCATTATTTCATCCTAGGTTTTAGTATTTACTCAAAGTTCAAATGCTGAAGAGACAGCGTTAGTGAATTAGCAGATACTCTGAGGGAATAAGTGTCTATACATGTTTAAAAAAATCAATGCTGCTGTTCCAGAGTACTAGACTTTGATACTTTGACCTCTGTGCTGTGAACCACAAAAAGCTAATTGTTCTCTGTGCTGTGAGTACACTTCTCTGCATTAATGTATACAATTGTGATCATTTAGTAGTTGTAGTTTAGTCTTTTGCAGTCCTGTCAATCAATGTGGTGGTTGTAGTATCATAATGTAGCTCACTACTGATAGTCTTTAGCTTATTTAAGCAATGGAATACAATGCTATATATTGGGCCTTTTACGATGCATCACACTGTGTCATTGGCACAATTAATACTGTTGTTATTATATTAACTTGTTTATTTTTCGAGGAAAATGATGCGGCACCTGCTGTTATGAATTCAAATCTTCATAGGCTCTACACAATCATCTGCCATCACTCAAACTTCACCAGCAGACAGTCAAACGAGGAAGACGTCTCAGTACCGCCCACGATGTTTGATTGACGGCGGTTTTGATCCGCACTTCTGTAAAATGTGAGTTGGATTTCAAGAGAATTCTATTACCATCTCATCATCTCATCCAGCTCTTTAAGAATCCAAAGGGTGTTGCATATATGCATGATTTCCCAAACTGATAATCTACAGTTCGATCAATGATATTTAATGATATTCAGAGAGGGTACTCTAGATTGTGCTTTCATGTTTGAAGTTTGCCTCTGGCAGCCTCTGTGTTGATTCCCCTGTTGACTGACAGCAAACTACAGGTGGTGATTAGACCATGATGATGATGGATACCATGACGTATCCAGAGGCACCATACTGGTATCTGAAATTATTTTAGGCTCTCTGCTCTTTAGAGGAGGAGGAAGATCGGATAAAGGAACTCGGGAGGAACAAGAAGTGCGTACCCCTCATCTGTTTGAATGACTCCCACAGACTTTTTTGGACTTAATCTGGTGGATAATCCATTTTGACTTGACTTGGCTGTACACAGGAAAAAAAAATCAATAACCACAGCAAAATGGGAAAATAATTGTGCAGCTCACCGTCACATATGATCAATTCACCTTGACACAACACGACTGGCTGGCAGAGACGAGAACGTGCTGGCTGAGAGAAAGCAATGCAGTGAAGGGACATCTGTAACAAACAAAGGTGTCCTCTCAGGAGTCAGTTAAGTGTCTGAGTCACCACCTCTGACTGCTTACATGTGACAGCAAGTAGGAAATACTCTGCTGACATTTAAGCAAACACGTCTTCAGTCTCACTATGACACAATAAAGCTGATGATGGTGATGAAAAGGAGAACATGAACGTTGATAGCAATCAGTCCAATTCCACAAATGTCGACCTCATGGTGGCCCCAGAGGAAAAAGCCAGACAGTCACCAGGGTTGGTAGGACTCATCGGTGCAAATTTTAATGGAAATCCATCCAATAATTCTTGGGACTAACCAACCAACCAACCAACACTTCCATCCCTTGAGCTATCAGGCAAGCATCACCAAAAACTATAAAACACATCAATGAGCCGCACAATTCTGGAAGAAATGCTTCCTTATTACCAGGAAGAGGAAATTTCATCCCACAAACTGTTCAAGTGCTCAGTAAACATATATATTCATCTGCAGCTGAAAATAGTCCCCAATACAAGAACAGACCACACACAGAACTATCTAAACCACGCCAAATTACGGTGCCCAGCTGCTTCAAGAAATGACGATTTTAAAAATCAAACTACACATTTCTGTGTTATGGCTTCAGTGGGAACCAGTGGACTTGCATGTGTTATTACTCTACTCACGAATGGAAATTTTATTTGACAGCTAATTACGCTGGTTGTACAACAACAATGTGTCATACATGGAGCCAGAGGGTTATATTAAAGAAGGCCGAAAAGAATGATAATGGAATTACATTGGGAGTAAAATGACCATTTTGCTCCTTTACAAAATCCAGATGTTGATACAGGATTGTGAAATTTGCCTCACATCTAACACAGATGACTGTCATGTCTTGTGAGTGATATCTGGATTTTGTCAATGGCCAAAGTCTAATATACACAGCACACAGTTGAAGACTGTATAATTTCTCTGGACTCATCGTGAAGAAAAGGAAACATCCTCAGCTGAATAGCGAGTTGCTGAAAAGACAGACAATTGATTTTACTTTTGCACGTCATCTTGTCATGCCAACAAAGCCGAAAACACGTCTGCTGAGGAACAGGGTGGAACACAATCCGTACTTCAATATGACAAGGGAAATTGCTTTCAGTACAGCATGAAGGAAAGTAATGGGATCTCTCTGCTGTTTACATGTATAGGGAACAATAATAAGGCATCAAACAGCAAACAACACATACTGCAAACAGAATAAATAAGAAAAAGGTGGAAGATGATCAGGTAATATAAACAGTAAGTGTTAAGCTGAGTGAGAGCAGATACAGTACATAGTAAAATGCCATGTGAACTGCGACAAACCCAAATTATGACAAAGCTATACTTGGCGTGCAACGGTAGTCTGCTAGTGGTATTAGCGTTTGCTAATTTGTCTAAGCCCAGGCTAACTTGCCAAATCAAGCCTTGACAAGGAGCTGACATTACAACCAACATGCACTTAAAGTTTGCCCTAATTTACGACTCACCTGCAGCTGTAGCTGTGGGGGTCAGTGTGAGGGACGATAGATAGACCTGGCAAGTCAAAATTTAATAATGAACCGACCTTTTAAGCATTCATTTTGGTCCATGTCAGGTGAGGATGTAACGTTGGTGTTGTCTCAAGTCTCACGCATCCCTAAGCTGTGCAGTACCATGGAGCATGTAAACAACTCATGCTGTTGACCATCAGGATCCCAGACCTATTTCCATTACCCACATTAGCACTTAAGCCATTGACTTGACGCCAGAAAAATCACCATATCACAAGTCTCTGTTGTCCAATCAGATGAAACCAGAGGCGGCCTTTTCTTCTGTCTGTAAACTATGATAATGAAGGAAGCAGTTGCTCATAATTGTTTCCACACAGCCAGCTTGCTGTGTCACAACTGCAAAGGATTGTGAGCAAAGTTCTTATTTAGTTATCAGCAACACAGCTAATGGCATAACTTATGCAAGCTCAAGAGACTGACAGCAGCTGTCTTTGCTGTTGCCTAGAGACAGCCAAGTGATGCTCCTGAATGTGCAGCCTCCTAAAACTCAGTGTTTTCAGACCAACAAACCAAGACAGAGCCCCAAAGACAGGCCGGTGAAGGGCAGTGGTTTGAAAGCCTCATTCCAGCTGGACACATCTGGATGATTACTGTGGTTTCACCGTGCAAGGCATTGACGCGTTTTACCCCAGTACTGGTCGGGTAGAAAACTGCAGTTCTACTGAGCATCCCCTTGATGTGATTGTGAATAACTGAGTCAAAGTAGAAAAAAGCAGCACTTCAAAGTGAGAAAAGCATCCTCAGTCACCATTCACACTCACCTTATTACCATGCAGGTAATTTATAGGCGATTAACTGTATTGTGCAGCAATGAATCCAAGGTCGCTGTGGCTGTGACGTGAATGAGAATCTTATGGCGACACAGTGCAAAGGAAAGCGTGGAGGTAGACAGGTTCAGGGAGCACGTAGAGAGGCTGTTAAAGTGTGATAGGCTGAGCAGGAAAGGGCAAAGTGAAGTGAGAGATAGCAGCTGTGACAGCCAGGAGAAGAGAGGGAAAAGTAAAAGAATAGAGCACTTGAGTCAACGCAGGGGAAAGTCATTCACCTGCTTTTTAACCAATATTTAAATATTAAATACCGTACATATGGCATGACAATCAGAATACTCAGGCAGGGTGTGAAAACCAAAAATTCTGAAAAAATAAACCTGAAAAATTGTTTATTCTTAAACTTGGAACTAGCCGTTTGACAAAATAACCTTGACTCAAGGTCCATTTACCAGCATTTGCTGGGCTTCAACCACATCTCCTGGCCTCCATGGCAACTGAGATCATTTCATGATGAGATTCATTTCATGATAATGATGTGTAATGGTGTCAGACGTTAGTGGCAGTTCTATTGAAGTCTGTGGGAGGCACACTAGAACTCAACATTGTGGAAATGTGCACATTAGTTTATCTGCTGATGGTCTCTAAATACTGTCCAAGGACAATTGTTTGCATACTTTACAGCACTGATAAGCTTGAAACTAAACCGTAACTATAAAACAACAATACAAAACAATGATATACATTTCATTTCATTTTAATCCCATTTGTCTGGTGCCCTGCTGTGGCTAATGTACCTAACGCCTAATCACCATATCAAAAACTCTAGATTATGAGACACAAAATAATTCAGTTAGGGTATTATCACAGATTAGATAACAGTCTGTTAGTAACCTCAGTCACACAAGCATAACAGCTCCAGTCAGCTCCAAATCAAGCAAAACATGACTGTAACTTGCATGGAAATAAATGAATCAGCGCACAGATCCAACTAAATGTACCTTGAAAACATATGAAACATTAGCTGAATAACAACACACCAAAATGCCGGTGCCTCCATCACCCAGATTGATTACCTGTGAACCTGAAGGGAGAGATGAAGGGCTGGTCGGCTCATTCATCAACTAGCTGAACCAAGAGCTTTCACCAAGGCAGTGTGGCGCCAGTGTGCCTTCATGTGCTCCACAGTGACCTAATGATCGAGATTATTTTGTCAAAATTAAACTTACAATCTGTAAAAAAGGGTTACACTTTTGCTCAAATACACCTCGCCTATTCTCACACACACTGAAGGACATGTACATGACTTCCTGTGAAACACCCCCCCCCCCCTCCCCCCATGCCCTCTATCTGCTCCTCTCCCCAGCTAATCAGCTATGAGCCCATAAACGCTCATCCATCCGCAGCCGCACACCTGCTGCAATCTGTTGACTTTGAGCGAGATCTATCACCTGTCGCTCGCGGCGGAGAGAAAGGTGCGAGCCGGCCGCTTTGGAACCCCAACAGTTCTGCATGGTTACGTTTCATTGTGTGCCCAAATGTGACCCACCAGGATTAGCCCACAGCAGAGGTGATAAATATTCCGATGGAGAGGTGGTTTGTAGGTGTCAGTCCTTTTCTCTGTTGAACTGATGTTGTACTTTTACTTCACCTTGTACAGATTTTTGGAAAGTTTTAAACTGATCCTTTTATCTGTCCTGGGTTAGTAGTCCCTGTTCTGTCTAATGGAAGGATCAGACAGGATGGACACAGAGTGTAATGAGTTAACGATTTTGTGTGGTACCAGGCAAAGGTGCTGCACAAGTCTCTGTGGTCTTTTTTGGTTAACGTGCGCCCTCACAGAGTGCTGCAGGTAGCCATTTATCAGTGCAGACATTTCTTTAAATATTCATTTTTACACATATTTGTATCACTAGTACATCAACATTTACTCAAATTCTAAATATCTGCATTAGCTTGTTGATTGTTTTATTAAAATTAGCGCTTAAATGAATAGTTGACTAATCTGTTCATTTGTTAGTTGAATGACAGACAAAATAAATATTTTGGTAGCTAAGTCATTTGTTACTGCTTATTAACCACAAATGCCACACATGAAGCGTCTTGAGCACCTAATGCGATGATTTGCAGCTTTCCTCTGTTTCATACCTTTGTATATTGAATTCCATTGGAATATTGATCCAATCAGTTCAGCAGTTCAGGAGCTGTAGCACAATTACGGCACATAAAAAAAACAACTAAACCATCATTCTGTTATTAAAATTTGTGCCAACTGGGGTGAAGTGTTGGCATTAGAGTCGGCCATGAACTGCAATATGGACTGCAGTGTAAACCACAGCGTCCCCAGCCAGGGAGCTTTGATGCATTCTCCATCTCCTTTCGTCTCTCCCCTCACATATCATGAAAATGCTCTAAGGTAGAAAAATAAATGGCTGATTAATGCTTTCAGGTTGATGTGAGGAGCATTGAGAGTTTATTTTATATGAAATTGTCCCAGTCAGTATATATCTAGGGCTTAATTTAGGAATCTCTATCTAAAAAATGAGTTAACTGCAGCTCTGTTTATAATATTATTACTTAATTTCACTGTAACCTTCAAGAAAAAGACACAGGTGCATTATAAATCAATAACGGCTACTGTGAGTCTGTACTAGGTAAACAGAAGACTGTCTACATCTGCAAAGAACAGCAAATCACTTTGTATCAATACCCTCAACTGCTGACTGAACACATTATCTAAACACACTTGCAGCAATGATGCTGAAATCAGTAGCAATCTCCATGTAATGCTGTCATTTTTCTGCATAATTGGCAATTATAGCAAACAGAGGCAATCCTGTGAACAAACACCATCAGATGCCAGTGATCAGATTTTAAAGCTGTTACAGTGCCGCGCTCCATTGGTAATCAATGGAGGCTTAGAGGGATCTACTGATCTGCATGCAGATGTCCTCATCACGTGGTGACAACATAAAGCTGGTAGACATACAAACACTACAGCGTTCAATGGTGCTGGCTGAAACCACAGAGGTGACCCAGTGGGATCGATGGCATGTTGTACATCACATTGGCTCAGCGGGGTTTGAAGTAAGTCAAGAAGCTTTGGATGCAGAGTCGTGATGGCAGTTGCGGGGTTGTTTGCTTGTCAGTTAAATCTGATCATATCTCAACCACACAGCAATCCTGTCTCATAGAAATTGTGTCTGCATGCTGTTCATTTGCATCATAATGGTGCCGGAATTACATTTATCTTCAACATAATACAGAAACATTCTTAATTAACATATCTACCAGATTCAACTTAAATTCTAATTTTTGAAGTATATTTTGCGCTATTGTTATCGCCTTTCAGTGTATTCGAGTAGTCCTTGAGTACCACTTGAGTATAATTTAAGTGTAAATAGTTGGTACAACGTTTTACAAACTTTAAGTGGACTGAAGTACACCAGTGAAAGTCCTGATTCATGAGCATTAAAAACACACTTGCAGTACGATTGTATTATATCACCAGTGTGTTGGAAATATACTTCAAATGAAGCAGAATTTAAAGTACACTTTAATTAAGCATGCTCATAGCGTATTACCAAGGTCTCAGAAATAAGTATACTCCTCACATGTACACTTTATTACTATTTAAAGTATTTGTAATTTAGTACACTTTTTAAAAGTATACTTCAGTACAACTCAGAATACACTTAAATACAGTTGTTTTAAGTACTTAATACCATATTATTGTAGAATTAGTACATTCATCTTAATACAATTAAGTAGAATTTCATGACATCTGTTTAGAAGTACACTTTTTAAAAGTATATGTCAAACATACTTTAAATTAAGCGCGAAAAGCAAAAGTGTATTCATCACGACTTTTCTGTGCTTAAGCTATATTTCTAATACACTATAGTAGTTTTTGACCTGGGTGGCAAGTAGCAAAATCTTGATCCTGAACGCATCAGTAAAGTGTTGTCCAGCAGGTAAAGGATAATCAGCTATTTTTATTCTTTTGTTTAGACTCATGGTTATGGTTTTATGTTAACTTTATTGACCTGTAAATTAAAAAAAGCACCAATTATGTATCCCGGTACAATGTCCTAATTAGTACTGCATTAACCTCATTTCTAGGAGACAGGGTTGCACATACTGGTGACATTTGTTGAGTTATTCTGTGTTGAATTCAGTAAGTGAGGGTATTTTTTGCCCAAATAAACTTTAACTTTGATTGTTGCTTGTTTAGTCATGAATATTTAATGTTCTAGAGAAATACTTCAGAGTTTTCTGGGGCTTTAACAAGGTTAATCACCAAAAAGCAGAGCACTTTGCGGGCACAAACAAGACATAAGTTGTGCAGGTGTGCTCAGGTGTCAGAGTCTACCCAGAGTTATCTGTAGACGGATGAAGGGGGTCTGATGGACGAGACAGACCTGAGGACCCTTCAGGAGCGCAGTGTTCCATTAGCCAGGCTGTGATGTACTGCTGGCCCTGCTCAATACACTCTCACACACACTCACTCTTTCTGAAAACCACCATTCAAGCCTGCAGAGGAGCATGATGTACCTCTTCATTCAGCTTCTCCGTGCATGCTCATTCGGACAAAAAGTAAGTGCCAAACAGGAAAGCAAACAGAAAAAAAAACGTACCTTTCGCCTCATCACATGTGCAGTTTCTCAAAATGCTGGCTAGATAATTCTTTTCTTGAATTGTTTCATCTTAGAACTTCTATTTCCTCCAATCACTGACATTTCTTACTGTTTCAAAAGGATTTCTGTCATCTTATTTTGAAAATTGAGAGCTGTTGGATTTTTTCACATTTTTATTTGATACAACTGTGTTTACAGTCCCCTCCTCTGCTAGCAGCTGGAGTCCAGAGTCGTCCTTGAACACGTCTGACCTCGCACATCTCCTTCCTTCACAGGCTACAAATCACCAAGGACAATCTCCGGCTCAACTGCCCTCCATACCGGAGAGAGGGGAAAACATTCTCCCAGGCAAAATATAATCGTCAATTCACTTATTCTCCAAGGACGGCCAAAGAAGCAGATAAGCTTTGTTGGTGCGAGGTGGCTGTTGGCTGCAGTTAGGGATGCAGCACACGCTTTTGTCTTCATGCACATAGCTACCAACACAGTTTTGGGCCTGAGGGAGCGAGTCAGAGAATGAATAAGAGAGGGAGAGAAAAGTGAGTGTCAGGAGCAGAAACAGAGAGGATAAGGGATGATGAAAGTGTGACAAAAGAGATGGATGCCAACTTGGAGGCATGGAGAGAATAAGTGAGGTAGACAGAAAAACAAGAGCAAGGAGGAGAAACTCAAGGAGAAATGGATTTGATGCCATCTTTGTTCCCACACCTCACAGCCTGTGATGACAGATGAAACTGATACACCTCTCACAGTATCTGTCTTCCGCTCACTTTGGAGGAACCACCGCTGCATTCACAGAATAAATACAGCTCTGGTTAGCAGCCGAGCGCAGCTAAACAAGAACAGCAGTGAGGTTTTGTTTACTATTCAGTAACATGAGCCACCGCCTCAATTAATTTAGCTGTCTGCTGAAAGCAGATCATATCAGACTGTTTGGTCAGAGTTCATTCAGCCAATGATCGACTCAGCACGTATGCTCTCTCTCACCAGCCTGTTTCGGATTCACACAGTTTGAAATTTGAAAATGCTGCCTAATACAAATTAGCTGCACTGAAGTGGTTGCAGGGTTCGGTGCCATGCTTCAGGGGAAACTCAATAATGGCTGCAGAGGGAGGGGGGGTCGTGCAAATTCAGCTTTTTCTAGCTGTTTATGGTCCATTCAAAAAGGGCCAAACAGGTCAGGCTAGTGCTAAAATAGACCGTGAGCGTGACATAGCTGGAAAACAGTGAGGCTTACTTCAGAAACTCTCAGTTATTATCTGAATCTGCTATTATCTGCTATCAGATCATTACTTTCAGGAACCAGAGATACAAATCAGCTCATCCTCTGTCTGCGAAAGCTAACATTAGCTCAAGCAGCTAAAGTGCAGAAATGGCTCCAGAATCTTTTCAGCTAATTGTAGATGTTGACATTTTTCTGATTGTAAATTCCCATACGATATACCTGAGGCTATCCTGCTAATCGCTAACTTAAAGTGGTGATTTCCAACAATGTGAAACCTCAACATAATCTTATCAGGATTTTAAAATAGTTCAAAGAAAAGTTTGATCTTCTACAAAAAAAAAGTATTCTGACTAACAGGCCTACTATGTGGACCATCATCACCATGCTGGACATTCTTCTATAGAGAATAATCATGATTTTAATGCCTTACTAATGACTTTCATCAATCATTCAGCCCATATGTGTGTATTTACTTTGAAGTTATCGAGCTGTCCACATGACTGTCATAATCACTGTAAAGCTCATCATCCGGGATTTTAATGCTTTAATGATGTGCTTCGATCCAGGATCAAGGAGACGGAAAGCATCTTCCTTTGTAGTGTTCTGGTCGATGGCCAGCATATGGGCACACAGGGATAACACGGTTTAAAAGGACGCATCTGACTTGCAACGAGAGGAAGGGAGGCTGAGGCAGGGCAGGAAGGAAAACCCAGACAGAGACAGAGAAAGCCAGACAGGCCAAAAGAAAAACAAAGCCAATTAAAAAGGAAGGTTTTGGAGACAAAAAGGGTAGGGGAGAGATGAGAAGGTTATAGAGACTGACAGAGAGAGAGGGGAAGATAGAGACTGTGAGGAACAGCCAGGCAGAGGGAGAGGAAAATAAAGAAAAAAGGGGAAAAACAGCACAGACAGATGCAACACGAGAAAGACGAAAGGGCGAAAAACGTTCAGACACTGAAAACAGAATCAGGGAGAGGTGAGTGAATCCGACAGACACTCAAAGGGTGGCAGCAGCCTTTGTAAGCAGAAGGTTTAAGGCAGTGACACTCCAACTGGTCAGTACTGGGCAGCTCCCAGTGGCCAGCAGTGAAAGACTGTGATTATACTGGGCAGCTCCCAAAGTGAATGTGTGATAGGGCGTGAATGTGAAGTAGGGCACTGCTGCATAAAATAAAACAGCGGCTCTCAGTGGACTTTCCTAAAGCTCAGTAACTCAAGCAAACAAGAAAACTGATAAATTGGACATTAACATAGAAGAAGATGCAAACCGAAAGAGGGATGAGACTATAAAGAGGACGGCGGGGATGTTAAAGCAGGGAGCCAGAGGGAGCCAGATGCAGCCGGAGAGGTGACAGCTGACCGTTTCCAGCTTGAGTCCAGACAAACCAAAGCCTCTCCAGTTTGGAAGAGATCCAGGAGGAAGCTGAGGCGATAATGAGACAGCCCTCGTTTCCTCTGTCCAGACTGACCAGCCAGAGGATGATGGGAGGAAGAGGACAGGAAGGATGGCTGCAGGGTCAGAATTGGCCAGCCAACATTCAAACAAGCAGGAAGGGAAGCGTCTGAGCAACCAGCTGTGATGGAAAACGCCTGCAGCAAGGAAAGCGAGGAGCACAGCAACATATTGTATTATCTACAGAGAAATGACCATTCAGGGTTTTCTAGACAGCAGGAGAAGGCGGTTCAAGCCTGTGGCAGCTTCACTGCTTTTTGACGTGGAATATTCATACTTAGGCAGCCAGCTCAGGTTAATTAACAGCCACCAAGGTAAGGTGTTGTTTTAGATTAACTCTGCTGCTCAGAAGGGCTGTTCAAAGCTGACGGTTCTCATTGATGTGAACACAAAAGGAAAATTCTATGTTTTCAAGGACCGAAAGAATGTAAATGTAACAGTTAGAGTCTATCTCGGCCAACTTTAACTGCATAGAGCAGCTTGACTGGAGCTGGAATCATCAATAAGGGCATTTTTTTTTTAGGCTTGTTTTGCTTAGTCTGGTTTGTTTTCCCTCTCAGTACGATTCATTTGGGCAGATGTGAACACTACAATCATATTCATGTGCAGACCACAGCAACCATCCTTTAGAGGGAGTGGTCACAAACAAACTCTGGAGCGGTTTGTTTGTGGTGGGAGGGAACGTGATCTGACCACAAGCTGATTAAACTGTCATACTCTGCAGGTTGGGGCTAAAGAGCTGGGCGCAGTCAGGTGTGCTATCAATATATCAATGCAGCGATGTGGATGAGCGAAATCAACTGCGAGAAGCTGCGAATGAAAAGATGCCTGACCTGGATCAGCAGCCAAGCATGTTGCCTTCTTGATATTTGGGCATATTCGATATAGGACCTTGTTCATGTGTTGACTTTGCCGTTCCCGCCCCAGACATATCTAATCAATGAGCAGAGCAAATGTTTTCACCTGGCTTTTAGCGCTGAAAAAGCACAAGTTTACAGACTCACCCACACAGATCAGACCAACTACAGGTCTGAAAACAGCCTGAGAAACAAAAGGGAGATCTGAGCATGCACTGAGGAGTCAAACAGCACTGGGCAATTAAGAGGATTAGAATTAAAAGATTATTAAAACAATGACGGAAAACCAGAATACATGCAGAAAATTTCTGTTACTGCTGCATCGTTCAGTTTCTAGGTGTTAGTCAAGCTTTGCATTATGTTTTTGCGAGCCAATAACAGAGGAGAGTCCATCCAACCACAGCACATGTCCTGTTTGTGCATTTTACAGCCGCAGATGGATAATATAACAATTAATGAGAGCACAAATTTGAGATGAAGAATTTAGAGAAGTCCACCAAAAATAAAACGCAAATACAAAAAAACGTCGACTCGAAACATCTGCGATCTCAAATGAAAATGCAGAAGCTGGTGGAAGAGCACATAAGCCAAAGTTAGAGCGAAACTGGGCTGATTTGTCTGATCAGACACTATTGTGTTGCAGAGGAGGAGGAGGAGGAGGAGGAGGAGGAGGAGGGGGGCTGAGGTGGGAGCTCAGTTGGTGCACTGCATCTGCAGGCAAGCAGTGTTCATGCTTGACTGGAGAAGTTGGATGACTTCACCATTTCCTCACGTTTTCTCGAGTAGGTGCATGCACACAGGAAGCGCCTACACACACACACACACATACACACACACGCATGCTTCTACTGTAGTCTATCTTCCATGTGCGGAGGGTGACTTCACTTTCCCATCAGGTAGGATGACTTCATTTTGTCTCTATCTCCCATATTTTTCTCCCTCAACACATTTTCTCACTTGCTTCCTTCAATTTTTTTTTAAAGAGGGAAAAAAAACACTAATCTTTGACAATGTTTTGCTGTTAAAGGATATGTCCAAAATTTTTTAAGCCCATCTTAAAACAGTACTGACATTCTCATATGTTCATTGAAAGGGTTATTGCTGTAATTGCTCCCTCCTTCATAAAGCAATTTCAATGTAAGTGATGGGGCTCTGTGTAAAAATGCATTCTGAAGGCTGCGGTAGTCTGTTTGGGGCAAATCACGTGAGAACTTGAATGCTTTAAGTATGAAATTCTCTCTGTGCTTCAGCAGACAGTTTCCCTGCTGAGCTGCGACTGAGGGCAGCAGGACTTTGATACTAATATGATTGTTACTGACGACTGCACTGTGGAAGATTCCCAGCTGGTTTGCGTAACCCAGACTGCTCCACCTTAAATTAGCTTTGGTTGAACTTTGGAATGATTTCTTATACAAAATAAGGACTGAGGATTTTTGTCATCAACTGTGAAATTGCCTTAGGAGGGGATTTCTACAGCCAGTACGATGAGCCAGTAGGACAGCAAGAACCATTACAGACACCAGAATCTCTTTCAATGGACATATGGGCATGTGAGTAGTATAGTAAAACTAGTATGCATAGTATTATATTGATCTCCCGGGCCAATATTTGTGTCAGAATCATGCTGAAAGCTGGCTTCAGGGTAAAAATTAGGCATAGTTTTACTGGGTTTTACAACACTCATAGCTCCAGAAATCATAAAGGCTCGGTCTAATTTTATGGCGGTTGTGGTAGCAGTAAATTCAATGCAGAAAATTTCTGTAGGTTTATGCATATAAGCAAATAACTGAGGTAACGAGGTACCAAGAGTATGTATGCAAAAATATGACGCCATTTTTAAGCAATGTAATATGAACATATTGCTCAAATATTACAGCCCCTGCTATTGTTTGAAATGAATATAAAAATAACAATAATAGGATAAGACATCTGATATTAGGTTGTATCAGTTAGAGCGTATTAGCATCAGTAATTAATCCGTCATGACAGTTAAACAGGTGACATGATTGTGTTTAGAGGTTTCAGTAACACTCACTGTGGATCCTCATCATGCACATTATCTTTATTAAGAGCTGAAAGAGAAAAGTGTACGAGGACACCGGTTTTGGCTAGGACGGCGTGCGTTCGTCTCTGCATCTTGTCAAAACAATTTCTCAATAAGCTGTCATTAAGCGCTCCCAAAACATCTCTCCTCTTGCCCAATGTCTGCCTGCATGTTATCTCCTGGCAACTGCTGACAGGTTAGGACATATCAGCTCAGATAGGAGTGATTTCCCAAGTTAAGAAAGCTGCTAAAACACCCGTCCTTCTAGTCCAAAAAACTCGGACCAAAAATATGTCACTGAGGATTTTTGGCCGGTTAGGAGTGATTTCCTGCTCTTGATAAGTACGGGCTCTGATCTCCTCAGAAAACATGTGTTCTTGCTATCAAAGCCCATCTCTCAGAGAGATACAGAGGTCAGGGTTAGCTGCACAACACTGTACTACACAATAGCTTACTACACCACACTGCAGCCTCTCTACATGTATCACAGTGTTTGCCTTGCAGTCAGTGTTGAGTCTGTGTTGCCATTGCAGGTTTCATGTGCAGTCGTGATTTCTGAGACTTTTTTTTTTTAAATTTGCAATGTTTGCCACCAATTCCACAGACAGCGGCTAATATAACAGAATCATATTAAGTCAATTAGAGGTGCAGTAATTATGTGCAACCTTTAATATCTAACCATCACATTCTACATAAGCCAGTTGTCAAGGCAACAACTTACAGAGATACAAAGAAGGAGGGAGTCCCTGCCTTACATACACTTCATATGCTGAAGGCTATTGTGTTGTGTTGTAGTGTTTCTGTTATTGTGTCCACCTCCACTTCTATAGCGCCGTGGGGTATATAAATATCTCGATCTATAGGCGGTAAAACATGACACATAAAATACTTTGTGAATCATGGTTTTGTGCTCTTGCTGTTCCTAAAATTCGTTGGTCCTCGCGAGGATTAAGACAATAGTGGACAGAGCTGAGAGAAAATCGGCCTGCTGGTTATTAACTCACAATTCAGATAAGCAGAGATCACTGCTGCTGCTGCTGCCAGCCGCGCTGAGAGGCAACAACACCAACACCTTGCCCACGAGATAAGGGAATTAGAGGGGACAAAGGCGACAGTTTTTGCACGGTTTGCCAACAGGAGCATATTGGAGCTGTGCGTGTCCCAGTCAGGCTGCACTGTTTCCCCCTCTGCACCACCACCCTGCGTAGAGAGACAGCAAGGCATGAATGCAGGAGGCTATAAAGACAACAGGCTGAACATGGAGCCGTGTGTGTGTTCCAGCCTCAATAAAACTGGTGTATTTCTCCAAGGGTGTGACATTTCAACCAGCAGTCCCTCCATGAGGCCAAAGCCCTGCATTTCCGCATCGGCTCGGCTGGTTCGCCTCACTGTGTCGGAGTGGACACAGGAGGACGGGCTCGCTTAATTAGACCAACCTCGACGCAGGCACACAATGATGAGAGGTGAGAGCACACGCACATCCGCAAAGGTCTATGTAAAGTGAAAGAGGTCTCAGTAGTGTTGACCCATATACACAGACGCAGATGAGATCTAAAACGTGTATCATGCTTTGATACACTGCTGTGATCGGAAACAGGGTCTTATTTGTGTCTCTTCATAACATTTTTCAACTTTTCCAGCATCCTCTTATTCATTAATGTATGTTGCACTGTTTATTCACTGCTTTCAGGCAGAATTTCCATAATGGAAATGGGGTTGCATGCTGGTCTATACTGGTCAGTCAACCCGTCTGGCTTTTCGTGAAATATCTTTACAGTGGCTGGATTGCCATGAAATTTGGTACAGATGTCCAAAACGCCAAGACGATGACTCCTAATGACTGTGGTGACTTTTCCTCTAGCGCCACCTGCAGGTCAGATTTTCAACCTGTCCAATACAGGACTACCTTCAACCTGCTGACATTCCCGTCAGCCTCAGATGAAACACTAAATAACGATTGTAAACAAGATAGACCTGCTACACATCAGCATGCCGGCATTGCCATTGTGAACAGATTAGCATGCCATGTTAGCATTCAGCTCATAGCACCAACGTGCCTGCATACAGCCTCACAGAGACACTGGCATGACTGGAGACTCTTGTTCTGATACGTGCAGTAACAACTTGATGCTCATATGCTCTAACACGACAGGCTGTTCATTCAGACACCAAGTGAGATAAATAGTTTGTGATGACAAAATTACCTACATTAATTGATGAGGCACTATTAAAAACTCCCATTACATTGAGATTAAACATGAAAATAAAGCAGAAAAACTTCCACCTGAGGAAAGCAGCTACCTCATTAAAAGCTAGACAGGCATTGTCGCAAGGGGCAGGGCTAGATTTAAAAACAGAAACCAAAAGAATTCAGAACCTAATTGTTAAATGTGGAAATATCAGCCTTTAAATTCTTCATTACGTCTCGACTCTGTACTCTCAAGCTCTCCATTCATCATTTGCTGCTGAAATGACCCAGTCTTACCTCAGGGATCAATAAAATTAATCTCATCGTGTGAAATTTCTCATCTCAAAGTATTGCTCTACAATGTCAAACAGCTGGAGGCATCTCGGCAGATGTTATCACATCCCAGTCACTAGCGTAGCGTCACAGTGCGCCCGTTGTCCCTCCACCTCCCTTCTAAAATAACAGGAGGCTCTGCATTGTTTGACCTCTGCACCTGCCTGGAGGGGGGACGCCTGCTTGATTTGTTGGGGGATGGTTCGGCAAAGCAGACAAAGCAATAAATTGAAGTGGTGACGACAACGGTGCCGGTGGTATGTAGGACGAGTGAGAGGAAGAAGAGAAAAATAGATAGACAGTCCCTTAACACTATCAGGGTCGCAGCATCAGAAGAGCTGAGGCCTGTGTGAATGGAAAGAATCTACGCAACCTTTTGTTAAGGACCCACACACAGACACACAAATATGTCTATCAGCGGTCCCTTTTGGTTCTGGGTCATGTCTCCGTCTCTGGGTCTTGCTGGCTCCACACTCACCCTGGAGGCCTGATGTCCAATTAGATCATACAGTGCAGCAGTAAGCAAGCTGCTACCAAGGAACTGGAGCTAGGTCGAGAAAAAACAAAGGTTTCATTCCTCCAAGAAAACTGTGACGCAGTTTGGAAGGAACGAACACGCCCACATATACGGCTGATGAATCTTATATATGTGTTAACCACAAAAAATTCAAGGTTAAACAAGATCAAATTGCTTTACATGAAATTACAGTGGAAAGTAAAGACTGTGACATCACTGACAGATTATTGTTTATCATGCACACACACTTGTGTACACACACCGTTGTAGTCCAATATAGCGCAGTCCCCAACGGCCCACAGGTACAACGTAATGCTGTGTTCACAGTCTTTTAGTGACTGCAGAGCTTGGGGAGTTTAAGAGATGTATGCAGCAGTCCTCCATGAGGGAATTCATCAAGACGGGAATAAAACAAAAAGGTTTAAATTCAAGGTTTCTGACCCACACCATTGTTGATACATCTCACTTTATCAGTAAATAAAGTTTGCCCCATTTTTGGTAAATTGTAGATGTTTAAAATTCCTAATTTTTGCTACTTTTGGATTATCGCAATATAAACATGAGTTAATGAGTCAGCAATAAACACACTGGAGATGCTCTCAAAAATTGGCAATCGTGGTTCCTGACCTTTTTCTCTTGTGACCCCATGAAAGAGAAACATCTACTTGTGATCACTTGCTACAGGCTGCTCATGTCTATAAGTAGTTTAGCCAAAAAGTGATTTTACCCAGATGTAAAATTATCTAATTTTCAGAAAAACAGAAACGATTAGGGAAAACAAATATGTCAGAAACATTATTTTCTTCTTTTTTTCCAATCCTGTTAAACATCTTGTGACCCCTCGTATTTCTATTCTGACCCACTAACAAATTTTCCTTTCTTTCCACATAGGATAATAAATTGGTTGGAAGCCAGTAATTCCTGCTACCTGCCATTGACAAACTCTGACGACAGATATAGAATATTTAACTCATTAGAGGCCTTTGTGTATTGTGGAAAAAAAAATAAAACCTCGTTTAAAAGCCCACACTTACATCCCAGTAGACACAGTATCCATTCTATTAACACTGCTGGTGCTCATGATCAGAGAGAGCACATCATTTAGCACAATCAGCTGGTCACCAGGAAACACCTCCAATAGCCTTGGGTGGTCTGCTAAGTGCTCCACATCCCGCCGATACTCTCCCTGAGCATTTGTATTCAAAACGCACTGTGTGTTCACTTCCTTCTCCATTGTCCGACAGCTTCATACATATTGCATGCGCCGGCGTCAGCCCTTTGCTGCAAAGGGGCTCGTCCTCTGCCAACAACAAAAGGACCATCAGAAGCATCCAGAGAGCAACATCCTTGTACAGTACATCAAACCAAAGTGAATACAATGCCTGTTGCTGCGCCAGTCACAGAGCGAGGCGCCGCTTATTGATTCCAACGCTGACCTGCGGTGAGGGGAAAACATCTCAATTTGTAAACTCCGAGTTTCAAGAAAGGACGAGAGAAGGTGGCCTAATTGGAAATCTGACCAGATAATACCTGTGAAATGAATAGGTGTGTTGGAAATTAGGTGGAATCGGTGGGGGATCGTCATAGTTCTCATGGATTAACACTGGTGTGAGGACATAACACAAGGAAAAACTGTAAAAACACACAGAAGTCCATGCACTAATGTAAAGAGTATGCGTACCTCTACACACATGGCTGCTCAAGCACAAAGACAATCGTAACCACACACTTGATTTACCCATTTAGAGGTTTTAATTTAATTACATTCAATAATGACTGAAGGCGTTTGACATTTGCCAGTAAATCAACCTGAGGATTCGGATCTTGCCAAAGCTGCCAAAGCATCTGAAGGTTTACAAGCTGATTATAGCGATAAGCACAGCTGCTCCGAATAAGCCCAAGCGGTGCCGTAAAATGGAGGCCACAAACAGAGCTTTCACTGGACGTAAATTCAAACAGAAGCCTCCCACATCTAAATTTCACCTTTTAAATCAGTGACAATGAAGCTGGCAAAGGAGTGAAACGATTCCCTCCTGACGACCAACGTGAACGTCAACAGCATGTAGAATCGCAGAAACCATTAATTTCCAGCTTCCCCCCTGATGTGTTTTTTCTGAGGCGATACAGGAAGAAATATGGGACCTATTCAACTTTCTAATCAAGGTGCGGAGGGCTGCCGTCTGCTCTGAACGTGCAAATACTACTGAACCATGTTTACATCCGAGAATGATTCAAATACTGAGAGATCCGTCTTCCATTTGTCCTGAGCACATTTGAACTTCCTCCGGCAAAATAACTAAGAGTGCAAAATGAAAACTAAATTTCAGTACTTCAGGGAAAGAATGACTGAAAAGAAAAATTGAGTTTTGAACCAGACTTTACCCAGAACACACGACAAAGGGCTGTCCTCTCTGTGCTGAAGTAAGTTCGCACTCAAACATAGACGTGCTGACAGTGTGGCTCTGCCCCTGGAGCATTTCCGAGCTCTGTGCTTGAAAAAAATGAGACCAGAAAAGCAATTTGAAGTCTTTGGATTGGTGGGAAAAAAAACAACAACAAAAATGAAAAAAAAAAGAAAGAAAGAAAGAAAGAAAGAAAGAAAGAAAGAAAGAAAGAAAGATCAAAGTTGCAGAGATGTGGTCGGTCTCAGAAGTGACCACAAGTGGAACAGGAGAAGTCACATCGAGATGTGCCAAACGATGAAGTCAGCCATTCCGGGATGTTGGCAGGAAAATGACCAATTAGAAAGCGAGGAGCCGTCATCGCTCTGCTCGACAGCGAATCACATGGAGGAGAGGGGAGGAAGTGAGCGGCTTTGATGGGCAGGTGACGAGAGATCGTTGCCGTTACTGGTCAGGAGACTAAACTAGTCGAGGCAGGTTGGGCGCAGCGTGAACTCTTGACTTCACACACTGAAAACCACTGCAGTCCCGGATGGAAACAGCTCCTCTGAAGAGCATCTTAAAGTAGCTACTCTCACTGAAGGAAATGAGCAAGTCTGATTGTTTCTTTCTCCACAGCCTTCGTAAACCTTACTTTTACAGACTTGCATCATTTCATGACCTTAAATTATTGTAATTGACTTTCCTCTTTTTGTTACTGCTGCTTTTTTTGTGCTGGCATGAGTAAAAGTAAGCCAAAGTTAGCTTCATTTAAACAATTCTCAATAGCAGAGTGTGGATAGTGTCTCCAGTTATAGTTACTATCACATAATAATGTTTATTATTGGCAAAGTGTCCAGGGTGTATCCTGAATCTCTCTAAATGCATGCCGGGAATTGGCTCCAGCCTACCCATTACCCAAAACAAGAGGTCTTCATGGTTTAAATTCAGTCAGAGCAGATCAGCAGAGTTATTTCAGTTCATTCTGAGGTGGACATTAATGTCTGTACCAAATTTTATGGCAGTCCATCCAATAGTTGTTGAGATATGTCATTAAAATTCACAAACATCAACCTCCTGGTGACGTTACAGGGAAAAGTCAGGAGATCAGCATCCTCTGGGGACCATGAATATCTCGATCACATTTCACGGTAATCCATTTAACAAATGTTTAGATATGTCAGTCTGGACCGTCTGACAGAGAGACACTAGCACGGTCACAAAATGCAAATACAAGCTTTAATTCCTATTATGCTAAGAGGGAGACTAGACGTTACAGATGCCACCTTTATTATAGTTATGACTGGGCATCAAAACAGACAGGACCCAGATGGACCGAGTCCGTTCCAGTCTGGGTCTGTTCGTGTTGGCAGTCGGGAAATAAAATCATGTGTCACGCTGAACACTTGCCTCTGGTCTGGTCACTGCCCAACATTCCCATTAAAATTACTATTATATCATTTTTAATTGAAAAACTCTTTCTAACCAATTCAGTTGTTTTCAGTGCAGGTCACTGCTCACATGAAGTTCACCTCCAGCTCTCTCTGTAGAGTTTACAACCCTTGTTGCCCTTGTCGCCTGTGTTCATCCATTCGAAATCTTTTCCTCCTTTTTTGCCTTTTTCTATGCAGCATAACTCAGCAGGGAAATTGGTCTGGGACAGGAGAAGGCAAGAGTATGTGTTGTGGTGGGATGTGGGAGGTCGTCACGCTAATGTTTAAAGGTATCATTGCAGTACTAGTAGCAGTTGTAATAGTAAAATCTTTAGCAAGGGTGGTAAAAATAACAGCACTAGTAATAATTGGTCGTAGTAGTAGTAGTAGTAGTAGAATGATAAATGAGTCTGTGGTGCAGTGACAGTGCAAGCAGTCGTTTTTCCCCATACAGGATGTAGAAAGCCACAATAATAAACAGGCAGTGACAGACATGGCAGACATGATGAATGGATATCCATGAGCAGAATCTCTCAGCAACTCCTAAAGGCAACATGTGAACTTTAAATACACTGCCTCACGGTGTACTGCTAGCAACATGGGGGTAACAGATGTAGCCACTATATGAGTCCTACTTTATACTGTCTGCTGGCTGAAAAACTGCTGGACTTCATCCTCAGGAGGAATAGTTGGGAAACATCTAAATTAGCTCTCTTCTCAGCTGTCTGACAGTGTAAGGGATGGACTGTGAAGTAGCCAGCTAAGGGAAACTCCAAGCTTCGATTCGCAATGTCCATTTATAGAGTTTGACTGGTGGTGTCTGCAGGAGTAATGTAAGATAAATACGCAAAAACAGTCCTGCATTGTAGAGCATGAAAGTTTATTTTTGACCTCGGAAATCTTAACTCAGAGGTGAAACGCCCTCACGTGGCTGCGATTTCGCAAGATGGAGTCTTGAAGTGACAAACACTGAGCACAAACCACTCAACACCTCATCAGTCATCGCACCACTTTGCTCCAGAAGTATCTCAACAAACATTGGAAGGATTGCCATGAATTCTGGCACAAGTATTCATGTGAAATCCTAGTGGTTTTCATTTCATGCCATCAGAGGTATTTTGGTTTATGTCTAAAAACTAACACCCTAAACTAATGGAGAACATACTGAACATAACCTGCTACACATCAGCATGTTAATATTGTAACTGTCAACACGTTACCATGGCTCTTCACACCCATGGTCCAACCCCACAGGTGTTTTCACTTCAGATCTCATCTGAGGACTGCGTGGGCGTGTACAAACTGTGTTCTTTAAATTGTTGTGTCTTTACGGTGAGCATCACAGCCTTACAAAGCCTGACTGGAGACTCTGAGGCCTTGTTCAGCCTACAGGCAATCAGATTTCTGACCGTCCGCACCGTTTTAAGTGATCAGATCGGATTTGTGTGTCCAGACATCACCAGTCTATCTGCATGGGTGGCTGCGGTAACGACGTAGGCGTCAGTAACTATGCACACTGGCAACACAACTTTCCAGTGCATCATCTCCATTTCTCATTATCACACTGTGAAGACACAGTGCAGAACACTGTTGTTCTGTGTTGTCCTCAAGGCCACTCTGCTAGGAGCAGCATGGATTCTGCTCAGCCACTCTGATGCACCTCCATCCCTCTCAATCTGACATCATTGTTGTATGTCATGTTACAAATGATGCAAGACTGAGACACATCCATAGAAATCCCACTGGAGTCACATATTGAACCACCTCCAAATGTGGCTTGACTCCGATTTGCATTGCGTTTTTTTTTTTTTTTTTTTTCTGCCCAGACTTTCTGAAATCAATCTGGATACAATCTGGATATTCCACAAAATGTGCTTGAATGGCCACAATAGATCATACTACAAGGCACAAAGCATGCATTTATAATACTTTTAAGCAGATATGGATATGATGTGTATTTTAGGAGAATGTATTTCTTTATGGTGAAAAGAAGAATCACTAAGAAGAAGTTAATTCCCACAGTCTTCTTACCTATGGGCTATAGATCTAAATTAATACTTAAAGGTTGTTGTTCATATGCCTGTTTGGATTCAACACAGAGAAGAGAGCTGTCCAGTTGGTTGATGGAAATATATTCCCTCCTGCTGGCAATCCCACTGGCCTGCAATCAGATACCAGGCCAATCTACATTGTTGTTTACTCGGAACCAGAGCCAATCACTCAGCTGCTCATGGCAGTCATTGGCAGTCTAATAACTTCACCCTGTGTGGGGTATTTCAGGTGTCTTGCACACTTCCTCCAATCAAGTCTAAATCTGGTCCTTTAAATGTTCTTGTTTGTAAGTAATTTATCTGCTGTGGCTCAGAGCCAAAGTATAATGAACACACTAATCCATAGACATGCTTCTTCCCACTCTCAGGTCAATAAAAACAAAGGAGGCGTCCCCACGGTTTGGGGAAAGGTGAATTCCACCTTCAGCGCTGTTGATGATAGAACAGTGCGATCGCACATTTTGATTGATTTGAAACAAAAAAGCCCTTAAATGTTTTGCTTCAGCTGGAACTGCAGTCGAATTTCAAATGAGATCGACTGATGCTGCAGAGTACAAAGCTTTAATTACATATTAAACCTAAATTGGACCTGCATTTTTAAATACTAATCTTTGCCTGAACTTGAGCTTAAATCTTTAATTTTCGCTGCTTTTGTGTTGATGTCTGGTTTTCATCTTTAAGCGGGTTTATAGCCCTATATCATCTTCTTCATGTCTAGTTTTTATTTACTTAATAGAACTTGTTTTTATTTGCTTAATATGCATTATCTTTGCCTTTATTGCTGTGTGCAAATGAGAGTTGCTAATCCTCGCTGGACCAACGCATATAAACAAAGATTAATGGAAGAATGAATAACTGCACACAATCTCACCGCCCCTTCCAAACCCCCACACCACAGGTAAACCAAGGCCAGCTGGACCACCACAGAATTATCACCTGCAGTGTGGGGAAATCACTGTTGCTATGGAAACACCATTTAGGAATCCCATGATCCCAGGCACACATGCTGCCTTCAGCCTAATTTTCCCAAATTCATACTGGTCCATCCTCACGTTGGGTTATGAGTGCTGAAAAACATTAACACTGATTAACACTCAGTGTGCTGCCATTTGAATTAGTAGGATTATTATACTGAAGTGGGCTGCACCATCATTAACGCTGGCCTGTATAGTGATTTTAGCTCCCAGAATAAATGACTGCAGCGCACAGTCTGCAGAATAAAGAATATGAATTATTACCAATCAACACTTAATCTGCATTATCGGATGAACCAAAATCCTGATTAGTCAAATGGCAAAATGATGAAATGGAGTTAAACTAGTCAAGATCATTGTTCACACTGTGAGTAAAATGTTCAACAGGTCATCCACAGCCGCCCCATTGTCAAGCAATGGTTCAACATTTTGGGAAATGTGCTTTCGCATCTTCATGCTAAGCCAACATCCCTTCGGTCATAAATTTAGATTTGCCAGACAGGCAAGAGAGTGGTCTCAATCCTCTCGTCTTACTCTCAGCAAGAAAGCAAATTACTACATTTCCCAAAATAACAAAATAGAGCTGCCAAGGTCAGTTACATGAAGACTGACTCCGGATTCTGTTTTATCAATATTCTTATATTAACAATGGATCAAATGGTTTTGAGCAATATGAAAGGAGTCACTCAATGTTATGAACCCATAGAGAATTATCACCTAATTTTGCGGTTCCCCTCTGCTCTATGGAGTTTTTAGTCTCTTTCAGCTCATTGTTTGGGTCTTACAGCCCACAACTTAACCGCTCTGACTCTCACAGCTCTCATTTACCTTGTTTCCAGCCACAGCAGGTAGCTGGTTTTGCAAAAGAAGCTCAGATAAAGCAACAGTGCACAACCTGCTCAGCACCAAAAGACAGTAGCCTGAGCATTCGTATGGGACGCCGAGGGGCGTGACAAAATATCTGATGCTCTGGGAATGAGAACAGGTTGAGCTGCACACAATCTAGTCAGGAAACATCAGCCCCATCAGCCAAAATGCCTGCTCCCTTCCTCTCTAGCAGACATAAAAAAGCTCTGAGAAACACAGCAGTTACGACAAACCCTGCAATACAAACAGTAAAGCATGCAATTTGTTCAGAGAGCAAATCTTGCAACTTTGCCTTTGTTGTCTGAGGCCACCGCGGTTACATAAAGCCAAAGCACATGCAGAGCGAAAGAGAGAAAAGATCACATGTTACAGTCATTAATGCATCATCTGTGATCAATCCAATAAGCTGTGCAGCCCTATGAACTCTTTGCTTCCCTCTGAGGTCGCCTGAGGACCTGGCTTCCACAAAAAAATGACTTGTTCCTCTGTGACACAGGCTCCAAGCCCTGCGCTATTGTCAGTTGATGTGTCCTGCAGTATGTAAACAATTATCTTGCTCTACAATTACTGTAGCGCTGGCAGTGACATGGAAATGTGGATTACAAAGAGGGAGAAAAGCACAAAGGCAGACTTAATGAATGACTGGAATTGCTGAGTACACCAGTCACAGTTGCATGGGGTTAAACAATTAGCTAATTAGCCTACTGGGTAACAGTGTGGTTGTATATGTTTATTCAGGGGGACATTCAGAAGCATTTAAAAGCAGTGTGCGGATGCTGATGTGCTGAGTCAGTGATGCTAAAACAAGTGCAGCAGCTGGAAAACAGCACCGACTTAAGTGTCAGAACAACCGAAGAGCTTGTTTAAAGACACTGAACACAGAGGCTCATACTCCGGGCTCATGTCGTCCGAGACAGCTTCAGCTCAGCAAAATGGAGATACTGCTACAAACACAAACTCCTCCAGCAGCAAGCGCAGCATGACAGTTCCCGCAAGTCTGGAGGGAAGAAAAAAGAAAACTGCTAGCATCGCATGCATGCGAGGGTGGGAAGAGAGACGGGTGCGCAAGGGGTGGAGCAAATTCGTTTACATCCGAACTCATGCAATATGGAGGAGGTAATCATCACTGTGGCAATTTCAAAGTGGGTGCTTTTCAGAACAGCAGGAGAGGAGCGCATTAGCTGTTCATTAGCCAGCAGGCAGGGAGCCATGAGCACATTGATTAGGTCTGTGTGCAGCGCCAGAACTCATGTCTGTGGCCTGTGGACATTAGAGAACCACAGTCTCTCTCACACCGAACTGCCAGTACTGCATGTTCACCTGATTCCTCACTGAGGACCATGAGCCACATTCAGATACATGTTACGGATGTCTTATCTGGCATTACCGCAATGACAAAACCAGCGGTTTGACCCATGAAGCGTTCAGGGAGGCTAGCTTTGCTGAAATGACTATTCTTGTATGTATGAAAGTGAATAGTACATTCACTGTGGTTCTGACAGCCGTTGCTGTACACAGTGTGACACAGAAAAACATCCTCTCTGCAGGCTTGCTGCTCTAACACAAACCCTTAGGTCTGTCAGATATGCAATATTGGTTTATTCACTGATCACAGTCAGAGTGAGGTCTCTCTTTCACTGCTCCTAAGTGTTCCCTGAACTTAAAGGAAGAACTGGGACTCATTTGTGCCTGCTTAAATTAGCTTCTTTAATTTGCACATGCAATAAGGCAGTCCCACAAGCCTCTATGAACTTCAAGTCTCTTTGATTTTTAACTTTGCGTGTTGCATTGCATCAAGCTGTTGACTCAGTTTGGCCTCAATTCAGATCAGACTGAGTAATTTTGCAATTATGTCAGTGTTAAGTGGTTATACTGTATTTCTCTTTAAGTAAAGATGCCCCCTTGGAATTTTCTTTTAAACAAACAAAAGTTAAATATATTTATTCAGTGTTTCACACCAAAATGTATCATGTGTGTGCTTTTGCTTGAGGCCTAACAGTTTATTTCTTGAATATTAAATGTCATGTATTGTTTACGTGCATTTTACTAGTTTTACTAGCATGCGGGCCTCTTCACTGACCTTTAAGGCATGACTATTCATCACCCCGCTTTTTGTGCATTACCGCCACCAACTGTCAATCAGCAGAGTAGCTAGTGGCAGAAATTACTATCGGGTTGTGTGTGCCTACGTGCACGTCCTTGAGTCTGCGTACAACACAAACAACATGGGGACCCACTTATTAAAAATTCTGTTCCACACCATTACTACTCAATGTGCTGCTTTATCAAACTACAATGTGAGGTTTGTCAGTGTCGTTTGGGTGGTGCATGGTTTGTCAGTATGGAATGCTCTTTTATTTTATTTATTATAGTGTCATGACGCATGCAAACACATGTGCTCAATGTGCTGTATGCTGCAAAGTGCATTGAGTTTGTGCAATATAAATCAAATAGTCTTGCTTTCAACAAAGGTTAAACAAGAACTCATTGATTGTTTCTTGCAACTCTGACCATAAAATCCACCAACATACTGGAAACACACGAGACCTAAAATGTATATGCATTATCAACCTGCTGCTACAAAGTGGCTCCACCATATATGTCACCAGCTGCTAATAAAAATGTAGAAAATCTAAGTTTAGCAACAGTGAAGCTATATATAATATATAGCTATATATATATATACTATATAATATACATAATATATTTATAATAGATTGTATTTCCTCCATCTTTGTCAGTTAGCAGAATATATCATAGGTTCCTTAGCCATGGACCAATGAATAATTAGTTTTTGGTGTACAGTACATAGCATAGCCATGTGGCCAGTAAAGCACACCAGCCTTTGGCTATAGTGAGAACGGTAATGTTTTACTTTTTCTTTTTTTTTTTTTCTTTTTTTTTTCCCCCAAAACGGATCTACTGAACCCATTTCACAAATTCAAGCCAATTTTATCTACACACAATGAAAAAAATTTAAAAAGCTTTTTGATATTGTCATACTGTTCTCCAGTATTTGAAAACCAAACATGTTTAACATGTCCTGTTCTGTATAAACTGCCCTACTACCACACACTGAGCAATTACAAACAATTTTAAAACTTGCCTTCGGTGTGCTTTCCATCTGAGAATTTTTTGATGAAACTCAACATCAACCTCCATAGGGGTCAGGGGCAAAACGACAAAAACTCTGACACTGACAATGAAACTGAAGAGCATTTGGCATTGTGCTCAAGGACACTTCAGATGGACACATTTCTCCTGCCCCAAGCAATGGTCCTTCTCACTACAGCATGTGGCCTAATCTTAATCTGCCAGCACTGGCAGCCATGCTGTCTGATAAGAGCCCCTGTGGAGAGGCAGGCATAACACCCCCCACCTCCGTCCACTCCAGACCTTGTAATCGCTCCATTCTTGAGCACCCACCCCCCATGAACCTCCTCTGGCAGTCACCGTCAGGTCTGTCTTACCGGGACTCCTTTCGCTGACATAGGATGAGATTCACCCCGCTATCTTCCCTGTAATGCCGTGTCCTCCCTACACACTCCCACCTACAGTGCTGCTGCTGGGAGGGGATACGTGATAATCCTCAAAAGGTAAGAGGCACAACATGCGGTGAGGACTTTCTCAGTGAGCAGAAATGTAGCCTCAAAGGTGCTCTCCACCCACTCAACATGTTGGTCACCCTCCTCCGACTCCACATGACCTGAGAGGTGTACTCTTCAGACAAAATAGGTGTATCCTTTTTCCTCATAGCATGTTCATAAAAAGGTACCGCTGAAGACCCTTGATGGGGAACATGAGCATCAACTCTCAGCTGTTTCCATCTGCAGAACTACAAAAAAATATCTCATTCCTCTGTCTCGTTGCAAAGCTTCAGAATTGTCCATTGGATTGTACCCCAGTAAATTCTTCACAGGTCTAACTGGTTCTGAGCCCCACCCAAGTCGGGCTGGGTCCAAATTATATGCAGTCAATCAGATCAGGTAGAGTCCTGCTGTATTGACGCAGATCTTGGGTTGGGTCAAAAACAACCACAGGGAGCTGAGCAAACTCGCTATCAGCTGTGATCGTATGGCACATCATAATCATTAGAAGAGAAAACTGCATTTTCCAGGCGAGGCAACAAGTATGAATAATAAAGTACAGGGTAAAATTACAAGTACTGGCACTGTTTACAACCACAGCTGCTCGTTAACTGGTGGTGCATGCTGCTGTCAGTGTTGGTGCTCTCTCCATTTGGGTCTGTTCAGCTTGATTGCAGTTTGAATCGGTCTAATCATTCTCACGCTTGGTCTGACTATCTCTATTTTTTAAAATTTATCTGCACATCGCATTCAGGTAGGTTTTGACCTATAAAGGCTTTTACAGTAATTGCCACATCTCAATCGGTGCTGCCACTTTCATCCTCTTCCTGTCCCTTTAACAGAGCATTTACACCAGTGCTGGCCGGTGTCCCAGAGGACTCCAATGTTTGTTATCATGGCAGCACCCCCCTCTCTCTTTTGCTCTTGCTTTGCTGACCTGACCTTCGACTGTCCATTTGTCTATGTGTGTGTGTGTCTGTGAGAGAAGGGCGGTGGCAGAGATTATATGGCCCTCCAGGCAGCTGTAAAAGATGACTTACGGCACCATGGTGCTCAAAATGCAACAGTAGCTTCTGCCGAGTGTGGAGTGGAGAGGGTTTGGTGTTGGGATGAGGGAGTGAATTGATCTGCTCGGAACTGGAGGGGGAAGAAAACCAAAGGAACGATAGCCGGTTTCTTTTCATGTACTGCAGAGGAGATTAGGGCTTAAACTCCGGCTAGCCGCATGGAAAAAAAAAATCTCACTGGGCCAAGAAAGGGATTGAGAAGGAGAAAAAAGGGAGTCAAACAAGGCCGCTGCATGAAGCCCTTTTCTCGCTCACTTGTATTCCCCTGTGTAAAAATATGACAATCCAATTAGGGCTTCATTTCAGACAATCCTCGGCTGTTCAGAGTGTCAAACCTGAAAGGAAACAGACGAGGGGGGCAAGGAGAGAGCCTTGACATTTCCTTTCTAGGCATATTGTATATTGTTCATTATGGTGTGATATAACTTTTACTACAATTAAAATCATATTGTAATCATGGAAATATTCTGACTTGTTGATAAACTTCATATCGACGTAAATGTCTGCTTAAAGTAAGTCGTCTGCTTGTGTGTGCAGTTGAGAAAAGAGGAGAGAGGCAAAAAAGGAACTCATGAAAAAATCTATTTTTAAGCATCAGAATTCTTATCACAATAGATGGCAGGTGAAGACAGAAATCATTCAGTACAGTGTTGGAAACATCTTTGACAACAAGAAATAATACAGCTTCAGTTCTTTAAATGAACCAAATTCAATGTGGTACCCAAGTGTAATACAGCTATTTATTGGTTAGATTGTCTGAGAACCTTTATGTAATATAAGCTAAACGATCAAGAGAAAGGAAAATGCCTGAAAATTCTCACTTTCTACAATATCTATATAAGAAAACTGCAGTACAGTTAAAGCTAAGGAGCGATTGCAGAACTGGTCAAGGTATAATGAGGGTACCTAACCCTTCTCTAAGGTGCATAGACAAGGGCACTAGTCTCAAGAGGTGAGAATCCCAATAACACTTGTTGAATAAAAAACAAATTCATTGTGAGATCAACATTTTTCAGCTTGCAATCTTCGTCAGGGTCATCGTTGACCTCTCTGTACGAGCCAAGACAGTGTTGGGATGCAAATCCTGGTTTCCTGGATGAAAATCATTCAACGCTTACTTCTTCCAACCTCATTTCATAAAAAGCGCACTCCCTCCTTCACTGGCACTGAGCACTGTTATTGGGTGTAGATCATGCGGTGTGGAATCACCCAAGGTTACCACTTTGTTCCCCAACAGCCATGTGTCCTCGAGAGAGATACCAAACCATCTTTGAGAAACAGCCCAGCGTATAAAAGCCACAGCTTCATGCATAAAATGTAAATGTAATCTCCAGAAAGTCTGTGCTTATCCACAAACACTTTGTCTCGCCCTGGGCTCCAGCATAATCTGTTTAAACCAACATGCACACACAGAGAGACGAGCCAAATTTAGCGAGCCTATTTGACAGCTTTTACCCCCTTTTTCAGCTGCTCCCATTATTTTTCCATTTTGACAGTCATCTGTGCACAGATGCAGGGTTGTGACAGCTGTGAAGCTACTGTAATCAACAGTTTTCCACAGAGTTCCAGTGCAATGAGACTAATCTATGAAAGCTCCAGTGTGGTATTGATGTTTCTTGGCAAGACTCCAGTCCCGCTCGCAGTGATCTGAAAGGGACTCTGACCAAAATACCGTGTGGGACCGAGCCAAGCCTCGACAGCACATGCAGCACTGGACGAGCCAAGAAAAGATTTTGCTGCTTTATCGAACAATCAACAGTTGAGACACACGGAAAACCCACAAACTCTGTCAAACAGCCAATGGCTTTCTTGTCCATAAAGGAGCTTTTCTGAGTAAAAATGTGCAGCGATCAGTGACAAACAATGCATCATCTTAAGCTCATACTGTTTGTCCAATAAGGAGACGTCACTCACTTTCCTTTACTTGTCATAAGGAGTTAAGTTAATGCTCAGCGAATCTGAAAAACGTGTTGAAACAAAGCCTGCTCTCGCTCTCTTATTACTCTCAGCACCACCGTTTATCCCACATTTCTTCAACCATGAACAGACCGAGTCTATCTGCTGAGGGGGACATTTCAGGACCTCTGTCTTGTCTTAGCTGCTTGTTTGGAGAAGAATCCAATCTTGGTATGAGGTGGCGGGACATCGGGCTCGACACCAGGCTGACTCTATGGGAGGCAGGCGCTGTGGCAGATAAAATCCTCGAGCACAGACCAGTCATTCATGGAACAAACAGTTGAAACAAGGCGGGTCTATTCTCCCAACTCTTATCCCTTCTTCATCTATCCATTTTAAGCCTT
This sequence comes from Chaetodon auriga, assembly GCF_051107435.1. NCBI lineage: Eukaryota > Metazoa > Chordata > Actinopteri > Chaetodontiformes > Chaetodontidae > Chaetodon > Chaetodon auriga. The sequence continues at coordinate 4,884,692 of NC_135095.1, read as the reverse complement.
TTAGGCTTGTTTTGTGATACTACTTGCGGGTATCTCAAATTAGCACCCGGCAAATTGTGGCCATTCAGTACCAAGTCAGAGTTAAAACAATCCTCAGCTCCACTGCAATGACTTGTTTGTGCCCAAAAGCCTCCTCATTTGTGCTTCATCTGTATTCCAGCCTGACGTCTCCTCCAAATCCAGTCAGGCCATGCTGAGACTAATATGAACCACACTCATGTCCGTAAACACATGTGAGCCCATGAGCCAGTCAGATCAATGCTAATTCCAGCCACGCTCTCAGCAGGAATCCATCTGATGATTCTGCACTGAGGGGGGGGATGAGCCCTCTACCCTCCAACTTCACACATCTGATTAATGACCTATCACAAGTGGGCGGCTCGGAGAAAGACATCCAACTGCGCGATAGGAGCCGTGTGGTTGGGGGTCAGAGGCCAAGACAGGCAACCAGAGGAGCTGCATGTGGTGTCATGCTGGAAGCATCTTGTGATTTTAGAGTCGAAAGTCAGGGCAACAGTGCGGCGCGGCCATTACACTTAGCATCATTCATGGAAAAGTGCAAGTTCAAGGCCCTTCAGCGTTGCCAACAACTAAAAGTGCAAGACACCAACTTTTCTATCAGTTTGCTGCTCTGTAGCTGAACTCAGCGTCCCAGTAGATGAGGGCAGGGGAAAATTCAAATTTTTGCACGTGGGACTCAATGCAGTTTCTCACACACACACACACACACACACACAAAAATGTTAGTTTTCAGCAGTGCTTATTTGCATTTGAGTTTTTCAGTTTAATGACCTTCTTGGGATAAACACTGACAAATTAGCATAGTGTTGTGATCAAGTGCAGGGGACTGTTTCTAATTCAGTTTGCGAACATTTCGGCTGTGATTTAATTTCCAAAATTCAAATCGGAACTGGAGTGACTGTCGTAGTTTGATAATGAGCCAGCATTAAAGCCCATACACGGCGCTCTAATTGGATGGTTCTGTCATAGATTTCAGGTAATAAAACACTCATTCTTTGATGATTGTGCACATTCATCACATAAGGAAGGCTGTCCGCGGGGAGGGTGGGGGGGCTTTCTAGTGATGCAAACTCTCTGTGACACAGAGAGGGTTAGACCCACCATCTAAGCTGGTTATTTCAACATGCTCTGATGACTGCATCGTAAACAAATTCTGCCTGCCTGCGGTGTGACATCTCCCCGGCTGTTTTCAAATCTAATCACTGATATTAAAAAGCCTAACTGGTGCCAAACCGGGAGTGCGCTGTGAGAGAGATGACAGGTCTCCTTCCCAATTTAGCCTCTATTTTTTGCACCAGCTGCAACTTCCTAACCACACGTACAACCTCCAACCCCAGCATCATACCCATCCACTCCCACTCCCTGCCCTTCCACACCCCTCCACACCCAAACCCTATCCGGTAACTGCTACCATCGCCGTTTGTCTTGCATGACACGTCTGGCAGTAATGCGGCTATCCGTCAGTGGCAGCGTGTCATGGCGTAAATCACTGGCAACGCTCGATGAGCTCCAGACATTACGCCGGCCGAGCGTGGGGAGAAAGATTCAGAAGAGAGACAGACAGCGAGGGAGAGGAAAGAGTTGAAGGTAGAGAGAGGAGCAGAAAGATTATGAAGATTAGCAGTAACCATGGTGATTTTGCTCCATCTTTTCTGTCCAAACACCCCTCCCTCCATCCCTCCAAGTGTTTTAGCATCTATAAAGCACAGATACAGAGAGATCTAACACCACTGATTTTGGTCTTTGCCTGAAATATCTTCTAAACTTTGCAATTACTCAGCTAAAATCCTGATTTGATCTGTTTCTCCCTCACCTTTTGGTTATGACCTTTTCCGTGAGTCCTGTCATACAGCACAGAGGCGTGTCCAAAACCTGATTTCAAGCCCTGACATTTATTAGTGCAACCTACAGCCTTGGTCATTGGCTCAGTAGTGTGCATAATAAAGGGCAAAACCATACTGAAGATGTTTTTTATTACCGCAAAAAATCTGTAAATCTGGCCAGCGTGGTAAGGGAGCTCTCAGTCTGCATACATCAATCTCCAGAGGGAAACAGGATCAGAGAATGTTCTCCAAGCCTCAGCCGGGCGGATTTAATAATCGGTTGGTTTCCTGTATGTTTTCCAAGCCTCGCAGACACAGGACAAAACCATTTGCTTTGCAAAGGAGGACATTGGGATGTTGAAAGTGGTCCGTCACATTTCTGCATCCCATCTTCGATTCACTGCCCATGCTTGACTGGCTCGTTTTAATGGCTTCTTAGGAAAAATTGGGTTTCTTCCTTCGCTGAAAAGATGTCCTTCCTTGAAAAAAAAAATAATAATTCAAACTGCGGAAATCTAATTTGTTAGCAGATGTAGGAACACAACAATTATCTTACTTGCATCTAAACTAAACAGTGCCTGGCCTAATTCTCCAGTCAACTGTCCTCATGTTGAGGGAATTAAATGTGTGTCATTTTAAAGACAGCTCTCCAGTGAAGGCCAGTAGCTCTGGGACAACACGTACATGTCGGCTCCACAAACAGGCAGATCCATTCACTGCAGGCTTGACATGTCTTCCTCATAAGCTCCAGCTTGCCTCACTATCTGTCTATCTGTCTGCCTGTCTGTCTGCTGTAGTACAGCACGTGTTATGATGAATGAGCCTCCTTCAATGGCAAGGGAGGCGCCCTTGTTCAAAGTCACAGCCTTGAGCAAGTTATCACACTTGGGAGAGCTGCCCTCTCATCCCTCAAGGAGGAGAGGGCACACCTGTGCATGCACTCGTACGTATCCTCACACTTGCGCATGTACTTGTACAACAGATCAGCCACCAGTAAGCTCAGACCATACACGCCCATAGATACTCACTGACTTACAGACACAAATGTGCTCACATGCCCACAGCAGACTGGCATTATTAGCAGGCAGTGGCCAGCCTTCAGGGCTCTTGGCAGGCAGGCAGCAAATGGAGCCATGTCTCTGTGTGCGTGTGTGTGTGTGTGTGTGTGTGTGTGTGTGTTCCCACTCCAAACTCCCACAGGCACAAAACCTGTATGGATTTTCAGTGGAAATGCAAGTATGAAGGCTGATATGGTTTTATCTCTCTTGTGCTTTTGTAAAGAAATTTGATGATAAGGGTAAAGGATTTCCTGTGTTATGTACTGTCCACGGATATGTTTAACATATAGACACTCGTGGCCACAGTCTTCTCAGTTTATAACTAAATGTCTCCCTTTGATCATTGGATTTGATATCAGTGTTTAGACCTCTGTGGTGCATTACTGACACACAAGCCTCTAATCTCGGCAGAAGTGTGTTGAGAAATGCATTAAAAGCTCTTTCATGGACATTACCAATATGTTTAGAGGAAAACCCACAAAGGACGGTAAGCGTCCTTGGGAAAAACTACAAGAGAAGAAAGGAAATGCTGCGAAGCAAGCTTGAATCAAATGTGCTTTTAATGGCAGCCTTGCACTGTGTCACACGTCTGGATTTGTATGGATGTTAAGCAAATCATTCGTAGGGGCTATGTAGCTTCAGTACAAAAAGGTAGAAGCAGAAGAGGCTCACGCTCACTAATTTAAGATGAGGCCAGACAAGAAGAATTAGGGAAAAAAGGTTTGGAACAACCAGATTTGTCAATTATGGGGAGGTGTGACAGTGGTAATTAGGCTGACTTTTTAAAATGAAACATCCCAAAAATTCCTCAGAGAAAAGGCTGAGACTAACTACACCACTGCTGAATCCCCGAATATTTGCCACAAGCTGCTACAGTATGCTTTGACAAAGGTTTTACTGTTAATGGGTAAAAAATGTGAGTCATTTTGTGTTTCATGCTACATGGTGACAAATAACTCGACAAGTCACATGGCTCACATCCTGCTTCAATAAATTTCCCATGAGGATCCACAGGAAGACTTTACTTGATTGCAGCTGCAAATGCTAATAGAATGAAGTCTGAAAAAAAAAAAAAAAAAGTCTGCACACGGTAATGAACACGTAAAAAAAAAAAAAGTGCATAAAGAAATGTATCATTGCAAAATTAATCCATTCTCCTTTTTTGTTATGCAGATCACACTTAATGCAATTAGAGCGTATTAATGCTTGCTCTTGGTGCACTGGCACACAATATCAGCGCTAAGTGATTCACATTACTCATAATCCCATGACATGTCTGGAGCATGACGAGGTAACAAGCTCTGCTGCTGTGATGTCATCCCGTGCGCTGAAGCTCCACAGTCTGCAGGCCGCGATACCGCCAGGCCGCACTGCGCTCGCTGGCTCACTCATCCGAGCATTGCATTTCATTGGGAAGAAGCGCTAAGGCTGAACAATTATGGCAAAGATGATCATCACAATCATACAACTGGAAAATGTCCAATTAAGCAGTTATTAATCAAAACGATTCATCTCAATGATCTGAAGAAACAAATTCACCACACATCACTATTCCACAACAGCACAACTCTAAATGCTTTAATTATGCACGTGTTAGGATTTAATGATAATTAATTGTGAAAATCTAAATAGCATTTTACACACAATCGGTTGTCCTCTCCTGGATGAAAGTTGATGTCGAGTGTTTTTACTTCAGCTGTACAGAGAAATAAATCTGAAAAAAAAAAGTGCTGATGTTTTTAATTTGCTTCAAAATGAAGTAAACACAATGGCTCAGCGTAGGAAGGAAATGCTTGTGTTTGGATGACTTCATGGTTTGGAAGAGGAGCCTACGACCAGAGGACCATATGTCAGAGGTTGATTTAGTGACACCCGCAAATGCAGATTAATACTACACGTACCAGAATTTAGCATGCAGCAAACCCTCTTTTTAACCAGCTACTTTGCCAGAAATACTGTCCACCAAAGAGTCACTGGTGTATCTGTTTACAGCGCAGCGCAACAAACTCTTCTTGTTTTAAAAAAAAAGGGGTCAATAACGAGGGGAGCTCTCATATGGTTCTAGGAGAGTGAACAATATACAGTGAGGCTGATTTGGATAACATGAAGTTACAATGAGCAATGCTGATAACATTCATGCCTCATTTCCTGTGAATCCATGGTGCACAAGTAGGAAGTTTGACTGGCTTTTGCACAAAAATGTAGACAATAAGCAGTTTGAAAAATGAGATTTCATTTTAAATGCATTTTTATTTATTTTTGAAACTTTAAAGTGTAGCTTTAAAGGAACAGCTCAGCATTATTTGTTTCTTGCCATGAATTAGATGTTGATGTCAATACCACCCATCATATCTATCAGCTAAAGACAAAACTATAGATAGGAGACGGTTAGCTTGCTGCCCAAAGGTAAAAAAAAACACAGCACCTGGAGTGCTCACTCATTGAAATTCTATATCTTGTGCATCATGTAGCCTTGACATCACCGTAAAGCTACCAGGCAACCGGTGGAGGCTCCAGGAGCATCATCACTTTTTACATGGAGCCAGTAAACCTCTGTCCTCTTGCTTCAAATCTTTAAGCTAAGCTAAGCTAAACATCTCCTGGCTGTATCTTAAAATTCATTGGAAAGACATGCAAATGATATCGATCGTCTCATCTAACTCTCTGCAAGAATGCAAATAAGCATATTTCCCCAAATTGCCCTATTATGCCACTTTCACTATCCCCTCAAGGCCTGCTTTCCTCCAGGATCCTTTGAAAGAACTGAACAGAATAGAAAATGTGATCCTCTGGTAGTGGGACACTTTCCCAAACTATGAGGTCACCCCATCACAAGATTACTTCCTTTGCTTCACAGTTGTGTTTATTTCAATCTGAAGCAAATTAAAAACATCAGCACTGTATTTATATCAGTGTCTAGCTCAACTAAATGCACCCAGTGTCCGTCTTCTTCTAGGAAAACACAAGTGACTTCATTAACCTTTTCATTTATCTAAATATGTGGAAAAATAAAAATGAGTGCGACCATTGTCTCACTGGCTTGTGCACTTCACACCCCTCTCAAAAAAAGAGCCATGAGTAAACGCACCATCAGGCACAGCCGCGGACACCCGAGCAGTGTTTTTCTCTGTGTGCCATCAGTGTTACCAGCCAACTCTCACAATCCAATCCAAAGAGATAGAGATGAAATCATTCTCATTGCAAATTACTCACTGGTAGCGATTACATCACCGTGTTTCATAACAACTTCCACACTTACAAAAACCTTACCTTAGGGCTATGGAGCACCAGACGCTCTCTCTCTCTCTATCAAACACACACACACACACACACCATTGCCTTCCCTCATTACCATTTCATGACTCAGAGTAAATCCACACACACCTTTCCCTCTGCCAGGTGTGAAAATCTACTTGAATGCGAAACCTGTTGCATTCCACATGGATCTCAAGGTTACAGTGAGCAGATGTTGGAAAACAAAAAGAGGCAGAGCGATGCAAGACAGACAGATGATAAGCAAAGAGTGTGTGGGAGATAATGCCTTACCATGTGGCCTTGGGTGATGGACTTTTTCTCCTCTGTCCACGGTCTTAAATTAATGAGCTGCAAAAAAAAAGCAAGGCCTGCAGCGAGACTGATCTTCAGAGGCTGGCCACATACAGCTCCACTGTGCAATGCGGAGGATGCCTTTATCCAAAGCGCCTTACTGTGCCATGATCACTTTTTTTTTCTTATTGGAGGAATCGAAAAATAATTAGACAGTGTATGGAGCCACTCCACCTACTGATGTGAGGCCAAATTTGTTTAATCTCTTTCACTTGAAATGATGTCATAAAAATTTGTTTAAACCTTCATGTTTGGGTATGAAGAGGCAACATAACACCACATCTTAACACCCCATAAAGCTGATATGGTAAACATGTTAGAACATATTAGCCTATTTACACATCTAGCAGACACAGAGCTACATTAGCATTTATTTATAGCCCTGTTTCTGGCTACCTTCTGAATGTCCAATATTCACTTTTTAGCTCTGCTTTCCCTGGAAATCTTTAGTTCCTAAGCTGCTAAATGCTATGCTGTGTTCACCGGCTAGCTGACAGTTGCTTTGTCCAACGTTGAACGTGAGGCTTGTGGCAAACAGAACAGTGGGTTTGTCAGAGCTTTTTTACTGAAAGCAGCTGCCTGTTGAGGCCAAAAACAATACCATGAGAGCGGTGAGACTGAACCAAAACAGTAAAGTTATTGGCCGGACCAAAACGATGAGCTGAATGATGCTACGATGCTTTGTAGAACTGGGGAGAAGTGCAGAGTTGGGCAATAATTCTGTGGGGCTGTCATTAAAAGCAGCATCTTGCAAATTAATGCCATTCATTTGATCCATTGTTGATATCAAAATATTGACCAGTGCAGCTTTAAACTATTCAGAAGGATGAAGAAAAAACAAGTATCTCAAGCTATTCTGACTTTTAGTGCCCAGCATGGGTTCAAAAATCAATGGAGCCTACACTTGCCATAGCACTTAAGAGCATCTTCCGTTAGACCCTCCCTGTCTGGTAAACATCTTTAAAAATCCATGCCTTCAGTTTGCAACACAGGCTTTCTGATCTAAACTTGTAATCTCCACAACCGAGAGCTCCACCAGAGCCACAGAGACTGTTTTCACAGGCTGAGTAGCACTAACCAAGACTAGTGAGCTGATGGTCAAGTGCAAAATTGGTGGAGTGCTTTAATAGCAAGTATCACACTGAAGGGCAAGTACAGTCATTTAGAGAACAATATGAAAGAACAGAGTGCAGATTCAAATTCCTCATATAATTTGAGTTCAGTATCTTAAAGATACACCCAACTAACAAAATTTACAGTAAAGTACAGTAGACCTTAAATAAAAGTGTTTTGTTGTTCCCAGGTTTAGCAATTTAAAAAACACACTGCCTTAAAGCACACACCTTCTGTGGGTTTCTAATACCTCGTTGGCCAACTTTTATACCAACAGCTCACAAACTGATGGGGAAAATTATACTCTTGATGTGGCAGGTGTTTCCAGCTCTATAAAAGAGTGAAAAGTTCAACCATTCCACAATACACAGAACTGTGAAAACCACGGCATGAGCCACAGCGTCACTGTGACTGACAGGTGATAATGTCATCATTACTCACGTTTCATTGGAAAATCAGTACACATGAACCGTGGACGCTTTACGACGTTTCCTACAGCTTTGACGCACTTCAGGGGGAGAGAGCACATATTGAACCAGTCACTTCTAATACACAAGGGGGCACTTTTAAGCAGCAGAAAGTATGTAGCCAATGCTGGCCAAGCTCTCTGAGGAGCATTAGGGTTAAAAACAAAGCTCTTAAGACTCTGTTGGTGGAACAGTACCTGTTTGAATACCACTTTGGCTCTGCACCAACACCACAAGAGAGGAGAGGACTTGAACATAAAATTTAAAAGCGAAGCTGCCACTTTGGACCCCTCTGATCCCCAGGCCTTAGGTTGGACCGGCTGTTCAGAGGAGGTGGCTGCTGTCCACGTTTTTCCAGTGTGGAAAAAAAGAAAAAAAAAATGCAGCGAGATGAGTGAACGGAAACAAATTGCCTTCATCCCTCCACCTCTTGATGCCAACCATCCCCTACACACATCCAAGTAACCAGGCCGCCTTGCAAATGGTGCTCAGAAAGGGCTGACGAGTGCTTTGCGGCCACCATTACAAACATCCTGTCACATATGGTGCTCAGCTGAACATGCCAAGACACACTGTGGCTGGGCAAATATGGCTGCAGACCTGGGGTCAGGACAAATTGCCTCGCTGGGTGTCTTTGCCAGATGAGGGCCGCGGCTAATCAGCAGAGATGTACAAAGGTGTGGGCGAGTGGTGTCGACAAATAAAAGTTCCGAGTCTGCTACTTTCAGCACAGACGAAGTGAGAAAGAAGATACAGTATGTCAGTGCTGAAGGGAAGCAAAAAGACAATTAAGAGACAAGTGGTCTCTGTCTTTGTGACTGCAGCTTTGAGAAGACAGAAGGAAACAGTTCAATTTCCTCTCCGTTTCTACAAAGCAACTAAATCTGGCATTTCATTATATCAGCAATGAGCATACGCATAGTACAGTACAGGTAAAGGCTAAGATCCAACCCATAATGAGCATGTTAAAGCTGTGGGAGTCCAGCATAGTGTGAGTTCCACCATCTGTGCTACCGGGAACAATGGTGTTACAAATAAGAGGTGTGGAAGTTTGACATCAAAGCCTTGCAGCTCTTTTATTTTTAATTCCAAAACAAGAGGAACTGTTTGGAAAGAATTAGGTTCAAGCAGCCTGGCTCCAGATCTGAACCACCGCTCCTACCTTCAAACTGTTCAGCAGTTTCAGTTTCAATGAAATTGACGATGGGGTGGATACGTCAGCCGCTACTGAACACAGTGCCAGGCTGAAGGAAAGAAGAGAAACAAAATGGCGATGCTTCACTGAATTTGAATCCAGTCTCAAATCTGAATCCTTTCAAATCCCCTCCTGAGCCGAAACTTACTTAGCATACTTCCTCTTTAATGAGCTACATTCTCCAAATATTGCAGTTCCACGTTCAGAACGATTGCAATGGAAAGCTTAACATGTTTATCTGATATCAGTAGAAGTTTAAATTAAAGATTCTGGCAACACTGACATAACTGTGGCAGCAACTAACAGTTATGATCATTATCCAATTGATTAATTCTTTCCCATGATTAATTTTTTAATCAAACAGCACACATTGTACTATTGTAGATACGGGAACGAACAAATGATCTTTGGCCAAGCGCAATCACCAGCTTTCACAGAGCACATTCCACTTTGGCCTGTTTTCGAGTTACATACAGAATTAACATTAATTAGCTACAGCTGATATAACCTGCTACTGTCTGCATTAGTTATTTCATCAGGCAAAAACGGCAGTCAGTGCCAACGAAGAATGACTTCCCTAAATGCTCTGTACATTGCTCTTTGCTAATAGAAGCTCAGTAAGTAACTGTCTACTGGAACCCAACCCAAGCCTGGGTTTTTCCATCTTATTACTAACTGGGAATGGCACTTCTTGTGAAAAGACTCATTTCCATCTGATTAGGCAATATAAAGGCGTAAAGTTTAAAGAAATGGCCCCTTGAATGGAAGATCACTTCAAATTCTCTCCTGAATGGAGCACCAGGATATCATAAAGGGTACAGACACCATCTTACAACTGAAAGGTCACATATCTGAGAGCTGCAACAGCCTGTATCCATGAACAACCTTATTAATTAGCTGAACCCCCATCAGCTCACTCTCTGCAGATAACAGCATCCGTTAAATGCCATTAATGAAAAATTAAAATGTACATGAAAGCTGGACAAGTAGGCTTCTGCAAACCTGAGTGACAGTTGCTCTGACTATAATGTATTATGCATCAAAGAAGTGCCAATACCCCGTTGTTCTTCCACTGTGTTCAATAAGAGGTTAAAGAACAGGCGATGTCCCTGACAAGGCCTGCAGGGTCAGTGATCAAAGCCTTTACAACATGTTTTTGCACAGCAGCTTGACCTGCAAGCTTCGCTCGTCGCATGACCCCTCCACCCTTTTCCAAAATGACCTGAGCTCTGGGGTGCACATACAGATCAATACTAATGAATATAGTATCCAGCTTGGAGGCCGAATACAAGAAAAAAAGAGAGAAAAGGAGTGAATACAGAGGGGTGTGCAGTAAAAATCAAGGAGATCTGAAGGTAAAATTAGCGAGTTTAAAGAGTGGAACATCACAGATTAGACAGTACACCACAAATCCACGTGACGATGATGATTCATGAAGAGGGGGAATGTCCAGGCAAATGTTGGGTCAGATATTCTACACCTCTGGCTATGCACATCCTTGGTAAACTGCATAAACACTGCAATTACATGGTTACTGCAAAGGCAATTTTCCAGGATAATTAGCAATCCTCTATATCAAAATGAGGGGGTTTCCTAAATGATGATCCACGTACAGTATGTTATTTCTATTTCTGGATTTTGGAAAATGAAGAAGTACTTTCCAAAGATGGTTCAACCCATTACTGTATATCCCCAGGCTGTGGGTAAAGATTAGGTACTGGTTTCTAAGGCCATTGCGTCTTTGTTGGCATCCAGAAAGGAAATAAACTCAAATACAAGCCTGATGACAGACAGTGACCGAAATGGCCAACAGATGCCAAACAGCCAAGCGAATTCCTCATGAAATAATTGAACCTCTGAATAAACTATTTACAATAAAAACTGTAACATTAATACCGGAAGGACACAATGTTGGTGTCTTCAAGTGTGTTTTTAGCTTTGTTAGCTAAATTCACCTTCATTGTACTGGGATGGAGGCAGAAACCTCATGACCGGTATGGGCTCACTCATGGCTTGTTTTAATGGATCAGCTAAAATCAAAATCAGATCCTTCCTTCAGTGTCCTCTGTCGTGTTTGTCCCCCTCAGCCTGCTAGAGACGCAGCGCTATTCTCCTTTACCGCAGCCGACCTCTACGCTGCAGCATTTTGCTCGCATGCCAGTGAAAATTAGATCATGTAAATGTGAATTTGTCCTCACTCAACCAGTGAGTGAGTCCTGACACCCAGATTGGCAAAATAATGTTACACGCTACACTCCCACTCTAATTTCTTCTCATTAGCGAGGAGCAGAGTATAAAACATTCGGGCAGCAGCTTTTTGTTTATAGCCGGTGCAGATTGTCACTTTCACCAGTTACTAAAACAATCATTGTCAGCAGCGGCCCTAATTAAGGTTGATTCCGTGAGTAACCTGATGGCAGGCCAAAATGAAACTCTGCTGTGTGGATAAAGTGCTCTCTGCAAGCTGGTGTCTGCACTCATCCAAAGATCACTTGTGAGGGGAGAACCACCACTCTGACACCTCAATTGCAAGTTCTTTTTTAAGCTCCCACTACTCCTACAGAGTGAGAGGTCCTCTCTGTAGCTGACCACGTCACAACAATGTTCCCGTTAAACTTACTGATACAAATATCACGTCAACATTATGAGCTTCTAAATCTAATAGTTTTAAATCAGGACGTTCAGTATTTGGATGTAGTAGCTTGTGGAAAATAAAGTAGCTCATTGTTGTCATTACTTTGGTGTTGAACTGAATGCACTTAGCAATGAAAGCATATCATTTTGGGATCACCCCCGCCCCTGATGATGTCCAGGGTGAATTTAGAAATTATTCAGTCCTCAAACACAAGCGGGACATTGTTAATGACACAGTACCGCTTGTGTCTGTCTGCTTTTGGATGTGAAGATACAGTGTGGTAATTCGAACCCAGCACGAATTATAAATCCTCAAACATGCAATCCACGACTTCTGAAGCACATGATACTGTAAAATCTGAAGCATATGATACTGTAAAAGCACAGTGTTGGCCAGGAAACATAAGGGGGGGTGATGGTGTTGGTAAGCTGCTCATTTTAGAGACCCCAAGTCAATTACTTGTCAGCATGCTGCTCAGAACGAAGCAGAACATAAGGGTTTAACACAGATGAATAAGTCATATTGCATTTGTGGATCAAAGGCTTGTTGATTTTCACTTACACTTAAAAAAGAAGAAGAAGACAACTATCTGTTACAGCTGGTCTAAATAAGGTTAAGTTTTTATCACATTTATTTCTCTGGCATTCGGTGATGTTTTGAAGCTGCAGCAGCTTAAACTGGATGTTCTCGACAGAAAAGTGCTCATAATGTGAATTCCTTTACATACATTACAGTGTTACTGCACTCATTTACAAGTGAGATGCAACTGCAGCGACAGCTTGTTCACGACTGCCTAAAACCTGGACTCATCTATTAAATGAAAGATACAAATATAATGTATGTAAAAGACATGCAGGAGAAATTCATGACCCCGCATTTATAGTATTTTGCCCCTGCTGTTGCATCTTTATTGGCCTTTGCCTGGTTCTTACTGGCTCATCCTTGCGTGTGTTATAGCAAGGGGAAAAAATCTGCCTGGCATCAAAAACTGCTCTGTGTGGTGACAGACTACTGTAATGGAAAGCCTCTCACTCAACCACCCGGCCTCAACAGTACCAAAAAAAAAAAAAAAAAAAAAAAAAAGATTAAACTAAGAGGCAAGTGAGTGATTTCCAAAAACCACTAAAGACAGAACCACAGAGGCCTGCAGAGCCAAGAGGAGCTAAATGACATCAGCAACCAGCAGCATGAAGAGCTTTCCATGTTGCATTTACATTTTTATGTTTACATGGTCTGCATGACTCACAGCATGAGATGGTTCAGCTGCCACCTGATTGCCAGTCACATTCCTCTCCGTTGCATGCAAAAAAATGCCATCACTGAAATATCTAATATTAGGTTCCAGCTACCATGTCTAACCAGTGCTTGCCGTGGCAATGGATTGATCTGTGCATTCAATAACTTCAACCATCCGTGCGGGTGTGTTTGGTCATGCACTGAAAAATACTGGAGACACAGAGAGGAGGAAACCGACTGAAAGAGCGGAGGACATTCAGAGTCTGTAGTTTATATTAGTGGAGTTTGGGTTAGGGTTTTTGATGCATGTACAGTAAAAGCACACACTTCAAAGCTCGAGATAACACAGAAAAGTCTGTGGTGTAATCCATGTCACAGATTCAGCAGAAAGTCTATTAGATGATAACAGCAGTCAACACACTGCTTAGGCTTTTACAGGGCTGTACGTTAACTGTTCTGCACACAGCACTGATGCTGCAGAGGGTGTTAGCGTCTCTGAAAACACACATTTCCCTCCTGAATAATACTTGATAAAGATTCAAGACAGGAAGCACACAAAGAGGACAATATCCAATGTTTAGAGAGCATTAGATGCAAGAAAACACCCTTCAACAGAAATGGGAGCTGGAATGTTTGGGAAACTATCTCTTTGGAGGAAATGTGGAGAGTCTGCAATCCATTGACTTCTATTTCAGAGGTGCCCTCTCTTGGCTAATGTTTGGAGGGAGATATTTGACTTACTGCATAAAATATTTGGTTTTGAACTGCCAAGGGACCCACTGCTGGCCATCCTTGGGGCTACCCCAGAAGCAGTGATGAGCAGGAAAAGATATACTTGCTGCAGACGCTTCTTGCAGTAGCCAAGAAAGCAATAACTGACCCTCCAATCTGCAGCACATGGCAGTCAGTGGTTAAAGGAATTTACAAAATGGAAAAAAGAACTTTTATGCTGTGACAGCGAAATGCACAAATCACAGACCACTGGTCACCTTGGTGAGAGGTGATGGGGGAGGCATGCTTGGGAGGCTTTGGTGTTTCACCAGTTTGAAACCGACTGTTTAAAACAAAGATATGTTTGAAACGACTTGGTGGAAAACATTCTTTGTATTAGAGATGCCCAAAACCGATCCAGATGATCAGGATCAGGGCCGATCCAGGCATATTTTTAATGGTTTGGCGTTGACTGAACAAAAGCAGATCAAAATCCGATCCTTTCTTTACTCTACTGGAACTGCGTTTGTCCACCTCAGCCTGCTGCTGTTCCGCTGCTGCTTTCCTAAATGACAGCCAGCTCTATATGTGAGTGAAGGCTGGTGTGAGAACGTGAAAAATTATTTGGTCGCACCACTCATCAACTCTGTTCTGACACCCAGGTCGACAAAACCCAGGGATTCCCTAAGCGCTGACGCTATTCATCATTATCAAAGCCCTGTGTGCGAAACATTCAGCAGCTTCATTTTTACCCGCCGATGACGCTTTCAGGTCATATCAGCTGTCACTAATTAACACTAATAGCGTGAGTAACTTGATGGCAGGCCAAAAATAACCTTGGCTGTTGTGGATTTGTGTGTTTTCTGCCACCAGTGTCTGTGCCCTGCCAAAGAAAAAGAGTTTGTGTAACTGCACGGAGTGTTTCTGCAGTCACAGCAGCTCCAACGGAGTGATACACCGTCTCTAGCAAATTGCATCATGACAGTTTCTGGAGTCGCATTCTACTCATTAAACTTTCATTTGTATCATATCAATGACTTAAGCTCATAAACTGTGGAGGTTTGAATTAGGACCTGCAGCATTTGGATCAAATAGCTTGTGAAAAAATAAGGTATGCTAAATTTGTAAGGCTACAGCTGTTATTTCAATGTGTCAGATATATTTACCTAAATGCTGGTTAAATGTATAAGTTTTGGACTGGACCAGTATCAGGAGCCAATATTAAAGGGCTTGGATCAGGGACAAAAAACATTATCTGGACATCGCTAGTTTGCATGTTGGCTTTTATACCGATGAAGCAAAACAGATATATTGTAACCTGCTGATTGGTGAGCTTTGGTGATGCTGGGAAGCAGATCTTTCAAAATTTGGATGGAGCCAGATCAGCTGTTTTTTTCCCTGCATCTGGCCTTTATGCTAAGATAAGATGCCTGTGTCTTGGTTGAAGCATCAGATTGAATTTGGTCGTAATCTTCTGATACTAACTATTCTTTCTTTTTGTTTGACCAGTAGCTCAAATTAAATTACACATACAATGATATATTTGAAAGTTTTTGCGTGACTTGTTTCCACACGAATCATAATTCCTACTTCACCAGGATTATACAAAACAGTCATTAAATCTTGATTGCTAGAGGATTGCGATCAGTATTCTTAGATGGAAGATGGTGACACCCTGATTCACCCGAAGCTGCTGAACAAGTCTTACTTTCATTTCCCTCCTGTCAGCAGGGGATAACACTGTATCTAAGAAGCAAGCATCAACCTGATATATTTAACCAGGTCAACAGATACAGAATGTCTAACCAGGTCAGGGTCCTGACAAATAGGACAGTAAAGGGAAGACAGAGACAGAAAAGGAGAAAGTCAGACAGGATTTTATCACCGTTGGAGGTCTGCCCCATTGTTTATTAACTCCCTGACCAAAGATGCATATCAGCAGGCCAGATTTTTAAGTGCTGGCATGCGCCCACTTGGCAGAGGCTTCCTTTACATCACCCGTCTCCCTCACTCTGTTCTGTCTCTGCTGCCGTCAGTTAATGCGCGGTCTTATATGGTGGTTTACAGGCAAACCATGGCATGTTAAGAAACCAGACAGCTCATAATTGCTTCATTATCTATTGTTAGAGGCAATTACAATAAAGGCATCAATCTAAAGATTTTGAGAAGGAAGCAGAGCAAAGTAATGCTCCTGATCTAGGTGAGGTTAGTGGTTCTGTTGCGTTTTGTAACCTAAAAGCTGGAGCACTCACTTCTGAGGCCACAAGTTTATACTAAAGTTTTTGAAAAAATGGTTGTCACATAAGATGCCCTGTAGCGGCCATGCTGGAGGTCCTCAACTCTTGGGTAACAACACCTGACTGCATTCAATCCTATTTATGTCTCAGCTTTCCAATGAATTCAACACAACTGGTGAATTTTCTGTCAGGTTGGTACCATAGTTGTCAGTCAGCTAACATCATTGCTTTGCTGTAAGCACAACAAATGTATTTATCAAAAGCCGGTCTGTGTTCGCTGTTAACATTATTTGCTTTGCTGAAAATCTGCTTTAAGCTCGTTATTAAGCTATGAAACAAAGCATTAATCTCATCTACTTCACTCCTTACAGATGAATCCCACTGCAGTTTAACAGCATTCAATACAAACGTTCCCTCTGATTTACAACATGTGAAAATGAAAAGTTCTGTGGTTCAGCTTGTTTTGAAGAAAAATTCATTAAGAGCCACAAAATTTGACATCTTGGACTTCACAGCTCATTGGCTCTGACAAATTTCCTCAAAGGTTTGGTTCCTCTTCCAACAGCACCAACACAACCGCTGTATCATTACACATTACTACACTGAGCCAGAACAGCAATGGAACAGGATACCATCAATTGATCTCTAGAGTTGGTCTCATTTCTAAGCTGCTATTAGTTATTGTTACTGTACATTACTGGATGATTTGAGTGACAATGAAACTTTGCTGCAAAAGATGACATGTGGTACAAAGACTGTGAATCAAGGGCTTCTGCTGTTCTTGAAAACCATTAAAGCCTACAGTACATCTGACATCCCGTTAATCAAATGGTGCAGACACATTTTTAACTCATCACACACAGATCAATGAGGGGCCACCAGTCCATAAGGCCATGACAGGAAATGCATGGCTATTCCAGCATGATAACCTCAAACCACATCAGGCAGCCAGTGAGCGCGCCTGTATCCAAAATGGTTGCATACGCATCCTGTCAATCCAATCGCTAACAAAGCAGGGGAGCCTAGCTGCAATGAGTGTCTTCTGACGAGCACAGCGTCTGGGACAATAGTTGATGCTGAATGAGTAATTGGATGAGATGCTTTGCTGTGTGACACGTGTGCAAATGTGTGAATGTGTGTGTGTATCAGTCGGAGATTAAAGGGTTTGCGGTGTCATCTAGGCCCAGAGGACATTAGCAGCGACACCACCAAAATGAGAGGGGAAATGATAAACAAACTAGAGTTCATTCTGTATGCATGAGTTGCTGCCCATGGGCCTCAGAAATGCTGCATTTGTGCCATTTTCACTTAACTTTTGAGCAAATACAGCCACATTATCAAAGTGGACGGTTATTTATAGCTTTTGATGACAACAGCAATATAAACTGTTGTGAAACCAATGTCACCAAAACATGTGAATAAAGTTATTGTGATTTTTACAGTGTGGACATTGCTAAGCACAGGTGGTAAGTAAACACAGGCAGTTACTGGATAACTTCAGTGTCATCGTTCAGAATTTGCTATTTTCAAATGCGCTGTACTTCCAAGAAGGTGATCTGACATTTCTTTTAGTTTGAAAATGTTGTGGATGTGTTTGAGGGTATGCACAAACACTCCCCCACACACATGCAAAAGCTAGTGGCAGAGGAAAAGAATGAGTTGCATGGACAGATCATGTTTTCATAACCATATCATTTTTTCTTTTCTGAATTTCAAACAGAATTTGGGACAGATCTGCGGTTGTGTATCGTTGTAGCCAAAGCTCTGGCTTTGGAGCCGCTTCCCACCACACATCTCCCAACAGGAAAACAACACAATGTGACTTTGAACAATCATCTCCATTATTAAAAATGGGGCCTTTGCTGTGTTACATGATGCCACTGCTCCTTGGTCCTGAAGCTTAGGACGTGTAATTCTATATTTTGTAAAAATTTAATTTCCTCCCCCACCTTTATTTCAGGTGTGGTGGTGCACCTCCACCATGAAAGCAGCACAGAAAACCTTGGTGTAGCTGACCACAAAAAAATCTCATCTGCCCTTTGACTTAATATGCATAATGTAGCCTGCCCATACAGTGTCAAACTAAAAATAAGGCCATGTTCACATCAATCCTTGTCCCATGGGTGAAAGTCTACATTTCATCTACCTCTACTTGCGCTGAAAAGTAGCCTTCTTTACTGCAGAATATAAAATATTACAGACTGTGATTGTGTGAGTGCTCGCAGATCAGTGATTTTTCATGTAGCCTCAAGCTGTTCACTTCTTAGCACAGATAAAGAGGTTTGCATCCTCTGGCACCATCACCACAGCTCACGCTTTGAAACATACATCGAAAGATTAACATGTGGCGTTGCTAACCTAAAGTGAACTCACACAACCCCCACCCCCGCCGAAACCTCATGATTCATGTGAGCCACGTTCGGTTTACCCGCAGCTAACCCCAAGTGCTAACCCACCACTGCTTTGATGGTACGATTGATGCCATGCTGATTGTTGTACGAGGAGAAAAAGTGGTTGCCTTCCCTTTGTGTCAGCAACATTCCCTGGCCAGAGCTGTGGCCAAATCTTCCCCAAGACACGCATGCACACATACACCACTACTGGTTATGCAAGTGAAATCACACACACACACACACACACACACACACACACACACACACACAGCTAGTTGAACAGAAGTGAATCCAAACAATAATTTCATATACAAACTTGCATGTACAAACAATACTAAACACAACCCAAAGCCTGAGCTCCAAGGACTCCTCAGGGGCACAGCGAGCATTTAATACTTTCATAATGACATGTTGCATTGTGCAACAGACAAATGCACTGAGAGCTGATTAGCACCTCCCGAAGTCTTCAGGCTTTGCTCCCTTCACATACTGAGAAAGACAGACGGCACGAGGAGGCAACTAGGTTAATGAAACGCGTTGATGGGCCTTTGAACGCCACCAACAACCACGTTAAAGATCCAAATGGAGATGTAATTCTAATTGGGACTGAAGCTCCCGGCTGATGTGTGATAAGAGCCTGTGATGTGGAGTAGATGTGCCAAGAGAGAACAGCGCAGCACGTCATGTTGAAGACATGGGGCTTGCAGAGACAAAAAATGCAAATCAGCCGCCTTTATTTCCTGGAATAGGTGTATAGATGTGTGTTAGAGAGTTAGCAGATAGCGAGACCCTAAGGGAGACACAGCGAACGTGCCGAATTCTACAGTTGGTACATGTTCGGAATAAAAAAAAAATGTTTTAAAAGAAGGAAGATGTAGTCACAAGGGAAAAGTTTGGGTTGTTTAGTATGTGGCTGCAGATGGGATCCCACAAGTATGACTTCTTTATCAGTCCTCTTTACTCCACCAATCATTCCTTTAATTGAGGTGGAGGCTTTGCATGTGAATGCTGCAGGCATCTGGCAAAAGACCATCTTCATCTCCCTGCAGTTAGCATGTAATGTGCCTGCTTCAGCACTTGCCTTTCCACTACAACATCATTAAACCGCCATGCCGTTCATCATTTCTGATTTGCTCCAGCAAAAGCCTGTCCGACGCACATCCAAGTCTCCTTTCTCAGTGTTTAATACACACCCATTTCAATGTCAAACTCCCCTTACAACAAGCAGGGAGATGAATGAGCTTGATGTAAGTAAGAAGCGAGCGTGGATATTACTCCTTAGCCTGCCACATTCAGACTGATTCATGATCAATCCTGTAGCAAATGCCATAAAAATGCAGATTCATGTCATTTGTGTGCTGTACAATGCCGATGTTTCACATTAACATATGAGCTTGAGTCAGGAGAGAAAAAGGTCCATTTAGCCCACTGATACACTTACTACACATAAGAGCAAATAGATGTTGGCTTTATTGTCTCTTCCTAAGCAGCTTCAAGCTCCCAGTCTATTTTCATCTTTTCTCTTAGCCATTCCGCTGTAGCTTGTTCCTGCCACGTCGCTGGCATTTCGGCCATCCAAGTAAAGACCCTGTTGTCAGCCCTGCCAGTCAGAAGGAATGCAACATGCCCGTAGTCAGCACTATTACATCAGCTTCAGTCAGGGCTCAGCTGGTTTGGATCAAAACCACAGTTTGCCAGAGAATGATGGAAGCGTTTAGAGCATTTAATTGACACAGTGACACTTTAAACCCAAACAGAGCTAAGTCTTAAAGTTACTGCTGAGGCTTGAACTAAAACAGCGGCACCATGGCACTGCGGTGGACAAAAAATTGGCACTTGAGAAAAAGTAGTCGGAGAATAAAGAAGGAGCCACTCTCCCTCGCTTCAGCTACTCTTGCGGAGCTGACCGATAGTCGAAAAACATGTTTGCTCGCAACAGCTCCATATTCAGCAGACTGTCAATGTGTGGGATTGTGTGAATCCAAAGTGGGATGTTGCTGGCAAAGAAAATGAGCGCTCTGGCTTTCTACGGACCAGCAAAGGTTAACAGACACACCGGCCGACGGAGGCTGTGGCAGGACTGTGTCAGATGTCAACAAGGCGCTGGTGGAATCGTGGGTTGTTGGGACAATGGTGTGAAAGGTTAGTATCCACAAACAAGCAGATTAGACTACTCTGTATTAATCTCCATCTGAAGCCCTTTACATCAGGCATCCATTCCAGTCCATAGCGTCAAAGCCAGGTCACTTTAAAGGAAATTCAGAGTCCCTCTCAACACATCACTTTCACCATTATCTCCCTACCAAACAGCCCTGATCCAGAACATCAGATACATTCTCTGGGAAGCACGAATATCAGCACAAAATTTCATAGCAATCTATCCAATGGGTGACCAACCAAATGACACTGCATCCCTGGTGACAGTGTCAGAGTAATTTTCTACCATGTTTTTATTTACAAGGTTCATTATGTTCAGCTCGAAGCAATTGTTCCCTCAAAAACCAATCTCGTGCTACTGTACCAGAAACAAACAGCTTATTTCCCTGCAAATGTTACATCTTTGCACTTCTAAAAAAGTTGCTGTGTGTTCTGCTTCAAAGACACTGTTGACCAAAGTTTTCAGGAAATTAGGCCCTGTTGCCTCAAGCACCTTTTTTTTAGAAAATGCTGCCTGTAATATGGAGACAAATGAGCCACTGGCGACACTCTACATTTGTTTTGCAGAACGGATTCAAAGCCTTCACATGTCTCAACACCTGGAACAAATGGCATCTTTAGCATGAGCAGCAATCCTGCCTGTACACGTAGGTTCACCGACTGAATATCCATGAGGAAAAAATGCAATTGTTTCAATATAAAGACATAAAAACTAAAGTAGCGATGACGCTGTCAAAAGTGCCTGAAGAGTCCAGTTTGACTGTTTTTCCCTCCCCTATTCCTTTCCACTGCGGCTTCACCTCCGAGAGGATCAGTTGAAAGTCCTAATATCAAGGAGTCTAAATCTTCATTTTCCACACCAACCTTACAATCTCTCATTGTACTGCACAATTTATCCACAGCTCCCGGCTGCTCGGGGACGCAGTGCCCTATCTGTCATGACAAGTTCATTCAGCATCCTCAAAGAGCAGCTTCACAGGCCATCAGTGTCATGAAGCTCTCTGCCCTGAACACTCACTGGTGACAAATAATCCCCCTCCCACCCTCTCTTTGTGTCTATTCCCTATTCTCTATGTCTGGAGACACAAGGCAGCCTCTGTGCATTGATTACACAGTACAGTAGCTTTTGTCTTCAATTCTGCTTTTTTACAGCAGCCTTTAATTCTGACTCTTCGGTGGTGTCAGAAAAGCTTTGCAGCCAACTCTGTGAGCATTCACAGGCATCGTGCAAACCGACTGTAAAAGGTTAGCCCAGATTCCCTGCGAGTCAGACAGCAATGCACAATCTGGCAGAAGAACGTTCAGCTATTGATTAGTCAGTTTTGAGATAAACTAATTATTAATCCATGAGAGCATCAAATGGTGTCCCTCCAGGTACTACTTAGGGCCCGATTAATCAAACGAGACTCTCCCCTAAAATGACAATAGAGCTAATCGATGCTGATAGGAGAGCATGTCGCTGCTCTCCATCAAGGCCGTTAAACCCTTGTCAGTGGAGGTTTGTCCTAATTTAATCTGACACTTTAAATGAAATATCTTCAGCCGTCATTGATCTCGGTGAAACGCTACCCTCATGATCCAACACAGACATGACCCAAGGGCACAAGAAGAAGTTGTAAAATGAAAGCTGTGACATGAAAGAGAAGGAAAGAAGGGAAATGAGGAGAGTGGAGGGGATAGGAGGGGAGGCAGAAAGTTGTTAACGGCTAACAAAACCATGTGGCGAGGAATCTGCAGAGAGCAAAGAGAGTTAGAAAAGCAGAAAAGAAGAAGAAGAAGAAGACGGATCTAATGAGGAAAAGGAAGAAAAAGGGAGAGCGACAGGACTTGAGATTGACTGGAAGTACAATCAAAGTAGTCTGGAAGGGGCAGACGATGTGGAGAGACAGTGATAATGGAGAGGTAAATGGAGGGACCTAAGCTGGAGATGGGGGTCGAGTCCCTCAGGGTTCACCGCCGCCCCTGTCAGATCCGTGCACCACAGCTGACTGCTCGCAATCAACCTCAATGAACTGTTCAACCCCAGCACATACCTGCTCCACATCTCATCGCCTCAAAACTCATGTGAAGTACCCAGCTACTCATCTTTTAGCGCTGCCACAAATGTGAATGACACCACTTCTCCGTGCATCAGAGAATATATGAAATGAAATCTTTCTATATAACGCAGGTATGATACCCAAGTTCAACAGAACAGAAAAACACTAAAAGCTGCCTAAAGACAAACATTGCTAAAGAACTTTGCATGAATGAAAATCCTTTAAAACTAAGCAGACTTTTGAAGCCAGCTGAGCACTCTGACCTACAGACACAGTTCTGTCAGTACCAAAGAAAGTGTTGAGGTTCAACACCCGGCTCCAGTGCTCGGATAGAAATATCTGAAAGTAACTTGGTGACAGTTGAATCATCGCAAACACAGAGCAGAGAAGAGATAAAATGTCAAAGATTACAAGCTGAAAAGCAGTGCTGTAGAGAAGATGATCTTAGTCAACTCCACATCAACTCAACAAGCAGCTCTGCTGGAGTTCAAAGCCAAGACCACATCCAAAGAGAGCTGAGACAAAGTCAAGACAGAAACCAGAGCAAATAAAATGTGATACAAAACCACGAAAGCCAGCAGAAAGAGCTTGTGCCTTTCTCAACGTAAAAAATGGACGGGGTTTCAGCCAGATCATAAACTAAAAATTCATTAAAAACCAAAATAAAAAGACCAAATAAAAAGAGCACTTTTTATTTGAAATTCAAACTGCTCGAACGTGGGGAAAAACTGAATGTTCCGCCTTGTCTGAATTTTACATTCAGTGTAAGCCGACAGTGTGCATGTGTGCATGTACAGTAAGTTCATGTGCAGGGGGCATTCAGAAAAAGCACTGTCCTGTTCGTCCATTGCACGCCCTATTGCCCAGTAACAGCAAACGAGGCTACTGTCAAAAGGTTTTGTTTTGTTTTCTGACATAAGAGCTAGCAAGCTGAGCTACAGCTAACGGTAACATCAGACTGTCACATCAGTTAGACAGCAGCAGCACTGAAAATTTAACATCAGTTCTCCAGCTTAGTTAAAATGCATTACTGCATTCAAATGGATTCAGACAAATCACAATATTGCCAAGAGCAACATCCAGATTGCAAGAGCAGCAATTTTTTGATAAAGGTAAAATACAGAAATGCCCCAGTGTACAAATCACAAGACTGTTTGATACAGACCATGTTAAAAATAACAGTATTTTTTCAACCTTTCCCATTCCCAAAGAAATTGTGCCACATATCGCAATATCTGTGAAAATGATTGCATTATTCAGTTGTGCAATTTGCTCAAATATGACTTTGCAAAATTGAGAACCATTGTCTAGAACTATCCTTTAAGATGCCTCAGCAAAAAAATAATCGATAAGTCGATCGACAGGAAATTAATCTGCAGCTATTTTGATCATCGCCAAATAGTTCAATCATTTTTCTGACAAAAATGGGAAATATTCTAGTTTCAAATGTGACAGCAGATCAAAAATCAGTAATGCTGAAAGACAACATAGAAAAGGTGGAGACAAAATGTATCTTTAAAAAATGTTTGTAAGCAGAAAAAAGTACTTGAATCATGTCCGAACACACTGGACCCCCAAATACTGTGAAACTCAAAGGAAACAGACCTGACTCGGAGACAACAAAACCCGGTCTTCAGAGCAGCATTCAGCACAGTTAATGACTTCTCTTGGGCTAATCAAAGTGCTTACTTAAGCAGCTTCATTCACCCTACCAGACTGCATCTACCCTCAACACGACTGAAGAGTCCTGGCATGCTATCGTGCCTGCCTACAGGGTTGATAGTGAGCAAGGCTTAGACAAATCTCTCTGGTAGGGTTATTAGTATTCCCTGGGGGTGAAATCCTGAGCCCTCTCAATTCTGCAGACTCTGGCTGAATGAATGAGGGGGTTAACACTATCAGAGGGACCACAGCCAGCTCTGGCCCCACACTGGTCCCGTGGGATGGGACACCAGATGCCGCAGCATCTCACTTGTTACACAATCAAGGAAATAACTGGTGCGCCTGACTTGAGCGTGTAATTCAGTTAAGGGCGATAAAGAAGCCGTTATTATTCTCTAGGATAGTGGGACATGGTGAGGGCGACATGGTGAGGGCGACATTTTCATGCAGCAGAGAAGAAGAAAGAAGATCATGAAAGGAAGCTTCAGAAACATGACCATGGGCAACTCTTCAGAAAATCTGGATTGAAGCTCTTCCAAGATGAAAAAACACTAATTTCCTCAGACTTTTCAGTCAGTTGACAGTTACCTCATGATTTTTATTTTCTCCCAGAGGCATTACCATCTTCCTACAGGCACTTGGATTTGCTATACTCATAAGCATTCCACTTCAAATTTACTGTATGATTACTATGGATTTTTTAGTTTTCATGACATTTTGCTTCATTGGTTTCTTATCAGATGAATCTTTATAGCCTCATACAGATGAAAATCAATCCTGCAAGCCAGTGAATCTATTCAGCCGTCTATCATTAAAAATGTTCCAGGCAGTCATGAGAGCTGCCTGCGAGTGACAATAGAATAGGATGAGCCCTAATCCCCGTCTGTGTCTCATAAAGACAAACCTCAGAAAACAGTTCTCCCCAAGGTAAAATTTCAGTAAATAGTAAAAACCTGTAGGAGCATCCTCAGCCTGGACTGGAGGCATCCTGCAGACGCTGTAGATGGAGCAGAGGGCAGTGTGGTGGAGAGAGCTGGCAGTGCTGTCTGGAGGTCTGCAGCGCCACATGAAGTTTGTCATTGTGAAGGGAGGCAGAAACAAAAAAAACAGGGAAGCAGCCCACACCAGGGTAAAACCCTCTTTGACTCAGTGTGCACCAGCTGTACTTCAATGCATAACAAGTTATTTTAATCATGATTCAACTAGTGTCAATAGAAGGATGCACCTTAGTGGGCAGCATCAAGTGATAAGAATGGGTACAATTCCTGTTTGCCTTA
Organism: Chaetodon auriga; assembly: GCF_051107435.1. Taxonomy (NCBI): domain Eukaryota; kingdom Metazoa; phylum Chordata; class Actinopteri; order Chaetodontiformes; family Chaetodontidae; genus Chaetodon; species Chaetodon auriga. The sequence continues at coordinate 4,859,062 of NC_135095.1, read as the reverse complement.
TAAGTCTCAGTTAGTCTGCATCTTTACTCAGAGCTGCACTGGTGACTGAGAACAATTTGTGAAGAAGCCTTTAAGCATGGCTTCCGAAGTAACAGTCACTTTCCCGTGCATCACTAAAGCGCCTCGTTCATCTGACAGCACCTTCCAGAAGTGGTTTGTATATTTACACCCAACGTGCAGCCACACTCATTTGCAGCAGGTGCAGTCAATCTGGAACAATCCATACTGTGCGTTTTCTTTTGTTCATTCCCACAAGCCTCTCCGGGCGCTTTCCAAGCCAGCAACAAGGCACTAATTGGCAAAATCCCACGTTTCTCTTTCCAAATTAATGCAAAATTGTCTTACCTGGTGCCCAGCAGCTGAAGAGGGGAGGCTCTCTGTCTTTACCGCAGCTCTTTATTTATACAAGCAGACCTAGGCGGCTTTTTTTTAGAGGAAGCACAGCGTCGGGAAAAGCAGTTTTAGGTCTCCTTTAAGATGTTCCTGGAGAGCAGGGAGGCAGGCTGTCAGCCCGGGTATCTGCGGGAGAAAGAGCTGTGTTCAGGCTGAGAGAAAGCGGCGGCCGCCTGCAGACCTCGGAGCGCCAAGCCCGTCTGAGCGCTCAGCGGGGGAGTGCAGCTGCGCGGCCGGACACCAGGTGGCGGTGTGGCGCACCAAATCCCTCACAGCGGTGAGCCGTGGAGAGGGTGCCCCGTGTGCTGGAGAGGCTGTACCACCAAAAAGACTGCACGAACAATCAGGACAAGAGTCCTGGGAGTGGTTCAAAAGGGTCGCAAGCTCTCCCCTGTTCCCTCCACAATGCATCTTCTCAGGTGTGACCACCGCATCTAATCTCCATGCACATCACATGGCTTGAATGCACACCTAAATTCGTGTGAAAATGTAAAATACATGCTTTAGCGTGTGCATCAAAATGTGGTTAGTGTGTCAACAGTATACAAGCACAGGGGTTGCAATTCTTTAGATTTTCATTGTTTTAATGTGCCTTTGTTTCCTTTTGCTGTTTTAATGCAGTGCGTCATCTTCAGCGCAGCACTTGCCTCTGTTTCAAGGGTGTATACAAATAAACCTACCATGCTTATTTTAGGCCAACAAAATAGGAAATGTATTCCTCCATGCTGTTTTGTGTGGGGGGGCTTTCAAGCAGTATTTAGACTTTCATATTTGGAAATGACATTTACAGAAAGCGCATGGAAAAAAACATGAAAAATCCAAGTTTAAAAAATTGGGACTGGTGAGGGGTGTGCTTGGGGTGGACTCGTGGCATCAGCATTTGTAAAAATCCTGGTGAAACAGAAAAAAAGGCAATCCTGTGCAGCATAAAGGGACGGCAACTTGCATTTCATTGTGAAACTCTGTGCTGTAGAATGACAAATGAACCTTGAAGGTATGTGTTCCATTAATACATTGTTAATACTGGAGCATCAGCGCGTAAATAGCATTTAAGTGTTGCACTTGGTTGATAAAGAGCCGCTTTTAATAACTGTATGTGCTCCAGGGAAGTGGTTTAACCTTTAACGATGCATTCTATTGTACAAGCTTGTGTTTCTTTGGAAAAATTCCACACTGAAAAGAAACTAACAGTCGAATGCATGTTTCTTTCTACTGTAGTGGAGAAGAAGTATTATGATATGAAAATATTAAGTACCTCAACACTGACACAAAACAAATATGAGCAAATAGCGTAAGAAAATCTTTGTGAAAAAATAATAAATGCATAGCAGGGCTTCAGATATGGTCTGAAAATAAAGATGTATTCCAATGTTTAAGTGTTGGTTGGTTGTTCTTGGAAAGCAATGCTAGAGTATTAACTTTATATATGTGGCTTACAGCCAGCAGCCAATCAGCAGTCAGATCGTGCCAATCAGAAGTCTGGACCCACCTGGCTAATGAAATATAATGCAACCTTGGCACAAGCAAACGCTATCACAGAAAGAAACAGCCCTATTACCAGTGATTGACAACAACTTCGCCACTTTTATTTTGTTCTGCAGGGAAAGCACTTTGCCACCAGCCCGTCTGGTCTGAAAGCAAAATTGGCTGGAGGATGTAAAACAGAACACAGTGAAACATTTCAGAGGATTTGTCTAATAGGCTGATTAACAGCAACACTTCCTGATTTTGTTAATAGAAAACGTGATTCAAGCAGCACCAGGTTTCTCTCAAAAAGCATTTGCAAATGATTTGTTGTGACAAAGTGGATGAAAACACACCCTCTGTCACCGTTTTTTACTCATCTGACAGCTATGATCTGGTTTTCCTGCAAAGCCACAATTACTACTATTCTTACTACTCCAGATTTATCGCACATTCTATTTTACCATCAATATTTCCCGGTGAAATGAACACAACAAGTGCTGTTTCAGTTCAGTTATAGTTTATTGTTTCAGTCTTTTTTTCTTGAGGGGATTACAAGCTTGTCTTGATCTCACTCAATCATTCTTCTGCCTTCTCTTCTTCTTGATGTTTTCAGGCTGACCTATTCGCATCATGCTTTCCCAGGAGGGAAAGCAGGGCAGCAACCAAACACTTCCTGCTTTTATGCTCTTGGTGATGTCATCAGCAGTGTCACAGGTTACACCAATGAAGTAAGTAGCAATGTATAGAAGCTGCTGCTGATCAAAGTGTACATATTCATACATATCTGTCGATTCATGGGCCAGCATGTAAAAACAAATAATTACAAGCGAAAGGTTATGCTTTGATGTTTCAGTATATCAGTAGGCCTCCGAGCTGATGGCAGCCATTCTTGACAATGCATGTGTTTCCACCAGAAGTGCCATAACACGTTTGCAGCAGAGAATACACGAGTAGTCTATTTTTGATGGATAAAGCTGCACGCAGCAGCAGGAAGTCAGACACAGGAAAGGCATAGAGAATCCATGAAGTAAAAAAAAAAAGAAAAAAAAAGGGTCCTTATTATGTATAATTGTATCCAAGGCCAAGTTTCAAGCTTTTCATGACCTAGATGAGCAAGAGACAGAGCTGGAAAGCAGGTGTTCCTCACCCAAAACAGTGTGTGAGTAGAACAACTCATTTGAGAACAGTGTTTATTAAATGCAGAGCACAAATTCTAATGAATAATTTCGACTCCTCCTGGGCTTCGTGCGCTGTTGTACACCAGGTCAGTTTTTTTTTTTTAGCTCTGAGAATCATCTGGTGTTTACACATGAGATCAAGACGCTGAGGCGCCCAAATCGCACTGGATAGATACAGAGGTCAAACTCTTATTTTTCAGTGTCTTGCTGCAACACGCAGTGGAAATTCATGGACAAAAAAAGGTACTTAATGCTCCTGTAAAGTGATTACATGAGAGGATAATGCTTCAAAATGACCTATGAATTCACTTCATTCTCATGTACAAGTATATGAAAATCACAGTAGAAATATTCCCTCATAAAATCTAGCAGACGATACAAAAACATCTGCACATGTAAACGATTTAGAAACAGTGTATTAGTATGAACAGTGCAGTATCACCTGATGTGCAGCCTGTCTGTATGCCTAATCTACTAATTAGGTTAAAAATAACTTACTGAATTTAGAGTCTAATTCTAAGAGACTAAGCGAAAAATATCTCTGAAACTGAAATAAGTTTAAGTCAAAACAAAGTCAAACAAAAAGGGAGCAGTGGGCCGCTTTTGTTTTTGAAATTGGTGGTTTCTTTTGAAACTTTTCAAGAGATTTGAATGCAGAATCCCCCTGTGAAATGTGTGCTTTGATACCGCTTTATGTGTACGTCTACTAGTACAAATTGTTCTCTATAAATCACATTGGTAAACACATACACTGTAAATGAATCAGTGAAAATATGAAATTGAAACACTGAGGACAGACAGACTGAAGCCAGTATGTTATTTGATGCATTGTTTCAGTTGCAATGGACAGAGAAGACACATGGGTGCTAACGCTGCTGCTCACCAGGGTCACGTGTCTGATGTACAATCTAACATGGTGTCAACAAAAGCTATTTAAGGAAAACAGTCAAATACTGATTTCATGTTGAATTTTAGGATGGGTCGATATAAAGATCGCCACTCACCAAATAAAGGCTTGTTGGAGGGGCTGTAGGTATAAGACACACTGTGAAAGGGTATGAAGAGCATCCACACTAAGCAATATTCATTTACTGATTTAAATATCAGGGGTTGATGGAAAGGTGGAAGAGCCAATGAGCTGCATGTTTGCTACCAGGAGTGTGTCAGTGTAAACTAACACAGGTTGATAAAAGAGCCCATCTTCATTTTAAGAAAATAATGGAAAAAAAATGAACAGAGACCCTTCTGTAAACTGAAGAGAAACTTTATTTCATTGCTATTAAAAAAGGCAGTTTGATAAGACATTCACAATTTGTTTTGAGTGCATGTGGTTTCCATGGAAACCACCTTGATATATTCAAAGATGTGGACTTCAACAAGATTGGATTTCCTCACAGAGATCACACACAGGCTTCCACAAACACTCACACACACACACACACACACGTCTCTCTCCTCCACACACACCTGCCTGACCTGCTCTCTCGTGTCCTGACTAAATCACACCACTAGAGGGAACAAACCCAACCATTCAACTTATGATACACAAAACATTAAAAAAATACTATTAAAAAAGTACTAATATTTGAATCTTGTCTGCCTTGGCTTTGTGCTGGCCCAATCCCAACAAATGTGACATTAATTAACTGATTAAATATTATTTTGTTATCGCCAATAGTTCTGGACCTCTGACCTTGAATGAAAATCAGATGCGGACCTTTGAGCGATAAGGCTGCTGTGAACTTATGTAAAGGTTAAACACATTGTAGTAATAAGATTTATGTCTGTTATGATGACAAAATGCTATTTTTATCATGCTCTCTTTCTCACATGCTCAGCAAAACACACACGCACACACACACTTCACCTTGGATCGAGCACGGTTACTGTTTTTAAGTGAAGCGTCTCTCGATGGCTGCAGCTAAGGTCCTCTCCTTGTTATAATACCACGGGTCTCATCTGTTTCTTAGGACAAAAGTCTCTGAAGGACAGTCAGGCATTCTCCAAAAAAAGACCATTTAGCATATACAGTATATCTAGACAACCTATATTTAGGTCACCTCTATTCATATTTTGGGTATCTATCATTATATATATATATATATCCTTAGATTGAGGCCATTTATCATATGTATCATTTCAAACACTGCAATATCTCTATTTGTACTGAATTCCTTGATTTGGCTGTAAATTACTCACTGAAGCAGCATATCCTTGTTTTCAGAATTTCACTGGCCATACAAAGTGCCAGTCATCGTTTATACGAAAGAAGAGAACGAGACACCTCCATTCAGCGCCGACTCCTGTTGGCTACGGTTGGCTGTGGACATGACATGGAAGATACTACGTACGAACTGATCGAGTGAGGTGTCAATCAAAAAGTCTACATGCATTTTGAGAACAGCATGACGGCCACATGCTAGTCACAACAAAGAAAATGTGGACAATTAGCACATCTGAGATGATAAAACCGTTTTCTGTGGGTGATTATATTGTTTTGGGCTAAATATTTGATTGGAATGAATCATCTGGACTTTTGCCAATATAACCAGACTGTTCTTGTTAGAGCCGTATGAATTGTTGGATTTATATGAGACTTCATAAGTGAGTTATCTCAAATTTCTAATTGGTTGTTTGTTGGTGGTGCTGATTTAACCTGCTGTTGTATGTGTAGCATGAGTCCAAACTTAAACGCAGTGTCTATTTAGCACTCCAACTCTTAACTCGACCAGTCCTCATTAGTCTCAAAACTTGTTCTGCTCTTTCAAATGCGTCGCTCCACACCAGCACATCTGGACTCATTGACTCATTAGGTCTTACATTCGTCTTGTGCTTGCTCAGTGGTTTGTCATTAACGACCCTGCACAGACGCAGCCTCTCTGTGTGACTTGAGTAGAAAAGACAACTCATTTTTGTGCAACAAATAAACCATAAATACCAGACAAATACCCACAAAACTGACTACATGAAACTCATTGGTACTAATCAGCTGACCCATTCACGACTCAGAAGAAATGTACTGGGGGGGGGGGGGGGGCAAACATGCATGAGCAGTTATAACAGTGAATAATTTACTAATTGTTAAGCTCATTAAGTCTGATCTCTTCTCATATATGACACTCATTAAGATAAATAAAGGCAGTGGTCTGTTATCTGTGTATTCAGTCTGTAGCCCATACGTCACTGTAAAGACTTAGTGCAGTACTTGGTAACAGTATCACATAGTGATCTTCATGTGTAAAGTGAGCCAGCAGAGAGGGCTGAGAACAGTTGGACTGGTTCGGCAGGACTGCATGCTTTCTCTGCGAGGCATGTTAGCTTGGCTCATGGTGGTGTTTGCCGCTCAGCGTGTTCCACTCTTACATTAGGCAAAATTTGTTTCTCATATTGGGCGTTGAATAAACACCATACCTTCCACATGGTCAGGGTTTCGAGCTCCGCTTTGACCCCCATAAAAAAGGGAAATGTACCAGGCTGCTCAACTGTTACTGGAGCACGGAGTGAAAAGGGCTAATTCAGCTCCTCCTGCCTAATTTGCATATTGGCATTCAATCACAATGTTGGCAATCAGATAACCAGAACATTTATTAATACCTCAGGCCAAATGTATAAACGTTTGGACACATTTAGGTGTCCAAATCTGTGTACGAACAAAAGAGGAAACATGCATACGCAGTCGTTTTGTCGGATTTATGAAACCCCATGCACATCTGTCCCCACACGTGCACGAGCCCTCTGACCATGCCCACAATTTACTAGAAATGGCTTCAAACACACCCCAGCCGCTTGGTTTGCATAGAAACTCAATTCAACTCAATTTATATAGCACTTTAAAAACAGCCACAGCTGAAGTGCTGTACATAAATAGACGAAACAATATAAAAACAATAAAATAAGTCAAATAAAACAGGAATAAACACTAAAAATGAATGTTTTATTGTTTTTAAAAACACTCAAAAACAATAAAACAATAAGTAAAAGCAAGCCATAAAACACTAGAAAAAAAACACTAGCAGAGTCTCATGCGGGGTTGAAAGCCAAGGAATAAAAGTGGGTTTTAAGACGAGTTTTGAAAGTGGACAGTGATGGGGCTTGTCTAATGAGCAACAGTAGCTTCGTTTTGATCTCGGCAGCAGATCAGCTGACCTGAGGCACCGAGCAGGAGCATACGGGTGAAGGAGCTCAGAGAGATAAGGCAGGGCGAGACCATGTAAGGATTTAAAAACAAATAAAAGAATCTTAAAATGGACCCTAAAGTGCACAGGCAGCCAGCGGAGGGAGGCCAGGATGGGAGTGATGTGCTCCCTCTTACGCATTCCAGTTAAGAGGCGAGCGGCTGCATTTTGCACCAGCTGGAGGCGTGCGAGGGAGGACTGACAGACTCCAAAATAAAGTGCATTACAGTAATCCAGCCGAGATGTGATAAAGGCATGGATTACTGTTTCAAAGTGCTGTTGTGCAAGAAAAGGCTTCTCCTTTGCCAGCTGCCTAGAAAGAGCCTGCGTTTAGTTTAGTTTTGCTGAGAAATGGCAGAAGCATCTAAGAAGCAGATGAAGAAGTGCATTTTTAACAGTTCTAAACTTGAAACAATGGTTGATCAAATTGACAGAAGAAAACATCAAGCACTCTAAAGCCTTCCAGTGCTTACCAGCAAAGTCAAACGAGCTGAATGGCTTGAAGCAGTGACCAGCACCCGGAGGAGGTAAAAAAAAATATATATAAAGATCATGCATTTATTTAATTATACAAAGATCACAGCGTCATATTAATCAGACTCAAAAGACTATGTCTACAGTGCGTATGTTGTGAAAGCTGTGTAACAGAACGCACTCACTTCTCAACGCTCCTGGACTTTCAGACATACAGAAACCTGCATGGAAAGTGGCTTAAGTACACTTTTCATGTGTACGCATGGTTTACACATGTGGCCCCAGCTGTAAATGCAAACATCAGCGATCAGATGGCATCAATCAGGTAACCTCTGCCATATCTCCATCAAGTAAGCTCAAGCTCACACTACCGCACGACTTGATCAATACAAGAGCTGAGCTGCTGAAAAGCTACTTGACTCAGAAAACAGCAACACTACCACCATACCACTGACAAATGTAGTAACACTGCTACGTGTAGCATCACTGCTGCCCAAAACAGCGATAAAAAAATGGTGAGATGTTTTTATGATCTGGGTCTGGGAATTGCTCGTTTAACAAGATGTTTCAAATGCATCGTGTGACTGTTAAGGTGGGGCAGCCAGTTTGGAAAGTCCTCTCAGGTTCAAAAGAAGTACAAGTTGGCAACGTGACAAAGATGTGCTCACTGCAGGTAGCAACAACTGAAAGAATGAAACACAATGGTAGTAAAAGTTCAACAGGGACAAAACATTGCCAATGGTAGGAGTAGGGTCCATGTCACAATCCACATTCACAGCATCCTTCACATGAAGCTGCTCAAACTTCATACAGAAAGCAGCTGTTATGGAGAACTTGGGGACACTGGTTTCATGGGTAAACTGGTGCAACTTTAATGTCACCACAATCGCAACGACTATTTTTTTTCTCAAACTAAGGTGTGGCAATGGAAATGTACTTTCTGGTTGTGACAAATTTCTAATTTAGAAGTACATAACACAAGAAAAAAGTTATGCACAACCATATTTCGACATCATTCTAATAGTTTTGGAAATATATCCAGACACATACTGTAGGTATAGTGATTGCACTTGAAGATTTGCATATCACAGAGGAAGGGACTACTGCTCTTGGTGGAGGTCTCTGCTCTCCGAGTGCCCCTCTAGTTAGTAATGAAGTCATTTGGAAAACCACAAACTTTGATAAGTTTGGCTGCGGTATTGTTTGCTGGATTCTACACTTCCTCACGTGCTGGCAAAGAATGAGAGTAAATGGTCAATTTCCTGACCTGTCTGTAATGTCCCCTTGCTGCAGCATGCATGAAAACCATCACATCTCTATGTTTGCTGATCATACAGTCATAGTGAGCCTCCTAAACAGTGTTGAAATTTCCCATAGGTCAGTTATTGACTGTTTTTCAGAGTGGCGTCATGAATCAGTTTTTAGTGCTGAATGAGGACATGTGCATTGATTTTAGACATTGGCAGCCCTCTCCTGATACACAGATTGATGGCCTGGATATAAAAATTGTGGAGTCTTACAAGTATTTGGGAACTATACTAGACAATGTGTTACGGTTTGCGGCCGAGCAAAAGGCAAGGAGTGAACCCAATGATGCAGACTTTACAAGAAGCTAAGAGGAAACAGTCCAAATGATTTATTTAATAAAAATAAGGGCACACAAAATCCAACTATGTTCAAAAATCCAAAAACAAGAAAGCTAAAGGGAAACAGGACACAGATCAAAAACCACAGATACCAGGGACTAGACTAGTAATTACTTAGAGGAATTACTTACAGGAATCACAAGGAACACGGAAAGCCACATATAAGGGATGATGCCACAAAGACAAACGGAAACACACTGACTTAAATAGACCGAGAGGAGAACTAATCAGACACAGGTGAACACAATCAAACAATCATAAGGGTGGGAAAAATACAGGGAGTAAAGTAAACTTAGACACATAAGGGATGGCTACCAAAATAAAACAGGAACTAACCACTAAATAGTCCAGATCCTAACAGTAGGATCTACTCCAGAGGGGTATCAGGACCCTGATGACAATGTTTTATGTGCTCGCTTTCTCTTTCTTTCAATCTCCCAAGGTCAAACACAAACGTGTAGTCGGCAAGGTGGTAAATGTCTGCAGCTAAATAAGTGACACTGCTCAGGAGGCCCTGCAGGAGCTTCCCAAGCTCAGACTTGACAAGCTGAAAGCAATAGGTTCAAACACTCCCTTCTACCCTCTGCCACGCCCCTGCTAAACTCAAGGAGGAAAAGGGAGTTATTTGCATAATGTTTTAAATTATTTTTATTTTTTATCCTTTTATCAGACTGTTTTGGTTTTTTTTTTTGGTTTTTTTTACTGTGTCTTCATGTTTTTTGGTCTTAGGGTTGCATTTATGTTCCCTGTGTTTTTTTATGTGTGCTAAATGTATGCATCCCACAGTTATATAACCAATTGCCCCATTGGGGACAAATAAAGTTATAGATTGATTGATTGATTATTCATATAGAATATAAAGTCTTGGATTAACAAAACTAGATATTTCACTTTTAATAACCATAACCATAAGTACAGACTGATATCCCTGTCGTGTCTGTATGGTAAATCTGTCGCTGGAGCCAGTAGCCTGTTAGCTTAGTTTAGCCTGAGGACCGGAAAGGGGGAACATAACAGTATAGCTCTGTCCAAAGGACACAAAATCCCCCTACCCAGATCTATATAATCAACCTCATGGTGAGGACAAGACGCCAGGAAGTCAATACTCCAGTCCAAGAAATAGGCTTTTGACTCCTTCATCTACCATCTAGTAGGGAAACCTTGTCACATTTCAGATATCTGAGTTTTTGGCAGTTTCACCAACTGATTTCCCCTCCAACCTTTTTCAAATGGTTTCATCTTAGGCCCAAATACGTGAAATTATACCTGTTATTACTAAAAGCAAAGGTTAAAGTCAACTTTTTTTTGCAGATTTTTTCTTTCAATTCTCTCCTCTCCCAATAATCATCACACAACCCCCTGCAGTTTTCCTCAGATCCTTTGGACAGGGTCACTAGTAGGAACCATTGGATTAAACTAATCTGACATTAATTAATTAATTCATCGAACAGAATATGAAGTAGCTAAAACGTTTCTGCAGAAACTTGTGATATGTGAAGTACATTTTGTTTATTTACTATGTACTTTTACTCTAGCAAAGGATTTAGTGATTCTTCCAACAGTACATGATGTATACATTTAAAAGGACAATCTACTAGATATTATCTTAATTAGGTTATGAGTTGTGAGATTTTCTTAACACTGTGATGATTTGCAGAGGCTTGAGGTGACAGTCCGACTGCAGCAACAAGTTCTGGTGTGTGATGGCTTCATAAGTTAATATCCTTACCAACATGAAAAACCATGAGTGCACGTTCTGAAATGAAAATGAAAGGTTACAATAAATAAATTAAAAATTCCTACTTCCTCAAACAGCCTGTTGAACCAGTTTTGGCTATCCCTTCACTAAAACCCTCCTCCAAACAGTAACTGTCCAATCATTGCTAAATAACTGCAACCAGGCAACAGCGGGCCTGTCAAGCTTTAGTTCTCTCTAAATGTTGATGTGATGTTCGTGATGCTCTAAGATGAGCGATACTCACTATCTCAAGAGTTTGGAGGGTGGTTTCACTTTTGTAGGAATGGATTAAATTTAGTCTTTATGTGCTCTAACTTAAGCTGTAATAATTAGCATGTCTGGCTAACTGGCTTACAGCCCACAGTCCTAACCAAGCATTACATCCAAAGGCACTGGCCATGTTATTAGCTTTCTACATGATTTTGTAGGATTGCTGGTTACATTAGAAAACTACCTGTTCAGGACCTGTTCAGGACACATCTACTGTTTGTGGATATGTCGATCTCGGAGCCAAGATGCAAATCAGAATTTAGAGTAATGATAGCAGCTCAGTACTGCTCTTTGTTTGTACTCTGGAAGTTCAGTCTGAAGCAGCTCCAGCCAAATTTGTATTAGATACCATTACATTTGCTAACTTCACATCCTATATTCTTCATATCCTCAGATCCTGTAAAAGTGAAGCACAATGTTTGAAAATACGAACATTATAGATACAATACAAACAATATAGCATAAATCTGTACTAAAAAAAACTCTGTCAAGCTCTGTCCATGGGCCTCATGGCAATGTTAAGTGGCCCCGTGATATTCGTGAGTATGGGAGTGGTGATAGCCACAATGAAGTATTTTTAAAATGCAGGATTGACAATCTACAAGATATTATCTTATGTTTTTCGTTGTGAGATTATCTTAAAACTGTGATGATTTGCAGAAGTTTGAGTTGACAGTCTGACTGCACTGACAAGTTCTGATGTGTGATGGCTACAGAAGTTAATGCCCCAAACAACATTTACAACATCCTCCCATCTCATCTGTGCTTTTCATCTCAGAGGTCACCACCCTTCATCTGGTCCAAAATGGGAGGGCCTACCTGACAAAAGCCACCAAACCACAAGTGCATTTTTTAAATGAAAGGTTACAGTAAATAAACAAAAATTTCCTACTTCCCCAAACAACCTGTAGAACCAGATTTGGCTTGGCACGGTCCAGACCCATGGCTCACAGTATAAAAGCAAAACGAACCTGATGGGATGTAGGCAGCAGCTTCACACAGACACAGAGGTACATCCCGAGGTTCACTGCTGACAAACACAGAGACAACATGAAAGTTGTTGCAGGCGTCTTGCTGGTGCTGTGTTCCCTGGCTGTCAGTCAAGGTAGGTCACTTTTATAACAAGGTGAATTGCAGCATCAAGTGAAATTAGATTTGATTGTTTTTCTTTAAATGGATATACATACGTGTGCCACTCACATAAATAATGATTTTCTCCTGACAATAGCCTGGAACTGCACTGACGGTCCACGGCTGAGCTATGCCCTACAGATTGACGCGGGTCAGGGAATGGTCGTTGCAATAAACAGGTACAACTATGTGTATATCCTGCTGAGAACACATTGGTACCATATGACCTATTACAGATTCAAGCATTGCTCAGTTGGACCTGCAGGACTGTGGGCAGTTAGCACCACAGACCAAGTCTTCAAATGGTCAGCTGGCCTCTTTCATCAGTCCGGTGGTAAGCTTCATTAATGTTGTTCTTGTTAAATTTACTGCATAATATGAGAAACCTAGTGCAGTTAAGTTCTCCTACTAGGTAGAAGTTGTCTGAAATACACATTTTCCCCATTTTCAGTCCACACAGTAAACAGCTACTGCTTGCTGATTAAATGATGCATGCCTCTGTGTTGGATTTGTCCTCAGATAAGTCTATTCGCCAGGTGGATGCTGGAGGTAATGGTCAGGTTGTAGGAGTTGATTCCTCCGACAACACCTACTGTCTGACAAGTACCATCGCCTCAGCCCACAGTGGAGTGGGCAACGTGAGTTGGGAGTCCCTACCACGGACCATGCGGTACTACAGCTGCGGCCCATACGGATGCTGGGGAGTTGACTCGAGTTATCAGGTCTACTTCACACAGGTTGGACACTGCAGTGCTTCTGAAATCTCATGTCTTTTAGCTCTTGGTGGTGTTGGTATTACTTTTAGGACACATGAACCATACTCACTCACTGATCAACAACAACTCCATGTATGCTTCTTATGTCAGGGAATGAATGAAACCACCTGTGCCACCAGTAACTGGATACTTCTGCCTGGGATAAACATGACCATGATTGAAGTGGGGACTGATGGAACTGTTTTTGGAGTGGGACTGGACAGCAAGGTCTACCAAAGGTAAAGCAGTAACATGGGTAACACACTGGTCCTTTAATACTATGTCTTTAAGGGCATTAAATCTTGCATGCATGTGCAATACAAGAAAAGTATAAGTCAACATGATGTTAAAATTACAGTAATCATCCATCCAACTTTATTGCTTCAGCGTGTGATATAAGGCATTAGCTTAAAAGTGTGGCCACTAATTATTGTACTTACTCATTACATATAGACATGACTATATGCACTGAAGAAATCAGGACCAAAACAGAATTTTCTGTAAAAAAAAATAATCTCAAAGGGAAACCTTCATGAACCTTATGCAAAGTGCCTCTAATGGAGTTGTTAAGATGATTGTTAAATATATTTCTCTGCCTTCTTTCTCAACAGAATTGGCATCCAAAGTAGTTGGAGAGTAGGCACAGACTGGTCTGTCATCTCAGTGTGTATGTCAGCCCGCCACGTGTCCTATGACCTGGGCAATCTTTGGATCGTGACCACCTCTGGTTCGATCTTGAAGTGCACACAATAATGCTACCTGCATGGCAGGTGCTCAGTGTGCACCGCTGTCTGTTTGTTGTGGAAGAATCCATTTTTTCGGGGAGTGGTGTTTTGGCTGTCATCTCTGTAATGTTCTATTCTTTCTTCAGGATATTCAGTGCACAGTGCACATATGACTGGCATTTGATTTTTCTGTCAGTGTAAAAGCTACGGTACAACTATTCATTCATCTCCTTGTTATGAGGCTACTACTTATTTTGCCTACAGTGATAATGAAGGCTTCAAGAAAAAAATATTGATTGAAATTTGATTTTTAGATGAATCGCATGACTCAATCAGAGTGTAAAAATAAATCTTTATGAATAAATCTCTTTTTAAAGATATGTACATCACAGCAGAGTAGCTACAATGGTAAAGATTAAGAAAATACTCTAAATTAGATAAGGATTTTTTTTTTTTTTTTTAATTTGGTTGTGTTGGACTGTGAACCTTTAACGATAAATAACAATAAAAATAAGAGTAAGAGTGACCTAATGCACTAAAACGTACCCTGAGGACAATTGATCATTTTTAACAATCTCAAACATGTATAACCTCCACCTGATACTTTCTACTGTTTTAATAAATGTTAATGGAAGCAATTTCATCTGACTTTTTTGTGAATGTGTGGGTAAAAGAAGAACAAAGAAAGCCTTTCCAAACATGTTAAAAATGTCCAGAAGAATTGTTGCACACAAGGTTCGATCAACCAAGGTTTGGTCAATTAACCATTCACTAAACAACTGTCCAATCATAGCTTAGCAACTACATTTAAGCAAGCATTGGTTTCCTTCACATGCTAAAGTGGTGGACATGGAGCTCAAGCAAGAGTGATGCTCAATATCTAATATCAAAGTGGCTATGTCCATAGTTTTGCATAACGTTAAGCCTTTATATAATTTAAACATGGAAGTTCTATAAAACTCCAACCCCTGTATACTTCTCATAAATGAGGAAATTAGCTATAGAGACCCAAACCACTTTTTGAACCAGGCTTTAAACATGTAAACATTTATTCCTGCTGTGAAGTTGGGCATTTTGATATGGAGGTCTCTTTTTTGCACCCAGCCTGGTCATTCAAGGAACTGCAGTTTTGGGTTATTTTTCAGTCCCAGAGGCTGCTTCAAAGCTCTCTTGTGGACTTCATTTGGTTGGATACTTTAAAAATCTGCTGTAATTTCCTAATTTCATTTAAAAAGTCTTCCCATTCACTACAAAGCTTCCAAATTTTAAAGGGGCCATTCACACATGAAGTCCAGTTTACTTGTAATGATGAGTCCTACTCTGCCTGTGGACAAAGTGTAATATCTTCTGAGGCTTTGAAGAGAGCTTTCCAAAGTTGAAAGTAGTTGAGCTTAAGCTTAATCAAAAAGCCCTGGAATTTGGTACTGTTGAATTGCATTATGGGTTCAGCAGATTGGGGCCTGATTCAAACTCAGGACTAAAAGTCAGGATACTTTGGCCTTTGTTCGATTTTAACCATTAGTTTTTAATCTAAGTAAATCAACAGTATGTGTATATTTTCATCAAAAGTGCAAAGTGCAAATGTACAGAACCGTCATCTGGCTGTCAGGGGTCATATTTACACATTTAACATGTTTAAGAAAAAACAATATAAAATGATGACCTTATCTTTCATAGCTGAGCTGTTGCAACATCTGCCAGCAATAAAGGTGCTGAAGGTTGGGGTAATGCACTGAAACAAATCCATGATACTCAAATAACTAAATAAAAACAAACAATGAAGAAATCAGGGACAAAGCAACCCCAGTGTGTGCCTGATTCCTTTTACGGTGTCACATTCACTGAAACGGTGCCAGTGATGAAGAGGGAAATTAAGTTCATTTGCTGTTGAATGCTGGATTGATTTGTGGCTCCATTCGTGCACGTGTTGCTGAGCTTGATTGGTAATATCACAAAACTGTACGACATTAATGAGAATTTTATGGTTTTCACGTTTCAGCACAGCATGGATATGTGCACATCATAACACACAAGCAGGAAGGAACTGAGACAAATGCAGGGATTTACTACTGAGTAGCTCGTTTTAGCAATGGAGTTTCAGATGGGACTTCTATTGCTATCTCCTCTCCTCCCTCTTGTATTAATAGATGTAAAGCATCTGACATTTAAATGTCACCAGTGAGAGTGCACACCCATGATTTGGGAGCTCGACAGGGGTGTGTGAGACCATACAGCCTGTCTTGGGCTTGTGCTGGTTGTTAGGAGTCCTTCACCTTCTTCTCCTCCTACTACACCACCTCTCTTAGCACTTCAGCAGCATGCAGCATCAAGACAAGTTGTGGGTCAGATAGAAACACATTGTACTATCTTGGGAAAGTTATGAGTCAGCAAGATTTAGTAGTAGAGTCATGACAGGTCCAGATCACTTTGTGAATGAATTCTGTTTGTATGCTTGTGCTTACAGTTCTCATAAGGATCAAGTGTCAGCACAAAGGTGAAGGTGTCTATCACTCCACAGTTCTTCTGGTCTCAAGGGTTCTACAAACAATATCCTGCCACCTTCCAATTTATTTACCATCCACTCTCTCCCTCTCCGTCCTTTGTCTCTGTAACTTAGTGCTCTGTTTCCCTCTTGTCTCTCTACCACGACCCTAAATAACACGAGGCACAGTTACATCCTGTTTATTGGTAAACAGCCCCACTTTTTACAGACTCCTGAGCAGGTATGAGGCATCAGGAGCAAACTCATAAATCCTCCAGGATGCAGTCCTGCATTTAAATGAGGTTATTAAAAAGTCTACTGTAGGTGGAATGTTTCATGCTTTGTTCTCTCTCCGTTCATCTCTCTGTGTTGAGTTTGTTTTTTACGTACACGCCATAACTTTGTTGTTTTAATTGAGAGGACAGGGCACCCTATCATGAGGTCCTGTCAACCCATCAACGGCAAACTAGGAGAAGAAAAAGCATCTGCAGATGGAAAATTCTGATTCTTTCCCAGACGTACAGTAACATTTTGAAGATACAAACTAGGGACAAAAATGCACAACTTCAGCTAAGCTTTTTTTCCTCTTTCTATCAAGCTAGTTGTGAAATCATACCTCTTTGACAGCCCAAGCCTGATGGTCCAAGGTTGCAGATACATCCAGCATGTCTTAGCCCCAAAGGATGCAACTGTCCTGGGGGACACACGCTGATGGAGTAACTTGAGGCTCCACAAAGCCTCAGGGAGTTCAGGGATCTATCACCCACCCCACTCCATCCCCATCCCTGAGGCCCAGAGAGCCCTGAGACTCATGACTCTAGCTGCTCTTTAAAATCGGTGGCCATCTATTAAGGGAACAGAGGTGTAACTGTGAGAAGTACCCCGGTACACCCACATTCAGTGTTTCAATGCATCCTTTCAGTGCACCGTGTGGTCCGTATTCACTGCATCTAACCATGTCGCTCACCAAGCAAGTGCCGTGTTTATGATCAAAATAAGTTACAACATTTAAAGCTAGGGTCGGTTTTATATTTCAGAAGCATTTTTAGTTATGTTGAACTTCTTTTTTCTTTTTACATCCAGAAAGCAACCAATAAATGCTTGACTTAAATTGGATGCCACCTGCCTGTCTACCTACCTACCACCTACCTACTTTTCTCATTAATGAGAGTCCCCACCCCTCCAGCTCCGTGCCATCAGTCTGTCCACTGAAGTAATATCAACCCTCTATCAAACTCACAGCAAGCAGATTCCCAAACCTCTGAAGTAACAGAGAGTTACTTTGCTAACTCATTGTTAGCAAGCTCATTGTAGCCGCACTGCTCATGTACATACATGTACTTACTGTAGCAGCAACATGAGATGAAAACAATATTATTGGCAGAGGTGAAGGTTTTGGATGAATATTGTTTAGTGTAGTGTTTTTTCCTACACACACACACACACACACACACACAGAAGCTGTAGCAGAAAATAAATGCCTCCATTTAATATTAATATTGTAGCAGTTTAGATGAGACGAAGCAGGAGAATAAGTCGTTTCTGTGATTCTGGATATACTGTAGGCAGGGCACTGGGTGACAGAGTATGTAAAATGGTTCAGAATAGAGATGTTTTGACTTCTGCAGAGCTTGAAAAGAAGACGTGATTGAGTGACTTTACGGTGTGATTGAGCAGTCGGGTCCATTCAGCCATCAACTGCTGCGAGTGATGTGGCTGAAGACAGCATGAGAAACAGAGGGAAGGGAAGAGAGGAGCAGACAATTGACTGCAGAAGTTGTTTAAAACATTCCCTCACACTGAATCACCATAATAAAAAAAAAAAAAAAGTCTGACTTTAAAAAAGCCCAGCTCCCTTTGCTCTAAGATGGTGCAAAATGGACACATTAACTGCTACAGTGTAGTCTATCAGTACAGTTCTTTAAATTTCTCCTTTTCATTGTGTGTGACAATAAAACATGTATATTTTGAGCACATGTGTACCTATACAGAAGATGGGCTGGGTTGTAACTTACTCCGAATACATCCATGATCTATGGCTTAATACTACAGCTGCTACTGTGAGTGCTGAGTGTCTGAGGTTGTTGGGAATTGCAAGCAGTACCTTGAGCTAAATGCCATCAGCATGATAACAGGCTAACATGCTGATAACAGTATGATAATGCTAAGATGGAAGTGTTTAGCAGATATAAATATATATATATATATATATGTTCAACATTTTACTTTAGGGTGTCAGCATGCTAACATTTGCTAATCAGCACTAAAGTACAGCTGAGGCTGATGGGGATGTCATTGGTTTTGCAGGTATTTGGTATAAACCAAAGCATTGGACACAAAAACTTAAACAAAATTTTGAGCTGACGGTGGCTCTACAGGAAAAGTCAGGGGATCACCAAAGCCAAAGGCAGCTCAAGCAGTAGCTGTAGAGATATTTCAGTCTACTGTTCTGTGTACTTGCAGTACGAGCGTACGCCTGGTGTTGAAGTGTGTGTTTTTGAGACTAATCAAACGCCACAGAGGAGCTCCATTTCTCACTCTTTATCAGTGTTTTGCCTCTTTCTCGGTGCAGCCGAGGCAACATTTCCTTCCTCTTCAAAATATTAAAAAAAAAAGGAAAAAGAAGAAAAATCCCCAAACCACAGCATTCGAATCTTGATTTGGATTTCGATTGCATTGCTAATGGTTAAAGCTTCAGAGCATTAAGCATTCAGGCCAGGCCTAATTTAAAGTGTTCCCTCACAGCTGAGGTGTTTGGCATTTTGTCTTCCATTTAACAGCCGAGGTGAACTGAACTGTGACGTTCACTGCTGTGAGTGAGAGGGACGTCAGGCGCCCAGGCTGAGATTATCATTTACACATTTCACTGATCATTTACTGATAGGTCACATTTAGCGCAAAAACGAAACCAAAAAAAATGGATATCTGAAGAGCAAAAATCGGTCAAAAGTTAAGTCAAATATTCCCACCCAGCTCTAGATCATATATAATATAAAACCGGCGAAGTGAAAGCAGACTTCAGTGCAGCTGCTGGTATTTGGTATTCAGTGTGGAGACCGTGTTGAGCTAATGTGTTGAGAAATGGGCCCCTCAGCTGATGATCCATTTTAGTGCAGCGTTAGGCTGAATGCACTGAGCTCAGCCTCCTGCAGGCTTTCAACTCTCTCCATTCCCCATGTGTCACACACGTGAACCCTAACTAGCAGCTGGTCGGCCGACTCGACGCCAAATTGCACCAAATTGTTTTCTTCTTGTGAGCGGAATCAAATCACATCGCATTGCGGGGGGAGCATATGAAGCATTATCATCCCCATTCAAACTGAGGAGGGAATTTAATAGAGAACACCTCTCAGATATAAACAGGTTTATTTTCCATCCATACTATTTATCTGTGATAAATCATATTGTGTAATGTCTCCACTAATCCAGCCTCCGGGCCTCCTCGTGTTTTAATTTTTACAAAGAAAAATGGATTTCAAAGTGCCTCAGTGGAAATAACTAAAAATGATGGCCTCCACTGATTTGACAGTTTTGTGTCACCAAGTTTGCACTGTGTGTGATTCCAGGTGTCAGGTCCTTTTAATATATTGTGGGCTCAAGGGTGCCCTCTCTCAGGAGGTAAATGTCAATCTTCATTGTGAACCTTTGCCAGATCATGAGCGACAAGTCAGAGGAAGGATGCTGCGACCAGTGTACTGACATCAGAAACACCTCTGCACGAACAATGTGGCACAAACCGTGAGTCAAAAGTGGTCAACTATTACTGAGTTCCCTTCTTTCAAGGTGGGCTGTGATTGGCTGCCCTTGACTGTCAAATGTTTAAGTGATTCAAATCCTAAATAATGTTTTGCACATTTCTGTTTGTGAATGGATTAAACAGGGTTATAATGTGTCAGTATGTGAGCTATACATAGCTGCTTCCTCCTGCCAGTATTTATGCTAAGCTAGGCTAATTACATGTTATTTATAGCTTTAGTCAGATTCAATAAAATGCTGAAAGAATTAGCTGTATATTGTTTGCGGATGGAAATGCATACATGAAAAGGGGATGAAACAAAGTGCATTCCTGTAGTTTGCTTTGTTTTGGAATTCTTATCTCTTTCTGAAGTGTGACATACTGTAAGTTTAATGTTAAGGAAAAGTAACGCAAAAATGTAACTAAGCCCCTAAAAGAAGCACAACTGCAGAGACGTGCTAAGCCAAAATTCAACTTTAAGGAACATGGCTGTGGGAGAAGTTGGATATAATCTATTCCAGCTCTGAGGTTCTGTATTGTGTATAACGATTGAAGGGGAACTCACTTTACAGTTGAGATTTTCTTAACTCTTCTATTAGATCACTATATCCCTATAGAGGCTTAAAGTTTCATTCTAACATTTAGATCTGTCTGTGTAGAATTTACATAGTATATAAATACTATTGATTCTTTCGGAAGGGAAAAAATGCCTGGATAAATCAATGCAGCCGTAATGTTTTCAACCATCTACCATTAAAAGTGACATTTATGACAGCAGGCTGCGAGTGACACTAAATAGGTTAGGGTGAGTTCCAATCCATGTCTGTCTCATAAAGACAGACCTCAGACACTGTTTTGCTCAAGGTCACATTCGAGCGTAAACAGTAAAACCTGGCTGCATCCTGGGCCTCCAGGCGTCCTCAAGATTCAAAAAAAAGAATAAATTGGAGATTATAAAAGCAGCAGAGGGCAGTGCAATGGATGGAGCGGGCTTAGTGGTCCAGGACTCTAGCGATGCATCTCTACTACAGCTAATGTGAAGCTTATGACATGTTCAAGGGATGCAGTATGATTCCATTTAAAAACCCATCTTACATATTATAGCAGTGATGCAGCCTAGTTTGGACTGTTTCCATCAGCACACACAGATGAGGACAAAGGTAGGCCGAAGTGAATGTATTAAGGGTGAGCTAACTTCAGCTGAGCTGTGGCTAAAATTAGAGGCAGACAAGTTAAGAAATGTGGAAAAGTTACAGCTCAAAGCAAATGGATATAAAAATGCTTTACCTGTCATCTTGCACTGCTTTATTCACAACAGCAGACGGCTGCATGGCAGCTATCAAGAAAGGCTAAGCGTCATGTTTTAGGTAATCCTAGCGAGAGGAGTGTGTGGCGGGCTGTCAGCCCACTTACCTGCAAGAGAGATGGGGCTCCTTTCAGGCCGAGAGAGGCAAGACTCAGTGCAGAGAAGTGCAGCTCCTCGGCTGGACATGAGGTGGTGGTGTTGCGTTCCAAATCTCTGACAGTGGGAAGGGTTCCCCATGTCCTATGGCCTCTGGGACAGGCTGGGAATGGTCAAGGAGGTCCTTGAGAGGTGTGTTGCCCTGAAAAAAATCAACAGAAAAACAGAAATCAGGTTAATAAAACAGGAACTCTTCAGGTGTTTTCAAGGGAACCCGGTCAAAATAGTTTTGTTTTGTTTTGTTTTTTTAACTTACAATTAAATAAGAATAAAAACTAATTTTGGCATTCATGATGCATGCAACTGTGTTGATGACAGTAGCTAACTTGATGTTGATGGTAAGTCAAATCAGATACTCTGTAGCTGTCTAGTTAATATGTCATATTTAATATATTTAGCATTCAGTTTAAGGAGTTGGTAACAATCTGCCAAGCTACTGTGATCAATGCATTGGAGGCAGGCTAACTTACCTGAAGGTAACTGGGTAAGGTAACACACGGTCTCTGCAAACCCAACTTCACTGACATGAGATGATATGAAATGTATCTCCCTGTCTTAGTTTGTTAACGCTATTTAACTCTTTTTCTTCAGACTAAATGTAAATGAATCAAAACACACTTTAGAAAGTGTGCCAACACTAAGCAGTGACCCACAGACTGACAGTACAGACTGTCACATGCAGCACTTTCAGGAAGCGTGGCCATTTTCACACACAAGAGGACAGTCATATTCAATAACAGGGAAAATGTTTTGTCCAAATTCAGGCAGCAAAAGCAACGAACAGTGGCTTGATGTGATCTGGAAACATTTTGACAGCTACTGGTTACCATTTCACAACCTCATTTGCTTGCTTTCAGGTTTCATGCTGTCACAAATCAAATGCAAGGCGTCACTTTATCGTTAACAATACACAAAGATATTGACTGTTCATTTATTTGAGTTCTATAGTTAGAGAACTTACTATGTCCAACATACAAGACAACTTTTGAGATACATTTTTTAAGAGGAGGTAAATCTATTTGATCCACTGGAGAGTATTTGTTCAACCTTCAGAGCATTTTCAATTTGTTACGACATATATAAAAGCACTGTTTCATGAGGTAGTGACCATCCCCACATCACTGCTACAGCTGAGTGCTCTATCAGTGCTTTGCTCATAGTCCATTCATGATTAAGAAACATTACGTGCCAATAATGGTAAAGCCACCACCAATGTAAATACATAATTTTTCTTAGAAAAAAGACGCCACAGATGTTCTGGTCCCATGAGTACTCAGTAGTCATTACTACATTGTTATATGAGTATTCAGTACTCATGGGTCAGACCACACAAACCTTTGAACTTGGCACTTATTTTGATCTCAACTACACACCTGTAAACAACCCAAACTATGAAACAACTTAGCTTTGATCAGTGTAATAACGAAACTGCAGACAACAGAACTCTCACCGATCACATCGATTACAACTGTGTGTCCTGAAATCTGCACAGATTGTCAACAGCTACTACACCAACCATGAGCTCACATTAGTGAACATAGCCCTTGCTTGTGGAAGGTGGTTTGCATAGTCTACCAAGGTTTTGAACCAATGATTTTCCAACTACTACTTAACTACTAGCCTGCCTCAGCTCACCCATATACCAATAAGAATGGCTGCACACACTGAAAAGACATCCTCCACTTGAGAGGGCACAGGGAAGTGCACAGATTGATTTCCAATATGTCTGTATTACCAGTCAGACCACTGACTCCAATTAAACCCACAGTGTTAATTGTTCAGCTCATTTAGCCTGATCTCCACCATCCCTTCTCATCAGTGACATTAACTCAGTGGTGTCCTGCCATCTGGCATAATGGGACAAAGCCCGGTGGGCAGCCACATCAGTGGGCCATCAAAAATCCATACAGCACATCCATTGACCATGTGTCTGTAGTGGTTTCCAAAAAAAAAACTCAAAGTTACCAGCTGTAGCTGAATGAGCCAATGAGATGCAGGTGAACACTAAGAATGACAGGAAAAAATGTTTCTCAGCTTGATTGTGGGTGAAGCCACAGATAGCACAACTGGTAGTCAAATCAAGGGAGGGCAACCATTTTCCTATCAAGGGCTATTTCAAATTCGATAACATCCTTCAATGGGCATACTCAGCAGGCTTTGCACCATGTTACCTGTCTCCAGCTGCACTTCAAATGATTTCCCATTTGAAAGCAGAGAGCTGAGGAGACACTTTGGAACCATTTTACTTTGCCTGGTGCTAGCAGCTCTGCAGTAGCAACAAGACTCTCCTTCACAAATTCTCCTTCTGAATGAGGTTTCAGCCTCTTGGCTATGAGCTCCATCACCACAAAACTTGCCTGCTGAACACCGTCTCTGTCAGAATGTGGTCTTGTGAAAGCTGCTTGTTGGACACCCAAACCCCACTGAAGTGCATTTATCCTTGCAGCTCACCCACTTTAGCATGTTTTCAGTTCCAATGACACTCGAAATGAGCCTTTTTCATCACGTTGAGTTCGTCCCCAAAACTAACTTTGGCACACTGACTTGCTATTTAATTTAAAGGCATTTACTTGGTCAGTTTCTGCTGGAAAGCTCGGCACCCTGTATCCACTTATGATTTGTTGATAGGCGCCATGTTGCCATGACATAATATAACTGTGACGCGAGTGGTGTGTTCGGGAACCAATTGGAAAAAAGTTGGAAAAAAGTGACTGTTTCTTTGTTTGTTTGTTTTGTTTTTTGTAATTCTGAAGTGCCAATACCTGCCGTATACTGCTGGTGTTGCCTTGAGCTGCAGCACTTGTTGCTAAGTCAGAACTCATCTGAAAGAGAGACTTTGTAACTCCTGAAAGAAGAAATAACATATTCTCTTTCAAATGAAAAGCAAAGACACACTCGCTCTCTTCAGTGGGGGTCAGTAGAATATGCTGCCTCATCCTTACAATAACAGCTTGGTAAGATTGGATATATCACACTCTGCCTCTCTGTCCTCCCTCCAGCCACATTTCTACTTCCTCAAACCCAATCGCTGCAATTCTCTTCCTGTGCACAAGATGCCCTCTGACTCTCTTCTGCTGTCCCAGTTGCCTCACCTCACTCCAGCCTCCAGCCACTTCCTTCTGCCCTGCAATAACACCTTTCCCCTCAGTCCCTGTCACCTGGCCTTCCCCATCCACTCACTCACATGCTTCCCGTTCCCCTTCATCAGCCCAGTGAAACAGAGTGTGCGTGCATGTGTGAGTTGCTAACAACATGCTTCATTACCCTCAAGGCAGTGACCTAAAGTTTTTTCATTTACAGAGTTTTGTTTTTGTGGAATCATTCAAGAGAGAGTAATCAAAGAATCAATTATTTTCCGAACCTGATTTTTGATTCGTGCCTCTTTAACCCAGAGTCTTTATATTCACACATGCTGTTCATTTGTTTGTTTTGTCACAGAATCGTCTAAAAGGGGGAGATTACTCTGAGTACAGCAATACTGGTGAGAGTACTGCAGGATAATGCCACAGTTCCTCACAACCCAAAGACGGCCCTCGGTTGTTGGCCAGATGGTGGACGGACGCACACGTTTAGATGCTGGTGCTGACAGACATGTTACTGGGTTCAACCTAAACTTGCAGTTGTGATTTTTATGTGAAGATGGCTCACTTATTCAGACATGATATGTTACATTGCTACCACATTGGTGTAAAGAGGTGATTATAAGCTTTTCAAAAGGCAATATTTGGATTAAACCAGGCTGGCTGACTGGTCATTAAAGATTGTTTGCTTCAAGTCTTCCAGAAGTGTTTTTCTGTCTCAAAGGGAAAGTCCCAGAACTGCCATCAGGCTGACAGAGCTCATATTTACACATTTAGCATAAATAAGAAAAAAGAAGAATATCAAACGATGACCTTATCTGTCATCTGTGGTTGCTGCACCATCTGTAAACCATAAAGCATCACAGAAAGGTACTGAAGGTCAGGGTAATGGACTGGGACAAATCCATGATAAATAGATAAACAGATGAATAAATACTCACACACCCTTGGATTGGAGTTTTCTCCAAAGACCCTGGGCACTATCA
The DNA here is from genome assembly GCF_051107435.1 of Chaetodon auriga. Classification (NCBI taxonomy): domain Eukaryota; kingdom Metazoa; phylum Chordata; class Actinopteri; order Chaetodontiformes; family Chaetodontidae; genus Chaetodon; species Chaetodon auriga. Next base: position 4,833,364 of record NC_135095.1, on the reverse strand, counting down.
TCCAATCAGCTTGATAGATCCATATGGGAATTTCTAAACATCTTTTGCGATTAAAATGAAACTTTTAGAGCGCCACACAGGTTTTCAGCGGGTCTCGCTCATATTTAAATGCCATCACTGGGTTCTGTCTAAACATGCGAGGGAGTTTGGCAGGGATGTGGGAGTTGATCCAGCCTGTAAACTTGATGGGTGCCGAGATGTTTGACAGGATAAGACAGAAGACAAAACAGCTGATAGCTCATCTTTGTTGTTTCCTTGTGAATCACCACACAGTATAACTTTATCTCATCACAGCACTGAAAATGCTTCAAATGAAGTCATTTAAGGAGGAAAAATTGCTTTGTGCTTGAACTGGCCTCAGCCCACGGACACGTACAACCTGACGAGTGACAAGGTTTTACTACATTTAACCAAAAGCATGATCTTTCTGTCACCTTAACTGAGTGCTTTTGTATGCCCGCCATCTACTCGGACCACCTCCCTGCAACTCCAGCACAGTACAAAAACGCAATGTCACCTCAAACAAGCACTGTCTCTGAACATAATCCAGGCAGCGATAATCAATGCAAATTAGCTGTATATTGCAGTATTAGCTGCATCATTTCTAGGAGACAGGGTTGCATTGGGTCACCTTCTAATTTATTCACTCTCTCTGTCCCTGTCCTCCCTCTCTACAACTCTCACTCTGTTTTCCTTTCATCTCTGTACCTTGACCCCAAACAGCAGGAAGCACAGTTACATCCTGTTTATTAGCAAACAGCCACACTTCTTACAGACTGATGAACAGGTATGAGAGATCAGGTGCAAACTCATAAATCCTCGAAGATGTTGCCTGCATTTTAATGAGATCATAAGTTATTAGATCCTCCTCTCCTCTCTCCATGAAACAAGCAGTTAAATCACACCCCTCTGACAGACTGATGGTTGAAGACTGCAGGCACCTTCAGCGCCGAGAGGCCCCAGAGAATGCCGCTGTCCTCAGGGACAGAAGCTGATGGAGGTACCTACGTGACTTGAGGCTCCATAAAGCGTCAAGGATCAGCACATACAGTACCTGTATATGCAGTGGAGGCTGTTCATCCATAAAGAGACTGATGACTCCACCCATCCTGAATGAATGGATGACCCCCCCAGTCAGGATGAAACAAATCTGTATGTGCGTAAACAGTGAGGTAACACTTTAACTCTCCTTTACCATCCATGTTTAAGCTTTAAAGCTGCGCTAGTCAATAGTTTTATGTTAACAAACAATCAAATAATTATGTGTAATAAAGAAAGAAAGGGTCACTGGTAGAGACAAACCCACAGAAAATGATCCAGTGTCTTTCAGTTCACTTTCAGCTCATTGTTTTGGTTTCAGGGCCACCACTTTATTGTTTTGGTTTACTTTCACTCTCATTAGTATTGTTTCCAGCCACAGCAGGATACAAATTTAAATAAACCCATCATACACTAGCCACCAAGTGCCAAAGTTGCACTAACACACATTTCATGTTTATATTGATCTGTGTGTAAACAAGGTTTTTTGTTTTTTTTTTGCTAACATGCCATAATCACTTTGTTGTGTGATATAAAGTCAATATTATGTGTCCAGCTTGATCCACTGCCCCCAACAGGTCATAAAATGAGTTACATACATTATACCTGTGAGCGCTTTAGAGCAATATAAGAACTCTTTCTGCGCCAATTATACCTTTGTGAGACCTAGGATCAATTTCAATTTAAATGTTTGAACTGCTGACAAAGATGTCATATTGCAATTACATGGAATTAGGCTGATCACAATTTCTTATATTTGATTTAAAAAAAAAAAAAAGCTGCATATGGAACAGCACTGTGTTTGATCATTGGTTCAGAAAGTGAGTTCTGACAGACTGAGGAGTTTACCTACTAACTGGCCACTGTGCATGGCGGCTACAGTCACCTGTTGGTTCTATATTTATGAGACCCTCTTGACAGCATCCAGCCATTTATCTGCTCTGAACAACACAGAGCACATCTGCCTTCTGCACCTAAATGTACAAAGGAACTTCAGGTTTCCTCTGAACATTTAAATGCAGGAGACAAATTGGAACAATCACTGTTAGGCTCCCAAATCTAACTTTCCCTGATCGTGCCTATTATCATTTAATAGACTATTCCCAAACTGCTTCTTCAAGCCTGTAGCTTATCTCCTCTGCTCTCTCTGAGATAAATCACAGTCACTCTGAGTTCTGCTTTGGAGTCACTTCTGGAATACTGACAGGTCATGTGGAAACACACATTTACAGTAAAGTAAATGGAGTCTGGAATGGTCAGACGTTGCAGGACGAGGGAGAGGGTTACAGCTAGATGGGTGTGTGTTAACGTTGGTGCACCCAACCATCTACCCTAACCACCTGCCCTAGATGCTTTTGCAGCAGTGCAATGAAGTTATGCTAATTCTGACAGGGTCTGCCAGATATTGCATGCCAGGCCAATGATATGATTCAATGATATGAATGACAATGAACATAAGATTTTAAGTGTTTTAAGTGAGCAAGTAGCATTTATTACTTGTGTTTGTTTGATTGCAGGTGATGGAAAGTAAGTATAATTGCCAAATGCAGTTTTCAATATTCCTTTATTAGTCCCGCGAGGGGAAATTCCAAAACTGTTTCCAAAACTGTTCGACCGAGCAGTTCTGATGAAACAAGCCGGCAGCTTAAAGTGATGCTTGATGAGTCTAACCTAACCAAATAAACCAAGGGCAAACGTCATCATTAGCCAAGATACCTCCCAAATATATATACCAAGAGGCAACTCTTCGGAGAGCCTGTGGAATCTTAATGAGTAAGAAGTTATCAAAAGTCCATGTAACTATTTACAAAGCCTGAAACACTTTTCCACACAAGCATTTTCCACTGATAAAGTAAATTGGAATTGCACTGAAAAAGCACATGGTAAGTTTAAAAGGTTAAGGGGACACTGTGTGTGTGCACGTCCATATTTTCTCTCCTCTTTTCCTGATTTCATTCTCAAGTTCTTTTCCCTTATCTTCTTCCTGTCCCACCACCACCTCTCCACCAACACACACACACACACACACACACACACACACACACACACACACACACACACACCCTGCACAGCTACCTTCTTCCCCATTGAAATTCAAAGCAACATTTCATCACAGCCTCTCATCTCACCCGGGTTCTTCATATCTGTGCTCGACTTCACGATCAATACAGCCAGAGGAGATGTGATACAGCAAGCTTTACTACTTCTCCTGACACCTGCGCTCACCTCTCCCCATCCCCTCCACAAGCACACCCCATCACCTCACTGCCTGTCAGCTTGAGTTTTATGTCGCTGCACATAAACACTAGCAAATATTCTATTCACACTGGTGACAGGGATAAAAACAGCATTGTGAAAAATATTACAGTTCATTTCAATGAGACACAGATTTCCTAAAATTGTACCTCACTGACAAAAAAAATCCAACAAAGTTCCACCATTGATGTTCAAAAATGAACAGTCGAAACTATGTCGTCTTCTATTTCACTTCTTCTATTCCACTTTTGTAGATATACTTGCAAATGAGACGCAATAGTGGAAAGAGAGACAAAGAGGGAACATCATTCTCATTGATGAGACACCTCAATTCAGTCAAAAATCAACTTGTCAATATTGAATAAATTCTAAAATAAAAAAGACATGAACACAAACACTACCCCGCAGAGAAAGCTTACACTAGAGCCAAACAATGGAAGAGACAGAAATGCTCCCAAACAAACAAAAGGTCGAGTGATATAGTAGAGAAGCAGAAAATATTAAATGGATGGAAAATAAGAGTCTTCACTGAACCATCCTTAATCCATTTTAGGGGAAGCTCTATGCCACAAGGTAAAATGATACACAGTCATCTTCAGTCAGACACCCAACAATCATTGGGTCTAAAACCCAAGAGGTCCTGCAAGTATAACTATCATAACCTACTGCGCAGATGTAATGCAGACTAAGACATTTATGGATTTTACACTTCAGAAGGAGTGTAAAGTTTTTACATTGGAAGAACAAAAAGATGCTGGCCAGGCTTGCAGAACACAAACGAATGTAAGCTAACCTATGTGGACTTCCATAGCAGTAACACATTCACATTATGAGCCTTTGGCACTAACCACATCCCATCTTTCACATGAAAAGGTGGCAGACAAAAGAAAGTCAACCAACACAAAGCCTTTTGGAGCAATCAATTACAGGCCATGAAACACCTAAATGAGGGTATAGATTTAACTACTTTTTGTAAGCATTCATCTGTCTTGTGTAAACATTTATTTGCTTTTTGCTTTTTGTAACCATTGCCAGTGTTTGTATTGACTATGTTGGTATGAATATTGTGGGCCAAATGATGCCATCTACTGGAGTTTTTATAAGCCTACACCCTCTCTCAGCCACACCACCATGTCCATGAGGAAGATCCCCATTGATGAAATATCACTATGACAGGGACTTTTGTTCCATGGCATCTTATGCATCTTGATGCTGTTTGTTTTTAGGTCAAACATGACCATGCATGACAATAAAGGCATTTTACCTTTGAGTTTTCTTGTGATGTTTGGTGGAACAAATTCTCTTCAAGTTGCTCCTTTTCACATCATCAAATTCTGACCTGAGTAAGGTGGAAAAAGAAGAAAGAAAACACAATCAGGTTCACGTCAGACTGAAGGGTAAGAGGGCCCTCCAGTGGTGCTTCAGCTCCAGATGTAAGAGATTTTAGTGGGGAGGTCACAGCATAGCATACCTAAACAGGTTTTGAGTGAGTGGTTCACACTCAATAAGGGACACAATGAAGTGTACTCAGAAAGGCAGCAAGTATGCAAGAACATCTTGAGAGTGCCATTGATGTACACCTACAATGAGATATTCACATAGGCAAAAAACTTAAATAAATTGCAGGTAGTTAGGAGACAGATACTGAAAGACTTTGGAAAACAAAAAAGGTAACGATACTATAACAGTGTTAGAAAAACATGTTGCTTTTTCGTTATGAGGTTTTCATGGCTTTTAAAGTCTGTCCGCACACCCACTATATAATTTCCTGTTAGCACAAAATGACTCCACGGATAGCAATGTCGGTCAGTGAAACTTATACGCAGACATTTGTTCTCAATAATTTTGGCAATCATCCAGTGCCATAACCAGGTCTCGATGTTAATATGTCCAATACTTTAGTTTATGACAATCCCCAGGAGCCACAGCTACACTTTGTGTTTAGTGCTAATTAGGGTAAGTAATTAGCAAATGCTAACATGCTAACCTAGGATGCTGACAATGGTAAACATTACATCTGTGTCCCAAATCCATAGCATACACCAATTCTGAGCAAGTTTTGAGAGTGTGGTTCGCTCATGCTGGAAAAGTGACAAATAATTTTTACTCAGTCACTAAACTTACTAAAAACACATGATTTTTGAGGATGCTGTCGATGGGCACTGTTCAGTCTTAATGCAATGTAGTTGTCAGTTGACATCATTAAAACTGACAATGGACGTTGGTGAAACAGTTCCAGGAAACATGTGACAGCACAAGTATTCTAACACCGGCTGCAAAGAGCAGTGCACTATAAAGATGACTACAACTGTATACAAATTAGCATTAGCATGGCGTTAGAACACAGCATATACCTACTAAATATTAGCATATTAGCATGCTGACATTAGCCTCACAGAGCCTAGTATGGCTCATGTTTTGTAATGAGACATAGCTATTAGCAAAAATCCACCTGTTAAACATGATAAATACAAGCCAAACAGCCACTTAATTTGATGACAACTATATGATAAAACCTCAAGCTGCAAAAACTTTTTGCAGTGGCTTTTTTGTAGTACTTTATAGTACAGCTTTCTCAGTACTATGGATTTGTACTGTGCATTACACCATTAAGTGCAAGGCTCAAACCCTCACTTTGAACAGAGCTTATGTGAGAGTATCATCTTTTGCAGCTCACAGGCTGCCGCTGCTGCTGCTGCTGTCTCTGCTGCTGAGTAGAAAGTATGTTAGACGCTGCATGTGACTAAATCTCCAATAAATATTAAAAGTTCATTTTATAAATAGGGCACTCCCTTGAAATCCAACCTCCGCATGCTAAGGGAGCAGCTTCTAATCTGTTTAATCAAGCAGAGAGGCTTTTGATGATTTGGGGAGAAGGTCCATCACTGCGGCGGCTTCAACATCAGCTGTGGTTAAATGTCTGCTTCAATTTGCATCAATAATACATCGGAGCTAGGTTTAAAGTTCAGCCGCGTTTAATGAAATCTGCCTCAGATCTTATGTATGATACAAAACTGATGTAGAGTCAGCACTGAGGCAGCCTGGTGGCTGTCACAGGTAGAGCCATGCCAACATGAAAGAGGCGCAGCCACTCAACTACACCAGTTATTAATGCCTACATTCAATTCTCAACATCAAAAGCCAGGTGAGCATTTATCTTTCACTGTAGCAGCAGTGCTCTTGTACCTACATGTACTTCTACTGTAGCAACAACATGAGATGAAAGCATTAATATTTTTGCCAGAGGCAAAGGATTCTGGATGAATATATCTGCTCTGTGGTGCTTACTATATATCTCACCTATTTGTACCGAATGAGCCTTGAGCCTTTGAACAGAGGCTGCAGAAAAAGTAAAAGACTACATATTTACATTTTAGGCGTTGAGCCAGTGCTGTTTTCAGTGCAGTTTACATGGTGGACAGTAGTAGACTAAGCTTTAATTCCGTGAGTAAAAATAGAAGTGAAGGAGAGAGGAGGAAGGAAGGAAGGAAGGAAGGAAGGAAGGAAGGAAGGAAGGAAGGAAGGAAGGAAGGAAGGAAGGAAGGAAGGACACAATGGGAGGTTGGAGGATCTTTAAGAAATCCTCTCAAATCAGAAGTACACTGGGCTCACTTTAAAAACTGCCAGCCTCCATCCCCACCAACACGATCACAACAGAAATCCTGACCAAAATCCACTGCTGTCAGATTAACTCAGGCTCCTGCTCGATGTTCTTTTACTGCAGTATTTCCATTTTATGTTACTTTATACTTCTACTTCACTGCATTTCAGAAGAAAATGTACTTCTTAGTCTAATACATTTTAATGACAGCTTTAGTAACTATACTGCATTAAGAGTTGGAATAATGGTTGTACATTAAAAACACATGATGAGCTTTTAGTATATTTAATACTTCATACTTTTATAAGGTAGTATTTTCATAATTAGCAGTTTTATTCAAGTTAAGGATCTGAGAACTTTTTCCATCACTGCTGAAAACTAACAATACAATAAAGAATTCTGTCTGGGTTCTGTAAGGAACAAACTAGCTTCACCTCAGCTTCAAAAATCTATGCTGGCCTTTGGAGTTAGATAAATGTCTTTTTGCTCAGAGTTTTATGAATTCAGTTTCAGATATACAAAAAAAAATGCTCCACATTCTCATTACGACATATGCTTGTCACTTGTTCTCACCAGATACAGTAACATCAACACAATAGGACAGTAGCTGACAACAGTCGGGCCCCTATGTCGTGGAATCAGTGGAATGGCATCAGCAGGACTGTATATGTCTTCACTGAGTGTGTTAAAGGTGTCCTCGTGATCATGCAAGTGCTGCATGAGACAAACACAATGGAAACTGTCTCATTAAAACATTATTCCTCATTTCAAAAAAACAGCTCAACACTTTGTGAGACACCCTTTTGACAGATCTTCTACTTAAAGGTGCGAGCACCCAGAACTTTAAGTTTGATGAAACACATCTCTGATACAAATGAATAGGAAACATATAATATAAAACCAGCAAAGTGAAGGCAGACTTCAGTGCAGCAGCTGCTGGTATTTGGTATTCAGCGTGGAGACCGTGCTGAGTAAATGTGTTGAGAAATGGGCCCCTCAGCTGATGATCCATTTCAGTGCAGCGTTAGGCTGAATTCACTGAGCTCGGCCTCCTGCAGGCTTTCAACACCCTCAATTACCCATATATCACTCACGTGAACCCTAACAAGCAGCTGGCCGAGAGACACGACGCCAAATTGCACCAAATTGTTTTCTTCTGATATTGTTTGCATCCTGCTTGCCAGGTGAAATCAAATCACATCTCGCTGCAGATGAGAATCTGAAGCATTATCGTTCCATTTATTTTCCATCCATACTATTTATCTGTGAGGATTCAATATTGTGTAATGTATCGTCTCTGCAGTAAGCCAGCCTCTGGCCTCCTCGTGTTTTCATTTTCACAAAGAGAAATGGGTTTGAAAATGCATCCAGTGCCAAAGCGGTAATAACTGTAACATTTCTGGCCTCAACTGTTTTATATTGGGCGTATGTTTATGTAAATTTCCAAGGTTTTTGGATACAACAGGGCACTGAATATGAATCCTAACAAGATTTTTATGCATCCACAGGCTGTGGAGCAGGACTATAAAGAAAAGGAATTAGTATGTACAGTCACGCACGTGTCTGAAATAAAGCTGTGAGGTTGTAAATGGAAGCTCGAGTTTTCCAGTCACAGAGCGGTTAGAAGTAAGTTTTAGGATATTTAGACCTTACAAGTCCAATGAGGGATTTTCATGTCAGACAAATCATCTCCATCACTTTTGATTAGTTCACAATTATGTATTTTAGCAGCGCCAGTGAATTATTTATGTTGGTAATTGTTATGTACACAGCATCAGCAGTGCAGTGACTGCAGTGTCTGATCAGATGATCCACCGTTGAAAGTGTGTAGAAGCCGGCCGTTCATGGTTGAAATAACAGAATATTGACTGAGAGCAAATGAAATGACCCTGGTTGGACTCTGAGAATGACATCCCTGCTTTATCATCCCTCACGGCCACAGAGGACAAGAATCTTCATTTCTTCACATCTACAGCATCTTTTCCCATTTCATTCTCCAACAGGGAGGCACTGCAATGCGCTGACACTGTGGGGCAAATCATTTCACGGCCCCTGCATCAATATAAGTCCCTGTGTTTGGAAAAAGTTGTTTTTTTTTTTACCAATTCCATCAACGGGACTAGTCGATGGATTTAAATGTGGGGTCAGGTTGTCAAGTTCTAGTCAGTTTTCATTGGTCAGTTGTTGGAGGGGTTTTGGGGGATGCAAGGGTCCGTATGAAAAGTGCAGTACAGCATTCTTCCTTTGTGAGATTTAATGTAAAAAATACAATTAAAAAACCTTTCAAATAAATTAGAAAAAAGATGGCTTTAGTGTTAATCGTGCGAAGTGTTAGTCAGGCCAGTATGTTTCTGTAGAAAAACAGAGTAGACATTCATCTTTAAAGCTATTTTTTTGTAGTTCTTTGCGGAACTACAGCAAATGGAAATATGCATATTGTCTATAAACTAAGATGAATTACAGTTTGGAGCCTCATAACGCTGCAGAGGGCCTTGATTGAAGCAAAATTGCTATGAGATTACAGGAGGACAGAGAGCTGCTCTGCTCTTTCAAATTACTGCAACAGTAAAACAACATTTCAAGGTAACATTCATCTGTAAGTGTCCGTCTTCATATAATCGAAATAAGAAGACACCAAAACACCATCAGACTTCTAAGTGCTATTGATCTTCTGTCTCTTTTATGAGAAAATGCTTCGGAGGGGAAGAAACGGCAAAGTGGTGCAGGGGACAGAAGAGGCGAGCTGTTCAGTGTGCAAATGTTTTCAGAGGAAATGAGGGAAAGAAAGGGGCAAACATTTTTGCTGCATTCATAAAGGTACACAATTCAGTGACCTTTGACCTTAACAAACAAAATGCAGTTAATGTTGTTCACCTTCTGTGTGTTTATTGCATTATCATGTTCACAGCCTGTAATCCTGACAGGGATAATAAAGTCAACTATAACCCACGACCTCAAAACACAGTTTGTTTACAGTGTCTCTGAGGAATGAAGCTTATTGTTGCACTGGTTGTAAGCTGCTATGGATGAATGCATAGAGGCAGCGTGAGCAAGGGGTGAATACACAAGGAGCATTTAACACGGGTGGCGGAGATGCTGAAATCCCTTAAGATCAAAATGACCCTGGAAGAATTCTCCATGAAGAGTGAATGGATAAAGGTCTAAAAATAGCTTTATTTCAACATGTATTTACAAGCTCTTACCAAAAATGTGTTTTATGGCGCTGTACTTGCAGCTCAGCTACAGTTTAACCTAATGTGAGTGCTGCTCATCCCCTGAACTGCATTAGCACAGGCCTGCAACCAATAATTGTTTTTGTCGTTTATTACATTGCGGATGATTTTCTCAGTCAACTGCTTTAATGTTTGGTCTCTACAACGGTCAGAAAGTAGAAGAAAGGCCCATGACAATTTCCCAGAGCTCCAGCTGACATAATCAAATTGCTCCTTTTGTTCGATCAGCAGTACAAAGCCCAAAGGTATTCACTTTACCGATATAGGTGATGAAGAAAACCAGCAAAAATTCACATTTGAGATACTGAAACAGCTGAATGTTCGGCATTTTTGTCTTTTAAAATTAGTCTATAATCAAAATGGTTAGCAATGAATTTTGTGCTATAAAGGAGCACTTCTGGTCCTTGTACTAAGCTCTGCTGAGCAGGTCATGGAACCACCTCTGTAAACACTCTACATGTGTATTCCCTTGCTTAGGTTGAGTATCACACTACACTAACTGTGCAGCAGTTATCACTACTGATCTGACTACACATCAACAACATGGATCAGACCCCTTGACAGATTGGTATCTTAGGACTCTCAAAGCCTTCGCGGGCCAATCAGAGCCGAGCACTGAACAAAGCTGTGCTGTGTTATTCAAACCTTAGAGATCAGTGAAAGCAGGAGGAGGGGAGCCACTTCTGGCTGTTGGGACCCAAACAGCTTCAGCTGACTCCCTGACAACTTGATAAGGGCAAGTCACAACCTGTCCGGCTGAGAAGGCAGCACAGGCCACAGGAGAGCAGCACGAAATTACCCGACTGGTCAATCCTCAGAGAATAATCAGCATCTATTCCACCAATCGACGAAACACTTTGGTCATTTTCTAAGCATACATGGCAAAAGATCATTGGGTAAGGACGTTAGCTAAATGTCCAGGAGTGTTTAAGATTGCACTAATGCTTCCTCTATTTCAATTTGAATTGATTTAAATGGGCATTTAGCTGATATGGCCGCTGATGGGTCCATTACAGCCCTCTGTGTTGCACAAATAAATGTTTGAGTTGAGATTACCAATGGAAAAAAAAAAAAAAAACGTGTTTAGGATGTTTTTCTGCATCAATCTGATCAACTTAATATTCACATTTATGATACATTCACATAAATATATACTATGTTTCAAGAATTGGTGGGAAAAAAACAGATTTAAGACACTTAAAGGCACCGTCATGCACATTTCTATAGAGCAGCTTTTTGTTATTCCTTGCTATTACATCCTCTCCACCTTTAAGTCTGCGAGCATACTAATGACCGATGCTGCTTGTGCTTTGCTGCCGTGCACCCTGGTCCTCAGCCCACATGGAGACACTGATTCTACTTCTACAAAGCACCTCATAAAAGCTTTGGCACCGTCTGGGTGATCAGAAAACTCAGTGTAATGAGTCATTTCAACAAGAATATCTGACAGGAAAGTGCAAAGATGCAGTGCGCTATAGAGGGCAGGCCACAGCGGGGAGACTAACTTAAGCTACCAGGTCGAAAGTCCTTTACTTAAATGCCAGTGTCACATGTAAGACATTTCAGATGTAAAATGTCCACATTGAGCTCAGTGTGAATCGAAGCAATTTTCCAGGGGAGCAGTTTTGAGAAAAGGTCAGTGTGCAACACCGAGAAGCAAAATACAGGCAAGAAAAATGACAACATTTATGTGGGAGTCAGAGAAGTTTGGAGGGAAGTGAAAAGGGCAGAGAAAGAGAGACAAGTGGAGAGAGGGAGGCAGGAGGAGCAGAGCTGAGAAAGATGCAGCTTTGAGCATTAAAGGAAACGTCGGCCCTTCCTCCCTCGATGCAGTCCTAAAGTTAACCTGCTGAGTTAACTTTCCCAGAAGGCCTTGCAGGGACAACCACAGAAAACATGCCTGAACTTGTTGCGTTCAGCTGTGGCTCGTCCCCTCAAGTTAACCATGAAAAAGTCAAGCAGGGACAGCTAAAAGTCAGTATTTTACATTTGCTTTGGCTCAGTTTTCACAACAGAGTTTTGCAAATTAAAAAAAAAAAATGGCTGCAAAATCTCACACATGAGCCCAAGCAAGACAACAGCAGCTTCAAATTATGTAACATTTGCATTAAGAGTCACATTTGTCAGGGGTGGAGCTCGAGACGAGGAAAGGAGCCCATGAAAAACAGGTTTTTTTGGAACTTGTTTAGTGTTACTGCAGCTTACTCACGAGCAGCCAGGGCAGCAGAAAACCAACTTATCCAAACAGACATGGGCTGTGAAGGAGCAAAGAATAAAGCAATGAGAGCTTTACCAGGTTTAAAAAAAAAAAGGTTGAGAGCAACACTTTTTGAAATGTAAAACAGAGTACTGCTGAAAGGGAGCAACTGTGCCAAGTCCATTACACCGGACAACAAACAAACCTGTTCACACTTCATCCAGTGAAAAGCTCTCTTGATTTTGGCTGCTCAACCTCTTGATGTGGTCATCTGAGTGGATAATGGGGAGCGTCAGAGAATCTAACACAAAAGGAAAACATTAGATGAAACGAGGGTTTCACAGAAGTTTGTGTTGCAGCGAACCTGCGTGTCTTTGTCTGCCTCTCTGCACTCACACAGCTGTTAACGCAGCCCTAATCAGCGTTTCACAAGTGCTGACAGATCGAGGCGCCATCTGCACATCTACAATTAAACATTTTCCACACGCGCCACTTTCCTTTGATTTGATGTTCAAATTAATTACATTTATGCAACAAGCACCACTAACAGAATATCTGCGCTGACTAACAGCATAGAAAATGATTCAAATATTATTATGATGCGTGACGTGACCAAGTTAGAGCACAGTTGGCTGTGTTCTGGCAGCGAAGGATCGAAGCATGTAGCTGCCAGATTTTGGGGTTTTTGGGGTGCTAACCTGTGCTGAATTGGGCAATATGGAACTGTGAAATTAGCTCCTGTTAGCCAGTGTCGACACCTGGATCTGGTTATTTCTTAGTCACAGTTTGGATTTAGTAAGAAAAGCTGGTCGCTGAAGTTTCAAAATGTGACGACTACAGTTTCACACAGAACAACCCGACACAACCCTCCCATAGCCCAACAATAGGTGCATTTGTTTGACAATTAGAGTCACTCACAAGGAAACAATCAGCACATGGAAACAGTTTCATCTTTCACAGCTGTGCACGCATATTTTAAAGTAAGTTGCTGACCTTTTTGGCTTGGGAAGAAGATGAAATAGTGCTTTTTTTTACTCCTAGGATTGTTTCATTTGAATGATTTTTAGGAGTGTGAGTCTGTAAAAGCATAGTATTGATGAGGAAAAAGGTAAAAATTAGAGAAAAGTCCAAAAAACAGGACTTTTTTGCTTATCCCTTTCATCAGCTTTTGACCCCTCAGATTTATCTCAGGACCCCTTTACGGCTCCAGGTCCCCAGATTGGAAACCACCTAGTCATAAAGGTTTTACAACCACACTTGCAATAAAAAAGAAGGGATGTACGTTAATACTCTATCAGAGCAACACAGACTATGTGGTCTGTTTAAGATGTATTGCATTTACTGCACTTTGCACTGCACTCCTGCTTCACTGGCACGTATTTGAATAGCGTTTGGCGGCAGATTGTGTGTATTGGGGGCTACTATTATGCAAGCACTTGGGGCGAGTCCTCAGACACCCTGTTTGCATGCAGGGCGGGATCCTGTGTGCAAAAAAAATGACTCCTCACTCCCACCAAAACTTTTCGCGCTGTAGCCCAACTTATATTAGCGCCACTGGTGCTGTCTCCCTCCGCCCTCCCCGGCCTCCCATCTGTCTGTTCCAGCCGCAGAGCTAATTAAGCTGCAGGCAACCGCAGAGACAAAGCCTTGATGATTAGGTTAAACGTATTAATAGCGGGTTTCTAGGTGCGGGGATTTACTTCTTGACGCTGGTGTCACTGAGGGAGCAGACGCCGGGGGGAGAAGCCAAATCTCTCAGCTGAAAGTCAAAGATCGTTTATGGTCAAGAGGGTCACTCGCTCAAAAAAAAAAAAAAAAAAAAAAAAAAGTCGATTTCCAAAGGAAAAAACGTAGCAGTATGGGACTTAGTACTAATTGTTCTCTTTTCGAACTACTCGGAATATATTAGATGTGTTTACTTGTATAAAAGTGACCAGTGTTAGCAATTATGGATATAAGTTGTGATTCAAATGACTCAAGTAATGTTGAACTATTTCAAGTGCACCTATGAAGTTCGTGTCGAGCTCCATTTCTGCTTGATATAGTCTTCTACAGTGTGGAGAACACTACATCAGGCAGTGTTTCATGTTGAAACGTCAGTTGTTTATAAACTACCTAAAACTGCTGACCATAAGAAACAGGTTTCCCCGCCGCCATTTCTGTTGATATACCCAGAAAAACTTACAGAGTGAGACCTCGCTTCTTTCTTTAAACTCCCCTCAGGCTGGACAGAGCGCGCCGGTTGCCCCGCCAACACAACTCTGGAGGCGTGGTCGTAACCCACGTCCATTGGTTGAGGCTGAGGCGCGCACCCGAGCACAATAACGCTGACTGGTTGGAGCTGAATGACGTAGCCATCACCTGGGTGCTGATTGGCTGGACTGAGCCAGATGCCTGAGAGCGCCAGAAAACAAGCTTGAGCGGGTGATGCTGGACTCCACGGGACAGTGCAGTTTCCGCTAATCGGACAGGAGTCTTTAAGGACTGTAGATATAGGCTGAGGAGGACTACCCGCTTATTTTAAAGAGGGAAATTATCTGCTATGCTGCTCTGAAAAACTACGCACTGACAAGCCTGTGACAACGGACACTGAGCAACATTGGAATATTATATTTATTCAAAATCGGAGAAAGGTAAGGAATGGTGTTTTCCCTCCAGTTGTTTCCTAGTTGTGATATGCTTATCAGCTGAGCTAGTAACGTTAGCCGAGTGGCTAATTACAGCTAAGTTATCTTTTATGACTATTAATAAGTAACAGTAACATAGTCGTTGTCTTTCACAGGCGCTGCCACACCTAAGTGTATGCACTCATTTGGGTGAATTGGCCCTATACTACGTTAATAACGTTAATGCTCCACCTTACGTTACAACTCAGATTTAACGTAACTAATTAAGGTCATGCAATAATACATCCAACTTCCTACATTAGCTGCGAGTCAATAGGTTTAAGGTTTAGCAATAAACCAGAGTGTTCAGGAGGGAGGTTGATAGTTAGGTTACTGCCGTTAGCTTGCTACGGGCTAATTAGCTGATGGTCTTTGCGCCAAATTCAGGAACACTCGTTTTCTGAGCTGCTTGAAATCTCCTTAACTTCCCCTTCACCTCTGCCAATGTATTTTACATGGATCTGTTTCTGAGTTTCTACACGTACAAATCCTTTTTTCGACTACAGGTTTCCCAGATGGAAGTTGAATGTCTTGCACTGAAAGACCTCACAAGCCCAAGGAAAAGTTTCACCCTGGAGCAGGAGGAGGAGGAGGATGGGGGGCACAATGAACAAAAGGTGAGATGGCCCACTGCTTCAATCTTCAATCCAAGGTGTGGTCAGAGCGGGGCAGCAGGTCCGGTATGTCTGCAGCTGAGGGAGAGCTGCACAGCTAATCAGAGAGAGGTTTAGAGCAATGTTGTGGCATGTTAAGAGTCTGTGAGATATGGGCAAGGCTGCAGTGGGGTTTGGCTTTAAGCAGCAGGGTTTTCATGAGATAAAGTGGGCAAATAGTTTGTGGATTGGGGAAAAATCAAATGCAACAGCATGCCTCAGGTGGATGTCCTCCATGTGATGGAGAGCAGCAGCTTTAAAATGACTGTTTTCAACAGGGTTACATGTTATACGGTGTTTCACTCTGCTGTCTCCGTCACAGGAAAACATCTGCAAGGAAAAGAGAAGATCCACGCCAATGAAATCAGCCGAGTCCGTCGTTCCGGTTTTGCTGATAGGCAGAAAAGGTACCACCCCCGACCTGGTCCACATCACCCCCATCAAACACACGGCTCTGGTGGAGCCCTGGACGCCCACGGCCAATCTGAAGATGCTGATCAGCGCTGCAAGCCCAGACATCCGGGACAGAGAGATGAAAAAAGTGCTCTTTAGGCCCATAGAGAATGAGGAGAAGCCCGTGAGTCCAGATGTTGTGCCGGAGGATACAGAGGTGGAAGAGTCTTGTCAGGTATGTGAGACGAAACATTTCAGCACCCACCACAGAGGCTAAGAGCTAAACTGTATTTTAAGTTCTTGGTTTAGCTCTCGGCCAGGCAGAAATCCATTAGATCGTAGGTCTTGTTTGTTAGTTAATTTAGGGAAACGCTCTCTTGGGAACCCAGAATTTCCACAGTCTTAGTCCAGGGAAAAAACACTCGCGTTAACAGCTGACCTCTCAAGATAACATGTTTTCAAAAGCACAAATGCAATCACTCACTTATGCATAATAAATGAAGTCATATTGAATATAAAACGGCAGCCGGAGCCTAAACCGCCCTGAGCTTTTTTCCCAGCCTTATAGGATAACATCTTTTTTGGGATTGAAAGATATTTTTTTCTCCCCTTAGCCTGTGTGAAATTCTCTACATCGGTGGTAATTCACAGAACTGGGAAATGATCGTTTATCTGTCTGTCCAGTTTGAAGCCGCGGAGGAGGAGGATGACGCTGACAAAAAGCCGAGCAGGAAGCAGAAGAGTTTGGGTCTGCTGTGCCAGAAGTTCCTGGCCCTCTACCCAGATTACCCACCGCCACACAGCCCCATCTGGATCTCACTGGACGAGGTGGCGACCAGTCTTGGTAAGAGTCTGAGTCTCGGGGGAGGGGGGCTAGACATGTCCCAGCCTGTTTTTATCCAAATGTGAGCATGTTTCCCCAGAGCAGACAGGTCATTTCCCTGCTCTCGCACTCTAATCGTCAGGGGTGGAACGGCGGCGAATCTATGACATAGTCAACGTGCTGGAGTCTCTCATGATCGTGGGTCGGATAGCCAAGAACAGCTACACCTGGCACGGCCGTCGGCAGCTTGAAACCACGCTGGAGGAGCTGCAGCGGAGGGGCCGGCAGCAGGGGTACCACCTCCAGATGGAGCTGGCCTCCGAGGCCAGAGAGGCTGGTCCGGGCCGCGAGGATGACGGAGCGGAGGGAGACGCTGGCAGTGGTAATGAACCAAGAGATTTCCACTAGCTTCCATTTTCCTCTCCTCTCCACCTTTGCATGTGTTTACATAGGCTGCTCTAACAGCGGTGAGAAAGGAGCTTATTATTGAACCTAAGACCATCAGTTCAATGCCGCACTTGTAAAACTTCAAGTGTTGGTTTTATTTCAGGAGCAGGTGCCACCAAATTAACGCTACGGCTAAACGATAATTCCTGTCCCCCTCGCACTCACAGGAGTGAACACAAGCCTGGTTTCCATAGCGATCCTACCTCCTCTTACACACACAGAGCTTTTCATCCACAGGGTGTGTGTGTGTGTGTGTGTGTGTCTTGACTTGTCAGTGTGGCTGGGTGACAACAGCACTCATGACAAAGAGGTGGTTTACAAAGGTGAACCCTGGGAGCAGGCTTTGATGACCATTAAGTGGTTAATGCGAGCTGCTATTGTTGTGGCTTATTGGATGTGATGGCCTCATAATATTTTTCTCTGTTGTTTGTAGCTGGTGGCAACAGGAAAGACAAATCTCTGCGCATCATGAGCCAGAAGTTTGTCATGCTGTTCCTGGTGTCCAAAACTCAGACAGTAACTCTGGACGCGGCGGCGAAGATCCTCATCGAGGAGAGCCAGGACTCGTCGAGCCACAGCAAATACAAAAGTGAGGAAGAAAGAATCGATTGTATGTGAAGCAAATCCCGTTTCTTCCGTTCGATCAAAACTAAACCTCACCTCTTGATCTGCAGCCAAAGTGCGGCGACTGTACGACATCGCCAATGTGCTGACCAGCCTGGGCCTCATAAAGAAGGTCCACGTCCGAGAGGAGTCGGGCAGGAAGCCGGCCTTCAAGTGGCTCGGTCCTGTTGAGTTCAACACCTCCGCAAATGCTGGTAAGAGTTAAAGACTGGCTTTGTTAACTCCACTGAAGTAGTTCAGAAACACCCCTGAACCCTTCCTCTGCCGACAGTCATTCAGATGTCATTACCGCTGTCATGCTAACTCAGC
Source organism: Chaetodon auriga (assembly GCF_051107435.1). Taxonomy (NCBI): domain Eukaryota; kingdom Metazoa; phylum Chordata; class Actinopteri; order Chaetodontiformes; family Chaetodontidae; genus Chaetodon; species Chaetodon auriga. The sequence goes on along the minus strand of NC_135095.1, from coordinate 4,815,124 downwards.
CTTATCGTCTCACTGTCATCATCTTTAGGAAACAGTGTTAACGTGGCAGCTGTGACCACACAGCCGATGGCGGACCTCAGAAAAGCCAGGATGGCCCGCCACGGCTCCTTCAACATCACGCCGACGTCTGTGGCCGTCCAGCGGCAGGTCAGCTCTGCGCCCAGCAGTCCACGCCGGGAAGCTGCGGGTAAGTGGCCGCTCTGAATTTGGAATTTCTGACGCTGTTTCATCGGCCAAACGGAACAGTTTATCACAGTCGAACGTTTTTCTGTTCCTGTCTGATTAATTGGTTTCTACCTTCACACTGCAGGTCTGCCAAACCAGCCCGTGGATTATTCCAGAAGGACAAGCAGCAGTGCAGTGTGTCGACTGCAGTTTGGAAACAGCCCTGAGTGAGTTTATACTAACACACACACTTAAGGCTTATTTTTCTCTCCATTTGGCTTAGATGCTGTGAAAAATGCTTAGAATTGTAGGGAAAACCCCGATTCTTCTTCGCATTTCACAGTTGAGACCTGTCTTGTTTAGATTTATCTGCAGTCATCCACCACAGATTTACTGCACACAGTCGCTCTTCTTGTCAACAGTTGCCAGGACTGTCTGTCAGTATCAATGTAGAGCGTCCACATCGGCTGCCCGTAACAAGAGATTAGACAATAAAGTGGTCTTCTCAAAATTAACTCCGCTCTCACTCTGAGGCTAAACAGTTACATCCTAATGGATACTGGTCTTAAAAGCTACCGACAGTGACTTCATTATAACATTTCACGCTCACTGCCAGTGTTTGCACTGGCTCATGTGTTTAGCTTTAGGCCGCGTGCAACATGAGCTGACTGCTGTGGACACGAATAGCTTTTGTCTCTTATGAATATATGCATTGGCTCCATAGAAACAGTGTGCAGTACTTCATGTTATTTCTATGGTCGGCCAAACCGCTGCTGCCTCAAGACTGTGGCTGTTAAGTGTTTATGGAGGGAGGGAGATAATAGGACATAGAAGTGTGTGTTGAAAGGGGATATTTTCGACATGAAGCTGGGTGAAATGCACCAGAGGCAGTGGTAGCCCACAGGATATCAGTCAGGGGTTCATAGCGGGGAGGTGGTCAGCTGGAAGTTGGCACATGAGCGAGAGAGATCAGAGAAATCGAGACCACAAGGACTTTTCCAGGGGTTCAGGAACCTCACTGCGTTTTGACCAGCGAAAGCCTGGAATTTAGCTCCTCTGGCGTCGTTCCTGGTGCCGGCGGCGATGCATTCAATGTAAAACTACCTGACTCAGTAGACTCAAGACTGACCAAAGCCTGCAGGGATGAATGCTCGAATTCTAACGACCGCTCAGTTGTTGATGCTGTCTGGTTTCTTTTGCAGGAACTGTCCCAGCGCTGCATCGCAGACCTCCATCCGCAGCAGCAACAGCCAGCTGCCTCCATCCTCCGCCCATCCCACCCTGCTGGCGCCTTCCCTCCACCCGGAGACCCTCTTCACACCCTCCTCGTCCTCTCCCCAGTGCTTGGCCTACCTGCCCAGCTTGTCCCAGCCCTCGGTGGTCATGCTGTACAGGGCGCCGGACAAGCCCGACCAGGCGGCTGAAGGCCAGAGATCGCCGAGGTTGGAGTCTGAGGAGGGGAGGAAGAGGAGGAGGGAGGAAAGGGAGGAGGAGGGGGTGGCGGTGAAAAAGAGGGGAACATCTGGGTTAGAGGAATGTGACGTGGTGAGTGTTTTTTTTTGTTGTTTGTTGCTGTTGTTTTTGGGGTTAAAATAAATGTGATTAGCGTTTAGCATCAGCCATCGTTATTGTCATTTTGTCCCAGACTGACTGAGTAAAATGATTATATGATATCTCCCCCCAGATTCAACTTTAATTAACATGCACATCACCCAGAGAGCATCTGCACACTTTACAAATCAGGAAAAAAAAAAAAAATGAGCGAGCCATTCCATCAAAAGCTCACGCATGAACAGCGAGCCAGTGCACAGACATCAGTCCCATTGTTCTACGATCCAGCTTCTTCGATCCAGTGCGGACTCTGGCAGCTGTGCAGGCCGTTTTCGCCCATCCTGTGATGGTTGTTACTGGATAAATGCCCTTTTTATATTCTGTGCAGTATATTCACATGCTGGATTGCGGTCTGCTAAATTGAAAATAAGAAATACTACATGCCGGCTAATGAGGATAACTCATCCCCTGGTGTAATTAAAGAGGTATCACATTAGTGATGAATAGGATATTTGATCACTGGAGATCCCTCGCCATTAGCTGGGCCACACAGTCCTGGTGATTGAAAAAGTCCCACTTTTCATGATAAGATGGTCTTTTAGAAAGGCACACCTGAAGCTTTTAAATTACTTGGCGGGCGTTAACTGGTTTTAGTTGCTGAAGCATAAATTATCACACATCATGATATTAAATGTTCATTCATTACAGATTGTAGAAGTTGGCTCCTCTACATTTACTGTCCATCATGAGGTCCAGGTTTATTCATTCTCACTGTCTGTGTTTCCTTCCAGATGAGAGCTGAAGCTCACAGGGAAGCAGCGGGGGGTTCACAAACAGGCAACAGCAGGACCTCCCCCAGTCGCCCAGCAGGCCTCTGCAGAGAGCAGCCTGCTGATGGGAGTCCAGGTGGCAACAGCAGCAGAGAGGCCGCCCAGCCATCACACTACCTCTACGTGCCCAACAATGCAGGTACTGTATGCACAACTTGTGTCTGAATTGTTAGCTTGCATGTGTTCGTGCAGCCTCGTTTAGCAGCACACAGAGTTAGCTATAGCATGTGCTATATGAAGAAACATGGCTTTGATGTTTGGATGATGGATAAGCGGATTTTTACCAAATGGAAGCCTCTGGTACGCGCTGATCCTCGATTAATTAGACTCGTAGTCCCCGCTCGAGGCAAAATCGGAAGTTCTCTGTGAGCTTATACAATTTCATTCCACAAAACAGAATATTTAACATATTATCACGATTGTACACGTGAAAAACACACAGGAATACTAACCTTTAAAACCTTCAGCCAAGAGACTAAACTTTGAGACTAAAAAAAGTACATTCTTTGCTTTACCGCAGCCAAACCAGTCCACCGTGATGATGAGGATAAAGCAATAAAATGTCAACTTAAGAATGATGGGACACTTCCTGTCTCAGTACAGGTCAGGAGAGTTTTTAGTAAATGTTTTACAATAAAGTCTTCCTGTTTTCTCCTCATCCACCTTCTCCAGGTCTGAACAGCCTCAACTTCCTCCTCTCTGCCAGCCAGCCACCAGCTGGTCTCGCACTTCCTCCCAGCGGTGTCCCCACCCTGGCGCTGCCCTACGTGCTGCTGCCCTCTTCAGCCCTCTCCCACTACCCCCTGGTGGCCAGCGGCCTACCACAGCAAGGCTCAGACGCCCACAGCAAACTGAGCTTCAGCCTGCCCGCTGTGATGTCACCTGCCCACTTCATGGTGGGCGCGGCGCCGTATGGCCTGGCAGCAGCATCAGAGATCGGCAGGTCGTCGGTTCCATCGCCCTCCACTCCAGAACAGAGCCGACTGTACAGCTCAGCGGCAGCTACTCCACATTCTCCCCCAGGACCACGTCAGACTGTCAGCATCAACACACCAGAACCACTGGTGAGACTTTTCTATACTGCTGTAGTCCACACACACACACACACACACACACACACACACACACAGGTCTCAGCCCTAAAAACGCATTAACTTCAACATCATTTGCTTTCATAATGAGACGTGACCTTTCTGGTATCAGGCAAAATGCCACAACACAGCTTGACATGAGAGCAAGTGCAGCATCTGTTATGTGGAAGGTTTCCCCTCATTTACTCCTTTAGACACTGTCTGTGCGCCGCAGCGGTTCAACTTGATTAATCTCCAAGTTGTTAAATAGGGATTAATGTTCTTGTCTGCAAAAGCCCAACACAGCCTGCAGGCATTGCTCCTCTCCAACAGAGGCGTGTTTAGACAGCCCGCCGAGGCGCTGGATGGCGAGCGATCGCAGCGTTAGAGACAATGCGACGAGTCAATGACTGTGCCTTATAGAGGAATCAGCCAGGAGCGTCCTCGCTTTCCCGCCCACTTTCATTTTCAATAGAAGTGGAGTGACACCTTCATGAAAAGGTCCAGCCGCTAGTTGCTGCAGTGTTTAGTCACACTGCACGCCAAATCGCTGTAGAGCTGAAACAGTTATTCCATTGATTGATGATTAGAAAGACTGAATACTTCCTGAGTTCGTCAGAGTGACGTTTCTTTGCTTATATTTATTTATAGTATTGTTATGTTATCATGTTCTGGCAACAGTCAGATTTGAAGCATCCAGAGATGCTCAGATGTTGAGCAGCAGTGTTTTTAGCACCAGAAAAAGCTCACACCTTGAGTCCTCGAACGCACCTCCAGAGAAATGTATGAAAATGCTCCGAGCTGGCGACAGTATATGGTGTAAATGTGCTCCCGTCTGACATCGCTCTCTCCCTTTGCAGACTCCTCATACTCCAAAGGAAACCACATCCGCTTCGAAGGCTTTCTTCCAGACCCCAGGCGCACTGGGAAATGTAGTCAGCGCTGTGCCAGCTGCCCGAAAAAGGGGCTCCGCGCAGAGGAGACTGGACGTCGGCCACCCTCCAGCCAGTTAGACGTGCGAGGAGATGGAATTTGCGGCTATTTGAACACTCAGGTGTTGTTCCTAAAAGTGAAGAATGTGGTGTCAAACCATTGGTGCTTTGTTAGTTTATTAATGAATAAATGAATGGTTCGACTGAGGCCTAAAACTCTTTCCCAAAATCTGAAGATTTAATGGTGGGGGGTCGCATTTTGAAGTGAAACCCTTCCGCTATTGGTTGTGATGTGAACAGTTCAGATGTGCCTCATGGTTCGACCGTGGGACGGGAGATTCCAGAGCGAAGGGTGAAGCAGTATTGCCAATGTGACAGTGCCCTCCTGTGGTGGGAGTCGGTCACTGCTGTATTTTGTATTTCAGCCTTTTAACTTTCCCCTCCCACACACGATCAAGCTACCTGATTCCCCATCACTTGTGTATTATAGCCCAATTGCTATTTATATTTTAGTTAATATATGTTGATTACAGGGACTGTAATGGAACATTGTCTTTGTTTTATAGCACTAAGGATATGACGAATGTATGTCTAATATCGAAGTGATTGTCTTTCGTTGGCCCCTTCAGGTTTTGTTACGTTATCAAGGTATAATAGGAAATCTGTTAGCTGCTGGTCACCGATTTACACCGACAGCAGCAGACAATCCTCCCTTTGCTCGTTTCAAATATCACTGTGAGGAGAAAATCACTAAAGCCTTAAATGTTTACAGCCAACCGAGTATCGAAAGGAGCTGTTCTCAGACAGATGTTACTGGTGCCATGTCACTGAGTATCTGCAACCATGGTGCTGAATGGTTAAACACCAAACCCTTTGGCTCTGTTACTGACGACAAAGGGACAATGTGACGACGCTCTCAGGTACTTGAATACTTGCGACTTTACTAGAGATATCAGAGTACTGTAAAGATTTTTTTTTTTTTTCATCCAAGCAGAGCAGACTTCAGGTTATATGCTGTCTTTTTTTTTTTTTAGCAGCACTGTTCTACATTCATACAGTCAGGAGGCTCCCAGTATGACCACAGTCTGCTGTTGGCCGGTACAGTTGGGGGTTGAGTGCCTTGGTGAGAGGAGAGTCGATGCCTCGGTGCAGTCATGAGCCCACTGACCTGCCTTCCCGACAACCCAGCCAGATGATTGGTGCTTTGTACGGGAATCATTCAGGAGAGCTTAGCTATGTCACGCCAAAGGGTGCACAGATGATCCACTCTGACCGGTGGGTGTGTAGTCATTAATGTACAGTTTTATGTTAAGTTTGTACATTGTATTCATAGTGCCATTTCTACTTTCAGCCAAGACCGTTAAACGCTGCTTTACTGTGTTTCAAATAATGATCATTGCACTGCTAGTCGTAGTAGTCGTGTCTGCTGATCTAATTTTCACAAAACTGAGCTGTAGCTGTGCTCTCTCTGTAGTTAATGACCCCCCATACTGGTTTTCTTCTGTATGACCTCTGCAAACTTTAATTAAAAATGTATTTTCACCAAAGCTTTTATCATATAATTCTGATTTTATCTTGTTTTTTTTGTTAGTATGAATTATGCAGCAATCCAATTGACAGATTTACAGATGGCTTCAGTTTACCCATTTACAAATGTGCAGATGCTACCAATAACTCAGGGTCTAATTCAGAATGGCTCAGCAGATGGAAGCCAGCCACGCTCATGTGGTCGGATGACACACTTCACCGCGAACCCGTTTCCTGTTCTCGCTAACTGCAGTGTTGTACGCTCAAACATAAGATGGAACCGATGATCTGGGCCCACAGTATTATGGTACACATTGTTGGAAAATCTGTGAAAAATCAGGGGCCGTTAAAAATCAAATTCCAGATTATTGGTAGACACATCAGTAAACTGTGGTTAGAGTCTTAATTATAATGAATGAAATTCTATTGGGGAGAAACATTGAACGCATCAGATGCCATCTCAGCAGCAGATAAGGCTGATTGAGCCACGCTTAAAAACACACACGCACCAGCTGTCTGAGGACATCAACATCGAATCAAAGCTTTTTATATCGGCAATAAAACCGAGCTGAGGGAGCCGCCAATAGATGTTTGGCCCCTGCGAGGCGTTTATGACAATAAACCTCAGCAGATGGGACGATTAACTTCATATAGATAGATAGCTTAGCCAAGTATCTGCTGTGGCCAAATATGCTTCGATGAAAGCGCGCTGTTCCAGAGGCAAAACAGAACAATTAGCTTCCATGTATACACCACTACTATTTGTGTATGATGACTGCTACTATAAGTACTACAGTAGATACTATTGCTACTCCTACACAATGTTAAGATGCAACTTTTCTACTTTCCAATTATTGCTAGTTGAAACAACTGCTAGCACATCCATGCTACTGATGTTAGCGAGCACTGTGGGAAAGATTTCCATTACAACTTATGGCTGTATTACTATGACTGATAGAACTACGTCTAGCTACTCGTACACCACCAGTACAACCCAGTAGTCTAACTCAGTGGTTTTCAAAGTGGGGGCCGCGGCCCCCTGGGGGGTCGCCAGGGGACACTAGGGAGGCCTCAGAAAATTTGAGGGAAGATAGCAAAATTACATAATAATAATCATTATTAATTACTAATTATATATTTAAAATCATTATTATAAAATATAATCTAATTATTTTTTAAATCATCATTATAAAATATAATTTAGAAACATATATCATATCGAAATGTTATTTGCCATGTTCATCTTTCTGATTGCCTGCCATCGTTCATGACGTCATGAAGTCGCATGTAGACCTGGCGGTTGGTGCACTGACAGACATTAAGCCAAGGCTTGACAAACTGTAGGAGCCATCAAGCCCATCCGTAATCTCTGTCTGTCGCACACACACTTAAGAGGTTTGATTTCTTTTGTTCTGTCTGTCAACAGTTTGTTGAAAAGTTCATTATTCAGTGGAAATATAATACACTGTTGAAAACATGTTCGTTAATAATATTCTTATGTTAAACAAATGTAATAATTATTGAATAGTGAATAAAAGTAAGAAAATCATTCTAAAAGTTGATGTTTCTTTACGTATTTTGTAGCATTGTCGGTGGGTTTGCAAAGGGGGTCCCCAGTTAGAAGCTAATGCTGTTTGGGGGGCCATGGCATGGAAAAGTTTGGGAACCCCTGGTCTAACTGACAGATGAACTTGGTCTTTAGGTGAAACAACGTCTAACATTACAGTGAAGTAAGGATTAACCTGGGCTAGCTTACATGGAGTAGTTTGAAATATGCTCATTAGCTTTTTCACTGAGAGTTCGGTGAGAAGATGCATGGTAAGTTATGTCCTTATGTCCTAATTTATCACTCCTCTGTATGTATAGGTTAAAACTGGCCTAAATTTGGTTGTAAGGTGAAAACTTTTTAGATACATATACTTTCCTGACATATTGTTTCAACAGTGTTTTAAAGATTCTTTTTTTAAAGTGCAGTCTTGTTAAGACTTGCTTGACACAGTCTATAGTGTTGAAATGCCTTTGAAACAACAAATATGGAACTCATCGTTTAGAAAGAAATCTATATTTTTTAGTCCTGCAGATCAACAAAACCGTGCTTATCAGACATGCCACTACTACTGCCCACTTACATTACGACTGGTAGTACTATTATTGCAGTACCACAAACCATTAATAGCGGGGTATGTTCTCCATATGTTCAAGAGCATTCAGTGAGCATTAATTGTCCCGTGGGCTTAGTGATCCCCCACAAAAATCAATATAACATCGTCCTTCATTATACTTCATTCCTCTTAGAAGGCAAGAGAGCATGTCTCCAGTTACAACTCACATCAAATAACTTCAGAGCACTTGTGCAGGATAAGTCAAAAGAGTACTGTAAGACAGTGAAGGAGTGTTAATCTCATGCTTACAGGGTTCCGCTTTCCTTTACAAAAAGGGCAACGTGTTCATTTAAGGGGAAAAAACATCAGCAGTCTTTTTTTTTCTGGTTAGTTTCTTTCTCACTGTTAGGATTATTAAACCCAGATTATTGCCCGGTTTGTAACACTTCAAACAAAGAGCTCTGCGTGTGAATATCAAATCATGTGAAGATGTCCTATCATTTTATATGAGTCTTTCACATTGCTGTGGTGGACTTGTAGGCCCCTTTTTAGTGAAAGCAATGCTTCAGCTTCACCTCAGACACACTGATAGATTTTCAGGTTCAGGTTCTGCTCTGCAGTGCAGGATCCTTATATTTTACCAAGTGATGTGTTGTAGGTAATGAAAAGATATATTTTATTTGAAAAAAAAAAAAAAAGTAATTTATCTGAATTCCTTCATATCGGCGGTAGCAATTAACATGTAATTAACAACCATCTACATATTTATAATATATGAATAGACATTAAATAAAGGGGGAATGGCTAAAATGAAATGAAAACATCTTAAATGTTGAAATCAAATGCAAAAAATGAGCAGAACCTACCCTATCGTGAATTTTTCAGGTATTACTAAAACCAATTCTATTTCGTACAATCACTCTAAAAGCTCTACCACTTGTGTATTTTTTTTCTTTATTATTTTCTTTATTATTTTCTTCTTTATTATTCTTTATTTTTGATTGCAGTTATGAAAAAAGTGAACAATTTTTTTTATCTTACAATTCATCAAATAAGGGCCCAGGTCCTATTTGCTTTACAACAGATATGACGGGGCCCTGTTCATGAAAATGCCTTCTCGGCATGTACAACGGCCAGATAGAAGAAGTGGATAATATGAAGAAATCCTACCAGGCAGGAGTGATAGACGTAGCGATCAAGAAGTAGGAACACGAGAGTGGCTTTAACAAACTGGATGCAATTTGGAAACAAGTCCTGCGGGCTGCTGAAGTTTGTTCGATGATTGCAATTGTGTAGGCGGGTGAACCGGAGCACCTGGAGAAAACCTGTATGGAGAACACAGAGGGAAGCAGGGCTGGGGGTTGAAGCCTCACTTTCTTACAGTACAACTACAACGCAGCCCTAACTCCCCTCTGGTTGATTCAGGCATCTCTCAGATTGGTCCAGCTGTTTGTCCAGCACACCTCCTGTCGGCCCTCGTACCTCTCTGGTCAGTCCAGAAGCTTCTGTGGACGATAAGAGGGGCTGGTGGACCTGCTGCTCCCCCTCCTTCCCCTCGGTGTGCAGCTGGACACTATCTAAGCTCCCGTCCTCCCCCTTCCTTTCCTTGACTTCAGTGTTTTCAGCCCTAACTGTCTCGTTTGGGACCTTGTTGTCCAGCCCTTCAGTGTCTTGTCTCAGGACAGCCGTTAGTGGACATTCCTCATATCTGCCCTCCACACATTCAAAATTCTGGAGCTCTTGGCGGAGCTTCTGAATTTTGTTATGCAGATCAGAATTCTCTTGGCTGATGGTCTCTGCAGCAGATATGATGTTTTTCTGCTCCTTGTCAAGTGACTGTCCCTGTGTGAGCTCGCTTTGAAGGTGCCTAAATTCCTGCCTGAGGACAGTGTTCTCATGGTGAAGCTCCTGCAGCTGAGCTTTGTTCTGACGATACTGTCTAAGCCAAGGTTTCACACTTTCGTATTCATCTCTCATATCCCGGATCATGTATTGGAGGCCGTAATTTTGGTCCATGAATTGGATTTTCTCAGCTTTCAGTGATGCATACTCAGCCTTCATCCTTGATCCATGGCGAAGTTTTTCGGTCAAATCCCGATGCTGTTGTTGTAGGTCAGTGATGAGGTAGCTCAAGCCTACATTCTCCTCCCTCTTTTTTTTCATTTTCTCTTCCAAGTGATTTTGCCTGAAGAGTTTCTGCTGGAGGTCCTGAGCCTTGGCCTGCAGCTGATTCCTCTGCTTGCTCAAGGTCTTGTTTAGAGTCTTTATCCCCTGATATTCACCCTCCAAGGCGTGATAGTCCTTTAATTGCAGGTATCTTCCTTGAATTTCTTGCTCAAGAATGTGGTTGTTTTGGGTGATTTTTTGCATTTCTTCTCGAGCAACCCTACATTTTTCTTCCAAGTCTCTTTGACGCTGGAGTTTAATGTCCAAGTTGCTCTTTTTGTTGAGAAGATATTTGTTTGAAGCACTAGCTGCTTTTCTGTCAGCTTGTAGCTGTCGGGCATTCTCAGGCCCGATGTCTTCTGTTTCCTCAGCAGCTACGGAAATGTTGTCAAGAAGACTTTGTGTCTCCTCTCTGGGTTTCGGAAACCAAAACATCTTGCTTTTAGTTTATGTCTACTTCAGTATACAACTGTAAACGATATGGTCTGAACAGCAAACTGTTGTGTGTCAATGTCAAGTGTCAATGTGATAATATTCTATGCAGTGAAATTGTGCTACCCTGATATATGACATGAACACAGCACAGCAGGAACAAAGTTCTTTGATGTGCTTTGATGTTTGTTCAAAGATCATAACCCCGCCCCAAATATGGAAGATCAGACTGTGATGTCACAGTGACATCACATGCCTGCCACCATGGACTCAAAAAAAAACAAAAAACCAAATCAAAACAAAACAAAACCAAAAATGAGACAGGATCACATGCCTGCCACCATGGACACAACAGCACGACTTCGAGTGTGATATTGCTTTTATACAAAAGTTCTACAAGCGCATTTTATTTGTTAACAGTAATAAGCGACAAGAGATTATGATGTGTTTGTTTATTTAATCATTTGTTTGGCTCCGCCAATACAAATAGTTCCGCAACTTGAAGGGAGACAAGGCTGTTGCCAGGCAACACATAAACATTTCCTACACACACGCTTGCTACTCTGTGTCTGCATATTACCACTACTTTGTATCGCTTACATTTACCTGAATGTTTCCATTTATTGTGCAACCATTGATATAATATATATATATATATAAATGTGTGTGTGTGTGTGTGTGTGTGTGTGTGTGTGTGTGTGTATTTGGTGTGAAATGCATCAACAGCTATTGGATTGGATGGATTTTCATGCAATTTGCTCCAGCATTTATGTCCCCCTCAGCATGAATTGTAAACATTTTGGTGATAATAGCCTTCTATACAGCACCACCATCATGTGACGGATTTAGTATCAGCACATAATTTCATCACTAATGAAATCATGGCTTCATTTTATGACCCAAAATGATCATTTCCTATGCATTTTCCAGCTATTGTGATTGCGGTCTGATATATATTCACAGTAACTTGCCTTCTCCTCATCTGTTTTGAACAGAACAATCCTGAAATTAGTCAGTCTGAAGACGCTATGTCAAAGATTATTGCTGGCAACATCAAGCATGATTGATAAATTAATAGCATGATTGATAAACAATGAAGCAGAGGTTTGTTGGTGACCGTGCAGGGTGCTGTCTGTTTTCCCTCTGCAGTCCACTTACTGCATGTCATAATCTAACAGCCGGAAACATGGATTAATGACACGTGCTGGTTTGACTAAAAACAGATTTATGGTGTCTCTGTTTTCATCGAAATTTTTAATAATTCAAGCCTGCCCTCCTTAAAAGGGGTTAATTTTATGGTTTACCCTTTTAATTAAATCTAATTAATCATGGAACTCTGCGCCTCGTGCCGCCATGTAGCTTCACTGTGGTGACTTGCAGTGAGCTCATGAAACTGAAGGTCACAGGTTTTAACATCCAGCGCAGGTTGTGCGATGTTGTTTGACTTGTCAGATTGGGCTGAATCCATGCCTGCTGCCTCACTGTGTGCCTTGGTAAATGCATCAACTTAAAGCTTTGATTCACCTACAATGAAAATAACAATAATAAAAAAAAAACTTGTTTACGATTGTTGTCACTATCAGGATGTGGTGTGTGGTGGCTTTGGGCGCTCCTTCACCGGTGAACGATGTGTCATTGACAACGGTACAGTCTGTTAGCACAGTTATTGTACTGTAACTATACTTTGTTTTATTTAAATAGCCTGATTTCATTTCGTTTTACCTTTATCTGATGAGTATCTGTATGCAGACGTTGCGTTGTCCTTTGGTGCCACCTTGTGGTTTTTTCCGTTATACGTCTGTGGGGCGCTGCATCAGATTAATTGCTTCAGTCGGGAGATCGCTAGTGCAGTTCACTCCTCGTTCATGGCGATGTTGGGACACTATATGTCTGTGAGTACATTCCGACATGCTTGCGTGATGTTTAAGAGTAGCAGAATGATATGTATATGTTTGTGTTTTCTAGGGATTCGGTTCCTCTACACAGTTATCACAGTTGCTAAGGAGTTAGCTTGTTAAGCAGTATGTGTGTCAGTAAGTGTGGCGTATCTACGTTTTCTCGAGTGTGTTTATGGTGTGTACATTATGTTTAATTAATATGTAAATACTTTAAAGAGCTGAACAGTGATTAGATTTTATTTTGTATGTTTATTACAGTTTTACAAAGAATGTTGAGAGTGGATTCAATTACGCTGTTCAAGGATGGAAATATAAGTAAAGACCTTAAACTTCCATGCCTCAATTTTTCATTGGACCACCTCAAGTGTTAACTATCTGTCTAGTTTGACAGCAACGTATCAGACGAGGACAGAATAGTAAAAAGACATTACAGCCAAGTCTTGCTGTACGAACAGGATTACAACTGGACGCTTTGCATCTTCCCTTTTGATTGTCAATACATAAGAGATGGATACCCGAGAGAAAACAGAAGATGTCCACTCACTTGGAGCACGGTCACTGTCTGCATCCAGCAGAGCATCACAACGTAGCAGTCGATCATCAGCCAGTATAGCAGCTGCGCGAGCACGTGCAAAGGCTGAAGCTGCACGCATAGAGCTGTCTTATGCTGGAAAAGAAGCAAAAGTAATGAAAGAAAAGGCACGGCTCTCTGCAGATACAGCATACAAAGAAGCAGACCTGCAGGCACAGCTACACATCTTAAAGCTAGAGAGGGCAGCAGCTACAGCCACGGCGGAAGCGAAGGTTTTAGAAGCTGCTGCAGAAGAGGAAATGCAATCCCATCGGGGAAATGACATTCCAGTACCCTCTCTCACTCCTGCCCAGCGAACCAGAGACTATGTTCAAAAACACTCCATGTCCAATACCAGTGAGAACCAACTGGAAACCGGACAACTAGATTCGGAGCAGCCATGGAAGACAATTCTGATTCAGCCTAATGCTGCAGGTGAAGCTCTTAGCTCTATCAACCGGCAACAGCTAGAAGAGACAAACTTCCAGCCACTGCCAACCAGCCACACATTTAGAGCACACACACCTCAGCCAAAGTTGGATGCGGGCGAGCGACCCATGCCAGCTCTGAAGAGATATGATGGGTCACCTCAAACGTATTCTCAAAATGCTCCCACCAATGAGTCAGCTGCGATCCCGGATGTGGTCAAATTCCTAATCCGTCGGGAGGTGGTGACTTCAGGCTTCCAGAAGTTTGATGACTGTCCGCAGAACTACTGGGGGTGGAAATCTTCCTTTATCAGCCTCACTAAAGACCTGGAACTGTCGTCGAGAGAGGAACTGGATCTCTTGGTGAAGTGGCTGGGGCCTCAGTCATCTGAGCAGGCGAGGAGGATCAGTTCTATACATGTGCAGAACGCAGCTGCAGGCCTGAGTATGGTATGGAGACGTCTAGAGGAAACCTATGGTGCCCCAGAGGCAATTGAGAAAGCCCTTTTTAAAAAGATTGATGATTTCCCCAGAATCTCCAACAAAGACAATTTAAAACTACAAGAGCTAGGAGATCTACTTCTGGAGCTGGAGCTTGCAATGGAGGAAAGCTATTTGCCCGGACTCACATATCTAGACACAGCCAGAGGGATAAACCCAATCGTTGAAAAGCTGCCATATGGATTACAAGAGAAGTGGATCAATGCAGGCTGCCAGTACAAAGACCAATACAGAGTCGCTTTTCCACCCTTCGCCTTCTTTTCACAATTTGTACGCAACCACACAGGACAAGAAACGACCCTAGCTTCACCTTCTCCTCCTGTGGCCCCCCACAGTTCACCAAGAAAGAACTGAAAAGCAGAACTCAGGTGTCAGTGAGGAAGACTGAGGTGGGCAGTGGATTTACTGAAAACAATGACCAGGAGAAACACTGCCCTCTCCATAAAAAGCCTCATCCCCTCAGTAAGTGTCACAGCTTTAGAAACAAGCCACTTGAAGAACGCAGGGCTTTCCTCAGGGAACATCACTACTGCTTTAACTGTTGTGCTTCAACAAAGCACATGGCAAACGACTGTAAAGCGGTGAGAAAGTGTACAGAGTGCGGCAGTGACAGGCAAGTCTCCGCTCTGCACCCTGGGCCTGCTCCAATAAAAACCCTGCCAAAGGTGGTACAGCAAGGCGGGGAGGCAGACACAGAGGAATCTACGGAGCAAGGGATTGATGAATCAACAGAGGTGACATCGAAGTGTACTGAGATCTGTAGAGGAGCAAACAGTCCAAGGTCGTGTTCAAAAATATGTCTTGCAAAAATCTATCCAAAAGACCATCCAGAGAAAGCAGTCAGAATGTACGTGGTTATGGACGACCAAAGCAACCGATCCTTAGCACGGTCAGATTTCTTCGATCTTTTCGACATCAGAGGAGAAGCTGTGACCTACACGCTAAAGACATGCTCGGGTGTAATGGAAACCACAGGAAGGAGAGCCCACGGCTACATGGTGGAATCTCTCGATGGAAACACTAAAGTACCTCTCCCTACTCTTTTGGAGTGCGACTTAATTCCTGATGATAGGTCTGAGATTCCTTCTCCAGATGTGGCACAACATCACTCCCACCTGAAAGCAGTAGTTGACCAAATCCCACCGCTCGACCCCCAGGCACACATCCTCCTACTCTTAGGAAGAGACATTCTGAGACTTCACAAGGTGAGGGCACAGTACAATGGACGTCATGACGCGCCATACGCACAACGTCTCGACCTAGGGTGGGTTGTGATTGGAGATGTGTGTCTGGGACGCGTTCACAAGCCTGCCAATGTAACAGTCTACAAGACAAACCTGCTGAATAACGGGAGGTCATCATTCCTCACACCCTGCTCAAACGCCATCCATGTCAAGGAATCCTTGCCGGGCCGTACAATGCAGCCAAGCCATCTTCGCCAGCATTCTACTGACAGCCCTGTACAAACGGAGGCCACAGACAGGCTCGGCTCAACAGTCTTCGACAGGACGAAGGATGATGATCGGCTTGCTTTATCTGTAGAAGATGAGACGTTTCTTGACATTATGGATAAGGAAGTTGTCAGGGATAGCTCTAACACATGGACTGCTCCCTTGCCCTTTCGTACACCACGCTGCCGCCTTCCAAATAACAGGAGCCAAGCACTCAAACGTCTCAACACTCTCAGACGCACACTGGACAAGAAGCCGGATATGAAGGAGCACTTCATCGGTTTTATGCAAAAGATGCTTGACAACCAGCATGCAGAACAAGCTCCACCTCTGCAGAGTGATCAGGAATGTTGGTACTTAACCATTTTCGGGGTGTACCACCCACAAAAACCAGAACAAATCAGGGTTGTCTTCGACTCGAGTGCAAAATATGAAGGTGTTTCCTTGAATGACGTCCTACTAAGTGGTCCTGACCTCAATAACACGCTGGTAGGAGTACTTATGCGCTTCCGAAAAGAGGCCATAGCCATAACGGCAGATGTGCAACAGATGTTTTACTCCTTCAACGTCCGCGAAGACCATCGAGATTATCTGAGATTCCTTTGGTACCAAGATAATGATCTCCAGAAGGACATCACCGAATGTAGGATGAACGTCCATGTATTCAGAAACAGTCCCTCACCAGCTGTAGCGATATACGCACTGCGGAGAGCTGCCCAGGCAGGAGAGGAAGAACATGGCATGGACGCAAAGGAATTTGTCGACAGAAACTTTTACGTCGATGATGGGTTAACCTCTGTTCCCACAGAAGAAGAGGCAGTCAGCCTTCTAAAGAGAACAAAGAACATGTTGGCAGAGTCCAGCATACATCTTCACAAGATAGCGTCCAACAGCTACACAGTCATGGGATCTTTTTCTCCAGAAGACCTTGCGAAAGATCTCAAAGATTTGGATCTCGGAGGAGAGCCGTTACCCATCCAGAGGAGTCTGGGACTGTCTTGGAACCTTGAGTCGGATAGTTTCATCTTCAAGGTGTCCAAAGAAGAGAGGCCATACACCAAGAGAGGCGTGCTGTCCACAGTTAATAGCCTCTACGACCGTCTAGGATTTGTTGCTCCCATTACTGTACAGGGAAAGGCTCTGATCCGGGAGTTATCTTCTGAGCTATGTGAGTGGGATGACCCCCATCCTCCTGAAAAGGAGCAGTACTGGCGAGCTTGGAAGGATTCTCTATGTGATTTGGAACAGCTATCCATCCCAAGGCCCTATGTCACAGTACCACTATGCTCAGCACAACAGAGAGAGATCTGCGTCTTCTCTGATGCATCTACTGTCGCCATAGCAGCAGTGGCCTACCTACGGGTAGTGGATTCTTCAGGACAGTGTCACCTCGGATTTTTGATGGGAAAGGCCAAATTGGCACCACGACCAGCTCACACCATCCCACGGCTGGAGTTATGTGCTGCTGTCCTCGCTGTTGAAATGGCACAGCTGATTTCCCAGGAGCTGGACCTCGACATCCAAGCTGTGAAATTTTATACTGACAGCAACATCGTCCTGGGCTACATCAATAACACCTCCCGACGATTCTACGTCTATGTTGCTAACCGAGTCATAAGGATAAGAAAGTCCACGCACCCAGATCAGTGGTATCATGTGACCACTGACCACAATCCAGCAGACCACGCCACTAGACCTATTCCAGCAGGTCTTTTGGAGCACACCACTTGGTTCTGTGGTCCTGCATTCCTCAAGCAAGTTGAAACAGGAGAACCCACAGTCGAGACACCAAGGAAATTCGAGCTTGTGGATCCTGAGACAGATGGAGAGATACGGCCACAGGTCACTGCCCTCTCAACTAAAGCTGAGGGAGAATGTCTCAGCACACAACGCTTTGGGCGATTTTCGGTTTGGAGATCGATGATTCGAGGCATATCAAGGCTCATCCACCTCGCCAGAGCCTACTCCAAATCTCCCAAACAGAATGCTCAAGATGTACAATCACAAGCAAAAGTCATGGTCATCAGGTGTGTTCAGAGAGGAGTCTTCAAGGAGGACATTGGCAGACTAGAGAAACAACAGAAGGTCTCCAAGAACAGCCCATTGCACAGGTTGAACCCCATCCTTGACCAGGAAGGTCTCTTAAGGGTTGGGGGCCGGCTATCTTCAGCTGACCTGCCAGAAGATGAGAAGCATTCATACATCCTCCCAAAGGGACATCATGTATCGACTCTACTGGTGCGTCATTATCATGAAGGAGTTGCTCATCAAGGTCGTCACCTCACAGAAGGGGCCCTTAAGAAGGTAAGAAGCTGGTCTCCAGTGTGATACATGGATGTGTCATCTGTCGTAAGCTGAGAGGAAAGACAGAAGAACAAATCCTGGCAGACCTACCAGCAGATCGACTCACCACTGAACCACCTTTCACCCGGGTGGGGTTAGACGTCTTTGGACCATGGAGCGTCACTACACGCCGCACCAGGGGAGGAAGTGCTGACAGCAAGAGGTGGGCTGTGCTGTTTACCTGTCTGGGGACCAGACCTGTCCATATAGAGGTAATAGAGAGCATGTCTGCATCAAGCTTTATCAATGCCTTGAGAAGATTTTTTTGCTGTCCGAGGTCCCTCTAAGCTACTCAGGTCCGACCGTGGGACTAACTTTATTGGCGCTTGCAGGGAACTGAAGATCCAGACAGACGACCCTGAGATAAAAAACTATCTCCTAGATGAGGGATGCACCTGGACCTTCAACCCTCCTCATTCATCACACATGGGTGGATGCTGGGAGAGGCTGATTGGGGTCGCACGACGCATCTTGGATGGTATGTTGATACAAGCAGGGCCTACTCGTCTGACCCATGAGGTCCTTACTACGCTGATGGCGGAGGTTATGGCAATTATGAATGCCAGGCCGCTGGTTCCTTTGTCGTATGATCCGGAGTCACCCACTATCCTGACACCAGCTATGCTCCTAACCGGAAAGACGGCTCCTACGTCAGCTCCACAAGGGGAATTCGATCTCTCAGACCTCTACAAACAACAGTGGAAGCATGTTCAGTGTCTCGTCGACACATTCTGGAAGCGCTGGAGGGAAGAGTACCTGACAACTCTTCAACCCCGCAGAAAATGGACTGAAGAGAAACGCAATATCCAAGTGGGGGATGTTGTGTTACTTAAGGACAGCCAAACCAAACGAAATGAATGGCCTACTGGACTGGTCATAAATACCATCTCAAGTCAGGACAATAAAGTCAGAAAGGTAGAAGTGAAAGTGGTGAAGCAGGGAACTGTCAAGGTTTACTTACGGCCAATTTCGGAACTCATCCTTCTTCTTCCAAAGAGATTCTGAAGAAATGGACTTATCTTTGAGTAGCATAGTGGTGATGTTTATACCAGGCGGGGAGTGTACTGTAACTATACTTTGTTTTATTTAAATAGCCTGATTTCATTTCGTTTTACCTTTATCTGATGAGTATCTGTATGCAGACATTGCGTTGTCCTTTGGTGCCACCTTGTGGTTTTTTCGGTTATACGTCTGTGGGGCACTGCATCAGATTAATTGCTTCAGTCAGGAGATCGCTAGTGCAGTTCACTCCTCGTTCATGGCGATGTTGGGACACTATATGTCTGTGAGTACATTCCGACATGCTTGCGTGATGTTTAAGAGTAGCAGAATGATATGTATATGTTTGTGTTTTCTAGGGATTCGGTTCCTTTACACAGTTATCACAGTTGCTAAGGAGTTAGCTTGTTAAGCAGTATGTGTATGTGGAGTGTGTACACCGCTAACTACTAAAGTGTTGCTAATCGAACAAGTGTGGCGTATCTACATTTTCTCGAGTGTGTTTATGGTGTGTACATTATGTTTAACTAATATGTAAATACTTGAAAGAGCTGAACAGTGATTAGATTTTATTTTGTATGTTTATTACAGTTTTACAAAGAATGTTGAGAGTGGATTCAATTACGCTGTTCAAGGATGGAAATATAAGTAAAGACCTTAAACTTCCATGCCTCAGTTTTTCATTGGACCACCTCAAGTGTTAACTATCTGTCTAGTTTGACAGCAACGTATCAGACGAGGACAGAATAGTTATAATGTCAACCATAACCTCCCTTTTTGGCTTTCTCTATGCTACAAATATTTTCCGTGCTTGCAAGGCAAACACGAATAAGCCTTTGTTTATTACATCCTGTGTACAGCAGGGGGCAGGATAACTGCAAGGTTCAGCACACTGATGACAGCAGGTCAACATTTACAGTATCTCTAATATAACTTATTACACACATATGTAGACACATTCGTGCATAGACAGAAAAGCAAAGTGGAAACTGAGGTTGGTTATTTGTAGAAGTCAACAGTCTCCACCTCACCTCACTATAGTATCAAATATGGGTTGTCTGTGTTTAATGATCTGAACAGTTTTCTAATCAACACGGCTGCCACTGTGCACATTTCTGTGGCAACATGGGTGTATTTGTAATGCACTTACGGCAAAAAAAAACAAACAAAAAAAAAACATCAGCAGTCTTTTTTTTTCTGGTTAGTTTCTTTCTCACTGTTAGGATTATTAAACCCAGATTATTGCCCGGTTTGTAACACTTCAAACAAAGAGCTCTGCGTGTGAATATCAAATCATGTGAAGATGTCCTGTTATTTTATATGAGTCTTTCACATTGCTGTGGTGGACTTGTAGGCCCCTTTTTAGTGAAAGCAATGCTTCAGCTTCACCTCAGACACACTGATAGATTTTCAGGTTCAGGTTCTGCTCTGCAGTGCAGGATCCTTATATTTTACCAAGTGATGGGTTGTAGGTAATGAAAAGATATATTTTATTTGAAAAAAAAAAAAAGTAATTTATCTGAATTCCTTCATATCGGCGGTAGCAATTAACATGTAATTAACAACCATCTACATATTTATAATATATGAATAGACATTAAATAAAGGGGGAATGGCTAAAATGAAATGAAAACATCTTAAATGTTGAAATCAAATGCAAAAAATGAGCAGAACCTACCCTATCGTGAATTTTTCAGGTATTACTTAAAACCAATTCTATTTTGTACAATCACTCTAAAAGCTCTACCACTTGTGTATTTTTTTCTTTATTATTTTCTTTATTTTTTTTTCTTTATTATTCTTTATTTTTGATTGCAGTTATGAAAAAAGTGAACAATTTTTTTTATCTTACAATTCATCAAATAAGGGCCCAGGTCCTATTTGCTTTACAACAGATATGACGGGGCCCTGTTCATGAAAATGCCTTCTCGGCATGTACAACGGCCAGATAGAAGAAGTGGATAATATGAAGAAATCCTACCAGGCAGGAGTGATAGACGTAGCGATCAAGAAGTAGGAACACGAGAGTGGCTTTAACAAACTGGATGCAATTTGGAAACAAGTCCTGCGGGCTGCTGAAGTTTGTTCGATGATTGCAATTGTGTAGGCGGGCGAACCGGAGCACCTGGAGAAAACCTGTATGGAGAACACAGAGGGAAGCAGGGCTGGGGGTTGAAGCCTCACTTTCTTACAGTACAACTACAACGCAGCCCTAACTCCCCTCTGGTTGATTCAGGCATCTCTCAGATTGGTCCAGCTGTTCGTCCAGCACACCTCCTGTCGGCCCTCGTACCTCTCTGGTCAGTCCAGAAGCTTCTGTGGACGACAAGAGGGGCTGGTGGACCTGCTGCTCCCCCTCCTTCCCCTCGGTGTGCAGCTGGACACTATCTAAGCTCCCGTCCTCCCCCTTCCTTTCCTTGACTTCAGTGTTTTCAGCCCTAACTGTCTCGTTTGGGACCTTGTTGTCCTGCCCTCCAGCGTCTTGTCTCAGGACAGCCGTTAGTGGACATTCCTCATATCTGCCCTCCACACATTCAAAATTCTGGAGCTCTTGGCGGAGCTTCTGAACTTTGTTATGCAGATCAGAATTCTCTTGGCTGATGGTCTCTGCAGCAGATATGATGTTTTTCTGCTCCTTGTCAAGTGACTGTCCCTGTGTGAGCTTGCTTTGAAGGAACCTAAATTCCTGCCTGAGGACAATGTTCTCATGGTGAAGCTCCTGCAGCTGAGCTTTGTTCTTACGATACTGTCTAAGCCAAGGTTTCACTCTTTCGTATTCATCTCTCATATCCCGGATCATGCATTGGAGGCCATAATTTTGGTCCATGAATTCGATTTTCTCAGCTTTCAGTGATGCATACTCAGCCTTCATCCTTGATCCATGGCGAAGTTTTTCAGTCAAATCCCGATGCTGTCGTTGTCGGGCAGTGATGAGGTAGCTCAAGCTTAGATTCTCCTCCCTCTTTTTTTTCATTTTCTCTTCCAAGTGATTTTGCCTGAAGAGTTTCTGCTGGAGGTCCTGAGCCTTGGCCTGCAGCCGATTCCTCTGCTCGCTCAAGGTCTTGTTTAGAGTCTTTATCCCCTGATATTCACCCTCCAAGGCGTGATAGTCCTTTAATTGCAGGTATCTTCCTTGAATTTCTTGCTCAAGAATGTGGTTGTCTTGGGTGATTTTTTGCGTTTCTTCTCGAGCAACCCTACATTTTTCTTCCAAGTCTCTTTGACGCTGGAGTTTAATGTCCAAGTTGCTCTTTTTGTTGAGAAGATATTTGTTTGAAGCACTAGCTGCTCTTCTGTCAGCTTTTAGCCCTTTATATTTCTCATTGAGATCTTGGCTATCAAGCTGTCGGGCATTCTCAGGCCCGATGTCTTCTGTTTCCTCAGTAGCTACGGAAATGTTGTCAAGAAGACTTTGTGTATCCTCTCTGGGTTTCGGAAACCAAAACATCTTGCCTTTAGTTTATGTCTACTTCAGTGTACAACTGTAAATGATATGGTCTGAACAGCAAACTGTTGTGTGTCAATGTCAAGTGTCAATGTGATAATATTCTATGCAGTGAAATTGTGCTACCCTGATATATGACATGAACACAGCACAGCAGGAACAAAGTTCTTTGATGTGCTTTGATGTTTGTTCAAAGATCATAACCCCGCCCCAAATATGGAAGATCAGACTGTGATGTCACAGTGACATCACATGCCTGCCACCATGGACTCAAAAAAAAAAAACAAAAAACCAAATCAAAACAAAACAAAACCAAAAAAGGAGATTGGATCACATGCCTGCCACCATGGACACAACAGCACGACCTCGAGTGTGATATTGCTTTTATACAAAAGTTCTACAAGCGCATTTTATTTGTTAACAGTAATAAGCGACAAGAGATTATGATGTGTTTGTTTATTTAATCATTTGTTTGGCTCCGCCAATACAAATAGTTCCGCAACTTGAAGGGAGACAAGGCTGTTGCCAGGCAACACATAAACATTTCCTACACACACGCTTGCTACTCTGTGTCTGCATATTACCACTACTTTGTATCGCTTACATTTATCTGAATGTTTCCATTTATTGTGCAACCACTGAAATAAGAGTCTGTTGACAGACGCTCTGGTGGCATGATGTGTGTTCCTGATGAGTTAACAGCTCGGTCAGACAGCACGTTGCTCCATCGTTTCCGGCTCTCCGTAGATGGACTCCAGTAACTTTTTAGCGAGCTTTCAGACCTGTGAAACAAGGTTTTGTTTTATATATATATATATATATATATATATACACGTGTGTGTGTGTGTGTGTGTGTGTGTGTGTGTGTGTGTGTGTATTTGGTGTGAAATGCATCAACAGCTATTGGATTGGATGGATTTTCATGCAATTTGCTCCAGCATTTATGTCCCCCTCAGCATGAATTGTAAACATTTTGGTGATAATAGCCTTCTATACAGCACCACCATCATGTGATGGATTTAGTATCAGCACATAATTTCATCACTAATGAAATCATGGCTTCATTTTATGACCCAAAATGATCATTTCCTATGCATTTTCCAGCTATTGTGATTGCGGTCTGATATATATTCACAGTAACTTGCCTTCTCCTCATCTGTTTTGAACAGAATAATCCTGAACTTAGTCAGTCTGAAGACGCTATGTCAAAGATTATTGCTGGCAACATCAAGCATGATTGATAAATAATGAAGCAGAGGTTTGTTGGTGACCGTGCAGGGTGCTGTCTGTTTTTCCTCTGCAGTCCACTTACTGCATGTCATAATCTAACAGCCGGAAACATGGATTAATGACACGTGCTGGTTTGACTAAAAACAGATTTATGGTGTCTCTGTTTTCATCGAAATTTTTAATAATTCAAGCCTGCCCTCCTTTAAAGGGGTTAATTTTATGGTTTACCCTATTAATTAAATCTAATTAATCATGGAACTCTGTGCCTCGTGCCGCCATGTAGCTTCACTGCGGTGACTTGCAGTGAGCTCATGAAACTGAAGGTCACAGGTTTTGACATCCAGCGCAGGTTGTGCGATGTTGTTTGTCTTGTCAGATTGGGCTGAATCCATGCCTGCTGCCTCACTGTGTGCCTTGGTAAATGCATCAACTTAAAGCTTTGATTCACCTACAATGAAAATAACAATAATAAAAAAAAAACTTGTTTACTATTGTTGTCACTATCAGGATGTGGTGTGTGGTGGCTTTGGGCGCTCCTTCACCGGTGAACGATGTGTCATTGCAACAGTACAGTCTGTTAACACAGTTAAAACGTCAACCATAACCTCCCTTTTTGGCTTTCTCTATGCTACAAATATTTTCCGTGCTTGCAAGGCAAACACGAATAAGCCTTTGTTTATTGCATCCCGTGTACAGCAGGGGGCAGGATAACTGCAAGGTTCAGCACACTGATGACAGCAGGTCAACATTTACAGTATCTCTAATATAACTTATTACACACATATGGAGACACATTCGTGCATAGACAGAAAAGCAAAGTGGAAACTGAGGTTGGTTATTTGTAGAAGTCAACTGTCTCCACCTCACCTCACTATAGTATCAAATATGGCTTGTCTGTGTTTAATGATCTGAACAGTTTTCTAATCAACACGGCTGCCACTGTGCACGTTTCTGTGGCAACATGGGTGTATTTGTAATGCACTTACGGCAAAAAAAAACAAAAAAAAACAAAACAAAAAAAAAAAAAGTCTTAACTAGACCGTATTTTAAGATGATTGAATTTTCGAAAAGCAGGTGTACTCGCGCAGCAACGACTCACTGTCCGTCATTTACGGTTTCTAATTTCTCACAGCACCTGAAGGCGGCAGTGTTGTGTTCAGGCCCCTTTGAAAAACCACCCCTTGCCCTGAAACGGTAAATATGTGGAGTCTGTGGCGTATTTAGCGTCAGTGCAGAGGAGACTGCAGCCGAAGCACCGGGGAGCCGCACGGATACACACTGAACACACTGGAACTCAGCCATTTCCACATCTACACCTTACCTGCTTTTTACGTCAAGGTGACTTTTCCAGCTCACTCTGCGTGAACTTGGCGTTGTTCGTTTCGGGTTGGCTACCATTAATTACTGACTATTTCACATTGACTATGTTGGTTTCTGACACCTTTACAAAAAGCTTCAAGTGAACGTTTTTAATGTTAATGCTTAACTGTTTTACTCACGTTAACAGCTCGGATACACCATTTTATTTTGTTTTTTGGCGTTTGTGGCCGATGGAAATGAAGCGGAGAAGAGCAGCAGTTATGTTGGTTAAACTCTAGACGTTAGCATCGAAAACATGCTAGCTGAAAGAAACTTGTATTTATAATGTTATAGTAATAAGTTAACGCTGCTTTGTGCTTTTATTGCGGCTTTCTATATATAAGTTCATGACAAAATGGAAGCAATACCCTTTGTATTAGTAACTAATAAGGTGACTCCACTGACATTTAGTGAGATAACAGATACAGACGGCAAGAAAGTAATGTTAACGTTCAGCTGTATGTATGGTCTGAAGACCAGAGAGGTGACAGTGCCTATTGACAGGCATCCTCTGAAAGGCTATCTAAGTAGGGCCAGGAAAGATTCATTTAATTAATTCAAACTCAGATAGAAGTTCATTTAATGGCAGTAATGTGCTCTGTATGAACTGTGGGGGACCTGTGCTCTGTCAGGCGCTTTGTACGGGAATCATTCAGGAGAGCTTAGCTATGTCACGCCAAAGGGTGCACAGATGATCCACTCTGACCGGTGGGTGTGTAGTCATTAATGTACAGTTTTATGTTAAGTTTGTACATTGTATTCATAGTGCCATTTCTACTTTCAGCCAAGACCGTTAAACGCTGCTTTACTGTGTTTCAAATAATGATCATTGCACTGCTAGTCGTAGTAGTCGTGTCTGCTGATCTAATTTTCACAAAACTGAGCTGTAGCTGTGCTCTCTCTGTAGTTAATGACCCCCCATACTGGTTTTCCTCTGTATGACCTCTGCAAACTTTAATTAAAAATGTATTTTCACCAAAGCTTTTATCATATAATTCTGATTTTATCTTGTTTTTTTTGTTAGTATGAATTATGCAGCAATCCAATTGACAGATTTACAGATGGCTTCAGTTTACCGATTTACAAATGTGTAGATGCTACCAATAACTCAGGGTCTAATTCAGAATGGCTCAGCAGATGGAAGCCAGCCACGCTCATGTGGTCGGATGACACACTTCACCGCGAACCCGTTTCCTGTTCTCGCTAACTGCAGTGTTGTACGCTCAAACATAAGATGGAACCGATGATCTGGGCCCACAGTATTATGGTACACATTGTTGGAAAATCTGTGAAAAATCAGGGGCCGTTAAAAATCAAATTCCAGATTATTGGTAGACACATCAGTAAACTGTGGTTAGAGTCTTAATTATAATGGATGGGTTTCTATTGGGGAGAAACATTGAACGCATCAGATGCCATCTCAGCAGCAGATAAGGCTGATTGAGCCACGCTTAAAAACACACGCACCAGCTGTCTGAGGACATCAACATCGAATCAAAGCTTTTTATATCGGCAATAAAACCAAGCTGAGGGAGCCGCCAATAGATGTTTGGCCCCTGCGAGGCATTTATGACAATAAACCTCAGCAGATGGGACGATTAACTTCATATAGATAGATAGCTTAGCCAAGTATCTGCTGTGGCCAAATATGCTTCGATGAAAGCGCGCTGTTCCAGAGGCAAAACAGAACAATTAGCTTCCATGTATACACCACTACTATTTGTGTATGATGACTGCTACTATAAGTACTACAGTAGATACTATTGCTACTCCTACACAATGTTAAGATGCAACTTTTCTACTTTCCAATTATTGCTAGTTGATACAACTGCTAGCACATCCATGCTACTGATGTTAGCGAGCACTGTGGGAAAGATTTCCATTACAACTTATGGCCGTATTACTATGACTGATAGAACTACGTCTAGCTACTCGTACACCACCAGTACAACCAGGTAGTCTAACTCAGTGGCTGCGGCCCCCTGGGGGGTCGCCAGGGGACACTAGGGAGGCCTCAGAAAATTGGAGGGAAGATAAGAAAAAAAAAAGCAAAAATGAGATAATAATAATCATTATTAATTACTAATTATATTTTTAAAATCATTATTATAAAATATAATCTAATTATTTTTAAAATCGTCATTATAAAATATAATTTAGAAATAATTTCGAAATGTTATTTGCCATGCTCATCTTTCTGATTGCCTGCCAGTCAAAACATCGTTCATGACGTCATGAAGTCGCATGTAGACCTGGCGGTTGGCGCACTGACAGATATTAAGCCAAGGCTTGACAACACACACGCACACACACACACACACACACACACACACACATACACACACACACACACACACACTTCAGAGGTTTGATTTCTTTTGTTCTGTTCTTGTCTGTCAACAGTTTGTTGAAAAGTTCATTATTCAGTGGAAATATAATACAGTGTTGAAAACATGTTCGTTAATAATATTCTTATGTTAAACAAATGTAATAATTGTTGAATAGTGAATAAAAGTAAGAAAATCATTCTAAAAGTTGATGTTTCTTTACGTATTTTGTAGCATTGTCGGTGGGTTTGCAAAGGGGGTCCCCAGTTAGAAGCTAATGCTGTTTGGGGGGCCATGGCATGGAAAAGTTTGGGAACCCCTGGTCTAACTGACAGATGAACTTGGTCTTTAGGTGAAACAACGTCTAACATTACAGTGAAGTAAGGATTAACCTGGGCTAGCTTACATGGAGTAGTTTGAAATATGCTCATTAGCTTTTTCACTGAGAGTTCGGTGAGAAGATGCATGGTAAGTTATGTCCTTATGTCCTAATTTATCACTCCTCTGTATGTATAGGTTAAAACTGGCCTAAATTTGGTTGTAAGGTGAAAACTTTTTAGATACATATACTTTCCTGACATATTGTTTCAACAGTGTTTTAAAGATTCTTTTTTTAAAGTGCAGTCCTGTTAAGACTTGCTTGACACAGTCTATAATAATAATAATAATAAACTTTATTTGTATAGCACTTTTCATCCATTTAAAATGCATCCCAAAGTGCTTCACAGAATAAAAGAATACAAGAACAGAAAGAATAAAAGCATATTATGAAAGACAATATAGATATATATATACATATGTGTTCACACACACACACACACACACACACACACACACACACACACATACCCACGCCCGGTGCTGAGACATGGCAGGGCACTGAGGAACCATGTGAGGAAACACCTATGGGGGCCATCCACACCGAGAAGCGCCACAGCCTACAGCCATAGGGAGCGCCGCCACAGAGACCACCCCGACGCCGATGGACAGGGACAGACTCCACACTTAATGCAGAGCCGCCCCAGTCCCCCGGGCCCAGGAGGCCTCCAGGGCAACGCCCCCCATGGGCAGACCGGGCATACATCCCAGTGTGGAGGCCCCCCATGAGGAAACACTGAAGCTAAAAACTAAAAGACTAAAAATATAAGCAATAAATAAAAGCAGGTATAATGCATAAAAATTAAAAGATTTAAGAAAGTTAAAAATGTTAAAATAGACAAATAAATAAGTAATAAATAATAGTAATAAGATTTTAAGATCAAGTGGTGATAAAATGGATGACTAAGAAGTCATGGGAAATATTAGAAATAAAAATAACATAGTAGAAGAATTAAAAGTTTAAAAGAAATCAATTAAAAGCCAAATTAAAAAGGTGAGTCTTGAGCCTCCTTTTAAAAACATCAACAGTCTCTGCAGTCCTGATGTTCTCCGGCAGGCTATTCCATAGTCGAGGGCCATAATGGCTGAATGCAGCCTCCCCGTGGGTTTTTGTATTAACTCTAGGAATAATTAAAAGTCCAGTGCCGGAGGACCTCAGGACCCGCGAGGGTTGATATGATAAAAGCAGGTCAGATAAATAAGAGGGCCCAAGACCATTAAGACATTTAAAAACTAATAAAAGAACCTTAAAATCGATCCTGAAACACACAGGGAGCCAATGCAGTGATTTTAAAATTGGTGTAATGTGCTCCTGCCCTCTGGTCTTCGTCAGCACACGTGCGGCTGAGTTCTGTAATAACTGCAGATTAGAGATGGTCTTTTTGGGGAGACCAGAGAGCAGGGCATTACAGTAGTCTAAACGACAGGAGATAAAAGCATGCATCAGCACCTCCGTGTTAGCTTGAGAGAGAAAAGGGCGGACTCTGGCTATATTCTTAAGATGATAAAAACCTATTTTTGTTACATTTTTTATATGTGGAATAAAATTCAGCTCAGAGTCAAAAATGACGCCCAGGTTCTTTACACATTGTGTTGGCTTAAAATCTTGTAGTTTTGGTAAAAGTTTCTCTCTCTTGCCTTCAGGACCAATAACTAAGACCTCTGTTTTGTCCTGGTTGAGCTGTAGGAAATTATCTGCCATCCATGATTTTATATCTAAAATACAGTTAAAAAGAGCATCAATTGGCCCTGTGTCGTCAGGAGACACGGCAATGTAAAGCTGTGTATCATCTGCGTAACTGTGGAAGCTGATGCCGTGTCTCCTGATGACGTCCCCAAGGGGAAGCATATATAGATTAAAAAGAATTGGACCTAAAATCGACCCTTGGGGCACCCCACAATTAATTTTATGTGTTCTGGAGGAACATGTATCCAAACTTACGCGAAAATATCGATCTGTGAGATAGGAGCTGAACCAGTTAAAAACAGTACCAGAGAGGCCGACCAGGTTTCTCAGTCTGTTTAATAAAATGTGGTGATCTACTGTATCAAAGGCAGCACTTAGATCCAGTAGTACCAAGACTGTGAGTTTTTGTGAATCTGCGTTATATCTAATGTCATTTAAAATCTTTAAAAGGGCTGTCTCTGTACTGTGGTTCATCCTAAAACCAGATTGGTATTTCTCTAAAATATTGATACTATTTAAAAAATCATTTACTTGATTAAAAACCAGCTTTTCTAATATTTTACTTAAAAATGGTAAGTTGGACACAGGTCTGTAGTTATTAAAAATGTTGGGGTCTAAGTTACTCTTCTTCAGAAGGGGCTTCACCACTGATGTTTTAAAGGCGGCGGGGAAGACACCCGTCTGAAGAGAGTAATTTACAATATTTAAAATCTGTTCCTCAAAGAAGCCATAAAATGTTTTTAAAAGTGATGTGGGAATTGGGTCTAAAAGGCAGGTTGTTGGGTTTACTTGGGAGAAAACTCGACCAAGTGTCCTTGCATCAACCAGGGCAAAACTCTCCAGTGTTTCCTCAGGCAAAAGTAATGGTACAGGTGTGTTAAAAACTAAATTCTGTTGGGGTAAAAGACTGGATCTGATAATATCGATTTTACCTCTGAAGTGGTCTGCAAAGTCCTCACAGAGGGCATCTGATGGGGGTTTGGAAGATTTTTTAAAATTGCTATTTGTTAAAAGATCGATGGTGGAGAACAGGAATTTGGCATTGTTTTTATGGTCTGTGATGAGTCTTGAGAAATGAGATATTCGTGCCAGTTTGACTGTGTTATTGTAGATTTTTAGTTGTTCGCATAATAGTTCATAGTGAATTGTCAGTTTGTTTTTTCTCCACCTCCTCTCTGCACTCCTGCAATTTCTTTTCAGTTTTTTGATTTCGTCATTATTTCTCCACGGTGGTGTAGGTTTCGTTTTTATGGTTTTGGTTAACAGTGGAGCAACTGAGTCCAATGTTGTTTTCAGTTTGCTGTTAAAATTGTCAACAATAAAATCACAAGGTGCAGGTAAAATTTCGGCAGGAGTGCTCTTTAAAATCTCCATAAAATTTGCAGCCACTTCAGAGGTAATGTAGCGTTTCCTCACCATTCCCACCGGGGCCTCCCTGTTGTTAAAACTGGTGATGTTAAAATACACACAGTAGTGGTCAGACACAGCCAGGTCAACAACAGAGGACACACCAGTGGACAGGCCATAGGTTATGACCAGGTCCAGGGTGTGTCCTCTGTTGTGAGTCGGCTGTGTGACGTGCTGTTTAAAATCCATGCAACTTAAGAGATTTAAAAATTCTTTGGACATTGGGTCCGAGCTATTATCAACATGTAGATTAAAATCACCAGTTATTAAAATTCTGTTATAGTTGGTGTGTACGATTGATAATAGTTCAGAGAATTCACTGATAAAAGAGGTAGGATGATGGTGGGGTGGTCTGTAAACTGTGATGCAGAGAATAGGAGGACTGCTAAAAACAAAGGCATGATGCTCAAACGATGTGTAACTGTTAAAAAAGACTTCATTTGAGTTCAGCGTATTTCTCGTGATGGAGGCAGTTCCACCCCCTCTTTTACCACCCCTGGTAGAAAATAAAAAATTAAAATTTGGTGGGCAAGCCTCGGTGAGAACAACTGGTGCGTCAGTGCCGAGCCATGTTTCTGTTAAAAAAATGCTGTCTACCTTGTTATCTAAAATCAGGTCGTTTATGATAAAAGTTTTATTTAAAAGGGAGCGCACGTTCAGCACGGCCAGCTTAATGTTCGTGCTGAACGTGCGCTCTTTATCACAATGTGAGGAGGTTGAAGCAGGTGTGACCGGAACTAAGTTATTTCGCTTGTTACTGGTCCATGATGAAACTGGTCTGTGAATTCTGTTTGTGATTCTGACTGTGATTCCTGCTGTATGAGATGTACTGTAGGGAGAGGTAGTGGTGCAAATATTGTCCTGTGCCACTGGGGTCACTGGGGGAGGGGCGTGTATGATGTAGGTGGGGGTGGGTGAAGGTGAGTGTAGGTGAGGTGCAGAGGGCGTGTGTATGGGTGTACTGAGTCAGGAGGTGATTGTGGTGCAGGACCGGACTGTCAGGTCAATGTTTACTGATAAAAGCCGTGACCCCTCTTGGTTTGGGTGTAGGCCGTCCGGTTTAAAAAGGTGGGGTCTGTTTAAAAAAGCGATAAAATTGTCCACATATGGAATACTTTTCCCCAGGCAATATCCCTTCAGCCACAGGTGCAGCTGGCGGAGGCGACTGGTGGTGACGTCACCGTAGCGCGGTGGGGGAAGCGGGCCGGAAATAACCAGTCGCTTCCCCGTGTCCAGCATGCGGTCCACCATGGACCTGAAATCCCGCTTGAGGATCTCGGATTGCTGGTCTCTGAGATCATTGATGCCGGCCTCCAGGACCAGTGTGGAGGCTGAGCTGTGCTGAGCACACAGCTGGAGGGCGGAGGACTCAACCTCCTTGACGCGGGCTCCGGAGCGGCAGAAGGTCCGGCCACCATGCACCGTCACGTGTCTGACCATCGAGGTCCCGACGACCAGCACGGAGGGGGTGCGCTGCTCCACGGGCTGCCTGGAGGTGCGCCGTTGGCGGGGCGTGACCCGGGGTTGGTGGCGCCGGCCCGCGGTTTCTCCCGGCCGAGATGGAGAAGAGGGGCCAGGCTGGACGCGCGGATCCCGCCTCCTGGGCTGGCGAGAGCCGCGACCAGCTGGGTGGACAGGTCCTGGAGGCGAGCTGGTACTGGAACACGCTCCCATGGGAGGGAAATCCTGCAGGCTCAGGATGTCGTACCTGTTCTCCAGCAGAAGATCCGGAGGCGGAGGAGGGGGAGATGGACGAGCCCCGGCGCCTCTGGTCACCACTGACCAGGATTCCCTCGGCTTGAGTGGCGTTGAGCTCACCGGTGCTGGAGCCGCCGCTCCGTCCTCCCTGATGGAGCACTGCCACTCCGGGGGGCGAAGACAGGAGGTGGAGGGTGCCGATGGCTTGGGCTTGGCGCCCTGGTGGAGCCAGCGGAGCTCGGCGAGTGCTGGTGCCAGCGATCCGGTGGTAATGGAGCCAGTCCATGGCAGGGTGGTGTTGTCCGCGGCTGTCGTGCTCCGGTTACCAGCTCCGGATGCTCTCATGTGAGCGATGAGCTTCGACTGGGTCGAGGCGACGGTGGAGAAATCCATGATGATTTTGTCCCTCTCCTTGAGGTCAGCCCTCAGGTTACAGACGTTGTCCCTCAGTTTTGAGAGGGTAGGGAGACAGGACTCACAGACCGCCATCATGTTAAAATGCCTTTGAAACAACAAATATGAAACTCATCGTTTAGAAAGAAATCTAGATTTTTTAGTCCTGCAGATCAACAAAACCGTGCTTATCAGACATGCCACTACTACTGCCCACTTACATTACGACTGGTAGTACTATTATTGCAGTACCACAAACCATTAATAGCGGGGTATGTTCTCCATATGTTCAAGAGCATTCAGTGAACATTAATTGTCCCGTGGGCTTAGTGATCCCCCCAAAAATCCATATAACATCGTCCTTCATTATACTTCATTCCTCTTAGAAGGCAAGAGAGCATGTCTCCAGTTACAACTCACATCAAATAACTTCAGAGCACTTGTGCAGGATAAGTCAAAAGAGTACTGTAAGACAGTGAAGGAGTGTTAATCACATGCTTACAGGGTTCCGCTTTCCTTTACAAAAAGGGCAACGTGTTCATTTAAGGGGAAAAAACATCAGCAGTCTTTTTTTTTCTGGTTAGTTTCTTTCTCACTGTTAGGATTATTAAACCCAGATTATTGCCCGGTTTGTAACACTTCAAACAAAGAGCTCTGCGTGTGAATATCAAATCATGTGAAGATGTCCTATTATTTTATATGAGTCTTTCACATTGCTGTGGTGGACTTGTAGGCCCCTTTTTAGTGAAAGCAATGCTTCAGCTTCACCTCAGACACACTGATAGATTTTCAGGTTCAGGTTCTGCTCTGCAGTGCAGGATCCTTATATTTTACCAAGTGATGTGTTGTAGGTAATGAAAAGATATATTTTATTTGAAAAAAAAAAAAAAAGTAATTTATCTGAATTCCTTCATATCGGCGGTAGCAATTAACATGTAATTAACAACCATTTACATATTTATAATATATAAATAGATATTAAATAAAGGGGGAATGGCTAAAATGAAATGAAAACATCTTAAATGTTGAAATCAAATGCAAAAAATGAGCAGAACCTACCCTATCGTGAATTTTTCAGGTATTACTTAAAACCAATTCTATTTCGTACAATCACTCTAAAAGCTCTACCACTTGTGTATTTTTTTCTTTATTATTTTCTTTATTATTTTCTTCTTTATTATTCTTTATTTTTGATTGCAGTTATGAAAAAAGTGAACAATTTTTTTTTATCTTACAATTCATCAAATAAGGGCCCAGGTCCTATTTGCTTTACAACAGATATGACGGGGCCCTGTTCATGAAAATGCCTTCTCGGCATGTACAACGGCCAGATAGAAGAAGTGGATAATATGAAGAAATCCTACCAGGCAGGAGTGATAGACGTAGCGATCAAGAAGTAGGAACACGAGAGTGGCTTTAACAAACTGGATGCAATTTGGAAACAAGTCCTGCGGGCTGCTGAAGTTTGTTCGATGATTGCAATTGTGTAGGCGGGCGAACCGGAGCACCTGGAGAAAACCTGTATGGAGAACACAGAGGGAAGCAGGGCTGGGGGTTGAAGCCTCACTTTCTTACAGTACAACTACAACGCAGCCCTAACTCCCCTCTGGTTGATTCAGGCATCTCTCAGATTGGTCCAGCTGTTCGTCCAGCACACCTCCTGTCGGCCCTCGTACCTCTCTGGTCAGTCCAGAAGCTTCTGTGGACGACAAGAGGGGCTGGTGGACCTGCTGCTCCCCCTCCTTCCCCTCATTGTGCAGCTGGACACTATCTAAGCTCCCGTCCTCCCCCTTCCTTTCCTTGACTTCAGTGTTTTCAGCCCTAACTGTCTCGTTTGGGACCTTGTTGTCCTGCCCTCCAGCGTCTTGTCTCAGGACAGCCATTAGTGGACATTCCTCACATTCAAAATTCTGGAGCTCTTGGCGGAGCTTCTGAATTCTGTTAAGCAGATCAGAATTCTCTTGGCTGATGGTCTCTGCAGCAGATATGATGTTTTTCTGCTCCTTGTCAAGTGACTGTCCCTGTGTGAGGTTGCTTTGAAGGTGCCTAAATTCCTGCCTGAGGACAATGTTCTCATGGTGAAGCTCCTGCAGCTGAGCTTTGTTCTGATGATACTGTCTAAGCCAAGGTTTCACACTTTCGTATTCATCTCTCATATCCCGGATCATGCATTGGAGGCCGTAATTTTGGTCCATGAATTCGATTTTCTCAGCTTTCAGTGATGCATACTCAGCCTTCATCCTTGATCCATGGCGAAGTTTTTCGGTCAAATACCAATGCTGTTGTTGTAGGGTAGTGATGAGGTAGCTCAAGCTTAGATTCTCCTCCCTCTTTGTTTTCATTTTCTCTTCCAAGTGATTTTGCCTGAAGAGTTTCTGCTGGAGGTCCTGAACCTTGGCCTGCAGCCGATTCCTGTGGTTGCTCAAGTTCTTGTTTAGAGTCTTTATCCCCTGATATTCACCCTCCAAGGCGTGATAGTCCTTTAATTGCAGGTATCTTCCTTGAATTTCTTGCTCAAGAATGTGGTTGTTTTGGGTGATTTTTTGCGTTTCTTCTCGAGCAACCCTACATTTTTCTTCCAAGTCTCTTTGACGCTGGAGTTTAATGTCCAAGTTGCTCTTTTTGTTGAGAAGATATTTGTTTGAAGCACTAGCTGCTTTTCTGTCAGCTTGTAGCTGCTTTAGCCCTTTATATTTCTCATTGAGATCTTGGCTATCAAGCTGTCGGGCATTCTCAGGCCCGATGTCTTCTGTTTCCTCAGTAGCTACGGAAATGTTGTCAAGAAGACTTTGTGTATCCTCTCTGGGTTTCGGAAACCAAAACATCTTGCCTTTAGTTTATGTCTACTTCAGTGTACAACTGTAAATGATATGGTCTGAACAGCAAACTGTTGTGTGTCAATGTCAAGTGTCAATGTGATAATATTCTATGCAGTGAAATTGTGCTACCCTGATATATGACATGAACACAGCACAGCAGGAACAAAGTTCTTTGATGTGCTTTGATGTTTGTTCAAAGATCATAACCCCGCCCCAAATATGGAAGATCAGACTGTGATGTCACAGTGACATCACATGCCTGCCACCATGGACTCAAAAAAAAACCAAAAAACCAAATCAAAACAAAACAAAACAAAAAAAGGAGATTGGATCACATGCCTGCCACCATGGACACAACAGCACGACCTCGAGTGTGATATTGCTTTTATACAAAAGTTCTACAAGCGCATTTTATTTGTTAACAGTAATAAGCGACAAGAGATTATGATGTGTTTGTTTATTTAATCATTTGTTTGGCTCCGCCAATACAAATAGTTCCGCAACTTGAAGGGAGACAAGGCTGTTGCCAGGCAACACATAAACATTTCCTACACACACGCTTGCTACTCTGTGTCTGCATATTACCACTACTTTGTATCGCTTACATTTATCTGAATGTTTCCATTTATTGTGCAACCACTGAAATAAGAGTCTGTTGACAGACGCTCTGGTGGCATGATGTGTGTTCCTGATGAGTTAACAGCTCGGTCAGACAGCACGGTGCTCCATCGTTTCCGGCTCTCCGTAGATGGACTCCAGTAACTTTTTAGCGAGCTTTCAGACCTGTGAAACAAGGTTTTGTTATACATATACATCTATCTATATGTACACGTGTGTGTGTGTGTGTGTGTGTGTGTGTGTGTGTGTGTGTGTGTGTGTGTGCGCGCGTGCGTGCGTGTGTGTGTATTTGGTGTGAAATGCATCAACAGCTATTGGATTGGATGGATTTTCATGCAATTTGCTCCAGCATTTATGTCCCCCTCAGCATGAATTGTAAACATTTTGGTGATAATAGCCTTCTATACAGCACCACCATCATGTGATGGATTTAGTATCAGCACATAATTTCATCACTAATGAAATCATGGCTTCATTTTATGACCCAAAATGATCATTTCCTATGCATTTTCCAGCTATTGTGATTGCGGTCTGATATATATTCACAGTAACTTGCCTTCTCCTCATCTGTTTTGAACAGAATAATCCTGAAATTAGTCAGTCTGAAGACGCTATGTCAAAGATTATTGCTGGCAACATCAAGCATGATTGATAAATTAATAGCATGATTGATAAATAATGAAGCAGAGGTTTGTTGGTGACCGTGCAGGGTGCTGTCTGTTTTTCCTCTGCAGTCCACTTACTGCATGTCATAATCTAACAGCCGGAAACATGGATTAATGACTCGTGCTGGTTTGACTAAAAACAGATTTATGGTGTCTCTGTTTTCATCGAAATTTTTAATAATTCAAGCCTGCCCTCCTTTAAAGGGGTTAATTTTATGGTTTACCCTATTAATTAAATCTAATTAATCATGGAACTCTGCGCCTCGTGCCGCCATGTAGCTTCACTGCGGTGACTTGCAGTGAGCTCATGAAACTGAAGGTCACAGGTTTTGACATCCAGCGCAGGTTGTGCGATGTTGTTTGTCTTGTCAGATTGGGCTGAATCCATGCCTGCTGCCTCACTGTGTGCCTTGGTAAATGCATCAACTTAAAGCTTTGATTCACCTACAATGAAAATAATAATAATAATAAATACTTGTTTACTATTGTTGTCACTATCAGGATGTGGTGTGTGGTGGCTTTGGGCGCTCCTTCACCGGTGAACGATGTGTCATTGACAACAGTACAGTCTGTTAGCACAGTTATAATGTCAACCATAACCTCCCTTTTTGGCTTTCTCTATGCTACAAATATTTTCCGTGCTTGCAAGGCAAACACGAATAAGCCTTTGTTTATTACATCCTGTGTACAGCAGGGGGCAGGATAACTGCAAGGTTCAGCACACTGATGACAGCAGGTCAACATTTACAGTATCTCTAATATAACTTATTACACACATTTGGAGACACATTCGTGCATAGACAGAAAAGTAAAGTGGAAACTGAGGTTGGTTATTTGTAGAAGTCAACTGTCTCCACCTCACCTCACTATAGTATCAAATATGGCTTGTCTGTGTTTAATGATCTGAACAGTTTTCTAATCAACACGGCTGCCACTGTGCATGTTTCTGTGGGTGTATTTGTAATGCACTTACGGCAAAAAAAAAAAAAAAAAAAGTCTTAACTACATCGCATTTTAAGATGATTGAATTTTCGAAAAGCAGGTGTACTCGCGCAGCAACGACTCACTGTCCGTCATTTACGGTTTCTAATTTCTCACAGCACCTGAAGGCGGCAGTGTTGTGTTCAGGCCCCTTTGAAAAACCACCCCTTGCCCTGAAACGGTAAATATGTGGAGTCTGTGGCGTATTTAGTGTCAGTGCAGAGGAGACTGCAGCCGAAGCACCGGGGAGCCGCACGGATACACACTGAAGCCATTCAGCTGGAACTCAGCCATTTCCACATCTACACCTTACCTGCTTTTCACGTCAAGGTGACTTTTTCAGCTCACTCTGCGTGAACTTGGCGTTGTTCGTTTCGGGCTGGCTACCATTAATTACTGACTATTTCACATTAACTATGTTGGTTTCTGACACCTTTACAAAAAGCTTCAGGGCAGTTTAGCTGCAGGGTGTAAGTGAACGTTTTTAATGTTAATGCTTAACTGTTTTACTAACAGCTCGGATACACCGTTTTATTTTGTTTTTTGGCGTTTGTGGCCGATGGAAATGAAGCGGAGAAGAGCAGCAATTATGTTGGTTAAACTCTAGACGTTAGCATCGAAAACATGCTAGCTGAAAGAAACTTTTATTTATTTATAATGTTATAGTAATAACAAGTTAACGCTGCTTTGTGCTTTTATTGTGGCTTTCTATATATAAGTTCGTGGCCAAATGGAAGCAATACCCTTTGTATTAGTAACTAATAAGGTGACTCCACTGACATTTAGTGAGATAACAGATACAGACGGTGAGAAAGTAATGTTAACGTTCAGCTGTATGTATGGTCTGAAGACCAGAGAGGTGACAGTGCCTATTGACAGGCATCCTCTGAAAGGCTATCTAAGTAGGACCAGGAAAGATTCATTTAATTAATTCAAACTCAGAAGTTCATTTAATGGCAGTAATGTGCTCTGTATGAACTGTGGGGGACCTGTGCTCTGTCAGGTAACCGATGGCATCCCTGGTGAAAATGTCTGTTTCTGTGAATAGTTAAGTGAGTAGAAGATGAAGACTGAAGTTCAAAATGAAGCATTCTTTTCAACATTTAAAGCAAGGTTAGTTTTTTTTTTTTTTTTTTTTTTTTTTGGATTTGTACTGTTTTGGAAGAAAAAAGGAAAGGGAGAGAGGTTTGAGAGAGAGATGCTTGCTGGATTGCTGGAAAAGGGAGATTCAAATCCCTGTTTGACTACAAACGATGTTCAGGAAGGTATAGAGTTAATCTAGATGGCTCTCCTCTACATGTCACAGTTTCTTTTCAATTAATTAATTAAGAAAAACTGCGCTTTTTTCATTTTAATGTACAATATCACAGCAGGCTTGCTTTGCGGTGATGCGCCAGAAAAGTCTTAAATTCATCCCGTTTGGAACCTCAGCGACGCCTTCTCGACACATTTTTAAAAGGGGAGTGAGTCTGTAATTACAGACAGATGCACATGTGAGTCAGGCAGCGGATGATGCATCCTGCGGGCTCTGCTTGCTAACAGCAGTGTTTACTTCAGGCTCACGCTTCTTCCTCGCTGTTTGTGTTTGTGTCCTGCGGCCGCAGCCCGTCAGACAACAAACGCCGTGAGGAACAACACCCCGACACATTTCTTTGGGTGGAGCAAGTCAGCCAACCACATTTCAACCACAAATGCAGTGATGCATGTTCTCAATGGCAGGTGGAGTTATTTCAGTATGCTACAATTAAGCCATTGTGTGCTTTAAGAAGAACAAGCACTGGCTGATTTTTCAAGGTTTTAAACAGCAGTTGAACCATCATGGGAATGAGCAACACGCTCCTCTCTCCATCTGGGACTACAGATGCTGTGTCTTTGAGCGAGGTATTATCAGGTGCCGCGACGATGGTCACACACACCCTACAGGTGGAAGCGTGCGTGCAAATGAATGAGAAGAAACAACCCTGCCCCGGATGTTTCGGTCTCTCATGTCATCTCTTCATCTCCTTGTAGAACCGCAAGCAATGCCAAACTGGGGAGGAGGCAACAAGTGTGCAGCGTGCCTGGGGAAAGTGTACCACGCTGAGGAGGTGCAGTGTGACGGGAAGAGTTTCCACAAATGCTGTTTTCTCTGCAGTAAGTTCAGCTGGAACGCCTACACTTTTTCCCATTAACACGCAGACAAACACATTTGTTATTTGCTTTGAAAGCATTTTAGTATCTGTTGTGATATAATAGGAGTCATAATATGGGAATAACTTCTACTGTATTTGACTGTTTTTAGTTCAAGCATCAGAGCGCCATGAACGCCCAGAGAGTCAGTTTCACCTCTCCACAGCTCATCAAAGGGAGCTCGTACTGACAGTTCTCTGACTGGTCATCGCTTGTTGACTTCCCGCTGTATTATTGTCAGTTTGTTTGACGGGTGTGTGGCTTGTCCTGCTCCTGAACCGGCCCCCGAAATGTCAGTGAAGACGCTCCAGCGAAGACCTTTTCACAGAGACTGGGATCATACACACACTTTCATTCCGCTGCTATCAAGAAGAGAGCAAAGCGATCTGAGCCACAAAAGATGAGTTTTTGTCCAGCAGTTCCCACACAAAAGCAGCTTTGTCCGACGTTCCTGCTGAAGACACGATGAGCAAGGGGACGTGGTGTCCTTGGCTCTGGTTTGCCTTTTCCTTCAGTTTCTCAGATTGACATTCATCCTTTTCTGTGCATGAAAGGCAGCTATAGAATGACATAAAGGTCACTTTGAACACTTTCCGTGGCTTTATCTTCTGGATTTGCTTCTACTGTCAGCCTGTGCCAGCGCATGATGATTCACGGCCCAAGTGGAGGGGAACACTTGTGACCAAACCTCAGAGAAACCGGAGCAATTGCAACAAAGATGGTTCAGGAAATGTGAGCTGAATTTGATGGAAGCTTTCATTGTGAAAGGCATCGGCCACGGGCTGAGAGAGACATGAGTGGGAGCATTTTTCCAGCCAGTTGTGTGAAATCTTAAGCCAGTATCAGATGGTCATACCGCGTCGGCCAGTGTGTAAAGAATTTCGATAATCCCAGCAGCCAGTGTGTCGTCTTAAGCCACTGCAATGCTTGTGTGTTTTCAAACAATGCATTCTTCGCTTTGCACAAAGCTGCCAACAACTGATTTCTCTGTTCAGGTGTAGACTGAGAGACGGTGTGAGTTGAAGTCTCGGCTGAAGTGCAGGCACTGAAAACGGCTGGAGTAAATCAAGCGTCAGATGAACTCGGGTGACATGCAAGTGGTCAAAGTTCATACAAACTTTACACTGGCAGTGCTTCCACTTCAGCTGACCCTTCCAGCTCAATTCATCGGTCACACTTAAGCTCACAGTGTTACCCTGTCTCTTCCTAAAACCAAGAACAGATACTTTGTTTCTCTGAGAACATTTCAGCTGCATCCTGATCACAGGACAATACCGACACCATCTCGCTTCTATAACTCCTGCCCTCTTTGTGCCCTCAGTGGTGTGCAGGAAGGCCCTAGACAGCACCACACTGGCTATTCATGACCAGGAGATCTACTGCAAGTCCTGCTACCGGAAGAAGTACGGCCCTAAAGGCTACGGCTACGGTCAGGGGGCCGGGACGCTCAACATGGACCGAGGAGAGCGGCTGGGAATCAAACAGGAAGAGTAAGCTGAGCTGCTGCATGAGCGCTGAAAGGAATAAGCCAATAACTCTGTTTTGCATTTTTATACATTCAACACAACACAAATGACATCTTGAAGTGTCTGAATAGGGCGTCATTCATCGCACTTAATTGCACAAGTGTTAGCAGTGAGCTTGAGGTCAGTGAGTTCAGTGTGTCAGGATGTTTGCAAGATGTGGCTGCTGATGCTGTCAGTGCTATTGTCTCCTAACAGCATGCATTCATGGTGCTGAACTTGAAATAGTTCCCAAATGCGTACGCTTGGGGAAAAAAAAATGGAGTTCATGAAAGCTAATGTCAAATATACAGCGTGAGCAGGAGTCAGTGGGAATTCAAGTTTTACAAGGTTTTGGCTTTTTTTTGGCTTTAAGGGCCTCAGATGTTTGTCATGTCAATAAGAAGAGTTTCACGCTCTGCTTCAGTACAGATCAGCAGTCATGACGCTTGAGGACTTTTAACAGGCAAAGAACATATTTAAGATCGAGTCCTTCTGCTTAAATATGTCAAAGCTGAAAGCCTTCGCTCTTCCCATGTTCGTGCCCTCCCCTGCATCCTTTTCTGTTCTCACTGCCTGAACCACTAAGCTTGACAGGAATATTGCACACAGTCGGCCTCTTGATCAAACCCAGCTTGGCTGCAGCACATCCCAGCTGGTTTTAAGGAACAGAGGAGATTCAAGAAGAGAAAAGTCAAAGCTGAAGCCTGAGATTCAGAGGAATGATACCAGTTTATACCTATATCTACTTTGTCTCCATTGTGAGAGCTGAGCAGAGTGTTAGACTGCGTAAGTCCATCCTAATCCTTATGCACACATGACGTGAGAGAACCAAAAACAAGCAGGAAAACACTGACGCACACACACATCTACCCAGAATGTTTACTCCTGCAACCAGACGTCAGGTGATGACTGTTTTGAAAGAGATTATTATGCAACCAGCAGGGGCAGACCTCCTCCTCTCTGTCCTCTGCCACAAAGGGCTTCATTCAGGGGCCTCGGGGGCTGGCAGCCGCCCTTCGATAAGCACCGGCCCCAGCATGCCCTGCTCTCTTTGCCGCCACTGGCTGAGGACAGCGGATGTGCCGGGTTTATTTCTGGTCCTTTCGTCTTTTTAAAAACGGCTTTGCAATCATTGATAAAGTCGTCTCGAGAGATATTTAATGTTTAACTGACACAGAGCTCAGGTGTTCATTACTGCAGAGGTCAGTGTTTTAGTTCGTACTTGCTTCACTGTGAGTCAATGAGTAAATGTTTTCATGAGAAAGAACATTCTCGAGAGGAAGCGTGACCAATGCTCTTTGTGTTGTTGTGTTTCAGGGGCAGACGTTTCATTCACTCATTCCAAAATCAAACATCTACCACTTCAGCTTGAGCCTTTAGATGACAGGATGTGTCATCTGGTGTAATCAGAGAAGGGATGATTGAGATTTTCAATATACTGAATGACGCTTTGTATGCCCCTCCCCTCCAGGACACACACTCACAGACCGACGACCAATCCCAACCCGTCCAAATTTGCCCAGAAGTTTGGGGGTTCAGAGAAATGTGCCCGGTGTAACGACTCTGTCTACGCGGCCGAGAAGATCATGGGAGCAGGCAAGGTGAGGTCCATCTAAAGCATCATCTGCTCGGGGGGTGGGGGGGGGTGGCAACGTCCGTCCACGGTTTGCTCCAGGTCAACGTCTTTGTCCAACACTTTGGTTTATGAGCAGATATGACCAGGGCAAAGGACACTCCCATCAGCCTCGGCAGCACTCTGTTTACGGCTGATTAGCAAATACATGCTAAACTAAGAGGGGTAAAATGATAAACAACATCCCTGCTAAACATCAGCATGTTGACATTGTCCTTTTGATCATGTTAGCATGCTGACTTTAGCATTTAGCTCGAGTCAGTAGAATATTCATTTTCATTAGCCATGGAAACATCTTCATGGGAATATGTTTTTTGTCGGAGTAAGGGCAAAAGGTGGGAGATTTTTTGCACGTAAACTTAGTCATTCTTCATTGATATCTAGAAGATATAAGTAAATACACCAGCATGAACTGACACAAAGACGTGTTTGCAGAGTAAAAAAAACACCCTTGATGCAACATGCAGGTTTTAAATTGAGGTATCTGCCAAGATGAAAGCCAAGTTGACTATTTGGCTTTCACAAGTGGAGCCAAGTTGCAAAAATTATGACTGCTGGCAAAGGCGAGGATTCATTTATTGTTGTGGCAACACTAATGCAGAGTGTAGCACCAGGCAGGCTGTGCCTGAGAACAAGATCTTCTCCCACAGGTTTAAAGAATGCACTCCTCTAACTCTGCTCTGATGTTTCTTGTTGAGACTAAACGCGATGTGATCCACAGACTCGAAGCTGCAGTGTGAACT
The DNA here is from genome assembly GCF_051107435.1 of Chaetodon auriga. Lineage (NCBI taxonomy): Eukaryota > Metazoa > Chordata > Actinopteri > Chaetodontiformes > Chaetodontidae > Chaetodon > Chaetodon auriga. The sequence continues at coordinate 4,771,101 of NC_135095.1, read as the reverse complement.
TAGGGGCTCATATTTGACCTTTCAAATATGCAGCACGTATTCAACATCACAGAGCAGTAATCATATGCAGTTTAACATGAACAGCGCCTACAGAAATCAGGCCTCTAACCCAAGCAGTGCTGCTTCCACTGGGGTGCAAAAAGTGCAGCTGGATTGGACACACATGGTTTTTACAGTGCTGAACCACATGCAGGAGGTTTGGTGTGGTCTCTCATAATGAGAGAACGCAAATCCTGTTTTTCTGATTGAAGCCGTTCCATAATGTTTGGATTGGTGCTCCCTAACAGCTGGCGTTAATCGCGTGAGGGAGTACGGGGTTCTGGCAGTTGTTGACACGCAGATTTACAGTAGATGAAGTCATGAGGATGTTTAGTTCTGGGGAAGAACGTCGCTGTCCACAGAGGAGCTAAGAGTCGCATTCTGAGGATTTCTGTGTCCTCTGAAAATGGGGGTGGACCATTTGCTGTCACCGATCACATGTGGGTTCACACACGGGCTGATTTATAGCAGGTGATGTCATGGGGCGGAGAGCTGTTAATGTGTGCGCTAATGGGAGGAAATCTAATCTCTGGCTTAAGCGCAGCATGTCATTTTAAGTATAATAAAGACATTTACACATGCCTGCGGGCCCATGGAAAGCTGAGCTGCTTTGATGGGATTTGATGAAGGAAATGATGACGTACGCTCCAACAAACATCTGTAATTATCAGCCGTAAATAGCTGCAAACACCAGAAGAGTTTTAACACCGCACAAGCCCGACAGTTTAAGGTGGAAAACTCTCTCCTTCTCTTCACAGCCGTGGCACAAGAACTGCTTCCGATGTGCAAAATGTGGCAAGAGCCTGGAGTCGACCACTCAGACTGAGAAAGACGGAGAAATCTACTGCAAAGGTGAGAGGAAACACTAACGATACTACCAACTAACGATATGTAGTGTTAGAGCAGAGTGCTGTCAACACAGCTGGCATTCCCAGCAGCCTCAGCTCGTGCTGATATTGGCATTAAAACTGAGACATCTGCCAAGACAACGGCCGAGCCAAACATTTCACTTTTTCAAGCCAGTCGCAAAACAATGATCACGCTTGGCTTAGCTGAGAGCTTGAACACTGATGGGAAGTGTGCAAATTGGCCCTGAAATCTGATCTCAAACTGCAGACTTAGAATGTTTCCCTGCGACATGAAGCTGTGTTTTACCTGCAAAACGGATGCCATCCACACCCGCCTCAGCTCGACTTAATGTTTACCGCAAACCAGCAAATGCTAACTCGCTCGACTAAGATGGTCAACATGGTAAACATTACACCAGTTAGCATGCTGATATTAGCATTTAACTTAAAGCACAGACTGGGAGCTAACGACTGCAGAACAAACACTTGCATTGCAATGATGACAAACATTGATTCAAGTTTTTCTTCCCAAATATCAATCTGTGAGTTCCACAGCGTTCTGCAGAGCGCAGCTGAGTCACTGCTGTGACCATGTGAGCAAAAACAGACCTGGCTCTCATGTAACAACCCCTTGAAACACAACACACATGCACAGGGTCTTGTACTCACTGTGGTCTCACATGAGTGTTGGTTTGGCTGGACGACTCGGGCCTCGTCAAGCTAACAGAGCCGCTCACTGTCCAGCATTTCTCAGTCCTCATCAGCACAACATGGGATGGTTTGGCTGAACAGGACTATCACACACACACACGGACGTCAGCAGATAGTTGTTTTGCTGAATGTCAAAATAAAACCTTGTACTGATGAGGAGGAATGTTGCATCTCAGCTCTAAACCCCAAAAGGCCAAACTGCGCTGCTGCGATCAATCAGCGATTTGAGACGTCCTGATCTGAGCAGCAGCTGGATGTCGTTTCTCTCATCAGGAGCACTCTGAAGACAGATGTGGACGGCGGACCTGAGACGTGCAACAGAAAGCTAAACCGGTGTTGTTTGCAGAGTTAAGAAAAAGTCAACAATCCTGCGCTGCACTGTTGACCGCAGCCACAACCCGAGCAGTGTGCTTGATGTGAGATGAACACATGGAGGTGTTAGAGCTGAGGAAACACACACACACGCAGGTGTTTTACATTGTGGCAGATGAGATCTCTCTTGAAGGTGGTCAAAGCTGGAATTACATGCAAACACCAGCTGCAGCTCACCTACCTGTGGAGCTCAGTGATGGAATCAGCTCCTTGATATGGAATCTGGCTTTTTCTTTGGGATAAAAACATGCCTTTTGTTTCACCGCTGTAGGATTTCATGAGGTTTTTTTTGTCAGATGAAAAGGAAAACATTTGTTTGTCGAGAGAATCTATGTGTTTGTTGATGACATAAACCAAAAGTGTGTACATTTAGGGTGCTGGAGTGATGTTGTGTGTCTGTAAATCAAGATATTTGTGTGCCCAGTTGAGATCTGGTGTTTAATCTGTGTTGAAACTGGACTGTATGGAAGCCTGGAGGAAGAGATTTGATCCATGTGGCATCTCAGTGACAGAGAAAATGAGTTTAAATGGTGGTTGTGCCAGGACGCAGTTTGGAAATCTGCAGCTGGTTAATGTTCATTTTTTACTTCCTCTCCCTCCACAGCGTGCTACGCCAAGAACTTTGGGCCCAAAGGCTTCGGTTACGGCCAAGGAGCCGGCGCTCTGGTTCACGCTCAGTGACGGCCGAACTCGACACTGACACACACGCCTTCACTCATTCCTGTGTCCAGCACGCCCTTTTCTTCTATTTCCACCCTCATATTTTATGTTGACGACACAAATAAAAACATTAACAAACCAAACCGCATGTTCACATTTGACTGTATTTTATTATTAAAGCCATTAAAACTGAACCATGCCCGTATGTTTACATCTGAAGCGGAGTTACAGTGATGTCTGAAGGTGGGCAGAGAGGCACTGGAAATGATTATGTGCTTTATCTTTTTTTTGTTTTTATCTTATTATCCCACATGGTGCGGTGAGAGGGGGCGACGGAACAGACACTCGTTAGGCTGCTGGAAGAACTAGTGAGGACTGAAATGGCTTTGAATTCATGTCCTGGATGAGCTGGGGGGTGCTGAACTCTGCCCCCCCCCCCCAAAAAAAAACCCAACACTCGCCCACTTTTACTTCCTGTCACTTAAAAGGCAAACACAAGTGGTTAGTTACCGGCGCTGATATGAAATCCACAGCCAAGTCACGACCTCTGACCTTTAAAGCGCGCAAAAAGTAGCTGCTGCGTGTTGTCTTTGCAGGGCAGAAGTGACATCAGTTGTTGGTGAGCAAGACGGGGGGGAGTGGGGGGGAGTGAAATGGGGAATGACGACATAACCGTCCCCTTCTGATGATGCAAACAAGAGGCCCAAAAGTTTTGGGAGGCCTTAATGGAATATAACCTCCCTCTATCCTTAAAACTATTGCATGATCACATTTCAGCTTTTAGAAAACAAAAACAAAAAAAGTTGGCGTCTGCCTTAGTTCTCTAGTGTCTTTGCTTTACAATTTGTACATCCAGTGGTATAACAAACCCAGCGGTATATGACAGAAATTAAAAAAAAAACAAAACAAAACAAAACTACAGAGTCCACAAGCATGGAACATTCAAATATATTACACACTTGCACAGGAGGGCCCGACTGGAAATCCGGCAACCTGAAAGAAAACTTCCACTAAACATACTGGATTTGAGAAAGAAACGAATTTAAAAAAAAAAAAAAAAAAAAAAAAAACAGACAAATGAACATAATGCAGAAAAGTACTTGCAAATACTTAACATTCACTATATACAGACACGTGGCTTGCCGGGCTGTCACCGTGGTGATGACGATGGGGTCAGGTCGATGGGGGACGGCGAGAGCCCAGCTGTCCCAAGCATCGTACATGCAGTGGAGTTTCTTGGGGGGGGGGGGGGGGGGGTGTTAGGGTAATCAGGGGTTAAAATGCCTATAGACAGCAGTGTCGGACATCACAAAAAGCTACAGTCATACACTTGGAGTACAGTCACTTCTTTCCATTTGGTCGGAAGAAATCCCCCAAACTCAAAAAACAAATTAAAAAAAAAAAAAGTTCCAGGAGCACCTTCGACTAACACTGACAGAAAAAAAAAAAAAAGTTACAGAGAAAGATATTGTTTATGTACAGATGCACATTCTTTACACTTCAGTCCATCCTGCTGCTGCTGTGGAGCCGACTGCACGCGGGAAGGGGGGGGGGGGGGTCCAGACAGGAAATGATGGGGAGTCGGCCATGTCTGACGGGCCCCTCCTCCTCCTCCTCCTCCTCCTCCTCTCTGTAAACAACGGGAGCGTCGGTGTGAAGCGGCGCCGCTGGGCCCTTTGTGTTCAGTAACGGCCAACAAAAAAAAAAAAAAAAAACGACGATCAGTGCAATGTTGTAGGCAGACAAACGACAAAAACAAATAAGACTTTACAGCTTTCTGAGGAGAAAAAAAAAAAAAAAACGAACACGGAATGACACCTTCTGTGTAAACTCGTCAAGCCTTCCGCTGCGTCCTCGCTCTGCGCTCAAACAGCTGCACGTGCTCGCTTCGTCACTTTTTCTCATAAAAACCTACTCGGCTAAAATGATGTGAAACGTAAAAAAAAAAAAAAAAAATGATGGCGCTAGAACATAGTTACTTTATCTATAAATAGTTTTAAAATAAATATACCTGTATCACATTGTCTGTAGGATATTTTCTGTCACGTCTACAGTGCTGGAGCGCTGGAGGAGTCCCAATTCATGCACGTAATACTGCACGACAATCGCCCCCCCCCAAAAAAACTCTGATATCTCCTAAAATTTCGTCTTCAGTGGATGCAGCTTGAGAAGTCGGACTCCTCCAGCGGCTCCATCACTTCCTCCTCTGATAAGCTCAACTATTGGCAAATCCTCATCAGCTCAACTCGAAAATTCATCACGGTGCAAAATCAAGACCTTACAAAGACATTCCCTTATCTCTATCATACTTGGAATCAAATGCATGTTTTTTTTAAAAAAACAAACAAACAAAAGAAAAAAAAAAAAGCTTTCCTTAAAGCTTCCATGGCCACCACAGTTCATTATCGCAGGAACAGACGAGTTCCTGAACCAATCAAAGAATTTAAAAATACATACAGGGCACATCAACAGGGACACCATAAATAAGGGTTTAAAGTGGGGAGGGGGAAAGAACGATACTGCCACGTTACGGCGCTGCTGTCTCTGCAGCGTCACGTCTCCGGTACAAACAGAAGAGCTTTTATTTTGAAATTCCTCGCGTCCGTCGGCCTCTCTCCTCTCCATTCGTGCCTGGCAGCAACGCACCGTCCAATGGGCTCGGGAGAAGAGACGAGGTGGAGGAGGGGGGAGGGGGGGGGTTTGATAGCAGTGGAGGTACAGTAATGAAGTCTGATGTAGAATAGTAGTAGTAGTAGTAGTAGTAATAGTAGTAAAGGTGGTGGTGGGGGGCGGAGGGAGAGGGCGGGGTGTTGGTGTGGTGTTTCCCCATAACAGCATGCTAGTCCTGGCTGATTTTTTTTTTTTTCATTGTCTATTGATCGGTGAGGGAGAGATGGTCCAAAAAAAGCAAGCGCTCCCGAGAACAGCATCGCTCCGATATGAACGCCGAGGGGACGGGGCGGGCGATCCTTCCAATCCTTCCACCTGCCGACGCTCCACTCCCCCCCCCCCTTCCCTCCCCCCTCCACCCTGCTCCCCTCCCCCCGCTCGTCTTCCTTCTCCTCCTCCTCCTCCTCTACACCAGCTGGTAGCCCGAGCCAGACGTCTGGTCGTATTCTATTGTGTACTGCGTGGTCCAGTCCACCGTCACGGGCCGGATCAGGCCGCAGCAGCGGATCTCGAAGAAATCTATGAGGTTTCTGAAGCAGCCGTGGCTGGAGAGAGAGAGAGAGGAAGGAGCGTGAGTGCGTCACAGTCTACAGACTGACCATCAAATTTAACAAAGAAAGTGAACAAATAAGAGGATGGCTTACTTGAAGGGGCTTTCGATGGACGTGGCTGTGACTTTAAAGTGCTTGTATCTCCGAGCGTTCATCCTCTCGTTGGTGGTGATTCCCAAAGCTGCGATCTAAGAGAGGTGAGAGAGGTCAGCCGAACGCATTTCACAGAAAAATTCAAACAGATTATCTCTAAGCTCAGGGTACAAGGATCTAAGCCCACAGATGAAAAGCTCAACTGCACGTCCTCGTCATCACTAATGCTTTCATCTTTAAAGGTGCTGAATCAAAGGTGAAGCCAGACCTGGTAGAGCTGACACATGATGAGCACCGCCACCCACATGAAGTGGAAGACGCTGTTGAGGAACATCCAGAACATCCAGGGGGAGCAGGAGGCGATCTGGGTCAGGTAGAGCCAGAAGCCGTCCTTGGCGTACGTGGTGGCACAGTGGATTCTCCAGTCTGAGGGCAAAGGGAGAAGAGTGAAGGGGCAGAACGAGCAACGGGGGCGAGACATTACCAAGAGGTCTGGCTACTCACAGGAAATGCAGCCGTACATCATCCAGCAGATCATGCAGAGCAGGAAGAACAGGTAACCCATGAAGTAGCGGTGGTTGCCACTTCCTGCAGAGGAGAAACAAACAGGTCTCATTCTCTTCACCTGAGTTTGCCGCTTTGGCTGCTGCTGACAGGTGAAGGGGAGGCGAGATGAAAGGGAGCTGGATCGAACGTTTACCAAGCTCGCCATCGTGCCTCGGCATGTGAGCACGCCGGCGTTTTCTCACGAGGGGAGGATGCATTCACAGACACTGCTAGCATGGCTAAAAAAAGACACGTGCGGCCGAGTTACACCTGGAGCTGAAATATTTTTTAAAAAGACGCACATCTCTTCAGCTACACTGACCACCTATCAGACGGTCGGCGGTCAGTTAAATTGTTGAACGAGGAAGGAAACCTATGGCCCCCCCCCCTTCTAAAAGATCACCATTGTGTTCATGATATTTTAAAACTTCTGAAGACCTTTCTCAGTCTTTTTCCAGGCTCCTGGTCCCAGTGGTAAAGCGGCAGAGCTTGTTGTTTGTTCAGACACTTTCCACACTTTTAAGTCTTCTTCCTGACCACCTGCTTTCAACCTGGACGTGCTACGAGCTCCCAGCGCTCCCTCCCCCCTCCCCTCCGCTTCACAGACGCCATAACGAACCTAAAGGCCTACACTGGATCATTGACTCAACAGTGTTCATTAAAGCCCCCCCCCCAGCTGACTCAGATGTCCTCCACATGTTTTTTCTGATGGGAACCGCGACTCGAATAAATGCAGAGCAGGGCCGTCAGAACAAAAAGCCACGACTCTGTGTGGGAGCGCGTGTGTTGTTGACATCCTCACAAATCTGCGGTGTGGCTGACATACCGACGCAGTTCCCCACCCAGGGACAGTGGTGGTCGAACTTGGCGATGCAGCGGTTGCACACGGCGCAGTGCTTGGACCTGATGGGCTTCCGTATCTGGTGAGAACACAGAGACATAAGCATTAAAAGTGGTCTTATTACAGCTAATATCCTGCGCGTCATCCATTTCTTGAGCAAGAATTTACCAAGCAGGTACTGCAGAATATGCTCAGATCCAGGCTGCCCGTCTCTGCCAGCTCCACAATTGTCTGGAGGAAGGAAACGGGAAACAAAGGCACGATTTCATAAAAGCACACAGGAGGCGCAGCAGAAAAAATGAACTAACGACTGAGAAATTCATCTCGCCAAGGTCTATTTGGCACGGCAACAAAAGACCTACTGACAGCGTACGAGCTGAGGCTGGGAGTTCCAGCTGAACGCTCACACTGGAAGCTCGGCTGATTCACGCTCGACTGGGACAACAGCTACGGCGGTATTTACAGTTTCATTCTCTCAGTTTGTTTTCAGCGTTTCAGGCAAAATCTTGAATGCCCAGCGACATCAGAGGAAAAGGTGGAAGGGGACTCTGTAAGGAAAGGAAGGCTCTGAAGCCTTTGGTCTGAGGCGGCTGACCACTTTAAACAGTGGCGTGTCCTCTGTTGGGCTAACAATGCGGGGTAAATTTAGCTCTTCATCATTCACAGGGCCTCTGTTGTCCTCCATCAGAGGGTAATAATGAGGGACAGAGAGGTCGAGCGGAGGGATGCCGACTGTGGGCAGCAGGCCAGAGGATCAGCCACCGAGAGTCTCTGCTGTGAACTGGACTGTTGTCAGAATACGTGGGGAAAAATACCCACGTTACACCAAAACAAACACGCAAACACACGTGAAATACAAGAAAACAGCCCGACATTGTGCTGTAACTTTACCTTTTTCTTCTGCTCCTCTGATGCTTTGATAATTCCCGGGTCAGACTTCCAGGATTTGCCAAAGTTGTAGAACAGAGCCAGGGTGTTGATCAGGAAGGGCACATGGACAGTGGCAAAGGGGAGATGTGCAGCGAGGTTAAGGAAGATGCTTTTTCTGACTCTTTCCTGTCTCTTTTAAAGACGGGACTGTCAGCCGGTGGCTTTTCACCGCCATCATGTCCTTTTTCTTCCTGTTTTCCTGTTTTTCTTCAGTATCCAAATAATGCAGTGATCGTCATCTGTGCATCCACGGGGGACAGGAACAGCTAATAGCTAATTCGGCGTACTTTTTAATGGTGCCGATTTGCCAAAATGCACACCATCTACAGACTGACTGACTGCAGGAATATCCGCCTTTAAGCTGCAGTGCAGGATGTGTGTTTAAGTCAGGATAATGTCTGGCTCATCAGCTTAAATCATAACGTAATGTGCCTGACGGAGTCACTGTTGGCGGTTCAGCGCAAACTGAATTCTATTGCAATTATCCATAACACTTCAAACTGTAAGTTTTTTTTCCCCGTTTTTCAAATAAAGATAAAGCCTCATTTGCATACATTTAGTTCACCTGGCTTGCTAACATTAGCACTGATTCCCACAAGACGATGCTTGTCATGTTAAATCACCTCCTGAGACACTGGCAGCTCCAGCACAGGACAGAGTGTGACTGTCAAAACTTTCAGCTTCAGAGTCATAGAGAAACATGCAAAGTGCTTAAATCACAGGTATGACAACACATCCTCAAACCTAAACCAATGAGTAGGACAACTGTCAGTGACCCCCCCAATCCCATCTGTCCCAGTTGAAGAGTACCAGCCACAGGCCGATACCAGATCTTCACCCTCTGTCTAAAGGTAACAAGTATGTGTCACGTCATTTTAAAAACAAATCATCGTCCAAGCTTTTCGTGTTTTTACAAATCCATCAATCTGAGTCACATTCGTAGTATCTGTACCAACAGCAGACTGTGACGCAGACAGCAGCTCGGTCTCATCTGGACTTCCTTCCAGGAATACATCCACATTAAGCTGTGGACTGGCTCCGCGAAGACGCAACTGATTACTAGCAGAGTCAGTCATGCAGGTGTGCGTGAGTCAGCAGAATCCCACGGGAAACCGGCCAAGTGACAGCGAGAGGCCAAGACAGTGAAAGCCACAACACGATGAGCTCATGTGTGACTGAAACTGCAAAAACAGAATCGTCACTGTGGAGAAACTGAAGCTGTCATATCAAATCGTTACACTATCACCTGTTACCAATCAACCTGTTCACCTGTGGAATGATCCAAACAGGTGTTTTTGGAGCATTCCACATCTTTCCCAGTCTTTAGTTGCTCCTGTCCAAGGAAGGAAGGAAGGAAGGAAGGAAGCTCCCTGAAGCTCACAGCTCTTCACAATGTGAGAAATCGTGTCTAATGCACTCAGAAGGAACCAAGACTGCAGCCATGATAGCGGCTCTGTGAAGACGCACTTGGGCACTGAACTCACCGGTGCTTGACGATATAAGTCTGGATCAAATTTTATAGCAATCCATCCAATAGTCGGTATTTCAGTTTGGAACGAGCGACTGATCAACACGACCATCAAAAATGGACTAACCTCGCACAGATGAGTTTCTCCTCCTCTGCTGAACAAGGCATACGTTTTCAGTTTATACAGCACGCTCGAATTCAAACTCAACTCTGGGATCTCTAGTGGCAGAACACGCTTGATGTGAACACCAGCCACGAAAGGTCCCACCAAACCACCACAAAACAGACGACAGGGAAACCGTCTGAAGCACTTGGGAAAGAAGTCATCAGCCTCTAACGCCGGAAGCACTGACATCACATGCCCCGACAACTTTTCTTTGTTGGTGAGGAACAGTCGACAGCTTTCATGGTCATGCCTCCAGCAACAGTTATGACTTCACTGATAAGCCCTTCCCTACACAGACAGAGCAAGAGAGGCCTCTACAAGTCTCTAAAAACCACATGAAGCCATTGATCTTCCTAAGTACCTCCATAAAGAACTGGGTGCTGACATTATCCTCCTGAAAATGATTATTGAAACACTCCCCAGAGCACCTTACTGGTCCACTACATCAGTGACCACTGGAGCTGCAGGGGCTGGTGCCAGTGATCAATGCAGCTCGTCAGACAAATGGCCTTCAATGCCTCCTCGGGGAGAGATGGTCATCATCTCCCCGTAAGCGTGCGTTTATCTTTTGAAAGGCTGAGGGGTGAGATGTGTTTGACAAGGTTTCCCCAGCAGCCGACAGCCGGGGCCGAGCAAGAGAGCTGGAGACGGATTTATCAGTGATGTGCTGTCTGGAAGAGGTGGAATGAATTCTGTATCAGTGCTGAGCAAAACTCCAGGCTGAATTCAAGACGGTGAAGTTTTTGAGCTGAAAAAAGGGATCTTGAAATCGGCGCAGAGCTCTTTTGAATTTTCATTCCGTCCTTTTTCTGTGATTTCCAGACGTTCACCTGCTGGAAATGCATTCATGAGCAAAGTCTACTGAGGAAAATCTGATCCGAGTCTGGGAAAGAGAAAAGTACGGCCACAGAGCTCCACCCTGCTCATCTGATCTGTTTTCAAAGACAGGTCTGAGGAGGATAATGAGCTCACAATGACTGAAAATGGGTCAGAACTGGAGGAGAAAATGCTTTAACCTGGAGGGCGGAACAAAGGTTTTGCACAATGCTGGGCTGCATAACGACACCGCCGAACTGAGCGAAGAGTGGAACGTCAGAATCAAAACGGTCTCCGCTCTCAAATTTCTCGCTCTTCTTGTTTACTGTAAGTAATTCTATTAGAAGCTCACCCAGCGGCAGTGAGAGTGAAATGGAAAAGGTCTTCTTCCACGTTTGATAATCAGGCCAGGACACTTTAAACCAGATGTTGGAATCTTTCAGCCTGTGACACAAATGAAAGGTTTATACTCTCGTCTTCAAATCCAAGTTCAATAAATGTTGACTTTAACTGCAAACGCGTACAAAATGTGGAGCTCCAGGAACCCGCTGTCGGGCCCCAGTCCACAGTTTACGTAAGCATGCTCTGAGGGGTCAGAGAGAGTAAACTGATGCCTGCCTGGACACCACAGACCCAAGAATACAAAGCGGGACATAAGAGGAGGTCAAAGGCATCAGTATGTTTCAAACTAACTGCTTGTTGGATGGTCGAACAACAAGCACCAAGTCATTCAGTCCCACCCTGCTCCTGACATGCAAATCACTTGATCTGCAAAAACAGATGTGATTAAAAAGTACTAATTTGTCTGCAAGCAGTGAACTTGACAAGAGCAAACAATCCACCTGAGACAGGGAGACGCAGAGAGAAGCGACCCTCTGTGCAGCCAGGAACATGAAACAGCATGTCTCTAACCCAAACAGGCAGGCGAAAGACAGCAAGACTGGAGACGGATTTATGGCAGATACAAAGGCTTAATGACAACCTTGATAGCTGCAGGGTAAAAGGGAAGCCTGAAAGAACTTGTTTTTTGTAAGCAAACATCACACAAGAAAGAACCTGCCAGCAGCGAAAGGAGCAACTTGCTCAGAACGGCATTTTTAAATACCCGAAAAGATGTGAGAGCGCAGGTTCCTTTTTCATTAAGCCGAGGTCAAAGACATCTTCCTCTCCCTTCCCATTAGTGGAGCAATGAGCCGTAAAATTAAATGCCTTTCACAAACAAGAACTCCCCTCTCACCTCCTGCAATTAGCAGCCTCCGAACAGACTGGCAATTCTTCCCTGAACAAAAAAAACAAAAAAAACAAAAAAAAAAACGCGAGAGCAGCGGCACTGAGGCCAACAGAAACTCTTTGGAGTCGCTTCACTGGGTTCCACCCAGCGGCTGCTGCACACTAAACTCCATGCTAGCACAGCGACAGACACCAAAAAAAAAAGGAAGCAGCATGCACATTTATACATCTTTAGCTAAACATCCATCACAGTGAGACCCTGTGCTCGTGGCACTTCATGTCTTCCACCACCTCCTCCTGCTCTTTACATTAACCTCTCCTCATTCTGCTCCTCTCATCCACTAAAACCTGGTCTGTAACTTTATCTCACTGATGCTCCACCCTCTCCACACAAGCTCATTTTCCTGGCAATCTTTAAATAATACATATCACAGGCAGCGGAAAGCAGTAAAAAGCTATTTAACAAGTCCATGTTTTATTGAGATCCTCCCTTCTTGGAGACCACGTTTGCCAAATTTACAAACCTGCTTAATTCATAAAGGCTTTTGGCTTGTGTTGCGTGAGCATAAATATCCCATTTCAACCAGCATGTTACACAACTGCAATGCTCTGAATTCATGTCTTTTTTTCCAGTTAGCAGTGTGCCAGGTCTCTGAGCTCTGACATGCTTCACACACAAGTGGATTGTGGGTGAAAAAGACTTAAACAGGTGGAGAGAAGAGGCCATCTATCACCCGGAGTGGCTGGAAAGAGCTACAAAAGGACCAAACTACAACTTGACTCCCAGCCTAGTGTTAATGTAGGGAAATGGGTCAACAGTCATTGTTCAGGGAAATCCTCATCATTATTTGGGATTTAGAGGAGAAGTGTCTCCAAGCAAAACACTGAATCTTAACTTCTCCCTTTGTATGAGACTGAAGAATCGACTAATGCAACGAGTGCAGCATTTGCCAACATCGCAATTAGGAAAACAATTATTGACGGTTTAAACTGGAAAGTGTTGTTTGCAAAGTGTTTCTGACTGGTCTAATACCAGATTCTGTGTGACGCTAATCGGCTGCTGACTTCACCATCACGTGTCCTGCACAGTGAAAACTGACGATGTCGGGGAAAGAAAAGGATATCGTTCCAGAACCAGTAGAACCAGGTGGTGTACATCCAGAACTTGGTGGCCAGGTAGATTCCCAGAGGGAGAGCACTGTGCATGGAGTGGTCAAAGAAAGCCCTGCAGAGCGAGAGGACAGAGGAGGGGAAGGGTCATCAGCTGTGTGTCTGCAAGTCTAATCTGCCATTTTGCTTTTTTTAGTTTGTTTTTTGCATCCCCTCATCACACTTGACATAGTGTGGCAATAACACTGTTACTATGAAAGGTGTTAAAGATTCAAATTTATTACAACTTGGGTCTTATTTTAATAGTTTTGGTGAAATTTTTCCCCTCCCTCCACAAACACTGCTCATAATTTAGGCGTTCAATACATCAAGGCATTCTTGCTGCAGATGTGAAACCTGCTCACTGTAGCACATATGGACAAAAGCGAACCTGAGTCTTTGATCTGAATCCTGCAGTCAGACAGCGGACAAATAAACCAAACCGTGACCTCAAGGCACCCTGCAGCGGTGCTCAACAAGTAGGTATTCCAAGAATGGCAGTAAATGTAAAGCTAACACACTGGGTAATGTGTTATTGTAGTCACGGAACTAGCAGTGGTGCTGTAGCAAACTATACCAGCAGGACCAGATGGCAGTGGTAATGGGGGGTTTAGCAGGGGATACAATGTGTGTGTGTGTGAGTATTTGCCACTGCATGTTGTGGAATGGTGGAAATTATACGCGTGTCTGCCTGGAAGAATATGTGCACGTATAGTTTATTGGTCATGAGACGTACTTGGAGAGGAACTGCACAGCGACCCAGACGCCGGCATACATGAGGCCCTTGATCAGCCAGGAGTCGATGTCCAGGTCGGCGATGAAGCCGACCAGCCAGATGACCACGAAGGGTGTTCCCAGCATCACCTTCTGCCTGAACTCCTGCAGCAGGGAGGGGAGGAAGGAGACAGATGGATACAGATGGCAAATCAGGGGAGAGAGGAAAAGGTTCGTGTTTGAAGTGAGAGTGCAGACGGCGGTTTGTTTTGAATATCAGAGCGGTTATGAGACAAATCACAGCTAAAGATGCAAAAAGTTCAGCTTTTGAATTCCACAAATGGCTCATGACATCACTGGGTCTGACACTGGGGATCGGGACTAAAGCTCAGACAAACCTCACACCTCAGCGTGACTCGAGCGATAGTCTACAATCTATTTATCAGATGAAACACAGCGTCACATTCAAAAAGCTCTAGTAGTCTATTTGTATGCAAACTTGCTGTCTACTCTCTCTAAGATTTACCTTAATTAACTAATAATATCCCAGCAGACGAGTGGAAAGAGAACAACACATTTAGGGGTTAAAACAGTTTTACACAGCGACAATACAAATCTGATGCATGCACGGCCTTCACATTTCAACAAAATCAACACAGAAACAAACACACTGAGGAGTTCACACATCTTCTACCAGAGCGGGAAACGACACACCACTGACGTTAGATGTCACTCAGTTCTGGCTGTGGCTGATATATTGGTATTTACTATAAGGAAACATATGAATCATCACCCACCGGAGGCTTTAAAATGTAGTTTGTTTCTGTATTTTCTGGCAGTTGTGATGGCAAACATAATCCATCACTTACCAGCCGTCTCCTTCCTGTCACACTGTCTGACTTGAAAAGTAGTAAAAGTCGTAAACAGCTGACAAACTGACTGCTTTCAGGTGAAAGGTTCAGCCTGGGCACGCTGGTCTGAGCATGTCTGAACTGAGACAAAAGGTGTGTGTCTGTGTGTGTGTGTCTTTACAGCAAAGATTAGATGGTTGCATGTGGTTCTAATGTAAGAATTAGCTGTTTCTGTCCAATGTTTCAAATTCGAGCAGCAGAATTTTCTACTCTCTATCTGCCTGCCCTTTGTTTTTTGATGTATAATGCAATGTAGTTGATGGTGTGTGTGTGTGTGTGTGTGTACCTTGTCCATCTTCAGTCTCTTCAGGTAGGACGGGCTGTCGTAGCCTTTGGCCTGTCGCGCTTCCTGTAAGTGATTGATCATCCAAACGTTCTTCCTTTGCTTGGCAAGATCTAGCGGGGTTTCGCCCTTAAAAACAACAGAAGACCAATCTGTGCTCATTTTGCCCTCGCAAAAACCCGTGAAAGCTACACTTCCGCCATTCTTAGCAGCAGTCTCATTTGTTCACACGACAGTGGGTGAAGCTGAGGGCACTACCTTGATGTTCTGCGCGTCAACGTTAGCGTTGGCGTCCAGCAGCAGGCTGATGACAGTGGTGTTGCCGGCCAGCACGGCCCAGTGCAGCGCTGTGTTCTTGTGATATTTGTCGCCCAGGTTGACGGACACGTTGAAGGTCAGTAGCAGCCGGGTGGGATCCACACTGTCACAGAGGAACAGTAAAGTCAGACACCCACCTGGCAAACAGGCTTGTCACGAGGAAGAGGGTGACTATATTGTAATTGTGGATTATCTGATCTATAAAATATCATAAAACAATGCAAAACGGCTTTTAGAATTTCCCACAAGCAAAGGTGGCATCCTCAAATGTCTTGTTTGATTCAGTTTATTATAATGTATCATGCAACACAAAAAAATCCACAGATCTGAGAAGCTGGAATCAGATATTTTTGGTGTTTCTTGCTTGAAACAGGATCACGTTTGAACTGCTAGAACACCATCGATGCCAAGAGAAACCTCTCAATTCCAATCAGCCTTAATCTTCTGCTTCTTCGTACTCATTACCCCTTTCTTCATCATGCTACAACATCTGTTTTTTTGTGGCTAATGATGTGTGTGTGTGTGGCTGCAGTCAGAACAAACGTGCTCAAGCTTGTTCATGTGTATTAGTGCACTTCTGCACAGTGCCAGTATTTCAAACTTTTTGCAGACAGTCATTCAGATTTCTTGTCAAGGCAGATTAAGGCTGAACAGCGACTCATCGCAACGCTGTAGCGGCACGAGCATATTGTGTGCACACCTGTGTGTCCTGTACGCCGCCCACATCAGAGGAGTCATGCCGTTCTGATCCATCATGTCCACATCCTGATAGAGAGGAAAGATGCAATAAACAAACTGAGGGGAGCTGAGGGAGAAGTGAGAGGTGGCAAATAGAAGCAGCAGGGCTCCCCCTGGTGGAGGGCACTGGTACCAACCGCTTGCAAAACACACACTCCAGTGGCTGACAAACCCCAAATGACACAGACACAAACAGGAACGAGATGATAAATCAACGCAAGAGGTTTAGTTCTTATTTTAGCAATTACCACATCTGTTTTCAAATATCCCAGTGGACCACAGCAATCGTGCTAAAGATCTATCAGATGAGCGCATTTGCTATTTTATGCACTGTAAGATTACTTTCTCTCCCTGACGAATAAGCTGCCCTGTTGCCGTTTCCCACCTGTCCTTTGGCGATAAGGTAGGCCACGATGGAGGTGTGGCCGAACTGGGCGGCCAGATGAACGCAGCTGCAGCCCTCGCCGTCGATCAAAGACGGGTCCGCGCCATATTTCATGAGCTGCACCACCATGGATAGGTGTCCTTGTCTGGGAGAAGATAAACACATAACAAAGACGTCTTAGATGCTCTGTTTCTTCTGAGCTTTACTGAGCCGGTTGGGCTGCAGAACGTTTTGTAGTTAGGTGAAAATAGCCAGTGACATGCAGGAGGGAGTGACCCCCGTCTTTCAGGCCAAGGCTAAGCTCAACAGTCCAAAGATCAGGGTCTCATTTACTCTCACTGATATTAAACTGCTACATTTGCACATGAAATGATGGATCCTCATATTCTGAGACGACACTGAGAGACTGATTCCCTGAGTGCTCTTATCATTTGATATTTGTCTCCGTGGTCTGGCAGGTAATTTGTTGCATGCTTTTATTGCATGCAGTATATTGAGTTTTCAAAATCTATTTGCATTACTAAGCCTGTCTGCAAGGTAAACTCCCCCCCCCACAGGACAATGAAGATTTAAAATGACATCCAAACTGTTTTAGTTTTATTTCATTGCCTTAGTGAGACATGCAACGATCACTTTCACTGCACAGACGTGGGACAGTTATTTGCTGTGTGTAAACCTGAGCAGACAAAGCCATTAACACCCAACACTCAGCTCCAGCATGGCTGAGGTCATGCAGACAGAGGAGGCTGGGGGCTTTTAAAGGTCATTAGCCGGTTGGAGGTGGGGTGGGGGGAGGCAGAGGGTGACACAGGACTCCTGAGTGTCTGTGTACCAGCGATGGCGCGGTTGCCTGTGTGTCAAACCTATCAATAATTCAGGACAATAGCGCGTCGTGGCCCCCTGTCTGCTTTTGGGAGAGGGAGGTGGATGTCATGTGACCTGTACTTTCTCACCAGTTACAGCCTGACTGAGTGATCATTACAAAGAGGAAGAAGGAAACAGAATACTTTCAAACAATCAAGCTGACATGGAGGAACTCGTCGTAAACTCGCAGCGTTGACGAGCAGTGAATATTAAAACAGCAATAAAAGAGACGATGGTGGGATAACTTCAGAAATGTGTGCTTGTCGGAGTGATTTAGAGAGACAGTGAGGAAGCTGGCCTGATCTCCTCTGGCACACTATGTTTGATTAACTTTACTTTAACTGAAATTTACTGGGAACAAGAAGAAAGAAGCAATCTGAAGGAATGAAAAGAAACATTTCATTTTCAAGCCATGAATCATATTCAAAATAAAAATAAATAAAGGCTTGGTGGATTAAATATGTCCACCAAATGGAAGATATGCTATCTGTGTGTTACCTGGTGGCCCAGTGCAGAGGCGTGGAGTTGAGGTCTCCTCCCAGTTGGTCCACTATGGCTCCCTTTGATATGTAGTACCTGCACAAACACACACAATCATCAGGTGATACTTTATCCTGCATCACGCATGAATCTGACCTCTTTCTGTTCATCTGATCTAGGTGGAGGCTGTATAACTGGTATAAACGACAATAGACTGACTGTTCTTGTCAACACATGACGCCCATACGAGCTGCATACAGCGTGCAGCACCAAGCCAAAAACATTACCACCTCAGTCATTTTGAGCTCTTTCTCTCTCTCTCCTGTGATCTTTTGCTTTGTATGTCAAAGTCACACCTGGGAACTGACCAGTATTGCATATTTCCAGCCAGTCCTGGCATTCAGACTCATGACCATCCAACCACAAGCTCAAGCCTCTAAGCTCTCTGCGACTGTCACCACCAACTTCACACAAAACATCACTCACTTGACCAAGTCTATCCTGTTGTTGATGGCGGCCCAGTGGAGGAGTGTTACGTTTTCTTTGTCTGGCTGCCGAACATCGAAGCCCGCCTCCACCAACTCCCTGCAGCGCTCGAAGATGCCGTACCTGAGGAAGAGGGGTGGGGAGAGATTAGCGTCTCCTCACACACAAACACACGGGCAAACACAGATAAACGGGGTTAAATACACAAAACTGAGACAAACTGACAAAATGTACACACACATAAAAACTGATAAACAGATACTCCGAACCAAACAAGACACCCACACTGTGGCAGAACTTGGCACCGGCTGTCTTAAAGCGGATATTCCTGACCTCAAATTAAAGCGACATAAATCTGCTGCTGTCAAATATAACAACATCCCAGACAAAGCTTCTGTTGTCTTATCGGGAAGACATTTCCACATTTCTCCTCCTCCCGTCACCGACATTCTCTCATAATTTGTGTGAATTTCTTCTTTGGCATGTGCTGAATCAGGAAACCACAGCAGAAAATATGGTGGTAGTAGATCCAGATTTGATATTTGTGGTATCTTGATAACTCAAAAACACATAAATGAACAAGTAAACATGCTGCCCCCCTCCAGTTATGACGAGGGCTCCATTAATAGACCCCCACCCTCGTGTTACGAGGCCTGGCATTGATATTTGGTTAAAACAGATCGGTTATGCTTCTTGCCCTCGTGGGTCTATGTGAAGTTTGCTGGAGGTGATGACGTAAAGTAGCCTGGCTGTTTTTATGTGGAGTGAACACCGAGCTGGAAAAATATCCCTTTAAATGCTGCACTGCCTGTCAGCAACCGACCGCAAGACAATTTGGCCTTGTGTGCTCGGATTAATTTTGCATGCAGTTAACACATATTTTTGGTTTTCTGGAAAAAGGAAATTCCGAGATTAAATAAATACATTTGAGAATGGATTTTTGCCTGGTGGTAGGTGGCAGAATGAGAAACTACAAACCAGCACAAACATGACAAACACCAACATAAACCAGCATGTTCTGAGCAGACACATTACAAATACTGACGAAAAGAAAACATCTGCACTTTGGAATGTAAAACAGCAAACTTAAACTACTCAGCATGGCATGATGGGAAATGTGGGCTGATGCTATCGCTCCAGCTTTCAGCAAACCTGGTGCAAAAGAGGCGTGTGTGCGTGTGTGTGTGTGTGTGTATGTGCATGTGGCTGTCACACTGTGCTCTGCCTAGGCTGGTAAATGTAGATAAATATTATAATTTGGTGCCTTTTTATTGGGCATCAACCTCGCCTTTACAACATGCGTGTTCTCAAAAAAAAAAAAAAAACAGACGGGAAGTGCAAATAAACACCCGCATTGATGAAAATGACAGATACGCTTACAGTGCAGATAAGGCGGTGTCAAAGAAAAACTCCACAGACTATCTGCAAGCTACTGTACGTCAGAGATGATGTGTGTGTGCGCTATCACCACAGCATCATGCTCTGCTTAACATCATCTTGGCTTTAGTATTACAATCCAAATAATATCCATAACGTTAACGGCTCTTGTGGAGCGCAAATGCAAAGTTCTGGTGAGCAGGCATATGGAGAACGGAGATGTGGGGTGTCAGATTAATGGAGAAGAGACAGCAAACTGATTTATAATTAAGGACTTAAAATTCACGTGTCACTCGTGCTGATTAACGGGGCTGGCTCAGCGGGCGGACATGCTGCTCCACCAGAAAAGCTCTAAATGCGTAGTTCTTTGTTGTCACTATTCTTGAGGTTGACTGACCCGAGCCCAAAGCTTATCGTGATGTCGGCGTGAGACGACAACACACATACGCACGCATCGTCCACTCACTGTGTGGCTTTGACAATGTCCCAGGTGCTGTAGTCATCCACATGGTTTTTACGGCTAACGTTCTCGCTGTAGCCATGGTTGTAATGACTCTGGGGTTTGATTTCCTGAAAGAGAAGGAGGGAGAACAAGAGACAGAAAGACAGAGATGAGTTAGTCGTTTGTAGGTTGTGCTGCTGTGCTGGATCATCAGCAATATGTTGGAACGTGTGAACATGAACTGGATGGTGGGGCTGTGGGGACTGCTGGTTTGTTTCCGTCTGGTTAGCACTGCTGTGCCGTGTGCGGAAAGGTGTAACAGAACTACAAAAAAAAAAAAAATACTTGATCTATCTCAACGGGGAAAATAAAGGCCGCAGGACGACGACGGGCCTGTCGAGCTCTGTTGCTGCTGAGGATCTAATCTGTCACACAGATGTGGCGGCTGTGCTACTCGCGTTCAATTAGCGTCCATAGAAACACCAAGGAAACAACAATTAGCCTCAGGATCACCCGGACACATCGGCTGCGTCTGGTAAACGCAGAACACCCTCACTGCATGCTGACTCTCGACTTTGTGAATGAGAGCTGACGCTTCTGTTGTGTTAAGTAACTTTGAATTTACTGTTGCAGAGTAACTGAATATAAGTTTATTTACTAAGACTATTCAAAGCTGTGCTGTTGCTCACACGCATAGAACAATGAGGAATAACGAGGCAGCCTCTGGGGGGGACCCGGGACATGGCAGGTTTGCACAGAGCTGCTGGGTAGCCTGCGGTGAGAGAGCCACAGAGACAGAGAGCTGTACCATCTTGCCTCTCAGTTTAGCTTGGGCTTCCCTAAAGAGCCAGAGGGAAGTGCTGAACCAGCATTTCTGCCACCGTGGGGAATGGTGGTGGAGAAACAAGATGGCGAGGGTGCATGAGAAAAAACTAACAGGGGCAGATTCTGTTTTGCACTAAGACGGAAAATGCGTCGCTCGGGCTGGAGTTTTAGGAAATGATCGAATTGTCATTTTTTCTGTGCTTACTGTGATTATTTTCAATTAAACCGCAGGCCTGGATTTGTGGTCTACATTGTATTACACAGGATATGATTGCAGCAAGCGAGACAACAACAACAGAATCAAATAAAGTGATGAAATTGATTTTTTAAAACCAGTCAGTCACAGGAAAGTCGCTGCTAAGTAGTCGGCTTGCTTAGGTTTCTTTCACAGTAGAGAAGGCACAGGTGTAAATAATGAAACTAACGATGGCTGAATTCCATTTAGCTATTTTGTCACACGGCCATGACTTACTGTGACACTTGAATAGAACGAACATCAAAAATACAGAGCTCAAGTGTGAACGTACAGATACTGGCATTTGGAGTAAATGTGCCAAAAAAAAACATCCAAAATCTTTCTGATTTTCTTGTTAACACAGAATTCATGTAAATTTGCTTCAGCTGAGTTAATTTGCCAGCAGCAGCTGTCATTACAGCGTGTGGAGACAACAATAGAAGCAGACTTAAAGGTGCCCTGTGGAGTTTCTGTGCAAAAGAACAATGCTTGTCTCATGTCAGTGCTGCCTGCAGTTTGTCTTCTTGAGGTCTAACCAAACCTGATGAAGGCACGTCCGTCCTCAAAAAACATTTGCAAAAGCTGACTTTTCTTAAAAGTTTGAAAGCTGCATTGTTTTACGTCCATGCTTACAAGGAGACTCCCTAAAACCATGACATGCTAAATCATAAAACTCAAATGTCGCTAGTTCATCAACAAATTTAACACGACTATGAGTGTTGAGTTATATGTGTGAGAGTGAGTTAAGGAAAGTCACAGTGTCATCAGACAGTGACGTTAATCGTTGCTCTTCGGGTTAACGTTCCACAGATCATCTTTCCAAACTCGGAAGAGAAGAGGTGGCTATATTTGTGGAATTGTGAACCCTGCTGGAAAACAATACACTCGCTTCTTTCAACGAGTGTTATACATGAGATGACATTTCCTGGAATATTGTCTTTTCGGTTGGTTTGTTGGTTAAAGTGTGTAAATGGCCCTTTCTTATGAGCCCAGGTCTAACGACTTGACAGACAAACCGAGAGAAAACTCTAATTATTAGAGAGAACTATGATGTTTGGAATCTGAAAAACAACACTGAATAATACAAGCATTCAATGTGGGACTGGTTGGGATGAGTCCTGCATCTCTGATGTGGTATAATCTGAAAGGACAAAGTGAGCTCAGTACTGAGGGGTGTTGCACACACCCTTTTTTTTCCTGTTAATGCGTCACATTGTGAGCTACTAATCTTTATCAAAATCGACAGGAGAGTATCAGCTGTTAGCAGCTGGCGGGCGGCTGAGTCCTGCTGTGTGTTTGGCTCGACAGCTAAGGAAGCTAATAGGGCTAACAGTGCTAACAGCTAATAGAGCTAACAGAACTTAGAGCTAAAAGAGCTAATAGAGCTCACACCTAACAGAGCTAAACACACAGCAGGACTCAGTTTCTGTTCAGAGGAACATAAGCAGCTAAACAGTGAACTATATTACTTTAAATACATTCATACAACTCTCACTATCTTTTCAACAGTCCTGCCTGAGTTATTGTGCGGTGTCACAATATCCTGTTTTCACAAGAAATTATATGAAATTGCAGAAGCAACACTCCACTGAGATGCGGTTTCCTTGTGGGTTTAAATGCATACACCCACATTAGACGCCTGACCAATATTTTAAGCCATGCCTGGATAGACATGCAGCGATGTGATGTGATAATGTCAGCCCTCAAAAACCACCTCCAAATGAAAGCTCAACATGTGCACATGACGTCCCGACAAAACCAGTCATACATACAGTGGCATGCAAAAGTCTGGGCACCCCTGGTCAAAATTTCTGTTATTGTGAACAGCTAAGTGAGTAGAAACTGGACTGATCTCCAAAAGGCATATAGTTAAAGATCAAATGATGCAAACTTAAGAGCTTTATTAATAGTCGGACTCCTCAAACCCTTGTCCCAACAATCAGCAGCAGCGGCCTCCTCTAAGCAGCTGTGTAGCACTCTGACGATTAAAATAATTGATGGCCACAAAGCAAGAGAAGGCTATAAGAAGACGGTAAAGCATCCAGGTAGCTGTTTCCTCAGTTTTTAATGTAATTAAAAAATGTCCGTTGGCAGGAAGAGTGGAGGTCAAGCTGAGATCTGAAAGACCAAGAAAACCTTTTGAGAGAACTGCTCACTGGATTGCTAGAAAGGCAAATCAAAGCCCCACTTGACTGCAAAAGACCTTGAAGAAGATTTAGCAGATTCCAGAGTGGTGTGCAGCAGCACCTGGACAAGTATAAGCTTCATGGAAGAGTCATCAGAGGAGCACCTTTACTGCATCCTCACCATAAAAATCAGCACCAGACATTTACAAAAGAAACATCTAAACAAGCCGGATGCATTTTGGAAACAAGTCCTGTGGACCGCTGAATTTCAACATCACATCGTCTATTAAAAAAAAAAAAAAAAAAAAGCCGCAAATGAGAGGAGGATGACTAAACACACCTCAAAATCCATATTAGAC
The DNA here is from genome assembly GCF_051107435.1 of Chaetodon auriga. Taxonomy (NCBI): domain Eukaryota; kingdom Metazoa; phylum Chordata; class Actinopteri; order Chaetodontiformes; family Chaetodontidae; genus Chaetodon; species Chaetodon auriga. The sequence continues at coordinate 4,747,468 of NC_135095.1, read as the reverse complement.
AGCCTCAAGCAGTATAAGCTAAAGGTTTTACAGAGGTCTTCACAGTCACAGTCCGGGATCTAAACATCATAGAAAATCTGTGGATAGGCCTCAAAAGATCAGTGCATGCAAGATGGTCCAAGAATCCCCAGAACTTGAAGCCCTTAGAGAGGGAAAAACTGGCGAAAATCCCACAAACAAGCCCTGAAAGACTTGAAGCTGACTACAAAAAACCTTTCTAAGCTGTGATACTTGCCAAAGGGGGTGTTACTGAGCACTGACCATGCAGGGGGCCCAAACTTTTGCTTCAAGCCCTTTACCATTTTTTGCTATTTTAAAAGTGGGAAAAGATGGAAATAAAAAAGCGAACTCACTTGAAATGTTAAAGAAAAGCATCATCTTTAATTTTATGTCATGTGGAAATCATTACTCACTTAATTATTCACAATAACCAACTTTTACATACCACTGTATCCATCCCCCCACATTTTCTGGCGCTTTTATCCAAAGCTTATGCATTTACTATAACGGCAGAATAAGCTTTTAATTCCGAGACCCCAAGCATTACAAATCATCAGTAGTACGGAGAAAAAGTATCAATGTTGCTGCGATTTTACTATGATGAAAGGGACGAATAAGAAAAACAGAAGCTAAGACCAGCAGAGGAGGGATTTTATTTAGAGAGTAAATCAGACTGCCGAGGAGGATGAAGGAGGACGTGACAGAGGGGATATGAAGGTTACCGTCTCATATTTTTATTTCTGTATTTTTAAAGTGTCAAAGCTGCCGGGAGGCGTTTGTACATTTCGCTGCCAAGTTTTGGTCATTTACAAATCCATACGATCTGTTTCAACTACCCCGTGTGCTATTCAGACTGGTGTAGCTGCCAGAGAAAAGAGGGGGCAGGTGAGAGCTGCTCACTTATCGTGACTGTGCTGAGCTTTTTTTTTTTTTCCCTTACAACAGACTGAGAAACAGAAGCCAAGGAAAAATGTGGAACTCAAAGCCTCACCCTTCATCTGGATATTCAATTGAGGCAAAGTGCTCGCAATTCATTGAATGGGAAAATCCATCCCCATCAGTCCAGGGACAAGAGGAAGAGGGCCTGTCGCTAAACCCTCAGATAGCAGATGTTAAATCACTTTCTCCATCTCAACCTTCCGTGGAGATAACCTTTGACCCCTTTCCAGTCACGGCAGCCCGCTCTTCACTCCCTTCAGCCATCTAAAAGGCTGATGGTGGCATTTGTAACTGTAGTGATAATTGCAGTCCGTGCATTTTTCCCCTCTTAATTACATACCTGTATACTGGTGTTGCATTCAACAACTAAGCAGGCAGCAGCGATGATACTGTCAATTGAACTTGTTGTCTAATTTACGCTAACCATTGATTTTAGGTTGGAACTTCATCTGTTCAGTGAAGCAGCAGGCTTGGCTTTTGTCAATGGAGCTGGTCAGTGGGACATATGGTCACATCTCCTGGGGGGGTGGGGGTGGATGTCACATGCCTTGAGCTAAAAATGTCAGACAGCACCATTTCTAAAAATGCATGTTTATTGGTTTATACCAGGAATACAGAAAATAAAACCAAACTGAACTGCCTTTGCACTGCATCTCCAAAGGCCACTTAGCTGAGACTAGTTTTTTACTGTTATTGTGTTCTTCCTCTTGCTGGCTGTGGCCATAGCTCACAATCAGATTTGATCTGATATGAGAGCCATTTCAAGCAGCTAATTCAATATTCAAGGCACAGTTACATCCATGGATCAGAAGGAAGCAGAGAGGGCCACTTTTTAACAGAATGCATGTTTTCCACTTTGCGCTACACGTGAAGTATGGAAAGCGGCTGAGCATGTCCCCCCACCTTTAGGCGCCTTTCATGCAGGAACACTCATTTGCATTTTCAAATGAGACTGGAACCTGGGGACATTTATCCCGTACATTTCTCGAGAGGAAATGTTTGCATTTGACATGTTGAACTGGTTCAAAGTGAAAAAAGGTACATGGCCCTTCTGAGTGTGCAACCAAACTTCCGATGCTCTAATTCAGGTGCCTCAGACATTCAGCCTCACTCTGCTCTCACTACAATCTATGAGATGACCCAGATTTCCAGCAACACCCTGCTGTAAAGCGGACCAACTTTATGCCAAGCCTGTATAGACATAGAGAAAAACAAAGTAAATTTATGATGAAGCAGGTACCGTTAGACGTATTCCTTCACTGTGGTAGCTAGGTGTGCTGCCAAAAGGAGGCTCCTGTGCAATGATTTCAAGACGCTGGAGGCTGTGGCACCTCTACACTCATGGTAGACAGTTTACCTCTTGCAAGTCTGGCTAAAAATAATCTTTGGACAGAGTCGAAGTACTCCTTTGGTCTTGCATATAAAGTCAACATAATGTTATATGGTATTTCTCCAATGCATAATTCAAGTTTATCAGCTCCATCATGCCGTGACATTGGCGGTGCATTAAACTTCATCTGATAATAACCAGCCACCTTTGCATGCAGTGTTTTTGTATCTTTATAACTGTATGCAGGGTCAATCCCTGGCTCAGCCTCCAACGCTGAATCATAACTGACAAGACGACCTAGCAAAGTTGGTCGAAGGTCCTTCAGACTTCCCAGTCAGGTCAAGCAGCGATATCCAGACAAAGACAGAAAGAAGGGAATCACTAACAATTCACTGTATCAAAGGACCAAAGAACAGAAGGTAATTACATTTCCGCTAACCAGGAGATCCCCTCCCCCCACCCCAATCTGATATTTCCCAAGTGTTACAGAGGAAAGATCTTCAGCAGTAATCAAGAACTAACAGCAAGATGATTGTCAGTCTCCCGCTGCATGTTGTGTGCCACAGAGAGGAAGCATTTTATCTACAACACAGATAAAAAACAATGCCCTTTGACTGCAAATGTACACAGGACCAGGCGCATGTGTAACAGGAACAACACAAACAGACAAATTACCTTACCATACTCAGATCTTAATTTCCATTTCAGAAAAGCTGTTTTGTAAAATGACTTAAATATGTGTGTTTTTGGTCTTCAGAACACACTGCAAACCTTGACGCGTAAAGCCTTGCTCATGTCTGCTTGGCTGGCCTGAAGTAAATCCTCCGAGTCGTACAGCTTTCATATAGAAGCTGCACATGTGACAGGGGTCCGCTAAGCATGTTATGCATATTCAACTAGCGTTTGCCCAGGTCATGAGACTGCTGTCACAATTTTCCAATGCATAAAATTACCACATAAGTACCAAATACACATATGTTTCAATTCCCTTCACATCATCACTTATTATACTTAAATTGCATTTGTATGTCAATAATAACACTAAATCAAATGATCATTCTTTACAGAGACATTAGTTAACCAGAGCCAAAGTTGGACCCGCATTCAGCCTAGTTTGGGAAGAGCACTAGGTGACATATGTTGACTGAGTCAGATCAGCTTATGTGGGTATAACCCAACTGTTTCAGTTGTAAAGTGGTATTAAATTTCACTGAAGCATCTACGGTAGAGAAGGTTTGTCAAAAAGAAACAAGAGGAGGAAAACGGGGTAACATCACAAATCTACACTCTACCTTTGTCTGGGTTTCCTTTCCTTGTGCAAAAAACAAAACTCACAAAAACAGAGGATTAATAGACAGTGTATGCGTTCAGAAATGAGCCATTCAACCATATTTTCCTATTATGAGCCTGTGTATGGCCTCGGAGCCAACGTCGCAATTTGACTGCTCAAGGTGCAGCGACATGACTACTGCAGGTCCATATGAGTTAAATGTATGAACAGGACCATCACACTCAGTGCATTAACATTTTGGCTCACCGGCCAAAATGGCTGATACATTTTCAAGACACCTTCACCTTACAACAGCCAAAACCAGATTATAAATCCCCATATCCTTTTCAACTTATTTTCACGATGTACATTAAATCATGAGGCTGCATGTACAAACTGACTGGACATTTAAAAAATGACTCATTTGAAGTATGGACTGCCAGGATTAACAGTTACCGAACAAGCCTTCAGGTGAATTAACCTCCCAGACTGCTGACTATAAACCTACAACCAAAACAAGACTGAGAGAAAAGAAAGCCAACCACGATGAAGGAAAACTACTGTATGTATCATACTGAACTCTTCCTAATGATACCTGGCAAACACAGATCATAGTAACTGATAACCAGGCTTTGTTCAATATGCAAAACCTAACAAACCAGGAGTTATTGGTGTATAAGCGCTATGTAGTCAGGTACAGTACTGTCTGCACAGACTGCAGAATAAAGAAAGAGGTGACTTTCCAGAGTCTGGTTTATGAAGAAGTCACGTTAAAACCCCCTCATATAAAATAGTTTAGGTTGTGATTGTGGTAGCTACTGTATCCAGTGAAGTAAAAATAATAAAGATGGGTAACTTGGGGTGAAATAGCTTTTACAACATCAAGCTAACGAGGCGATGAGAAGGACATGAAACAAATAACATTACGTTCCTGCCATGTTAGCTTGTGTGATTAGTTAAAAATGTTGAAATGAATCCTTTTCAGCCACAGTATCTTTTCTTCTTTCGTCATTATTGGACAAATTTACACGTTGTCTTTTGTGCGTTCATTTAAGCAAGCCATTTGTTTATCCTGATGCAGAAACGATGAATGCTAACTTAAACGAGAAACTGACAGGTAACGTTTCTGACAGCCCCAACATAGTGGCACCGCTGCAGGCTAGCTAGCTGAGGGTGACTCCAAAATTTCATATTAACAAACGCTTACGGTTCTCAAGATGAAAGTGGATTATTTCCACATTCACGGCTGTTAACATTAACTTCCTATGACGGCCGACTGGACACCACAGCTCAATATGCTCATATACACTTGACCCCGATTTACATCATCGCAGCTAAAGCAGCCAGCTCTAACGTTACCAGTTTAGCTCCAAAGCTAACGTCGTAATACTGTAAGGATTAGGCACTAACGTTACCTTTTCCATAACAGACCTATACACCCAGCTACCAATCTTGTTTACTAGCTGTAAGGCGATACCATCAGGGAAAGCACCACCTAGCTTAACGTTAACATTAACAGGAACATCTGCCCAGCGTTTACTTGCTATGCAGCAGGAGGAGGGGGGCTAGCGTTAGCACCTTTAGCATCGTTAGCTACCTGCCACCCCCCACCGGTGGTTATGCAGGGGGCATCGGAGTTTCCCAATAAGCACGGCAAAATCACACAGCCACCCACACACAGGCAGCTGTAACATGTTTTGTCTATGTTCATATGTATGCGCGACGGCGTGAAGTCCAAGGACCGTACCTCGGGATGGAGAATAGGGACGCAGCCAGCTTCTTTCTCATATTCCTCCATAGCGTCAGCCATCTTGGTGGTGAAGTTCGCTGAGCATTATGGGAAACAAGAGGCTATGTAGGGGGGAAACAAACAGAGGAGGAGGAGAGAGCAGCTGTCAAAAAACACAGATGAAGGGCAGGCCATATCACACAGAGGGTCACATAATCATATTATAGTCTGTGACTACAGGCTACTTATATAGAACAGAAGACATTTAATATCAAATAGATATAAATGGCATTATTATTGCACACACCACAGTACCTCTGAGGGTTTATGTAAGAGTAGCGTGCTGTGTGTCTCTTGCCTCTATGGGGTTATAATGGACATCGGAAAAAGAATATGGACAACATATCCTCCTCAGACTCTCTTGTATCACCACCTTAAAACCTGCATTGTGTGGTGTCTACTGCAAAATACAGAAACACAAATGATGGCCTGTTTCTCATATTAGAGAAAACAATGAGATGTGTTGTATTCCACTTCCTCTTAGCCTAATCAGAGCCTGAGGCGTCACCAACACAACGCTGTCGCTATAACACTACCACCACCGAGGCCCACTGATCATCAAGGGCTCTAGAATTAATTAACCTATACAATGTGGACTGCACATTGCACTGAGTGTATCTGAAGGAGACAGGGTACATGGACACCTGCAGAGAAGACAAGAGGGGGGTCAAAGGGGGGCCCACCGTACATTTTTTCCCTGAGGATGTAAACTGTTAACTTGACAACAGCAGAATCAGTCAGGCCAGCAATACAGTAAACAGCAAAAGAGTTCTCTATCTTTAGATGTATTGTGGTGTATCACTGGTCTTAATTTCATTTCGCCTCGCGTTTGTTTTGAGGCCGCGCTGACATTATTTGAGAGCAAAGGCTTGAGTCCAAATAGTACATATTTGAAATCCCTTTTGTTTAACTGTTCAACCTTAATTATTTTCAAATGTTAAGATGCTATTTTAAAATTTTGTTGCTTCCATGACATTATTCACACTGCAGTTTATTTACACTGACGTTCTACATTCAGTGGCCAGATGCAAGACAAGTTCAAGTACAAGCTGTGTGGTCAAATGCTGAAAAGAGCAAGGCCATGATTTCCTTTGCAGTCTCAGACATTGACACCGGAACCACAATCACTGATTTGATTTGTAATCTGAGTAATTCAATTTCTGCCACCAACTTTTGAAATATCAACTATAATCAAGTCGTTATGATGCCATTATTATTTGTTTAGTTTCTGGAAAGCTTCAGAACAACTGCATGAGATGAGAATACATATTCATACAGCTACTGCTTGCATGAGTATCCTGTATGTACTTATTAGATATGCACAGCACACACAGTACATGTGTATATATGTGTGGAAGGTAAGGTCATTACTGATTGTGTTAGGTTGAAACTGTCACTGGCAAATAATTTGGGACAAAATTTCCCTATTTTAACATTTCTTTACAGTTACAACACATCATAAAATATTGATCATAAAAATACCCAGCAGAGAAATGGACTGATTCAATTATTTAAAGGTATTCTATGCAGGATTTGTAGACTCTGTAGACAATGTAGACTCATCTAAAAGTAATCCCTCTCAGTCATCTCTTATCACCTACTAGAGGTGTGTGGTGGCATATTTATCTGCAGAGGCTCAATGTGTGGGCAATGGGTGTATATCCCCCAACCAGGTACCAGACTGTAAGCAGCACATGCAAGAGAAAGGTACCAAAATGGGGGACACTGTATGCAAAAGTGTTACCTGTATAGTATACCTTTAAGGAGAAACAAAAGCTTCATAAGACAGTGTTAAGGCGAGGAAACAAGGGAATGGATGTTATGTGACATCTGATAAGAAGGCCAGAAACAGCCCATGGAAAGGACGGACATCACGCAGTAGATGCTCACCATGTCCCATCATCACACATATTTCTAATGAACCTCCATCAGCCACTAGATGTCACTCTTTAGCCAAGCTTACATGCATGCAGCATCCTGACTGAAAACAGTTGAAATAATCCTTTAAGTTTATCCTCCACATTTTACAGTGTGCATTGAGTGTTATCATGGGAGTTAATAAAAAGATCAGGAACATCTATGAGAAGATCATCCAACACGCTAAAGAGCCAATTATAGTACGTTTACAAACATGCAGGCAGGATATTACATAATCATTCAGAATTATACTTTTAAATATACTATGATATTTATTTAATTACACCTAATACTTAAAATACTGCATTTAAAATATGCATTGCATGGATGAATTGGCTCATAATTCTCACCCCCTTGAGGTGAAATTAATCATGTAAGCATGACGTGACATACGTAGCTAAATGGTCTTTTTCAAGGATTTTAAGGGTTCAGCTTGACTGCGTTTAAAGCGAAAGTGGACTGAATCGATCACGTTTTCAATGCCCTGTCCTGCCTGGCAGATCAGATGATATCCGAGCAGAAACAAGGAAGCCTCCTGTTGCTGCGTCAAGTTAACCCGTTTGAAATCAGAGACGGGATATTGAGTTTTTAGCCTTCAAAGTAAAGTCAGGACCAGAGAATTGGTATTGGAAGTACATTATAAAAAGAAAAGTATTAAGCACAAGAGTAACTGCAAGAATAATAATAGCAATGATAAATTAAATTATTATGTGATTCAGTTTTACAAAAGGCACACCCTACTACAGTAATGAATATAAACAATATGAAAACTCAGGAGAAAGTGTTCAGGTTGCAAGAAATAATACAAAATATATATTAATAAAAAAGCAGTTTTTACTAAATTAAAAAATGTTTATTCACACAAACAGAGTTCTGCTTTACAATAGATGGAATTTTAAGATGTGATGGTAAAAAGTCCACTTCCCAGATGCACAGCAAAAGAAATGTTATGCCACATTTTTTGCACAAGAATTATATATTTATTTCTATCTTTCCAAATTTAATGTCGCAGTGTGGGGCTAACTTTGGGAGAATTTGGGGGGTTGGCACAAAAAGAAACTGATCTATGAACTGTGGAAATATTTTAAAGGTAGCCAGAAAATAATTAAGACAATTATATTAAAAGCTAGGCTATGTAAGACAGTTTTATTTCTATTATATAACAATGAAAAATAAATGGAATCACATTTGGATTAAAAGACAGTTATTGTATGAAGTGAAGCAGAACATTTTGCTGCCTTTGGTTTTTGACATCTCGAGGCCTTTATTTTGAAAACTGAAACCGGAAATATGTTTCATTTCGACAAATTTGACCTTTGTCCTCTCAAACCCATGATAGAATGGTACAGGCGGGCTAGTGGCTAACAAGTTGACTGAATATTGGTTGTGTGAAGACAGTAAAAAGCAACCCAGCAACTGTAAAGTGGATTTCTAAGTACCCAGACTTTAATGCTGGACCAGAATGACGCCGCTGGACTGAGGAGGACGCGAACCATCACCAGCTGCTACAGCGAGTACTGGAAATAAACATTAAAACGTCATCAGCTAACAGTTAGCAGACAGACAAACGTCCCTGAGGACTGCCTGCTTCTTTACAGCCAGCCTTCCCCTCGTGAGCCCGTCAGCCAACCTACCGGGAGACCCCCAACGAAGCGAAGGTAAGCGCTGCGCAAACAAAACAGCCAACATACAGAATGAACGCCTCCTTCCATCACCTGCTAATGTTGATGAAGCGCAGCTAGCTAAATTGCTAATTCGCTGTATGTGTGTGTGTCTGTGGCGAGTAGCCGTGACTCTGCAGTCGAGCAGTGCGTACTGTTATGTAATAAACCAGGGAAAGCGATAGTCCGAAGTCTAGCAGCCTCTCTGTCTCCACACGCTTCCCTTACGTCCTTTGCGCCGATCCCAACTCTTTCTCCCCGGTGAACATTTTGAGGAATAGCCGTTAGCTTGTTTGCAGTCGTGGATGTGGGACTCGGTGTGCTATGCAGCAAAGTGGTGAGTGGTTAGTCGTGCCTCATTTTAATTTCCTGCAACCATACAGTATCTGGGGCATTTAAGTATGTAGCTGTGGGTTAAAAATCTGTTTGGCTTTGAGTTCTGTGTAAGGAAGGGTCGGCAGTATTTCCTCCCTGACCTCCCCTGCTAACTGCACAGTACCCCCCCGCATCATCCTCAAACATATGATCGTGCTGCAGTGTAAATGTCTGCAGCCTCCTCAGCCCTGGTGCTCTGTTCCCACTTTCTCCTGACAGGAGCAGTAACAGGAGACTGACCGTCAGTAAGATCCGCTCCTAATTGTGTCAGACAACCGATGCATCCGGCAGATCCTGGCCTGTGATCAGATACCTGATATCACCCTGTCATGTTATCCACCTGAGCGTTCATGCTTTCTCCTCCATGAGCTTTCTCCCTCCTGACTTGTATTTGATTTCTAAGTTTATGAAGATGCTAAATGGGGTTTCATATTTCAAAGCTGATTCTTCACTGGAGGCCTTGGATGTCATTGTCCTTTTAGTAGTGAGGAGCATGATTTTCGGACAGTAGCGCCATTTACAAGTCAGTTTGTTTGAAAATTGTCAGAGTTTACGCCCTGTATAATGGGTTTATAATGTTAACATAAGCCAACAACTCTGGCTTTGTTTTCATAGACAATTGCACATTACAATTTATAGGAATTGAGCTACCTTGTCATTGACCGCAGATGATTTGAGCCACTGATTAAAAACAGTGGTCAATTAATGCTTTGTACCTGCACCAAATTTGGCTCTGCTGCTCGCACACTGTATTTTCATGTTTTCCATCCTCGCCTGATTTGCATGTAAATCCCAGACTTTCCATGCCAGACTTCTGCAGAGGTGAGCATTGCAATCCAGGGTCACAAGAACGACCAGCTTATTTGCCAGTCAAATTGAGTTTCCATTCTGCCCTTCTCAAGCCGCAACTGGCTGCCTACACACCGCTCTGGTCGACACGTAGATCTAGATTTGAATGCAGAATCAACTCTGGGAGCACCAGCACTTTATTAATACTGCCATGCAAAGGAAACCAGCAGTGGAAACTGAAATGGTTTCCCACGGGGCAACGCAAGCAGTGTTGCTGTGCACACAGCAGAATCCAAAATATGCCAATTACAGTGCCACAGAGCCCAATGTGATGTCTAGAAATACATGAAAATACAATGATATATACAGAAAAAAGGCAGAAAATCCATGGATTTGAAAGGCTGGAACCAAAAAAATATTTTTTTGCAAGTAAGTGATCAAAGTTACAGATTAGTCTACTTTTCTGTTGATAGAAAGGTTATTTGTAGGAAGAGTATTTGTGTAAGAGGAAGATTTCCATTGTGAATAAGGAAGTTTCCAAATTTGAAGTGTTTCACGTCAAGCGGTCTCTGCTCAGCATGCATCCCAGATATGTGGTTGTAGGCTTAAATGACTTTGAATACTTTTAAATGAAGTAAATATTGAGCAACAGCTTCCCAATTTATGATTTCAGTCTTTTTGTTTGCAGAAAAATCTATTAAATTTGCAATTTTTGTTTATTGTAACCCATTAAAAGCCTTGGAAAATAGAGCTTTAGTGGAACATTTACCCTGAGATGCACTGTTATATTAATGAAGCTGTTAAATTATGCCAAGTGCTGCGCTAGAGGACGAACTTGTCGCAAGGAGAGAGGCTGTTTCTTTGGATACTTGCCATTTAACACAGCCTCGTCTGCACAAAACATTTTTAGCAGCTGGTTCCTGCTTTATGAATAATTACATTCTGTAAATGAAGTGCATGTGTAAAATTCTGGGCATGGACAAGTCAATCTTTTCTTTGTCGGGCAGAATACTGCTCTTCCACATGCACGTCTGCAGCTGTTGCAGAGCCGACGGGTGGCTTCCAAAGAAGCTTTCGTTTGCGTTTTATTGTTTCATGTGTTTGCACAGGCAGGAGAAATCAAATCATGTGGGTGAAACGGGTAGGACAGAATGTGTTTTTCTTTTTTACACTCTTACTTTTCTGGTAATGCTTTTGCTGAGCATGAAAGCTGTTTGCCAACACCGCCTTGTTCTTCTTATACGGACTTGATTTCAACACCCTTCCTGTTCTGAAAAAATAGAGAAGAATGTATAAAGGGAGATTTTCAGTGTATTTCTGACTTTCGTTATCCTTGTTTCATTATACTATATCAGTTAATGTCATGGTATGAAGAGGTCAGCAGTACTTACTAGTCTATTTTAAATTTACACCGACTAAGTCCATGTAAAATAGGCTCAAGTGTATACTGATGTCCCGAATGAGCTGATTCATAGTAGGTCTTAAATGTTTCAGCTGATGCATAAAGAACTCTTAAGTATTTGAAGACTTTTGTCAGATTTGAAATAAATACAGTGAAAAATGAATCAGTTACAGATAGATGGACATCTGCAGGCAGCAGCACATGACTGTGACTCGCGGCAACTTGACTGTTTGCCACCCTTGCAAAATGTCATATGGTGGAAACTGCTTTGGGATTGATTGTGCTCTGTTATGAAACCTGCTTCCCTTCTTTGCAGTCACTTGGTTTGTGAAAGCGATAAATTCCTTGTGCTTTTGTTCTGTCGCAGCCACATTTCACAGAGGTTTTTGGGAATGGCAACTTTTTTTTTTTAGGTTTGCTGTCTTTGTGAAGTCTGCATTTTGATCTAAGAGTGATGCTTTCAGAAACTAAATCATTTGTGTGGCAGTTTTAAGGTGAAGCGTCCGTACTCTGTGCTTATCTCAGCCAATCCCCTTGGAGCTGAAAACCTGGCAAAGTATATGAATTTGGTCCTTCATCGCAGTTCGAGTCCTTCAAGGGCTTCAAAGCAGCCACATTATGAAACAATTCAACAACTCCTTCCACTTGAGTCCCTCTCTGAGCAAATATTCACCTGTCAGCGAGGCCTCCAGGCTCTCACACTATTAGCAGCTCGAACAAATGCTGTGTTGCTCATGATGTTATTGAAATGCCAAGGCCAGAGCATCAGTGCAGCATTATCTTCCCGGCTGGGACGCTCGGGCCACTGGCTGTGCTTTGACTGATTGGATGCATTTGCTCTGACAAATGCCAGATGTGAGATAGTTGCCTCTCCGTTCTTGTCAGTGTGGATTTGTCTAACAGCAGCACACAAATCAGGTTACATCTCGGCCCGCTCAGTTCAACAGTCTTTATTATCATCGACGAGAGCGTTAGCTGAGGCTTACCGATGAAAACAGCTGTTTTTAGTCCGATGAAACCATATCATTGTGTACTTTTCATTTCATTACCTCTGCCTTCATTATTCCGAGAATCTCGACTACCCTCGGCCCCCGGACATCAAACAAAACTGAACAAACATGCCTTTAATCCGCACCTGTCTCCAGTGATAAAGGGTTTAGTTAAGTTTCATGTGTCAGCCTTGCTCCAGGTCCACTGCTGAGCAGGATTTGGTATTTGATGAAGGAGCGTGGGCGTGTCAAGCCCTTTATGAACGTCCCAGCCCATTAACTTCAGTGTCCACCCTCGTCGGGGCCCCGGAGCATAGCTTCAGAGATGGGGGATCCTCATTACTGCCTACCTGAACTGCAGCTTCCCCCTGTATCACATAGATATCTGCTGCTTTCAAAGTTACGCACGATGCACAAAATTCCAAGGAGAGATATGGTGTGATTGATCAGTCAATCACACGCTGGGCTGAAGCAGACAGATCCTGACGTATTATTGATTCATCTTATTGATGTAGTGACCACATGACAGATTGACTCATGACCTGAACTTTAACAAGCCTGAGTAAAAATTAATAATGTCTTTGTCTCTCCATGGACCTTGCTCTACATAATGTAGCACTTGTGTGTAAAGATAGCATTTTAGTAGCCTTCTGAATTACTAGAATCACTCTTCTCCCACGTGCTCCTTGGAGATGAATGAAGTATCTGTTAAGTGTTCAGAGAGAGTTCATCTTCTTCACTCATCCCTTTTAATGTGAAAGAACTCGTCAAGTTGTATAATGCACCCCTTCCTTCCTTTGCACTTTGGCTTGATTATCAGAGCCGAGCCTTCTTTGTTATCCACAAATGGTAATCTGAATTGGACAAAAAAGACCACTGTGCATGAGCTCATGGGTTGACTTGTGAAAGCTTGGCTGTAGGTGTAACTTCTGACCACGCCTATGATTGTACTGAGCGCCATCACAGAAGATCTTCAAGAGCAGACGTTGTGGTTAAAACACTGACAGGTGGTGGGAATGATTACCAGCGCACCATGCTTTTACCTGAGACACTGAAGTTGAAATTGACTGCAATCCACTCGTGCAGCTTTCTGAAAGGATCAGCGAAAAATGTCCTTGTGTCCTTTGAACACGGTGGAATCAATGGCTCTTGAGCATCCATTTTCTTCTCCTCTGCCACTGCACTTAATGCACCCTGGGTAATTTTTCTTTGTTGTCGTGGCTGTAAATATTTTCCCACAAGAACAAAGGTACTAAACATGTCATAAACAAAAAGAAACAGCATCTCAAAGGGATGTTTGTTCAGAAACATAAGAGCAGGTATTTTAGTGACTGAACTAGCTGCTGCATCCCAGTGCTCTTCATGTTTTTGTTCCATTCGGTGGGTTGGTCCGCTCACAGTTTTCACAGCTTGTGTTCTTTCTCTTTCTTGGTGCAGCTGTTATGCATGTCAGACAGTTGGCCAAAAACCTTGGTCATCAACCATTCTTCCCTAAACAATTGTTATCAAATCATGCTAAAGCGCTGGAGTGAATCAAGGGAGGACGGCGGTTGCTGCTCTTTTCGAGGCATTTCCTATCCCCATGTTAAAACAGCTTTATCACATTTTGACATCACATGCACAGACAGACATCCACACCTCTAATCTCACAGTGCTGACGCCCAGAATCATGCCTTTAGCTGTTCTTACAGGGTGTGCAGTCACACATCAGGCCTCTTTGTCCAGCTCAGCAGACATTGAGCAGGATACTTTTCTTGCAGCTGTGGTGTATGTATCATGACCTGAGATATGAGTTAATGCTCTCCAGGATCTTATAGATATTTATGTGATTATTGACTGAATTTCGAGCTGTTTGCAGTACAAACAGGTCAGGCTGTTTTGTGAAGCTGAAGGAGTTGAACATCCTCTGCTTTCCAGTGTCCCAGTTCACTCATTCAGACTCCAGAGTCCTGTGCAGAGCTGCAGCTCTTTTGACGGCTGCACAGTGATGCTTTTTGATACAGAGGGATGGCAATGCTTTGTTTTGCTGAGCTCATGCTCAGATAGAGTGCACCACGTTCTGCACGGATACCATTTCAAATCATATCAGAAAGTTCACCACCGCTGTTACGGTAAACAAACCTGTGCCAGCTTTTAGCTTTTGAAGTATTTATTCCAGCCACTGTGTGATGTCCTCACCCTCCACTCTGTTGGCAGAAGTCTCCAAAAATCACCTCAGGTCCGGCTGTAATAATCCCTTCGGCCTAAGCTGCAGCCTGGGGGGAGAGGGACGGTGGATGTGACGCAAACTTGCATACTTATGTCACTTGCATTACTCACATAGAATTTCCACTTGGGGTGTCACATCTCTCAATTTGCAGATCTTTCTAATAGCATCTTACAGCACAAAGCGATTTGGACGGGGAGGAAGGTGAATGACTAGATGGCATTTAGTTATTTACTCTCCCCCATCCCCAGTTGTACAAGCAGCCATAATGCAAGGAATAGTGTCAGTGGTGTGATAATATCAATGGCTCCCCTGAAGCGCTAACATAGCCAACCAAAGAAGACCTTAACAACAGAAGTTATTCAATTATTAAAGTTAGTAGAACAATGTTTCTGCATCTTGGTGTCCATCAAAGACTTCCTGTTTTACTTTTATCTCTCTTATTTCCCTTTTGTGATGTTGTGATCTACATTTTGTTGTTTTTTTCAACATTATCACTGTCTCTATCTTTATACCCTCTGTTCAGGTTGGGCAGGTTTTACTGAGTCTCAGGGCAAGGGTTAGGGCTAATAGTTGCTGTTATTTGTGGAAAAGAATGCCTCTTCAACAAAGAGATTTTTAACTCTGAGGTATTGTGTTAGAATTAAGCCTTTGGCTGTGCTCTGCCCTCCATTTCACTTAAAACTCTAGCAGAGTGTCACACTTACCTCCAAACAGAGTCCACATTACAAGCCTTTGGTCTTTGACACTGCCTTCATTCTCTTTAATCCCCTTGAAGATGACTTTTCATTGCAGTGGTGTAATCTCGTCACATGGTCACAGCCATTCAGCAAGGTCAGACGAGCTGCCCCAGTCTCTCATTCAAAAGCTCCTTTGCAGGGGAAACATTTAGTAAGATCTAGGAAGGTGCTGGGTTTAGGTGGAATGTTTGTTTCTGGATGATTGGTGATGCAGTGATTCTACCTGCAGGGCTACTTTAAGCATTAAACTACTTAGTGAACTTCCGTATCTTACCGCTAACTCGTTAGCTGACTGGGCTTGCACTTGCATCTGCTCTTCTGTTAAAGTTGAGCAAAGTGGAACTTGCTGTGAATGTGAGTGCAGGTTCATTCGGCCCCTGTGAGCAAAGGCACCGTCGGCAGCAATTCCACTGAACTTGATTGAATTCCCAGTGAAATCTTGCCGTTCTAAATGCTGGCGTGATCTGACTTTTATGCCGGTAATTTGGTCTCAGCCATGTCCTATTGCACTGGAAATGTGAGTTTAATGCCAAGACGGCACTGGCGGACAAGTGAGGCTTGGCAGTGATGAAGTTAATAGTCCCGACCAACGATTGCATTAACTGATACCTGCTATGTTCTGTTGAAAAATCCTAAGTATAACTCATTTTCAAGCAGCATCACAACAGCAGTCCTACATTTATTTCAAGAGGTGGGGGTAGTCATGAGTTGTCTGATCATCTGCTGGCTGCGATCAGCTGTCAGATAAGCCAGCTCAGGCTGATGCTTCACCGTTGGCTTCAAGCTTCATACAACTGAGTAATCGAGTTGAACACGATGCATCTGTCTGTTGAGCGATGATGGAGAAGGTGAGATAGAGTGTCGCTTTCTTTCTGTTGAGCAGATGGTGTTCAGGAGAAATCTTTCCCGTCAGTCACTGGGTGTTTGGAACATTCAGAAGCTTTGACAGTCAATATCAAAATGGGCATTTGATTTGTTATGTTTGAAAATGTTTTACAAAATGTTGATTTGCACAGAAATGTTGTAGAATGGATTTTTGAATGGTGTGTTTTCACCGTCAGGCAGTTGTGGAAACCAGACTTGCCCCTTCAGGGGAACAACACAAACCAGTAAAGGGAAAGCTTTTTTAGGTTGTGGAGGTGCTCTGACTGTGCTACAGGGGTCAGGAAGGACGAAGCACTCTGTTGTACCTGGTGAACTCACTGAACTCACTGCCATGTTTTATCAAATATTGTCTACATCCAAATGCCCATGGCCATCGTATGGTATATGCGTGTTGTGATAGCTCTGACCTGCCTGTTCTTCCCTCAGAAACACACTCACAGCTGGCTGCTTTTGTCAGCAGCATGTGTCCCCTGCAGCTTGATCAATACATACACACACCGCACATAATAATATAGGAACCATACATCCTGCATGTTACACACACACACACACACACACACACACACACACACACAGGTTATATGCCTCAAGGATGGATCGGTACCAATGTCAAACTTAGAGTATTTAAGGTTTGCCATTTGTATGTTGCTGATTTATTTTGCCTGTTCGCCTGTTGAACTTGGCGTTAGCATGTTCTGCAGCTGATGTGGCTAGCGGCATCTCTCATAGATGCATAAGCTGGACTATTTAACATCGAGGGACAGTCAAGAGAAACTGCTTGAACATTAAGCCTCATTTGAAGCCAATTAAATAACCAGAGTAGTATCTTGGATGTGGGTAACTGTTTTTTCACGTTGCATGTTATGTTGTCTCACAAAGCCAGAGCTGATGTTATCTCCACACTTCATACTGCAACACGCTCAGCTGGTTTTTTTGTTGCAGGAGAGTCTTGATCTTATCACCTACCCCAGAAGACAGACTTTCTTACCGGTTCATAAAATAAACCATTACACCCCCAAAAAACTCCTAATACTTAATACTTAGTTCTTGGGTCAGCTTCATTCTTCTCTTTCCAGTTGGGGTTGGGGCTAATTGGAAGTAGCATTAGCTCCTAATTCTAGCATTATTTGCCTTGGGGGCGTACTTCTCCTCTTCATAACTTTACTGTCAGCACACAGGTCACAGTCACATAGAAATAACAGACGTATTGTTTAGGCAACGTGGTTGATGGGTCAGACAATAGCCTCTCTCATTACTTCTTCTGTATGTAGCTCCTCCAGGAATGATATCAATCTCTCATTTATTGCATGCTGTGTGTGTGTGTGTGTGTGTGTGTGTGTGTGTGTGTGTGTGTGTGTGTGTGTGTGTGTGTGTAGGGGGTGCAGATTGATGACTCTAATACTTGAGGTCACATCCAGCAGGGACCGCTCCTATGTAAAGCTTACACCTCTGCCATTGCACACACTCACACAGAGGGAGCTCTCACTGCTGCTCCACGGCCGATACTGGCAGCCCTGCAGCACTAGCCTACAATTCAGAGGAGGAGGAAGAAATATGGTGATGTCATCTGTATGTCTCTCTCTCTCTCTCTCCCTCTCTCTCCCTCTCTCTCCCCCTCTCTCTCCCTCGCCCTCTCTCAGAGGCTGTGCTGTGAATGTAATGGTGCTTTCTGCTATCCGAGCTGCATGAGGTAGGTCCTTCATTCACCTCCCTGCGCTCTCTTGCACATGTGCATGCTGCATCGGTCCTGTTGCCTCCACGCTTCTGTGTTAGTGTGTTTAGATTTCCCCGCACTTGAAGCGGATAGCTGCATTTTGTTTATGTTGCTGTGTGCTGGATGCTGTCACTCTTGAGGCTTCTTTTGCATGTGTGTGTAGGAAGGCTCCGTTAGGGTAACAGATGCTAATACATTGGGGTCACATCACGCCACAGCTTGATGATGTGTCCCGCTACCCAGCTAGCTAGTCAGAATGTGCCTGATGGTGTCAGACTGCAGATAGCTGCTGAAATCCCAGGATGAGACGAGGAGGTGAATCATACTTGCCCAGCTTCTGACAGCGCCGATCCTGTAGAGATGATGACTACAATCCTGTCTTCCAGCTCCCCCCTTTTTTTCCCAGGTGCTCTTTTCTTAAAAGGTCATTCATGGGGCACAGGGATATAAATTGTCGGCCACCGTGAACTTTGCACTCGTTACTTCCCCGTGATGTCCGCAGATCCTTTTGAAGCGTAAAATGCGATCTTTAGGCTCGATGTTCAGGCATCTCAGCCTCACATCTTTTCTTCCTTTTCTGTTATGCAAGAGGTACCACACACACGCACACACACACACACACACACACACACACACACACAAACAGTCATATTATTCAACTCGGGCTGTGTGCGTCATACACATTTTCACTGTAGTGGAGCTGTGGCTCTGTTCTCTCTGTGATTTTCCTCTCTGTCTCTGTGGCGGGGTTGGTTTGTACTGTCCTTTATGAGCCAACAGCCTGTAAGAAAGCCAAGCAGCCGCAGTGTTTCTCCTAGAAGGGGATTGACCACTCTGAGGTCACCACAGTCTCCTTGACACCGCAGGAGTTCAGACCCTCTCATCCTCCTTCTCCTCCTCCTCCTCCTCCTCCTCATCAGCATTCCCATCCACATGTCGCTCTGATGAATCAGATAAATGGATGTTAGTGAGCGCTGAGTCACCTTGTTGCATTTTAAAAGTGTAAAACCATTTTAATTCTGCAAGGTGCTCCTCATGCCATTCCCCCACATTACAGATGGGATGTCATAGAGAGAAAAGAGATTCTCTGTCATGTGGGTAGAGCAACACAGGAACACTGCTTCAACATGAGGAACCAATAATAACATTCGTTATATAATTCTGAATCCGCTTTATTTACATGATAATGGTCTTGTTTCTGGTTGAGCAGGGCTCCATTTGACTGTGCTGGTGCATGTTATGTAGAGGCAAGGGTGTGGAAACTGACCTGCGTGTGGCACATGAGGCGACGTGGCATTGAATTTCAATCAAGTGGTGATCGAACCGTGGCCAGAAGTGTGGCAGCAGATGCTGCCGGAGCACTTACTATTGAGGGTGAGCTGAAGTAGAAATGGGCTTGTAACAGATAAACATGTTCACAGACAAGTGTGGTGATCATTTCTATTTCTCATATTGTCAACAAATTCCATTAAAAGGTTAAAGACTGGGTCACATGTTCCTTTATTATCAGTATCACACACACTGTCACACAGTTTACAGCTGCCTCAATTAAACAATTAATCTATTCGCTGCCAAATAACAAATCAAATATTTTTTACATTTCTGCAAGTTATATCTGTCAGGTCTGGCATAACTCAGGCCAACATGAGGCTCCTGAGTGTGTCAGCCTGCCTTATAAAAAGGCTTTTATATCATTTCTGCTTTATTAGATGGCTAAATCTCCAGGATGCTCCCAGATGCTTTATTGTGAAGACATCTTGTGTTGATGAAAACAGGATCTGTTCTGGAATGAAATTTAATCTGTGCTACAGAAATGGCTGGCAGATAATATTTAATTGTACAACGCTGCAATTATTTTTGTAAAGCCCCGCACTGGCTCCTGAGATTTCTTGGTCTACATGTATTCCTATGCGTATCGGTTTTCACACCGCTTTCCTCGACTTTTCCACATGTCTATCCCTGTCAGGGGGATGAAAAGTGATTCTTATTCTGGTGAAACAGTGCTGGATTCTCTGTGGTCGAGCAAGGCAATCCTCTGCCTCTGCTTACATGGTTGATTAATATTCCTCACTCCCTGACCCACATGGATTAATTCTGTTTAAAGATGTCACCCCCTGAGCACGGCACCGAACTGGGACAGGCAGAAGATTACATTGGACCAAGTGACTTGAATGCCCCCTCTCCCCTTCTCTTTGTCCTGTTCTTCTCATTTCCATTGAGGGCATTTTCGAAAACATAGTTTGACCATCAGCCCCTCATTCCTGACGAGCTGGCATTTCTAGCATAGCCTCATGTTTTAATATGTCTTGACAGGAAATTACTTCCAGCATATTTTATCTTCAAAAGCTGATGCTTAATAGATTCCCGAGCTCCATATGTCTTATTTATGTGTGTAATGAGAAGCGGTGAAGTGATGATGGTGCTGTATCTGCAGTGCTATAGGGGATAGACACCTCCAGATGGAAGCTGCCAGTTGTCTTTAATGGTATGGCTATTAATTGTGTTCTGTCGTAATACTTGGTATATTTTAGGGTGGCTTACATTGAAGCTGCACTTTTCTCGGTGGGAGTTCAGAATGAAAAAAATTCAAGGGGCTAGCATTTAGCTCAAAGCGTCACGGAGCTGCAGTACTGAGCCATTCACCTCGAGGCAGGGTGTGCCCCCTTCTTCCTCATATGTCGGTCACGTTCATGCCTCAGCCCTCGTCGGTCATCTTGATGAAACCTAGCTTGAGGTTGAAGTGTTTGGCATCTGTGGATTCAGCACAGAAGAAACAGATAGTCAGCAGTGTGTGAGCGAACAATGGGGATGTTTCCTGGTGGTTTCAGCATGTAGACAGGGTCACAAAGTGAAACATGATATATTTTCTACACTGTTATTTGCTGAAATAATTCAAAAACAGAGGCCTTGTTCAGAGTCGTCAAAGCGGCTGACTGTCGAGTGTCGACGAAGGAGAGATTAAATCCTCAGACAAAAACCTAGAAATGACACTTGTCTGTGCGGTGGTTTGGTGTTTGAATCCTATTACTGAAGCGAGGAGAAAGCAGGGACCGACATACGACATTGTCACAATCTCACCCTTTGCCGTTATCACTCATCTAGCATGGTAGCACACCGTATGTCTCACTTAACCACTGGTAATCATTTCCCACACACTCAGCAGTGACAGCGGTGATAGGCCACTATAGATCTGCTTCTCCAGCTGTCAGAGAGCTGCCTCTCCTTTTGAGGATGGACAGCAACATCACTACAATCAGCTTAGGAGCCTGAAATGATTGCTGTCCTTGGCTGCCCTTGAGCTGAGTGCTACTGTTAATCTGAAAACGATCAAAGTATTTCACCGCTGCCCGTTCAAAACAATGGCGACAAGCAATCCAAACAAATATTTTCTGGTTTGCTCTCATTGTTTTCAGCCAAGCATTTTCCATCATATATGTTTTTGGTTAAAAGTCTGTATGCATCATATTTTGTGATATTTATAATGATTGACAAACCTGAGTTTGTGTTCTGCAGCCGTAATTAGACCTTAATTATAGGTAGAATTTGACATAACTGCTCTGCATGGCAATCATTTCCTGTTCAGCGTCAGGACCCAGAGGCACATGACTATTTATTCAATGCCAGGGATTTTGTGTTATCATTCCTAACTGAAACATTTTGCATTTGTTATTGTGGCATTGTTTCATAAATCCACCTCTTAGCCATCATGGCCTTCATCTCTCCAAATATGCAACATCAGGAATGGTGAAGAAAGGTCACCTGTTCGACAAGACCTGTTCATCCACCTAAAAACATTTTTATCTTCATGTCCTCCAAAAGTGAAAGTAGAGATACTATTGAAACTGTAAATCTGTTAGATGGCAACTTCGGCCACAACCTTGATAGTGTTCGTGAAAACTTTAGATGATAGCTAAAATGTTACATAATGCAACTAATATTGATATTATTGTGCTGATACCCTGCCCTGCTTGGTGGAGTGTGATCCGTCCATTTGCTCATCTGTAAATCCAATCATTTGGATAGCCAGTGATGCATATTCACCTACCTTGTTTTTATGCATTTGAAGTAGAGTGTAAATTCGAAAATGTGCCAACTAAAAACAGTATTCCCAGAGGTTTCCCTGCTATCTCTTGGCTCTGTGGAGAAACCCCTCAGCCAGTGTTTCTGGCTTTGTTTTGGGGCCACTGCCAAGCTACAAATTTCGGATTCCCTGTGCGTTTGCCCTCTATTTTTGGCAATGATTCATAGCTCTTAGCCCAACAGACTGCTGTGGTACGACTGAAACTGTTACGTGCCACATCAGAGTGGATTGTCTGTCGTTTGCTTGTCCGTTGTGTGTGCATATCATTGGAAGTGTCATAATCAGAGCTTGGTAAGGACATAGAAAAAAGCTTAAACAATATCAATAATAAACAGAGCATTTATTTATTGATTTTTGGCCTGCTAGTGACACAAGAGGAATCCTGTGGAGAGCATGAGTGTCTGAAGATCCTTGCCATGCCCCCATAAGCACAGCTGCTAATAGAGGGCAGCTTCAGAGCTAATGTGTAGTCATCCACAAAGGAAGCTGCAGCAGAAGCTGAAGCACATGTTGCACTGACACGAGTTTTTGTGAGTAAGAGTGTGAACTAAAGACTGAAAACGTACATCAGCCCCCCTCCTGTTTCAAGATGGAACACTTTGTGCTTGCCAGAGGGAAGTTCAGTTGTCATCACACTTCAGAGACCGAATAATAGCAGTAAATGATGACAAAGAACCTTTGGAAAAAATGTTTACCTCCCTTACACGACTACAAAACATTCCCTGTAGTTGCAGGCCTTGATTTCTGTGTTATGTTCATACCTCAGCTGTGTGGCTGCTGCTCCAGGCTGAGTCATGGACTGATTGCTAAAGCCGGTTTTGAGGAAGAGTGGAAACCATCTGTCTCGGCGTGACGGGTCCTTGAGAGTGGAGGCCAGATGAAGTGTGTGTGCTGGCTGGAGCCAAGAGGCTGTTGGAGCGCTGGAGCATTACATTAGTAGAATGACTGGTGAGGGGATTTAGTGACCTTCTCTATGTCAGGATGTCCTCCTGTCCTCTGTCTGATATTAGCACCTATTTGTCTCTGAAGAGTCTCCTCAAGCCAGTTCCTTCCTGCTATGTTTCTTACACTTCCTCCATACCCTCTTTCTAAGGAAACTTCCTTTGGCATGAGCTGCCTGCCTGTAAACAAAGCTTCACAGACATGCACGTACACCAAATAATCAGTTGCATTTTTTAAAATTGTTTTAGTTATTTTTTGCTGAAACTATATTGGATTATAGTTTCCCCAAGAAATTGAGTTCAAGTAGAACAACATTGAAACACCGAATTGAATGATTCGAACCACAAAAAAATCCAGCTTTTCTCTGGTTCTCAGTACAGCCTCAGCCTCCTTCCTAGACTCATCTGAATCCCCACACTCTATTTTGGCTTTCATGACTTGAACTTGGAAGAGCCTTTCCATGTCCCCATCAGGTATTTATGGCACTGTTTCAGCTCTGATTGCTCAGGATAAGATTGCCCTTGCTTGTGATTCAATCACTGCTCTCAGTGCAGTTGATAGAGGCAAACCAAATTATGTGTTTTGAATCGTTATTCAGGAATGAATGACTAAATATATATATATGTATTTCACCACAGCTTTGTTTCACAATTGTAAATTCAAAGACATCTTTTTGAGTCCACTGTAACCACCATGTTCCAGTGGTAAAGCTATATCGACTCTCACCCAGAGAGCTGCACCACCTTCAGTTTAGCCTCTTTATTGCATATAGTAAGCTTGCAATGCTTGAGTTTTTTCCACACCATCCTTGCATCTGCAGTGTCAACCCTTAAGTCATAGTCCTGCTTTCTCAAGCGCTCTCTCGTGGTAACATAGTCTGATAAATTAGAAACTCAGTTGGGACCACAGGGTTCATACCATTATATCCACACAAAACAGCAATCAGCATAAGTGGCTGCCTCGTGTAATCTTGAAAGCATTTTTAGAACAACCACGTGTTGGCAGGCAGTTGCTCCACCCAAAATAATCTCCCTGAAAGCGTAGCCCGTAATTAACAGATGGTCCCACTTGTTCATGAAGTCGTGTTGAGGATTTAAGTGACAGTGGCATTACAATGGCGAACAGTGGGGTAAGGCCTGTATTTCATTGTGTGCAGGTATAGTGACTGCATGGAGAACAAATAGGTAATGAGTTGGACCATTCAAGAGCTTGTTGATGGAGGGGTGGGTGGGGTAATGAATGCTAATGGCCCGATGCACACAATTTGCTTTTGTGTGGTTCACATTAGTGCCTGTTAGCTCTGTTTTCCCATAAATTGTCAGTAAAATTGTTTTGGGACTCTCCGTGGATGAGTGCCACGTGGGCCATTAGAGGTTGAAGTTAGCGTTAGGGTTTTATTGATATATAGGATTCAAGAGCATACAATTGGGTCTGAAATTTGAGATGTAGTGGAGCTGTTGTTGGATATGGAATCAATTTAATCCATGAAGGTACTTGCTAGATACTAAAAATGTTTGTCTGTGTGTGTGCTCAAAGCTTATTGTATCCTTGTTGATCTAAACTGTCACAAACACACCTGTTCTGAACCTTTCCTGTGTGTTCCCACTTTTAATATGCTATACAAAGAGTAGAAGGGTCACATTCCTGTGGATTCACAAAGTAACCTACTCCAGATACCCTCACTGATGTACCCTTGAGTAATTCTCCAGCAGGTCAGTGGAGCGGCCAAGCGGCAGCCACCAGAAGCCTCCCCTTGATAGATAAAGGTTAAAAACAGTGTCACACTCCAACACTTCTATAGGGAAAACAAGCCGAGGGCAGACAGAAAAAGATTTTTTCAGGACTCTCTGGGAGAAGGAGCTGACAGGTTGGCTTATCTTCCATCCTCCCCTGCTTGCACAAGGAACAGGCTGTTTATTAAAAGCCTGGAGCCACAGCACATTTGTTTGGGTGGAGAAAAGGCAGTGGGGAATGGTGAGCAGATTTCTGATGCCTCAGTATAAAGTGACAGAAATTGGAAAACACTCTCTTTGTGTGTCTCAGTGGTAAACAGCCAGTCCAGCCTGTTTGATCTGATAAGTAGGTATGATGTCCCAAATAAGTCCAATGTTGCAAACTAGCTGTTCCACATTTTTTTGAACACATACACTTGAATTTGTGAAGTGAAATAAACTGCGCACCTGTGTTCCAATGTTGTCCTGTTGTGGTGGTAACACACTGCATCTCCCTCTTCACAGATATGCAGTCGTCAGAGCATCGCTGACAGGCTTGGCTCTGGATTAGCACCACCATGGAGTCATCCTCTGAGTCCCAGCAGGAGCCTGAGAAAACTTTGGTGAGTCAATACACTCGCATATGTAGATATAGTCCCAGAGTTTACTTAGACCTTCATAACTGTTATATTTTTTAAAGATTCTGACTGATTAACTCAGATCAACTCTGGATTTTGTTATTGAGTGTCTTGGAATGAAACTCTCCACGACGCATACCTTGGTAGGCACCACTTAAGATCAAACGAGCGATGTTAAAACTGTCCCTAGTAATTAGTGGTCTTCACTCAACCTCCATGCGCAGTCATTAGTAGAAAAGGGTTCCTGTTTCCTCTGTCAACAGTGACGGCATGTCTGCTCCAGGAGGACTGTTTAAGTCCCCCTCCATCCAAAAATGTGCTTTTCTCGGTCTTGACGAACATGATTTGTGGCCAATCCTGGTCCAATATTCAACATACACAAATGTGATGTGGACACCTGAAGCCTCCAGTGCACATACACTGAGACTGGACATCTCGTGTCCAGCAGTTGAATGAAAAATATTCACATTAATACATTCTGGGATTTTTTAATGAGGAAGAAGTAGTAGGTGCCATTTTAAGGATTTTAATGTGGTGATTATGCTTTTTCTTTCTTGCATAAACCATGTCAGACACACATTAGACATTTTTTTATGCATGCCTTAATACACGTGGGATATTTAATGATTAGCTTCAGGTGCTAATATTGCTAACCTGCCACAGGGTTGCCAGGGTCGCCGTGGCAGCAATTTGCTCTTTGCTGCGTTTAATTAAACGCCTATCATTGTGTGCGTGTGTCTGTGTGTCAGGACGACAAGACAGCTGAAGTCACTTTCGCTGCAGACGATTAAAGGTCACACATAATTGTGTTTCCTCAACATACTTTTCTTAGGGACAGAAACGGTGATAAAATAGGCCAATGAAAATGAAAAGGACACAGTCATCTGTACTTCTTCTGCTTTGTTCTGCACCATAATATAAAGTTGTGGCAACTTCCTGTTTGGTGTCATTCACCAAAGTCATTCCTCTTTTGACACAATTTGATTGATCAGTCAGTGTTTTCTTGTTTCTGTAGATGGTTTAGTTTAGGATTTTACTCCCAACAAACCACACAGCAGGCCTCCTTTCAGGCATCTGTCATGGTCAAACATAGAGAACATATATTTTGAATGATGTTCTCACACAAATAAGGGTACAAAGGTACCTCAGTCATACAAACAGCATCAGAAACAACCACAGACAGCTGTGAAGAGGTCCAAAATTAGCTGTTTAAGTTCATGCAGTGGTGTGAGAAGTTTTGAAGTCTTCTGTAATTCATTCCATTTATGTACAGGAAAGTACAGGAGGACAAGTTCAGTATGTACTCACGGGGTATCAAGTGTAAGCCAGTCCTGACATCCGATCTGATGAGAAGATTTGGGGAGACATGGGATATACTGAGGTAGCTTCAGTAGAACACATTTATTAACAAACATGATGATTTTTAGCATATTACAGTGATGAATATGACGTTTCTCGGCTGTAATGAAGCACAAAATGATAAATGGCATCAAGTTGTTTTAAGGTGGAATGAGCAGGATTGGGCCACAGGATATAAAACATGCTTTATTCTCATATAAGAACCACATTTTCATCTTCAGATTCATGCCAGTTGTTCCACAAGAGGTTTAAAAGTGAGATTGCTGTCCAACCAAGGTCCCCGTTATTATAAGACTGAGCAACTTCAATTTGAGCACCATTATGTATTTATATATTTTCGCATTGAAACATTTTGTCCTATCTCTAGTCAGATCTCTGGAGAATGTTGAAGGTAGACCAATATAGACACAGCTTTGGTTCCTCCTTTTTTATCACAAAGGAGGTCAACCTGTGTTCAATCAGGCAAATGTATATGAAACCAGCTCTGAGCAAAAGCATCGAAACCATATCTGCACTTACTATCTCATACAGGAACATATTCTGCTGAACCAGTGGCACCTTCAGTCAGCACTCACACATTCACACACCCACACACAGAATACCACTTCCCTCCTCTCAGCTTCCAGGACTGTGATTCTGCCCTTTCATTTCACCTTAATCATAATCCTCAGTAGCCATTTTTGCAGCGAGCAGGAGGGCAATTATAATTGCAGAAAACTGCGGTGATAACGGAGCTGGCCATCTCTCCCACAGGCCTCCACACACACAGCGACACACAATGGGATTGTAGGGGAGCAGGGCTAACAGCGTTTCCTACTTCAGGTCTTGCAAAGAGTGGGAGTGACTTTTAATAACACTCTGTCTGTTAGCAGTGCAAGCTAATTTGTCACCCCGCCTTCTCCGGAGCCTATTTTAGTGGCTGCAAAATTAAACCGCTGATGCATAAATTGGTTTGAAAGCCATGTTGGTGTCTTTAATGTTTCTTTTGAAGGCCTTCTTTTGGACTGAATTGAATTTGATGAATGTGTACCTCTCTGCTATTTAGCAATAATCCTTCTTTGTGGAGGCTCTGGGGCAGCATGCTATCCCTTGATCACACGTTATGAGCGACCGCAGTGCTTGGATGGTGTGAGACTTAGACTGTGGGACGTATTGTGTTGCTGGCATATCCCGCTGCTTGCTGAAAGGGCCCGTTGGTAGAGAGGATGGCTCCCAACACGAGATGAAAGGCTCCGGGAAGCACGCCAGGTGTCTGCCGCTTCTGCCCTTGCTCTGACATCCTCACAGTCAGGAGACGCTTCAGGACGGTTTATGGCAGGCAGCCCCCCTCCTGTTTCAAACATCCACCGCCATTCAGTCCGCTGTCATTTGCATTGTACATATTGTAATGAAAGAGATGGTGACCTGCTGTTCAGGAGAGGCAGCACTGAAAAGGCACATAGACGGCCATTATGCACTTGAACAATGGGTTTGAGGTAGCTTAGAGGTAAGAGAAGAGGATCTGTTACCAGGACATCACTTACTGAGGGCATTTGAGCAGCTGAAATGAATGAGAAAAAACTTTAACCCTGAGTGGCTGCTGAATTTCCCTTTGGCAAGACACTTCACCCTCATTTGTCTTCCAGAGAAGCTTTACAGTTCCCAACAGTACAGGACGAGTTGCACTGGGAAGCTCCCAGTGTGAATGCAAAGCAGGATATTGCTTGGAAAGGAGATAAGTGTAATTTGTAAATCGTAAAAGTTTGTGTGAATGTAGCCATCGCAGTCTCTCAGGAACGAGATAGTAACCATTCCCATCTGATGCAACTAATAACACGTGGCATCAACCAGTTTGTTTGCACATAATTAGGCCCGTGATACTCCCAGAAGGCTCCTGATTGAATCTTCATATTCCAGAATTTTCTCCCACCAGTTCCTCTGTGAACGCTGATCAGTCGTCTACAGTAGTACAGTGTACACATCTAGAGCAGCCTGACATTCTTGATATAAGAGGCTTCTTGCCTTAGCTTGCATCACTTCTTCTTTACTGCATATAGAGCTCTGCATTGACAGTCTTTCATAATAAAAATCGACAAATGGTGTCACCCCTTAATGGACTCTTTTCATGCGTGTCGGGATGCCCTCCTCTGCTCAGTGAATCATTAAAATGAAACTCTGAAGCAATCTAAGGTTTGACCATATTGATGGAGTTAAGCGTATTCAAAGAGCAGTTTCACTTAAAGGGCACTTCTTAGCCATGCTAGCTGTGTGGCTCTAGCAATGGCGGTGTCCATCTGTCAGGTCACCGCTTTGGTCCAGCCTGACATACCTCAACAACTATTGGATGGATTGCCATTTGTCCCTCTTGCTGCTGATGTGGATTCACTGCCTGGTAGTCACCACTGGTAGATGGATGGAGCGCTGGTTTGGGAGCATAAGCTGCCGTCTCAGTCAGAATTTGCTACCTTAATGCGCGAGCTATGGCAAGGTTTACCGGTGATGCTTGGGAGATGTTTTGACAAATTAGTTTTGGATGTTGTGCAAGAGTGAATCAAAGTAGAAAAAGTAGGAATCCCTTTTCACTTTATGTTAATACTCGTGTTTGATTTGCGCTATTCATAGTACCGTGTGCTTTGTTCGTGTATTGCTGCTGTGTCATGAGAATTTCCCCTCAGGGATAAATAAAGTATCTATGTGGCTTTCGTGTTGTTTTTTTTTCACTGATCAACAGAAAAAGGCTTTTTAATGTCGAAGTAAAAATAAATCTCTATAAAGTGATGCCTCCGCCTCACTTAACGCTTCCCTAAATATCCTAGATTGCCTTTTGACAACACCAAGAGAATGGGCATGAACTGGGATGCTGAATACCCACATGATTATACTGAGACCGATCATTTAGCTATGGCTAGCTTTGATGTGGTGCTGACCACACACCCCTTACTTAACATGCAACATGTCTTGTGGCTGCATTGCATTATCAGTGGAGGCTTCTGTTGTGGAGAAGCTGATGTCTCTTCCTCCTCATATAATTGATTTGTCCTGCTGGTACAGAATATGACAAAAGCATCGTTGTTTTGATTGTGACGCCAAAACCTGATGTTTACCATTGGTGCCATGGACTAAAAACATCAGACATAGTAAAAGCTCTTCAGGAAAGCAGTGTTGTTTAATCTTGTTTGTGCATTTAAATTATTTCTGACCTTGCAGTGCAGAGGTACAGGCTCTTGTTTCTTAGACATGCAGCACCACTTCATGTGACACGAGTAAGCTGTGGGGGGGCTGCAAGAAGCCAGAGGTGAAAATTGGCTTCAGGCTGCTCTTAGGGAGTGAGAAACTGAGGCCACATCAGCTTCTGTACATCAGTGGTCAGACTCAGGGTGCTGTTGACAGACCTGAGCCGACAGCCTGGGCTGATGATGAGACACATTCTCACCACTAAAGCAAATGGGTTAAAGTAAACAGCAAACGCAAGCTTATCCTCCACGGCTTTAGCTTGTCCTCAGATGTGGAAAAATTGCAAACGAAAGTCTGAAAATATACAGTAACTTTCAAAGACTCGAGAAAGTGAAATTCAGACGATGTGGGGGGAAATTTAACATTCAGGATTTAACTGTGAAGTGCAGGAGAAACTGAGCGTCTGGTGGGTGGTGGGTGGGCTGTTGATTTGAGAGCAGTCATCAAGACAGTATGGATTTATTAACGCTGGGGAATGAAAAGGGCAGGGACATCGCATAGATTGGATAACTGGTAGAAAGAAATGGTGTGTGTTCTCCCTAAAGATGCAGCCATCACTATAGGACACATAGGATCCTATAGGAACATGTTTAGCTCTCTGTTTTTTTGTTTTTTCAGTGCACTCTGCCAGTGAACTGACAGACACACAAACACATCCCTCTTGGAGTATCCAATTCCTCCTCCAGGAGGGTGATATATTGTGTGTCAGCTCTCTGGCTGCAATTCTGAAGTGTGTTTTCTGCTGCCTTCAATACTGAGAAGAGAGACGAGTGGCAGCAATCCTCACAATCATGTCTGCCATTGTGTATTATACATGTTCCTTTTTACAGATCTATCCTGTAGCTGTATGCATGGCCGCTGTATACAGTCTATACAGTGGTACCCACTGTTGAATTCATTCAAACAGTCATTCGTTTATCCTCCATTTAGTACACAATATATAGAATGTCATAAACTATAGGAGCTATAGAATAGCAGTGTTTTTGTGATGCTT
Organism: Chaetodon auriga; assembly: GCF_051107435.1. NCBI lineage: Eukaryota > Metazoa > Chordata > Actinopteri > Chaetodontiformes > Chaetodontidae > Chaetodon > Chaetodon auriga. The sequence continues at coordinate 4,716,523 of NC_135095.1, read as the reverse complement.
CCTTCTTAGCGATGGAGGAGAAGAGCAGCAGTGGTTCAGAAAAAAAAATGCAGTAAAACTTTAGGTTACTTGTGTAACCCTGGTTCTCTGAGCATGAATGAGATATCTCAACATGGAATATGCCAGACAATGAAATGGCAAGCATGTTGTATCTTGAGACGGTTATGGTCACCAGTTGAATTCACGCACAGAGTTTTAGCTCACTTTTGATACCAAAAAGATTAGTGTGTGTAGAGATGAGCTAACTCAATCGATTCCCACTGGGCCCAGCTGTTCCTGTTTTGAGACATGGGGAGTCTGTTCCTGAAATACTGCCATGTAATTGGTTAGAAACAGCTTGTTAAGCATGCAGTAAACAGTCCTAGCCCTCCGTAGAGCTTCTCTCCTGTCACCGCTGCCAGCTGAAGACTCGCTTACATTGGACGCCTGTGGAGGAGGTCGCACCAGCGTCTGGTTCAAAAGAAGTTTAGCAGAATTCATTGGCATTCACCACCGGAGCTGAGAGCGTCGGAGCAGCCAACAGACACGAGTCGTGCTGCTCTGCCTCGTGCTGTCTGGCTTTGCAGTGCCCTCGCTTTCCATCACCTTTCTTCATGTCCATCACAGTTTAGTGCTAAAGTCCAGAGACAGGACTTGGTTTGTAGAGTACACTGCCTGCCATGCTGTAATTCTATTCTATATGGCTCTGTGTTCAGTGATTCAGCTCAAAAAAGGTGCAGTGATGATGACCCCCTGATGTATACGTGGGACTTTACAGTTTTGGGTCATTACATAAGTGCCCCTGCTTTGAGAATGATTGAATTTCAGCTTTTTGTCAATAAACTTTAAATTCCTCTTAAATGCTTTTGTGCTGCTGCCACGGCCACGACCATGAACGGGTGCTTTGTTATTCCTTATTCTTTGAGGAAACATTGTCAAAGTCACAGACTAAATCACACTCAGCAGGAGTCCCTGGCCTGCAGCTGAGCTCTTTTGTCCAATTAAAATGACCAGTGTTCCATTGCAAATGAGCTTTACATTTCTGAACGTGATGGATGCAGTTTGTTTGTCGGGTCGATTGTACTATTTTGAGTCTCACTAAAGGAAGGTTGGGGCGGGATCGGGTGATCGTTTCCGTTTTCATATCATTTAATCAGGGTTGCTCGAGATCACGATAGGCGATTTGATTGCTGGAGGAGGCGGCGGGCATAGGAGGGCGTGGGGATGGTTATGTCACAACATGCCAGTGAAATGGCAGCAGGGACGACTTTCTTTATCAAAGAAAAGTCAAACATCTTGTATTTGGTGATATTGTAGGTTTTACCCTGATGCCAAGGGTGAACCTAAAGATATTACGCGGGCTATTTGCAAGCAATAATGTTTCACCTTAATATTGGCATAGGAAAAAAGGATCATTGATCATCCCTTCAATCATCAATATACAATCCGATTGCCATAAGCCGAGATTTGTCACCACAGTACAGTGTGAGGGCCAGTCCCTTTTTGAAAAGATGCCAAGAATTTATCTCATTTAAGAGTAGATGTAGCCTGCTCCGTCACAACTGTTCCTTTGTAGGCCTGTTAAGGAAAAAAAATTAGCCAATTTCCTCTACCAGGTCAAAGCACGTAGCTGTTTTTTCATGTGCAGGCTTGTCACTACACAGCTGTGAAAGAGGGTTTCCAGATGTTGAAACATACTCTTCCAGTATTGACAAAGTATTTTATAGTATTCTCTATCCTGAACCTTTGGTAGTTATTGGTGGCCTTTTAACACTTGTGAGCAGTGTGTTGATGAGTCCTTCTCTTGCTGTTCTCATGTTCTACTAGCACAAGCTCTGAGGACACACATGCACGCTTAAAGCACTTGGGTAACATGCGGAGTATCCATGTAATTCCAAATATTGACATGAAGTTTGCAGTCGTAATGAGTCATAAAATGCACCAAAGTGCACAAAAAGAGAGAGAGGAAGCCATCAACCTTATTTACCTGTAGATTTCCTGTTCAGTGATGGAATATAACTGACATTTTAGGTGCACTGACTTTCGGTTTTCCAGATAGATAGATAGATGTGGTTTTGAGTTTGTTTAGATTGAACATTTCAAAGTGCACATTTTAAAGCTGCTATGAGCAATACTTCTATATTGACTTTGGATCAAATGACTATGTGTAATGTGAAAGGTGTTGCCCTTGCTGACAAACCCACATTGAATTAGAAAAAAACAATTCGTTTTGATTGTGAAAATGAGTATTTGATAGTGGAAAAACAAGCAGCACTGCTGCGCTGGACGCATTGAAAGCACTGCATGGTGCACAGGAGTCACAAAACGTCAAACGTCCAGTAAGTACCATTTTTCAAACTTTTTTTTTTTGACTGGGAAAATCTGTTGAAGTCCGACATATTTAAATTGTCCAGTGATAATAAGAGTCAGGTGTTGACATATTCTGGCTCTTCACGCTGTTCTCCCTCCGCTGCTTCTCTGATGTCTGTCCTCTCTCTCTCTCTCTCTCTTCTCCCGATTCGGTGAATTAAGGGTTTATTTTGATCAAACCAGAGTTGGTGGTGATTGTTAGGGGAGTGAAAGATGAAGAAGTAGTTTTGATGAGTTTCATTCTGTTTCCGCCACATTAATTGAAGCGTGTTTTCCAGTGATAAAATGACTGTTTCTGTAAATGGAGTCTGGTTGCTCTGATGAGAGCGATATGTTGGCTGTTTCTGGTCGAACAAAGCAGATCCCTTTTAAAGGGTGTATCTCTGTAGAGATCCTTAATGTTGTCAGACACTTAGAATAACAATTTGAGCTGTCATTGGCAAAAGCAAACACTGTTAGTGGACGTACACTGACAGTGTGCAAACGCCCAGAGGGATTACATTGCAGCCTGTTTCACAGCTGCCGGCGCTCTCGCTCAGTACTCTATACTGTAGTCTCTGTTTGTCGCTTACATGAAAACACAGGAAAATAAGGTCCATAATCTGATAATATTTGACCGGAATTTTGTCCTGTTTTCTCCGGGACGTTGAAATCTTCCAGGGCACGTGGACCGCCACTAATTGGAAACTGCACACAGCATCACTTTGATTAGAAATGAAATGAAGGTCAAGCTGAAACGGGTGAATAATTCAACAACGCTGTATAGAACATTATTTTCTTTGTTTATTTTGTAACGTGTAGGTGTGTAGATCTTTTAAAGGACATGCTTTTTTCAACTTGTTAAGATTCACTCTCACAACTGTCATCGACCTCACTGCTAGATCCAGCCTGCTTTCAGCTGAAATGCTCTTAATAATCTAATGCATGGCACTATAGCTGCTCAGCACCCAATGACAGACAAAGTTAGCAACTAGCTGGTGAACATAATGGAGCATTTAGCAGCTAAAGATGGAGACCAAAGCAGAGTTAAAGCAGGTTGAACATTAATCAGGTGGCCAGAAACACGACACCAAATAAAAGCTAACATTGCTCTGTGTCTGCTGCATGTGCACTCAGACAGCTGTTTGCCATGACAACCTTATAAGATGTAAGATATCAAGTAGATCTGTCAATGTCATGCTTACATGTTCTGCTGTCCTCAAGCAGCCAAACATCAAATCAGTCACTGCTGCTGTAAAGTTGCTTCCTCAACAGCACTGTGACAGTAGGTGTCGAGGACAGGAAACATCATGGTCAAAAAAACAACACGTGGTTGTTGTGTTGGAGGTTGTATGCTGCACTGTTTTTTGGCCAAGTCGCTTTATGGAGTCTCGTCTGGTAGTCTGGAATCCTCATGCTGACGACAAGACTCCAGCCAACGGTCTGACACATAAGCGTATTCCCAAAGCTGTTAACTGTTCCTTGAAAGAATCTACCTGGCAACGGACACGTTCACATATCTACCAGCAAAACAGAAAATGTGTCAAAGCAGACGGTGGCTTTGAAGGGACTTGCCAGGGAGATTAGAAAACAAATTTGGTGACATGTTGTTTTTTTTTTCACAGTACACTGTGCTGTCACCAACCCTGCTATCCACTTCTAGATCATATTTCTCGCAAGCTGGTGACACATTTGTTGAGAACCACAGTGGGCTGCAATCACATCGTACCATTTCTCAGAGCAGCGGCTGTTGACGCTATGCTTTACCATCAGCTATCCTTTTCATCCTAACTGTAGAGCAAAAATTTTCAAGTGTTTTGAAAAGTAAACACTGCAGACCTCAGTCTCACCCGAGGAGACTAAATGTGTTTGTGGATGACATCGAGAGCATTTGGCTGCGTCTTGTTTTGCAGATTATTTGCTCTCATGCAACTTGAAGCTCAAATCAAATTGAATCCAATGTGTTGCTGCATCTACATATGACCTTCAGTCAATGCATCTGCTGTGATTACAAACATTTGTTGCATATGGCGTTGTATCTTTAAGTGGCGGCGGCCCTGTGGTCTGTGGGAAACAATAAAGCAGGCTAATGGAAACAGTAGCACAGGAGAGTGCATTAAAGCTTCCGTTATTGGGCCCGCAATAAGGTCACAGGGCGGCTGCGTTGTGCATGCGTGTCCTCTGGGGTGATTTTCCATGATGGCCTGGGAGATTGGCTCGGCCTCTTTGGTTTATGGTGCAGGAGGAAGAGGGCCTCACTCAAAAAGAGCATGAGGAAGAGCCATGTGGTTACAGTAGCTGTGCGCTCGGGGGCATACACGGAGCACTGACTACCACTGTAACTGCTTCAATACAACAGATTCAGCCCTTTATAACTAGCCACAGCCTACTTCCTTGTTTTGTGGTTGTGTGGTGTTTAGCTGTTTTGTGTGTCAGGTGATGTCTGTCTGAAAAACATGTTTAAAAGAGTTGTATTGTAGTGAAGATGCCTGATGGGGGTCCAAAGAGAGAGAAAAGTAGATGAAGGAAAGGAAGGAAAGAGGTGGATGGATGGATGGATGGATGGATGGATGGATGGATGGGTGGATGGGTGGATGGATGGGTGGATGGGTGGATGGATGGGTGGATGGGTGGGCGGGCACACAGCAAGAGGGAAAATCATGAGTGCTTTGAGGCTAAGATAAAAGCTGAGGGAGAGGGAATGAATTCCAGTGATGTGACAAATTTACAGAGCAGGACAACAAGAAAATTCACAAAAATAGGAAGAAGAAGAAAAAGAACAGGAAAGAGGAAAAGCACTCGAGAGAGAGAGAGAGAGAGAGAGAGAGAGAGAGAGAGAGGGAGGCTCGAATTCTCTCACATGCTCGGTCTCCCTGCCCTGTCTCCTCCCTTCAATGTTTAGTGTGTGCGGGAGAGACGGGGCTGAGCTCAGTGACTTGTCGTACCAGGTTTAGTCTGACCAAGAAGCGGTCGCGGCGACGGGATCGCCTCCCTCGGCTGACTGAGACACGGTACGCATTTCCTCTCTTTCTGCTAGCGAGCCTTAACACTGTCAAGTGTCAAAACAGGAAGCAGGAGTGGGCAGGTTAGCCTGTACGTCAGACTGAGCTCATGCTGTTGTACGGTCGCATTTGAAGCATGTTCTGGTAATAATCTGTTGTCATGCGGTGTTGCCATCAGACTTGTCTTTGTGATAAGGTTTCACACTTGGACACAGTCGACTGTGCTGTTTCCACTCCAGCTTGTTGTTTGCTCAGTATGTTGTCACTGAATGAAAGCCAAGGTTCACTGCCACGCTTCGCTAAGGGGCTGCATTTACAGCTAACGCAAATCATGCTGCTTCTATTAGAGTGGTGGATGCATGTATCTGACCCCGGGGGGGCTGCTGCTGGCTGAGAGCCAAAGCATGCATCTAGTCCGGGGGGTGGGGGGGTGGTGGTGGTCAGTGTCTGGTTGCTTGCAGTACCATTGAGTACATTATAGAAACATGATAGCTCCATAATGCAACGCTCTCAAATCCAATTAAAAGCCGAATACATGCAAGTACAGTTTTAAAAGAGTCACGTAAACTGAGAGCAAAAGATTTTTAATTTTGCAACCTAAACGTCTGACCGTGTGCGTGGCTCATTTGAATGAGGATAAATGAACCAATTATCTTTTGTTTGGGATGCAGTTACGTAACAACAGCTTTCTGGGAATTGTTGTGTTTTTGTTTTTCATGTTTTTTCCCCACAAAAGAGGCAGGAATCTTGGCTGCGGCACAGGGGTGCAGGCAGCTGGGCTGGATTGAGCGTAATCAGATTGATCGGCGAGGCCTGTGTTCATTCATTCTGCTCCAGGGTGTAACGGTACACAAAATTCACAGATCGGTATGTACCTCAGTTTCAGGGTCACGGCTCGGGATGTTTTTGGTAGATGTCATTTAGTTGTCTTCTAGTGTTAATTGTGAGATGAAAAAGGAGTGTTGTTACGTAATGAGCTCAACGGGCCTCACCTGCCGTGTTGGCAGCGCGTTTGGCGACACAGGAGACCGAACTGCAACTCGAGGCGAGATGTTTGTTTCTCGCTTTCAGTCTCTGTTTCAAAACCATTACACCCCTAATTCTGAACAGCTGCTGGAGTCTGGAGTTTAGCTCGACGCAACATTTTTGAACAGGCATTCAAATGGACGATGCACAGCAGACCACCAAAACACTTCTGTGGAATCATGAGCATTAGTTACAGCCTTGTGATCAGATTTAATTGGCTTTTTTTTTTTCCATTTCATTATTTAATCTGATATTGTGTTCATGTTGGCTGTCGAGTGGTGGAAGAAGTATTCAGATCCTTATCACAAGTAAAAGTTTAAGGGTTTTTTATGTTATTTACAACCAAGGTAACAGCCTTCAGTGAGGAAAACATCGATTGTATTCTGCCTTTAGCATTTCAGCTGTTATCTAGGAGCTCTTCAAGGGAAAGAGCTCTGCCTCCACCTCAAACCTGAATAAAGGAACAAGCACAGATGTTGTTTGGAGTCTGCATACACCTTAAACTCTTCAGAATGTAACAACATACTGCATTTCCAGCGTTAACCTCCAGCTGGACGCTTCAGCTGTCAAAACCCCCTAACAAGAAAGAAATCCAGCTGCGATCAGTCAGCGGTTGCATTTCCTCATTGTTCAGCCAATCCTCGATGGTGCTGTGAGGTTTACATTTCAGATGGCTAATGGCCAAGCTCACAGCTCTGCCATGCTGAGACTGGGCCAAACTGCATACTACACTGCCTTTGATCAATGGGTTGAGCATTATACTAGTATTCTAAAGGCCAGCTTATTCCCCCTTGTTAAAGTGTATTCACTGCACTGTTGTAAGGTGCTTTGAATGACAATAATCACAAAATAGCATTTCACTTCATTATTCTGTAGTTAAGCACTGTATTTAACCTCCCTCTCAACCACTTTCTTCAATATGGTGCCGACAGTTCCTCTTAAGATTTTATCCTATCGCCTCCGTGCTGTCCCTGAGCCCCGAGCCCCCCTGCAGTGATGAAACTGAGACTCCACTCTATGTGAGGCCCATGGACCCACCCAGCTACCCCCCACCTCCCCTGTTTTGAAGGCCGCCGTGCTGAAATGCTACAGTCTGATGAAACGCTACCTGCAGCCTGTGTGAGGTCGACCGTCACCCCCCCCCCCCCCGCCTCTCCGCTCCTTCCTCATTAAAGATGAAGCACGGGTGAGACACAATTGTACAAATTACCGATCCGAAAAGCAACAGGTGTGCTATTTTTTTTTTAGTCTGCTCGCCTCCTGGTCGCCTCTGAGGTGACACCATTATGTTTTAAGTTAGCAGGGGAGAGGGAGGATGTAAAGCAGCACCCCGTCGGGATTGCTCCTGTTTGCTCGAGTGTCAGAATATGCCCTGCTGCTGAGAATGATCTCTTTATGGATTTCCTGTCAGGCCATACAAGGATTCTGATTTCCTCCTCCACCTGTATCTGGAGGTATCTTGACATTTAATTGTAGCTCAGCGCCTCCCAGCACATTTTACATTGAAAAAGAAAAACCTATTTAGAGCCCTCAGCTGTAAAGTGAATTAATTCTAAGAAGGATGGACTGGTACACACTGTTCGCAGTGGAGATTATTTTTCAATACTAAGAAGAAAAAGATGCTTAAATTAAGTGAGCTTTCATGACCTCCAAGTCAGTAAAAGACTGTAGTGAAAAGTATTGAAAACTGCTTTGACACCTAAACTCACAGTATCTGCAAGTATGAATATGAATCTGCATAACTCTTGCATGCAACTATTGAAGTACAGATGTTCATACACCATCATTCTTCTTCCAGTTTTGCATATTTTAATTATATTCCTGCAGACCAGAGGTTGTCAAACCGTGAGGCACACCTCCCTGGGGGCAGGGTGGCATAGCGACAGGTGGGAGGCATGGAGGCAGTGGTACAGCGCAAGGTGCACTGGAACAAAAGTCAGACTCCTCTGAGTCATACCCCTGTCACATCTGAACACACAGACATGATACACATATTTTTAGTTTCAGTGTGACTTGCACTTCCTGTGTGTATCATTGTCTCTGTCAATCATTAATAAATGTCCATAAATCTACTTCAGCTCCTTAAGTCCAGAACTCACAGAAGAATCATCAGGTTTTTAAATGTTCTTAAATATCAAAGTAAACATTTGATAGCTGTCTGTACATCCATGGGTTCATTGACGACTGCTAATGGCTAATTCAGCGTACTTTTAATGGTGCCAAGTTGTCAAAATGTAAACAAAAATAGGCTAAGAATCAGGCTCAAAGCCCCACATTATAGGAACTGTAGCTCCAAGACTTGGATCATGATTATCCCTTAAATCAGGCATGTCCAAAGTCCGGCCCGGGGGCCAATTGCAGCCCCAACTTTCACACAGCCCGCAGCCTCTGTCATAAAATGTATTACTTGTGGCCCGCCATGCTGTCGACCAGAGTATGTAAATTACACATGTACACAGTGCAATTTTTTGTCACAAACGCTGCCCAGTACCACACATTTCCCAGCACTGCAGGAAATAATGGACACAGGGTAAATCCACAGGACAATATCAATGCGCAAACGAGGACGTATGCAGCAGACATCGCATCTCTGGCTGAGGAGTTTAAACAACGCTTTTGGGATTTTGCAGCTATTGAAAAGGAGATCATGCTTTTCCCCTCTCCCTTCTCCGTCGAGCCCAACGATGCTCCGGATCAGCTGCAGCTGGAGCTCATTGAGCTGCAGTGTGACAGCGAGTGGAACAGTCGGCACCAACAGCTCTCTCTTGTGAACTTTTACTGCCAGCTGGAAAAAAGGCAGATTTCAAGAGATTCAAACATTTGCTAAGAAAATGATGAGCTTGTTTGGCTCCACATGCTTGTGTGAGAAGACAGTCTGTTATGAACTTTAACAAGAACCGCGTGAGGACATGACTAAGTGACTCTCACCTGCCTGATATATTGCACATCCAAACCACTGCCTTTGAACCAGACCTGGCCTCTGTACTGCAGTCCAGATCTCAATATCACCCTTCACATTAGTGCGGGCAAGTTACTTGTTTTGGTCATCTGAGATGAATAAATTCTAAAATCTCAGTGAATTAAATTTGTTTTGTGTTTGTCAAAAGCACAGTATTAAATATATTTGGACACTGGGACTTTCGGCATTTTATGTTTTACACTTCATAATAAGATGACCAATAATGTGTAATATTTAAAATGAACCTGAGATATATTTCAGCTTCCTGGAAGTTTTTTTTTCTCAGACAGATTTCCCTAAATAGAAGAAAAATGATAAAAATAGGTGTGACAAAATCCATCGATGTTAACTTTTTTCAAGTTGACAAAGATAACGCCCCTTTCACGTTGTTCTCATGCTCCTGGAACACTGACAGTCTCATTTATTCATATGCAGATCTCATTGTCTGGGCACAGTTGTCTTGATTTTGTCTGTGTGTATTTTCTCTGTATTTTATGAATTGTTTCATACCTAACTGTGTGTACATGATGTGGGTGCGTTTGTGTTCATGTGAGTTTTTCATTGCACACCTTCTGAATGGAGCAGCACCATTAGCCTGCTTCCCACAGGAGTATTTTTGGGCTCACTGTCTGGCAGCACGCTGGTCAGGCTCCTCAGTGATCACACCTGTTCCGGAGCACAGTGGCAAAAGGCTCCCTGGACTTAACCAGATTTGGATTGCGGCAGTGGGCTCGGTGCCATTGTATCCCAGCAGTCATTGCACATCCATCGAATTCTGCCCGCACCTTTTGTGTCTGTTCACTGGTTATCTAAAGCCCAAAACCGCCCTAACAGGAAACAAATGGCAGGACTTTTTTCAGAGTTTGTCACTGGTCATGCTTAAAAAGTGATGATGACAAGTCAGGCCTGCTCAGCATCACTCTGGTTTGTAATTCCTCACCTGCTCTGCGTCTGCCTGTTTGCTTATTATCTGCGACACAGCCATTTGAATACATGAAACACCCGGAGACTTTCAGGCTGCTCATTCTGATAGATTGTAAGATTGTAGCCTCTTCCTGTCTGCCTACTTTACAAGTGACTGAATATCTTGGCTCTCACATCCTCACACTGAATAGTGTTTAGCACCTTGGCTCAGGTTTTACTTTGGACAGTATCTTGGCCGCCAGAGTCGCCCCTGGCCACACTCTCAGACGTTTTATTTACGAAGCGTGTTACAGCTCCACTCCAGTTGTAAATTATCCATTATATGGGCTGCTCCCAATATCAGCAGCTCATAGAGTCGCTCCCCGCCTGCCAGAACTCAGGCTTTAGCCGTGGACCCACCTCATGCTGACAGATGTGTCAATGCTTTGATGGATAAAGCCACTCTGACACT